>NC_134358.1:387234459-387855709 GCF_048569485.1 Anomaloglossus baeobatrachus
ATGCTTGCAGCAGAGCGCAACGGCATCAGGCGGTCTTTAGCTTGACATGTCTTGGGAATAGGAGTCACACAGCTGAGGAGTTGTGGTCAGCTCTGCGGTCAGAGTTTAATGAATGGGTGTCTCCACTCAACCTGCAGCCTGGTAAGGCCGTGTGCGACAATGCTGCAAACCTGGGTGCGGCCCTTCGCCTGGGCAAGGTGACACACGTGCCTTGTATGGCTCACGTGTTGAACCTTGTCATCCAGCAATTCTTAACACACTATCCCGGCCTAGATGGCCTTCTGACCAGGACACGAAAACTGTCTGCTCACTTCCGCCGTTCAACCGCCGCAGCTGAGCGACTTGCATCTCTGCAGAAGTCTTTCGGCCTGCCGGTTCATCGCCTGAAATGCGATGTGGCGACACGCTGGAATTCGACTCTCCACATGTTACAGCGACTGTGGCAGCACCGCCGAGCCCTGGTGCAATACGTCATGACGTATAGCCTGGGCCAACGAGATGCAGAGGTGGGGAAGATCACCCTGATGGAGTGGTCTCAGATCAAGGACCTATGCACCCTTCTGCACAGTTTCGACATGGCGACGAATATGTTTAGCGCTGACAATGCCATTATCAGCATGACAATTCCAGTCATTTACATGCTGGAGCACACGCTAAACACTATTCGGAGTCAGGGGGTGGGACAACAGGAAGGGGAGGAACTACAGGAGGATTCATATGCCCAAGGGACAACAACATCACCAAGGTCCAGACGTTCATCATCACCAACGCAGCAGGCATGGGACCATGGGGGACAGGGATCAACAAGGGCGCATAGTAGCAGGCGAAATGTTTAGGAAGGTGCAGGAGAACATGAAGAAATGGAGGACGAACTGTCCATGGACAAGGAAGACTCAGCAGATGAGGGAGACCTTGGTCAAATTTCAGTTGAAAGAGGTTGGGGGGAGATGTCAGAGGAAGAAAGAACGGGTAGCACCTCTATGCCCCAAACACAGCGTGGACTTGGTCCGCATGGCTGCGCAAGACACATGAGTGCCTTCTTGTTGCACTACCTCCAACATGACCCTCGTATTGTCAAAATTAGAAGTGATGATGACTACTGGATTGCCACACTATTAGATCCCCGGTACAAGTCCAAATTTTGTGACATAATTCCAGCCATAGAAAGGGACGCACGTATGCAGGAGTATCAGCAGAAGCTGTTACTCGATCTTAGCTCGGCTTTTCCACCAAACAACCGTGCAGGTGCAGGGACTGATTCTCCCAGTTGTAACTTGACAAACATGGGACGGTCTCGTCATCTTCAACAGTCTACCCGTACCAGTAGGACTGTATCTGGTGCTGGTAACAGCAATTTTATGGAATATTTTCATAATTTTTTTAGACCCTACTTTGCAAGGCCACCAGAGACAACAAGTCTGACACATAGTCAACGGCTGGAGAGGATGATACAGGAGTATCTCCAAATGAACATCGATGCCATGACTTTGCAAATGGAGCCTTGCTCCTTTTGGGCTTCAAATCTAGAAAAATGGCCAGAGCTCTCCAGTTACGCCTTGGAGATTTTGTCGTGTCCAGCTGCCAGCGTTGTCTCTGAACGTGTCTTCAGTGCTGCTGGGTGTGTGCTGACAGATAAGCGCACGCGTCTGTCCAGTGACAATGTGGACAGACTAACGTTAATCAAAATGAACAAGTCATGGATCCACCAGGAATTTACTACCCCTGTGTCATCCTGGGGAGAGTAAATGCTTGTGGATTTGGAATGTGCTTGATGCAAATCAAAACATCCTGTTTGCAACTAGGGCACAAGTGCTGCCACTGATAAGGTGTCTGTGTGGCCCAATTTTTTGAAAAAAGGGAGACTCCGCTTGGAGTAACCCTTGCTTGCTGTGTTTTTTAAAAATGATCCAAGATGAACAGAGCTGGGATCAGGAAAGACTTTGCTACCTACCCCGGTGTCATCCTGGGGACGGTTAAGAATAGCATATTTTTGAATGTGCTTGATGCAAATCAAAACATCCTGTTTGCAACTAGGGCACAAGTGCTGCCACTGATAAGGTGTCTGTGTGGCCCAATTTTTTGAAAAAAGGGAGACTCCGCTTGGAGTAACCCTTGCTTGCTGTGTTTTTTAAAAATGATCCAAGATGAACAGAGCTGGGATAAGGGAAGACTTTGCTACCTACCCCGGTGTCATCCTGGGGACGGTTAAGTATGGCGTATTTTTGAATGTGCTTGATGCAAATCTAGCTGTGAAGTGTACAACTAGGGCACAAGTGCTGCCACTGATGGGGTGTCAGTGTGGCCCAATTTTTGGAAAAAAGGGAGACTCCGCTTGGAGTAACCCTTACTTACATTGTTTTTAAAAATGATCCAAGATGAACAGAGCTGGGATAAGGAAAGACTTTGCTACCTACCCCGGTGTCATCCTGGGGACGGTTAAGTATGGCGTATTTTTGAATGTGCTTGATGCAAATCTAGCTGTGAAGTGTACAACTAGGGCACAAGTGCTGCCACTGAATTGGTGGGTGTGTGTGGGGCACAATTTTTGGAAAAAAAGGGAGACTCCGCTTGGAGTAACCCTAGCTTGCTGTGTTTTTTAAAAATGATCCAAGATGAACAGAGATGGGATCAGGAAAGACTTTGCTACCTACCCCGGTGTCATCCTGGGGACGGTTAAGTATGGCGTATTTTTGAATGTGCTTGATGCAAATCTAGCTGTGAAGTGTACAACTAGGGCACAAGTGCTGCCACTGAATGGGTGGGTGTGTGTGGGGCACAATTTTTGGAAAAAAACGGAGACTCCGCTTGGAGTAACCCTTGCTTGCTGTGTTTTTTTAAAAATGATCCAAGATGAACAAAGCTGGGATCAGGAAAGACTTTGCTACCTACCCCGGTGTCATCCTGGGGACGGTTAAGAATAGCGTATTTTTGAATGTGCTTGATGCAAATCAAAACATCCTGTTTGCAACTAGGGCACAAGTGCTGCCACTGATAAGGTGTCTGTGTGGCCCAATTTTTTGAAAAAAGGGAGACTCCGCTTGGAGTAACCCTTGCTTGCTGTGTTTTTTAAAAATGATCCAAGATGAACAGAGCTGGGATCAGGAAAGACTTTGCTACCTACCCCGGTGTCATCCTGGGGACGGTTAAGAATAGCATATTTTTGAATGTGCTTGATGCAAATCTAGTTGTGAAGTGTACAACTGGGGCACAAGTGCTGCCACTGAAGGGGTGTCTGTGTGGTCCAATTTTTGGAAAAAAGGGAGACTCCGCTTGGAGTCACCTTGCGGTGTTTTACATGATTTTAGAAGGGCATGCCATGCCTATATCTGTGTCTCGTCTTCTTTTTCCTCGTAACGCTGTTTTGTTTTCACATGAGAATTTGTCCTTGTCACTTTCCCATGTGTTGTGTTGTGAGTTGTTTGTCACCTTTTGGACACCTTTGAGGGTGTTTTCTAGGTGTTTTTATGTGTTTGTGATTGCCTGCCATTGTTTCCTATGCAGTTCGAGTTCGGTTCGTCGAACGTTCGACGAACCGAACTCGAACGGGAGCTCCGTTCGGCGAACCGACCTCGAGCCGAACCGCGACCGGTTCGCTCATCTCTAGTTCTAAATTAGAATATAATAATTTCGTGGTCGGGCACTAACCACTGTTCCAAGATATTTAAATTGATCTACCATCGGGATTGGCAACCCTAGAGTAGCAAAATTAAGTGGGAGCAGATCTATAGGGAGTAAAGTCGACTTTCCCCAATTTATTAGGAGCCCCGACCGTTTCCCAAACTCATTTACAATATTTACTGCTGGACCTAGTGACCTCTCCACCTGCCAAAGATACAACAGGTTGTCCGCATGGAGGGATATCTTATGCTCCAAGCCGCCGATCCTAAACCCTCTCACACCAATAGAGGTGTGGGGCATAGCCGCCAATGGTTTGATTGACGCTGCGAACAGTAAAGGAGAGAGTACCCCTAGCCAAACTAAAAGACAATGAAGTGCAACCGTTAACCGTTTTGGCCCCCGGAGAGGCATATAATAATTTGACTCAGCCTATAAACCTAGCACCGAGGCCCAGTTTCTCTAGGACAGCCCATAGAAAATTCCATTGAATGCTATCAAAGGCCCACAGACGAACTTAGACCATAGCAGTGAAAGCTGCATGCAGGTGTGGATTTAAGAACCAGCTAATCAGGAAAGTGCGGCTGCCAGCATGACCACTGCGGTCCCCGGAACATGGCCAGCGCTGCATCTAATGACAGGACTACCCTCTCTCTATTCACCCCCTCCAAACTAAGCTGCCTCCCCAGAGATAAACGTCGCAAATTAATGGAGGTAGATTTATTAGGGATGAATCTGGTCTGATCCTCATGAATCACTGACGTGATCACCCAGGATAAGCTATTGGCTAGTATTTTTGCAATTAACTTAATGTCTAATGTAAGGAGCGAGATGGGCTGGTAAGAGTCAGGCACAGTTGGGTCTTCCCAAGTTTCAAAATAAGTACAATAATTGCCTCCTTCAAGATTGCAGGGAGAGACTCCTTTTCTTCAGCATCCCTGAACACCTCCAAGGGCCTTGGAAGCAGCAGGTGGGAATATAATTTGTAAAATTCCCCTGGGAGCCCATCAACACCTGGGTATTTTTCATTTTAGATCTTCATGTCCTCCAGATCCACATCCCTATTCAGGGATTCTCTCTCACTATCTGACAGACAGGAAAGGGAAATCTCCTCCAGAAAGTCCCGAAGTTCTTCCTCCCCAAAATGAGATCTAGAAGAACACACCTGGGTATAATAATAATAATATTGTCATATGCTCAACTATCCTCCCAACGTCCCTCAGCTCCTCTACATTGTCAAGTTTGGGTGTGGCAATATAGGTCAACCCCTCCTGTGCATTGGTGATAGTGGCCAGCAGATGCCTCACATTCTCCCCCTCCATAATGTATTGATGCTTAAGAAAGAAACGCTTGTTAGTAGCCAGGGTAGTCATGTGATCTTTCAAAGCCCTCTGCACCCTCTCTAAGTCCTGTTTGGCATCATCGGTAGGGTTAGAAATAAGATGCTGTTCCGTGTCCCCCAGGGCATCCGTCAGGTTCTTAGTACACTCCCTTGTTTTCATTTTCCGGGTACAAATTTCTCTAATATAAATCCTACGGACAAACGCTTTCATAGTGTCCCACACGATATGTCTAGATGCTGTGCCGTCATTTGTCATGAAGAATTCCCGTATAGTGTCAGTCAGGGTACCCCATATCGGCTTTATCCAGAAGGGGTAAAGGCGGCGTGGTACACTTGATAGCTGGCTTGGATGCCCAAGCCTGAGTCGGACTTGCAGCAGCTTGAGGAGTATAGGTCGAGGGGGGTGCCCCTTGTGGTGGCGGTAAGGTGGGGACCCTAAGTGTACGCTCGATTGTAAAGAAGGGGGAGAACCAATCCGTGCCCAAGATCTTAGGAAGCCATGTTTCAAAAAAGGCCACTCTGTTGTTCCCTATTGCCTTTTCCGGGACCCCAACCAGGCAGAGATTTCTTCAGCCGGATTTATTTTCAAGGTCGTCCACCTTGGACATGAGCAGCGAGATATTATGGATTGCTTTGCCAAGGTCCCGAGTTAAAGGGGGAAGCTTGTTCTCTGTGGAGCCCCCACCCGTACATTAACCCCTTGCAGCTCCTGTTTAATAGAAGTGACCTCTCCTTTAATCTCTCTCAACTGCATATTCATGCTGGTCAGCATAGTATTGCAGGTGTTCACAGCCAGCAGCAAAACATTAAGTGTGAGTACAGCTGCTCCAGCATCTATAGCACTGGCTGCATTTTCTGGGTGCTCCCCCCCAGGGCCATGCTGGTAAGTCTCCTGCACCACTTCAGGGCTTGCAGCAGCCATGGTACTCACGGACACTCGCTGCTCCTCTTCCCCCGGTGGGTCCGGCAGTCACAGGCTGATCCCACGCATATTTGCTAAGGTTGGCCGCAGCGTCCGACACTCCGCTCCTGCCCGCACCTCCAGCTTCCAGTGCTATGTTGGAGGTCGGCGCCTCGCGCTCCTGCACCTATTTCTCGGCCCTTCGACATCCGGTCATTCCGCTGCGGTTCCACAGGCTCTCTCCACAATCTAGAGGGTACTAGCTCAGGTAGGCAGGAAAAGACACTGCAACCTCGGCTGGGAAGGATAATTTCAGGATCACACGGTGGAAGCGCTCTCTCCATATGTCTGCTTCACATGCCACTCAGGCCACGCACCCGCTTGAATTCTTTTGAACCCGGATCTGGAATTTTGTAGCCTGGGTCAACCCATGACTAGTCCCGAATGAGAAAAACTCAGATTTCTCTGATAACATATATTGCAAAGTTTCTTACTTTTACTTGAACTATGGACTTATGAAAAATAAAATGACTCTTTAGTTAACACTTGAATAGCTGGAACAGAGTATTTTGCAGCATAAGAATCTAACTGTAGACTGTCATAGATGGTAGAACGAATTAAACTACTGTATGATAACAGATTGCTGAAGGAAAAACTCAGAGGAACATGACTGTCATCCACTAAAAACCACTCTAATTCCATAAGTAATTAGCTTCCTGCTATAGAAAACAACATAAACAGTGAAGGTATCAGGACAAACTGTTTTAACCATCCATCAAATCAAAGTGCTCATTTAGACGTGAATATTCATGAAATGCTGGGAATCCATTTAATGAAATTTACATATTCGTGTCTCTTCCCTTTCAGCAAGGGGTTTATTGTTTAAATAAATAAGTCTAATCAATGAAAACAGTGGTAAGATGATGAGAAGCAGTGAAGTTATGCTTCACATTCATTCTACTGCTGATTGCACAGATTTTGCTTTTGTTGCAAAAATGGCTGACCTTGTTTACCTAAAGGGATAGTTTGTAACTGTGCATAATTCATTCTAATAAGAAAAGAATATTGTTAGATGCCATTGAAAAAGGGGCTGCTGATAAGTCTTTGGCTTTATCCAGAAAGAAATAAAATAGTATATGAAACTTTACATTTATTCCACATACTCTCCACTGATGTCAATACACGTCTTACATCGGTATTCCAAGTTCTGTAAGCCTAGCAAAAAGAAGGATTTCGGTTGTGCCTCAAACCGTAGCAGCCATGGCATCAGAAATGGTGTGAAATTTGGTGCCCTTGAGGTGTTTCTTCAGGTTTGGAAATAATAGTCAGAGGGAGCTAGATCTGGTGAATAAGGTGGGTGGTCAACCAGCTGGAAGCCCAGCTCTGCCAGTTTTGCCGTGGTTGCTTGTGCAGTGTGAGCGTAGGCGTTGTCTTGCAGGAACAAGATTCCTTTGGACAGCTTGCCGTGCCTTTTGGCCTTCAAAGCTGCCTTTAATTGCAGCAAAAGTTGAATGTAATACTTTGCATTGATGGTGGAACTCTTTTAAAGGTAGTCTACTAGCAGCATGCCCTCCTTATCCCAGAACACAGACACCATCACCTTAGTGGCTGATTTGTGCACCCTGAACTTCAATGGAGGAGGAGAACCACTGTACCTCCGCTATTTTGACTGCTCCTTGTTTTCAGGGTCATACAAATAAATCCAGGTCTCATTCATAGTGACCAGTCGATCCAGGAAGTTCTTGTCAGTCCAGAAACGCTGACAAATGGACCGGGAAATGTTTACTCGCATGCTTCTCTGATCTGTTATCAAACATTTGGGGTCCCACTTTGCAGATAGCTTCCTCATGTCCAAATGTTCATGGATCACACAAACACGTTCCTGGGAAATCCCTATGATGTCTGCTATTGCTTTAGTTGAAATTCGTCAATTCTCCAGTATGAGGTTGTGGACAGCATGGACGATCTCAGGAACAACAACCACTCTCAGTCGTCCAGGATGTTCCTCATTATTGGTGCTGAAGTGGCCTGTTTTAAATTTGGCAACCCAGTTCTTAACTGTGAAATATGAAGGGCATTGATCCTCCAATGTCTGCGACATATCACCATGAATATCCTTCGTAGACTTTCCTTGCAGAAACAAGAACTTTATCACTCCTCTGCTCTCAATTGCTGTGAATATAACATTAGACTCCACCATTTTGTTTTCCAGCGTGCATAGAACACTGTTGCCATAAGTAACAAACACAAAATTTTGAAAACATATATTACACACATAAGGCTTTCATGTGATGTAACATTCATTACCATAGAAACAAAAAAAGATCACAATGCCAAAGACATATCAGCAACCCCCCATAGGATTATTCTCATAGTCTAAGGGACAACAATAATATAATGACACCAGGGTACACAGATCAGTAGGGTCTGACCTCTGGGACCCTCGCCTATTCTGAGAATGAAGGAAGTGAGATCCCTTCTGTGTTTCTCCCTTATAGCATTGCTCCAGTCCAAAGCAGCATAACTCTATTAAAGTGAATGGAGCTGTACAGACGGGTACACATGAGCAGAGCATAGCTTAGGGCAGTGATCCACAATCTTTCTTAGGGTGCGCTCACACTGGCGTATAACCATGTTTTGTCAAATAGCACTTGAACGTGTTGTACTATGGTAAAGTACTGATCAGTCATTTTTTGCTTATACTGATCCGGTATGAGAAAAAAAATCACAGCATGAAGTGATTAGCAGTGTCTCTTGGATCATGCACACCCATACAAGTCTATGGGAGTGTGAAACATCGGTCAGCACTGATATCATTCCAGTGTAGTGCAATATACACCGAGACAGACAATGGAGAAGGTGGAGAGATTAATCTCTCCCTCTTCCCTGCCCCAGTGATCTGATTTTCACATGCCAGAGAATTGGAGCACAGTGAATGACACTTGGTTCACACTCACTGCAGAGTTTGAGCCGAGTATCATTAGCATATCTCATCCCCTGCTCTCACATCAGCTGCTATACGCTATTCTGAGCCTTATATTAAGAGTCACATAGAGTTCTCAGATATTATCTCCGAGTTACATCCAGAACCATCTGAGTGGTAAAATCCAGTGCACCACCCTCCATTAACCCATTCACCTCGTGCGATTTTCCATTTTTTTTAGTTTTCATTTTTTCCACCCCTTTTTTCAAGAGCCTTAATGTTTGTATATTTTCGTCGCGGGCGGAGGAGGGGACGCTGCACTCTCCCACTGCTCGGGTCCGGCTGCTGCTGCCGCTGCTCGGTGGTGGCTCGAGCGGTGGGCCGGATCCCGGGGACTCGAGCGGCGTTCCTCGCCCGTGAGTGAAAAGGGTAAGGATTGATTGTGGGGATTGGATATTGTCCGTGACGCCACCCACAGTTGTGGTGATATTGGTGACACCACCGCTGCTCTGGACGGGGATCCAGGGAGCAATGACAGGGAGCAGCCTGGATGTTAGTTCTCCCCTCCGTGGGTAGGGGGTTGCTTGTCCCGGGGCCCGGTGATGGGGTAGGGATGGATTGCAGGCGGGTTACGGGGCCTGGTGAGGTGCAGGGTCGCGGGGGCAGCGCTGTGCCGCACGGCACGGTGGTACTCACTCAGCCAATGATGAGGACACAGTTCTTGGTAAAACACACGGCTGGATGGACGGGTCCCACAGACGGCTGCGGTATGTCTCCTCCCGGCAGGTTGATGGTGACTGCCTTTCCCTGCACCTGTGTAACGTGTACGGTTCCAATGGGTTGCCACCGGTAACCCGCTCCCCAGCTTGGATGGGTGCTGAAGGAGCCCCTTTTGCCCGCAGGCTCTGGCCCTGGGAACTTTAGCCTTGGCGGTGACTGTGTTTCCTTCTCTCGGTTGGACTGTTGCCTTCTGACGGGACTTGGCTGCTGGGAAACCCAGGAGGTTCCCTTCGCTAACGGATTTGGCAAATTCACTGTGACTCCTAGCCTTGTCGGGGTCCGTAAGCCCCTGCCGGATGGTGCTTGCTTCTCTTTGCGTACCGGTCCGGTACAGCCGGGCCACCGCCCGTCCACGGTCCTTACGGTTAGCTCCAATAGGCCCCTCCTGCAGACGGTCACCACCGTCTGCCAACCTTGCTAATCCGTCTGGGCCACACACCCGGACCAACTTCAGGCTTCTCTACTGCTACTTCCCTCCTTCCACTTTCACTTCCAAAACTGATCTCGACTACACTGCCTGTTTTTCCCGCCTCCAGGACTGTGAACTCCTCGGTGGGCGGGACCAACCACCTGGCCCACCCCCTGGTGTGGACATCAGCCCCTGGAGGAAGGCAACAAGGGTTTCCGTCTGACTTTGGTGTGCCTGATTTTCAATGATATTCAGGTCTGGGGACTGGGATGGCCATTCCAGAACATTGTAATTGTTCCTCTGGATGAATGCCTGAGTAGCTTTGGAGCGGTGTTTTGGATCATTGTCTTGTTGAAATATCCATGCCCTGCGTAACTTCAACTTCATCACTGATTCTTGCACATTATCGTCAAGAATCTGCTGATACTGAGTTGAATACATGCGACCCTCAACTTTAACAAGATTCCCGGTGCTGGCATTGGTCACACAGCCCCAAAGCATGATGGAACCACCACCAAATTTTACTGTGGGTAGCAAGTGCTTTTCTTGGAATGCCGTGTTTTTTTGCCTTCATGCATAACGCCTTGTTGTATGACCAAACAACTCAATCTTTGTTTCATCAGTCCACAGGACCTTCTTCCAAAATGTAACTGGCTTGTCCAAATGTGCTTTTGCATACCTTAGGCGACTCTGTTTGTGGCGTGCTTGCAGAAACGGCTTCTTTCGCATCAGTCTCCCATACAGCTTCTCCTTGTGCAACGTGCGCTGTATTGTTGACCAATGCAAAGTGACACCATCTGCAGCAAGATGATGCTGCAGGCCTTTGGAGGTGGTCTGTGGATTGTCCTTGACTGTTCTTAACATTCTTCTTTTTTGCCTTTCTGATATTTTTCTTGGCCTGCCACTTCTGGGCTTAACAAGAACTGTACCTGTATTCTTCCATTTCCTTACTATGTTCCTCACAGTGGAAACTGACAGTTTAAATCTCTGAGACAACTTTTTGTATCCTTCCCCTAAACAACTATGTTGAATAATCTTTGTTTTCAGATCATTTGAGAGTTGTTTTGAGGAGCTCATGATGCCACTCTTCATATGAGATTCAAATAGGAGAACAACTTGCAAGTGGACACCTTAAATACCTTTTCTCATGATTGGATACACCTGGCTATGAAGTTCAAAGCTCAATGAGGTTACAAAACCAAGTTAGTGCTTTAGTAAGTCAGTAAAAAGTAGTTAGGAGTGTTCAAATCAAGAAATTGATAAGGGTGCCCATACTTTTGCACCGGTCAAATTTTGTTTAAATGCGGATTGCACATTTTCTGTTAGTACAATAAACCTCATTTCAATCCAGAAATATTACTCAGTCCATCAGTTATTAGATATATGAAACTGAAATAGCTGTTGCAAAAACCCAAATTGTTATAAAGAAAAAAGGTTAACATTAATAGGGGTGCCCAAACTTTTTCATATGACTGTATATACATCTGCGATATCTCCTGCTAACCATAAATCGTTGTTCCTGAGCATTGTGGTCGTGTTTACTTTTGTGGATATCTCAAATAAAGAAGAAGTTTTATTACAGCACCGGTGTTTCCAAGTCTTTGCTGGATTTTCCTTATAGCCATATATATATATATATATATATATATATATATATATATACAGTTAGGTCCAGAAATATTTGGACAGTGACACAATTTTCGCGAGTTGGGCTCTGCATGCCACCACATTGGATTTGAAATGAAACCTCTACAACAGAATTCAAGTGCAGATTGTAACGTTTAATTTGAAGGTTTGAACAAAAATATCTGATAGAAATTGTAGGAATTGTACACATTTCTTTACAAACACTCCACATTTTAGGAGGTCAAAAGTAATTGGACAAATAAACCAAACCCAAACAAAATATTTTTATTTTCAATATTTTGTTGCGAATCCTTTGGAGGCAATCACTGCCTTAAGTCTGGAACCCATGGATATCACCAAACGCTGGGTTTCCTCCTTCTTAATGCTTTGCCAGGCCTTTACAGCCGCAGCCTTCAGGTCTTGTTTGTTTGTGGGTCTTTCCGTCTTAAGTCTGGATTTGAGCAAGTGAAATGCATGCTCAATTGGGTTAAGATCTGGTGATTGAGTTGGCCATTGCAGAATGTTCCACTTTTTTGCACTCATGAACTCCTGGGTAGCTTTGGCTGTATGCTTGCAGTCATTGTCCATCTGTACTATGAAGCGCCGTCCGATCAACTTTGCGGCATTTGGCTGAATCTGGGCTGAAAGTATATCCCTGTACACTTCAGAATTCATCCGGCTACTCTTGTCTGCTGTTATGTCATCAATAAACACAAGTGACCCAGTGCCATTGAAAGCCATGCATGCCCATGCCATCACGTTGCCTCTACCATCTTTTACAGAGGATGTGGTGTGCCTTGGATCATGTGCCGTTCCCTTTCTTCTCCTAACTTTTTTCTTCCCATCATTCTGGTACAGGTTGATCTTTGTCTCATCTGTCCATAGAATACTTTTCCAGAACTGAGCTGGCTTCATGAGGTGTTTTTCAGCAAATTTAACCCTGGCCTGTCTATTTTTGGAATTGATGAATGGTTTGCATCTAGATGTGAACCCTTTGTATTTACTTTCATGGAGTCTTCTCTTTACTGTTGACTTAGAGACAGATACACCTACTTCACTGAGAGTGTTCTGGACTTCAGTTGATGTTGTGAATGGGTTCTTCTTCACCAAAGAAAGTATGCGGCGATCATCCACCACTGTTGTCATCCGTGGACGCCCAGGCCTTTTTGAGTTCTCAAGCTCACCAGTCAATTCCTTTTTTCTCAGAATGTACCCGACTGTTGATTTTGCTACTCCAAGCATGTCTGCTATCTCTCTGATGGATTTTTTCTTTTTTTTCAGCCTCAGGATGTTCTGCTTCACCTCAATTGAGAGTTCCTTAGACCGCATGTTGTCTGGTCACAGCAACAGCTTCCAAATGCAAAACCACACACCTGTAATCAACCCCAGACCTTTTAACTACTTCATTGATTACAGGTTAACGAGGGAGACACCTTCAGAGTTAATTGCAGCCCTTAGAGTCCCTTGTCCAATTACTTTTGGTCCCTTGAAAAAGAGGAGGCTATGCATTACAGAGCTATGATTCCTAAACCCTTTCTCCGATTTGGATGTGAAAACTCTCATATTGCAGCTGGGAGTGTGCACTTTCAGCCCATATTATATATATAATTGTATTTCTGAACATGTTTTTGTAAACAGCTAAAATAACAAAACTTGTGACACTGTCCAAATATTTCTGGACCTAACTGTACATACATAATAGCCAGTTGTGTCTGTAACTCTATTCCGGCATGCACCGCGGTACTGTCAGTTGCACAGGGGAAGTCCGAACTCTGCTTGTGCAAGTGACATCCACTTCCCCGCAGCTTATGGGCACGAACTGCGTGTGCGCAAGCAGGGCCAGATTAAGGTTGGTGGGGGCCCCTGGGCAGAAAATCTGGTGGGGGCCCCATAACGTTAACATTTTTAGCCATAACAGTAGAGCACGAACTGTAGCATTTAGATATAAATCCAATGAACATTTATCTTATCCTGTTGTGCTACATTCAGATTTACAGTACTACAATACAGACACAGTTCAGGATAACTCACAGCCGTCATTTATACACAGAAAGTAGAGTTAAGGCTGCTCTACACGTTTCAATTACATATGCGATCTCGTATGCGATCGCACACGCCCCCATCGTATGTGTGGAACAGGCAATTTGTTGCCCGTGTCGCACAAACGATTAACCCCCATCACAGGTACTTACCTTCCAAACGACCTCGCTGTGGGCGACGAACATCCACTTCCTGAAGTGGGAGGGACGTTCGGCGTCACAGCGACGTCACACAGCGGCCGGCAAATAGAAGTGGAGGGGCGGAGATGAGTGGGACGTAAACATCCCGCCCACCTCCTTCCTTCCGCATTGCCGGCAGGACGCAGGGAAGCTGTGTTCATCGTTCCCGGGGTGTCACACGGAGCGATGTGTGCTGCCTCAAGAACAATGAACAACCAGACGTTCAATTTTTAGAAAATAAACGACGTGTCAGCGATCAACGTTTTAACACACAATTAGGGTCGCTCGTAGCTGTCACACACTACAATATCACTAACGATGCCGGATGTGCGTCACTTGCGTGACCCAGCCGACACATCGTTAGATATATTGTAGCGTGTAAAGCCCGCTTCAGTCACATATTTTTTATTGATCCCAATGTTAAGGCAGCCAGGGCCGGCTCCAGGTTTCTGTGGCCTCCGGGTGAAAGAGTCTCAGTGGACCCCATCCACACACAGACACGCACATACACATACAGGCATAGGTACATATACATATTTGAAGACAAATTCAGAAAAATACATATAAACAGACAAATATATGCATGGTCATATACACTGACATACATGCAGACACAGACGCATTAGGGCTCGTGCGCACGTTGCGTAATTCCATGCATTTACGCTGCGTATAGCACTGCAGTGTAAATGCATGCGCCCTGCTTCCCCTGCACAATCTATGTAGATTGTGCATGATACGTGCACACGTTGCTTTTATGAACGCAGCGATTTGGGTGCTAAAATGACCCAAATCTGTGCGTTCATAAAAGCAGCATGTCAATTATTCCGTGCGCTATGGATGCAGCTCCCACTCTGTCTATGGTGGGGGAAGCAGCCAGAGCGCAGGAATTCGGCTTTTTTTGTACAGAAAAACTGCATCCATTATGCAGTGTTTCTGCAGCGATTTGACACGCACATGTGCTTTCAAATCGCTGCAGAATTTTCAGCAGTTACGTGCGCATGAGCCCTTACAGGTATTAATATGGGGGAAGTCGCCAGCAGCCTCACTCACCTCTCCCGCTTGTTTCCGTCCAGCTCCTTCAGGACGTGTGGCTGTGTTTCACGATGGCTGTCACTAACAGACATGACTGCACTGCTGTATATACATCACAGGAGGGGCTGGGGGCTACAATATATATATTACAGGAGGGGCAGGGGGCATAGACGTTACTGGAGTGGCAAACAGCTCTGGTGGTGTACTCATTACTGGGATGGGTGACATAGCGCTCTGGGGAACCCATATAGTTCTGGGGGGGGGCGCACAGACTGCTCTAATTCATATATACACACACAGTATTGCTTCTTACACACACAGCTCTGACACACATACACACACACACACACACACACACACACTAGAATGCACCCCCTATCACCCCCTACACACACACACACACAATACAATGCACCCCCTATCACCCCCTACAAACACACACACACAATACAATGCACCCCCCCTTACCCCTCCCCCAACACACAATACAATGCACCCCCCACACACAATACAATGCACCCCCCATTACCCGTCCCCCCACACACAATACAATGCACCCCTCATTACCCCTCCCCACACACACAATACAATGCACCCCTCATTACCTCTCCCCCCACACACAATACACCCTCCATTACCCCTCCCCCCACATACAATACAGTGCACCCTCCATTACCCCTCCCCCCACACAATACAATGCACCCTCCACTACCCCTCCCCCCACACACAATACAATGCACCCTCCATTACCCCTCCCCCACACACAATGCAACCCTAATCACCCCCTACACACACAAATTACACTGCCCCATCACTACACACTCCTGCCTCCCCCCTTCCCTCGGAATACAGTACTCCTCCTCTGCCTGTCACAGAGCTGTTTTCCTTCACAAATGTTCCCCGTTATGTGTCCTCAGCCCCTCCTCACTCATCCCCATTAATTAAACCTGTCTCTTCAGCTCCTTCATGGAGCGCTGGCTTCCTCATGTCCCCTGTGTGGCGCGCGCCCGCAGCACTGTGATGACGTCAGGAAGGTGCTGATCTCATCACGTTGCTGCACGTCGGGGGCGGGGCCCAGTCCCGGCGCACTGTTCAAATGTATTTACGTCTGAAAGACGCAAATACATTTGAATAGGAACGGAAAGAGGAAGCTGCGGTCATCGGCTCTGCTGCGCTCCTCTGCAGTGTACATGCCGGCACACAGCAGAGCCGGCACAGCGCGCTGCCTCCTGCTCCTGCTAGTGTGCCTAGCATGTACACAATGTAGAGGAGCGCAGCGGGGACAGCAGATACAGCGGCCCACCACACCGTGCCCCTGCTTCTGGGGGGGGCAGCTGCCCCGCCCCTCGCTGGGTACGGCCGCAGCACATAGCAGGGAGCATTAGCACACCTCTGACCCCGGAAGTGCAAGAGGCTGCTGGTACTTCCGGGGTCAATCAGCGTCCTGTTCCGGCAGTTTGTTTTTGCGTCTTAAAGATGCAGATGCAAATAGCGGTGCTCCAACACCCCGCCCCCCCTTCCCGAAAACACAGCTGATTTATTAGACTGTCTTTACGGAGGGGGAGAGGGTGTGAAGAAAAAAAAAATGCTGACAGGTGCTTAGTGCCAAGTATGGTGGGGGCCCCCTTAGAAGCTCTTTTGGTGGGGGCCCCTGGGCTGGAGCCCCGCCTGCCCCGCCTATAATCCGGCCCTGTGCGCAAGTAGCGGTGACGTTACCGTTCTTCCAACACACTCAATGCATGTATACACTGAACAGAGACACACACACACACACATATTCTGCTGGATACTCACCTGTCCCCAGCGATGAGGCCCCCGGCACTGAAGTCCCCAGTGATGCCCCTGCTTCCAGCTCCTCAGTGCAGTGAATAATCAGTGAGTATATTGAGCGGGGGTCAGAAGCGGGAGGCAGCAGAGCTGAAGAAAACAGCACTGGATACAGGTGAATATAGAAAATCTTTTTATTTCAAAGACCCATGTTTTCTCCGGGGGAAGGGAGAGGAAGAGAGAGACAGAGAGAGAATACACACACACATGTACACAGACGACACGTACATACAGCCTACAGCCATATACACACACATATACACAGACGCCACATACACACAGCATACAGCCATATACACACACATATACACAGACGCCACATACACAGAGTGTACAGCCATATACACACACATATACACAGGCGACACGTACACACAGCGTACAGCCATATATGCACACATATACACAGGTGACACATACACAGCGTACAGCCATATACACACACACATACACACAGATGACACGTACACACAGCATACAGCCATATACACACACATGTACACAGACAACACTACACACAGCGTACAGCCATATGCACACACAGCGCCACCTGGTGGAAAACAACAGAGTTAGCATTTTTATTTCAAAAACGGAATGAGATAGAGAAAAAAAGTGAATTACAAAGTTGTAGGGCATCATCAATTCAATACGAATCAACACCTTGCATACAGAAATGCTATGATTAGAACGTGTAAAACTCACAAGGCTGCGGACGTGAAGCGATACCTCATGGAGACCTTCCTACAAGTCTTTGGGTATGGTGGCTGCGTGAAGTGGCCTCCACACTCACCAGACCTGACCCCATTGGGCTTCTTTCTGTGAGGTCACATCAAACAGCAGGTGTATGCGACCCCTCCACCAACATTGCAGGACCTACGACGACGTATCACAGATACTTGTGCAAACGTGTCACCTACCATATTGCACAACGTGCAGCAAGATACAGTATGCTGTCCAGAGTCCAGATGTGCATGGCAGCTGACGGGGGGCACTTTGAGAATCAAAGTTAAATGAGCGCCATATGCGTGACCAGCATTCAATATTTTGGGGGGGTCATGGGTTTCATATCATAGCATTTCTGTATGCAAGGTGTCAATTGATGATGCCCTACAACTTTGTAATTCACTTTTTTCTCTATATCGTTCAGTTTTCGATATAAAAATGCTAACTGTTTTTTTGTTGTTATTTATTTATTTAAATGGCAAAAAAAGTTGTAAATAAAAATTTTTTGCTTCTGTCGCTATTTTCTGTGTCTCATAACGTTTTCATTTTTCTAGATCTGGGGCTGTATGAGGGCTTGTTTTTTACTCCCTGAGCTGACATTTTTACTGATACCATTTTTGGGTAGATGCAATGTTTTTATCATTCCTTACTTCAATATTGCGGAGACCAAAAAACGTAAATCTGGCGTTTTTATTTCTTATATTACATTGTTTACCTAGCAGATTAATTTATTTTATATTTTTATAAATCAAACATTTCTGAAATATGCTAATTTTTCTTTTTATTTACTTGTTTTATTTTTAATGGAGCAAAAGGGGGTTGATTTGAACTTTTGTGTTGCTAAAAACTTTTCTTTTATTACTTTATACTGTATTTACTAGTCCTTAAAGGATTTAAAGCTGTGAGCATCCGATTGCTTGTGCTGTACTGAGCAGTGCATCAGCACTGCTATATATAGCAGAAGTCATGATCTCCTATGATTGTCAGTCGCTGTTCACAGGACATTGTAATGGCAGATTGAGGGGTCATCAGCTCACCCCTGTCTGTTATGAGAACCCATCAGTGCCCCGTGATTATGTAACTGGTGTGCCAATATGAGCAGGGAATGATGAGCCCCCCTGTCGCGGCATATTAATTGACATCGGCATTAAACTGCTTAACAGCTATGGATTAACCTTTGATCCACCCGCGACTGTTAGTGGTCCATGATGGCTGATTACTTCAGCCAACATGTGCAGGGAGAGATGCAAGCTTGGCATTTGAGCCTGCATCAAAGACAGAGACACGACTTTTACGTACAAAAGTTGTGAAGGAGTTAATAATAAAAATAATAATAACTTTTATTTTTACAGCGCCAACATATTCCACAGCACTTTAGAATTCAGATGGGACATGTACAGACAATATCAGACATTACAGAGTAACGCAATTCATCAGATACCAAGAGGAGTAAGGGCCCTGCTCACAAGATTAGTCTATGAGGAAATAGTAGTGACATGCAGATCCCCCCATAACCAAAATAATGGCAGACAGAGCTTCTGCACAGAAATCACAGAGACCTTGTGCCCCCTCCCTTATAGTCAGCATACGTAAAGGTTCCCACCTTACCCCAATTTGGTATCAAGCACTCTCATAACACTCGCATCCAGCTTCAAGCACTGCTCTAATTGGCAGTATCATCCTATATCCAGCTTACCATACTTATCTTCCCACCTCCCTCCCCCACCAGTATATGTGTGTGACGCCCTGGCAAAACCAGGTAGTCAGAAATACTTCACATCCTCCTTGTTACCATCACAACCCACACCTAGGCATAACACACAGCCATAAAATCCTAGTCACCCCCTCATGATAACTAGGACACACCAGTGGGCGGGATCAGGCAGATGAGAACGCCCACCTAGGGGTCCTGAGGAGTCAGGGGCGGGAACAAGCCAGTCAAGCTGAGGAGTTTGGGAGTTGAGTTGTGACAGTTAAAGTGTGGAGAGCTGACAGCAGTGTGGTCAGGGGTCGTAGCCCCTGGACTACTTGGCTAGGTGGCAGACGGTGAGCAGAGCCACAGGCGATGGAGATCCGGTCGCGGGAGACCTAATGTGGACCGGGGTAGGGTTGTAGCCCGCTGGTACTGACAGCGGGAATCTGGTCCGGAAGCCGTGCACAGTCGGGGTGCCTGGACCCTATGGCGAGGAAGATTGCAAGCCCATCTCCAATTAACCAGCTGGGGACAAGGTTCCAGACATTGTCCCAAATTACTGCCCAGATAGAGCGAAACGGAAGCCCAACGCGGGGGATAGGGTGTCCACCAAGGACCCACTGAAATCCCAAGGGTCAGCTTTCATGGGCCACAGCTCCCAACACAAATTGAACGGGGAATGGACTTCTCCGTTCCATACAAAGTCGTCCAAAAAGAGAAAGAAACACAAAAGTGCAGGAGGAAGGGTTATCTGCTCATCAACCTGGGTGCGGGACCCAAATGCTCCCTCTAAAGGCAGCCGGCCACTGGCAACTTGGTTTACTACTGGACTTGTGTGAAGTTATTGAACTGTGAGTACACCATTGTCCCCCGGTCCGGCACGCCACCTTCAGCAGCCATCACTCCCTTGCTCTATCCAAGGGCCCCGGGACTACAGCTCCCCTACCTGTGGATGGGATCCCACCTTGCTGCCCTGCTCCATCAGCCCTGGGCGCCCCCATCACGACGGTGCCAACATCCTTCACCGCAACCCACGGGTGGCGTCCCAGGCCACCTCCCTTATAAATATCCCCCTTTCCGACGGTTGTGAGGACGGGCTGCCGTGCGAGCCTGAGTCCGATCACCACTCGAGCCGCACCAGCGAACCTGGATCTGAGCAGGCCCCCAAGAGAGAAAGAAGCGGCAGCGGCCCCCGCCCGCAACATGTGCATTCAGATCTGCTTTTCTGTGCAGGGCTTCACCTTCCCTTCATAGCTATTCACTAAATCCCCTGGCAAACTTGGAACACCCAGAAGGCTCCTGGAAAAGAGGTTGTTAAATCTCCAAGATGCCTTCGAAGCCTCACAGAATCTCCAAGAAAGCATCCCTTAAAACAGCTTTCTTGTGCGTGTTGCCAGGATACTCAATCTTTGAATTGAGTGGGCAAAAAATAAGGCATGAAGTATCCCAACATGGATGCGGTGAGAATGGGGCTTGTAAACAGAGGGTGAAGTTGTGTGCAAAACCTTTTGTAGAAATCATATAAATCTGGAGATGGGCAACACTAAAAAAATGGCAAGCATAAATAACAGTTCACGATATAATGTTGCGATCAGCACTCATTACACGTCCATGCCATTTACATGGAACAGTCACCGTCACTTGGCAAACTGTTGGAGCGGCAATATTCAATACCATGATTGCTCTAGCTGATGCAATTTTCATTCTTGTCAGCAGCACATCCCTGGAGACAATTTTTATACCTGCATAAAAGATGTGATCGGGGGCAAACAATCATTTGCCTTGCAGCGAGTAATAATTGGACAAGTGGCAATAATTGTAATTCAGTGTTCCAATGAATATTTATTCTGACGATCAGAATAGTAGAGCCTTTCATTTAAACTGATCCGGGTTATGTTAATCTTAATAGTTAAGCCCCTAATGATCAGAAAGTAAAGGCATACCCAAGTGATATGTCATGACTTACCATGAAGAGAATAGTCTGCCAGACGCATTTTCAAGCTACCACTAGGGGGCGCTGGGACTCAGGTAGAAAGAGAATTCCTGAGTGCAGTAAGACAGAAGCCCACTAGAGGTCGCTAATACAAGAGCAGGGATAGTCAATAACTCAGGGTCTATGCCGGGATGTCACTTCTTTACCAAGGAGAAAATAAGCGAAAGTCAAAGAACAGAGCTGAGATCGGATACCGGGAGAGCAAGTAATCACAGGGGAGGAAGTGGAGGACACGAGACAGGACCGGAGTCCGGAGGACAGGAAGGAATGGAGGTAAGGCTGGGAAGGAGGAACAGAGGTCAGGACAGGGTGGGGAAATGGAGGTTAGAACAGGTCGGGGAAATGGAGATCAAGTCATGTCGGGGAAACGGAGGTCAGGTTGGGCAGGAGGAATGGAGGTCAGGACGAACAGTACCGGGTACCAGGACAAGAAATAGAGAACGTATCTCAGGAACAATGTACGCAGCAGAGCCAGAAATATTACTGGTGGCGTCCCGGAGATAAAGGCACCAAGACATGGTGGTGCGACCCCTGGAACAAGGCCAGAACAAACAGACCCTGTCAGGACAGTGTGCGGCCGTACCAGGTGATGCTGATGTGACACTTGCACAGTGACAGTCAAAGTTTAGTCAACAGGACCTTTCGATGAAGTCATAACCATGTGACCAGTCTGTAAGCCAATGTCTGTACAATATTCACACCAGGCTGGTAACATGGCTATGACGTCAGGTCTTTTAGTCAGTGGTGATTACCGGGTGGCACAGCAATGATCGCACGCAGAAGCAGAAGCGGCCGGGAAACAGAGTCTGCAGGAAGCATCGCGGGACCTGTAAGTATAATCATAATTTTTTTTAATAATGTGCTTTTTTTTCAGTCCCTAGACCTGAACTAGACCCGAACTGAAACACGAGCTTCCCAGGAAAACTCGTGTCTGAGATCGTACACACGAACACTATGTGCTCAGTACGGACCCCGAACTTTACAGTCGGGTTCGCCTATCACTAACTATGTAGCATCAATGTAGCCCATTGCATTTACGGTATTATAACATCGTCATGTGGTGCTGATCATTCAACTTCCACTTTCTTACGTTGCAACAAAGGAGATTAGAAAACCCTGTGTTTTTTACATTCAAAGTATTTTCTAGCTCACCATTGTTTTGTACCTTGAAATGATCTGATAAGCAATATTGACATGAAAGTATGAAATTCAATGCTGACATTCCCCTTCAGCCTCAAACCAACAGGAAGCAAATGTTCTTACCTCCCCCTCAGTCTCAAAGGTGTATCACCGCAAGACCCCCTCCTGTAGTATCTGAGTCACACTGCATATTGCAGAATACATTTCTGTCATAACGGCTCTATAGTCTGAATTTCAAATACCGTAAAATAATCTCCTTCCACAAACAACGACGGCAGCTGGATGCTTTCTAAGTGTATGTGAATCATGTCGTCAGAAAAAAGAAATCAATGTGAATAACAACATTACATATATAGATAGTTGTTGTTTTCCATACGATCACGTCTGTTAGTAGGATGTGATAAAACCATAGGAAAATGGAGAATATTAAATTTGTTTGTGTGTTAAGCTGCCCATACACTTTAGCGGTTGGCCACATATTTATGAACACTTGGTTTCGAAAAATGTTTATATATTCTCTTTGAAGAAAAGTAACCTCAACACCAAAGAGAACAGAGGCTGCAATTATCTCTCAAATACATTTATTGGGACACGTTATAAGAAGAAAAGATATTTTCCAATGTTTCAACCTGAATGCTGGTCTTTTCAAGGGCACCTGTCTGTACAAAGCATTTGACAGATGTCCGATGGGCAATGTTTTCTGACCACATAGCAGGCTGCATATCCCTCCCCTGTTGAATTTCAGAGTTTGTTTCTTCCTGGCCGTATCAGACTATTGTACATCATAAGAAAGATGGAGACAAAGAAAGGGAGAAAATGAAGCCTCTCCACAACACCGCTTCTCTGAGAGGACTAACCTTAATTAGAGTTGTCATCAAGATGTAAAACAGATAATCAAACTGTGCGTGCTCTGGATCTTTCTATTCATTTCAATTGCAGATTAAAGAACAGCCAAGTGGGTCCTTGAGTGGGAACATAGATTACACTTGTAGGAGCAATTTGCAATTAAATATTTGCTCTGTAAATCTTCTCTGTTGCCTTAATAATTGACAGAGATTTTCCCATGAACAACATTGACCATCTATCCACATATCATTGGTGTGTGACCACAATTTCTGTAGCGCTCCTGAGCCACTCAGGACACTACTAGGTACTACATCTCCACAAGGATGCAGGGCCTACCCTCTGGGACTTGGAACACCAGTGCCAGTAACACCTACACACACCTAAAATCCTAGTTCCCACACCACACTAGGGGGCACAGCTAGTCAAATAAGTGGAGGGACACCCAGTTAGCAGAGCCTGACCAGGGAACTAGACAGCCTGGTGGGAGTGGACAGGGGAGTCGAGTAATGCACAGTGAAGTGAACGGACATACCTCGAGCTGGGTTGTGTAATGGTGACCTGGGGGCACAGGAGAGATGTCACCAGGGCAGGTACATCCAAATACTGCTGGCACCAAAGCATGCACGGGGCACAGGGTCCTAGGTCAGGCGACAGTTTCAGATGGCCTGGCAAATTCCTGCACAGAGACTTGCATGGAATTCACTGATCTACAGATCCGGGGGCATCAGCAGTAAAGCAAGCATCCGGGTTCGGACACATACCTTCCCACAGGGTCTACACTGCCAGCCGTACGAACAAGTAGACTGCTACCTAACAGGGACAGTCGGGGCCCCCAAATCACTTCAAGCTACGGGGACCCAAACTACACTTAGCATGCTGGGGACAGAGCAACCGAGTCATTAAACTAGCACTGGAAATACAGGGACCTGAACCAGCCGTCCACAGGTTAAAGTGAGTAGAGACTGTTCATTACAACCCGGTGTGGTCTCCTTCTTTATAAAGTGCAAAGGTCCCATCTCTTAAAACCCCTGGCTCAGCCCTGCCTGCGGAGGGCCTACCACCATAGCTGCCATCACCATCAGCCCAGGGGTAATTCCACTAAGCAGCGGTGGTTCCATCCTATTAACTGCAACCCGCAGGTGGCGTCACATGAACATTAACTCTTATTTACCATGTATATACCCCCTTTATAAAAAAGCACCCAGGGCATGGGACCAGGCACCGGCCACCACAGTGACATCCCCAATTGTATATAGTGCCCGAGACCGAGAACCCCATTCCCTGAGCGACACATTTCCATAGAGAGAATGTAATGGTGGGCACATGTGCACTGCTCTATTCACGTGGGGGACACAAGGCCCCATTTTTTTGATTGTGTGGGTTCTAGAAGATCATACAGTCATGGCCAAAAAGTTTGAGACTGATACAGATTTTGCTTTTTCACAAAGTTTGCTGCTTCACTGTTATTAGATCTTTTAGTCAGATATTCTTATAATTACCAAAGTCCAATTATAAACATTTTATAACATTCTGGGCCAAATGCTGACTATTGGCAGCCTATTCCTGCCTAATCAGTGCTCGGAGTTGATCACAATTTCTGTGTTTTGTTTGCATAGATGCAGTGTGAGGATTAATCCACAAAATGATCAGCACTCCACCCCACCTTGCGTGGTGCTCGTGGAATAGATAATTCAAAATCAAATATTTTATTTTGGCTATTTGAGGATTGAGCACAGTTTCTCAATGGGATTGGGACCTGAGCAATTTCCTGGCTATGGACCCAACATTTTGATGATTTCTTCACAGAGGCAGTTAATTTGCCTTGTAACATGGTGCTCTGTCATGCTGGAAAAAGCATTGTTCATCACCAATTTGCTCTTGGACTATTCGTAGAAGTTGCTTTTGGAGAATATTTAGATACTATTCTTTATTCATGTCAGTGTTCATTGTTCACCAAATTGCTTCTTGATTTATGGAACAAGTTGCTGTTAAAGGATATTTAGATAACATTTGTTGATCATTTCAGTATCAATATTTTTGGGAAATATTGTGAGTGAGCTCACTCCGTTGAATGAAATGCAACCAGCAACCCCCCTTTTTTCTGTTTATTTTTCTCTTTCTTTTCTTTTTCATTCTTTGCTTGTTATTGCATTTAAATATGTCTTCACACAGTCAAATAATGATGTAAGTAATAGCAAATATTATGGGTGTCAACATCTGCAAGTCTACAATATTCACTAGTCTAATACGATTTTTGTAAATAGTTTAATCCTATATGTTCTCCCATTTCCCTCCCCCTGTGGTTTTCCCTATATATTTCCAAAATTCCCCCAATAAAAGCCTTTTTCCTTATTTTTCCTCCCTCCCTTCCAATATCCTCCTCCCCCTTAAATTTCAATGGTTAAACATCTTTATGATTACTTATCTACTTTTGGATATATTTACATAAGAGAGTTTGAAATTCTATGTAATAAAAAATATTGTATATCCTAAGAATATTCATGAGTGGGATTGTTTATGATCCAAGGAATTGTGCTCAACTCTAAGGGGTACTTTGCACACTACGACATTGCAAGCCGATGCTGCAATGCCGATCGCGATAGTCCCCGCCCCCGTCGCAGCAGCGATATCTTGTGATTGCTGCCGTAGCGAACATTATCGCTACGGCAGCTTCACATGCACTTACCTGCCCTGCGACATCGCTCTGGCCGGCGACCCGCCTCCTTCCTAAGGGGGCGGGTCGTGTGGTGTCACAGCGACGTCACACGGCATGCGGCCAATAGGAGCGGAGGGGCGGAGATGAGCGGGACGTAAACATGCCGCCCACCTCCTTCCTTCCGCATAGCCGGTGGACGCAGGTAAGGTGATGTTCCTCGCTCCTACGGCTTCACACACAGCGATGTGTGCTGCCTGCTGGAACAAGGAACAACATTGTACCGTCACTGCTGCGAAATTATGGAAATGTCAGACCCTACACCGATCATACGATAACGACGCTTTTGCGCTCGTTAATCATATGTAAAAAGGTATCACATACTGCGAAGTCGACAGCGACGCCGGATGTGCGTCACTTTCGATTTGACCCCACCGACATCACACCTGCGATGTCGTAGTGTGCAAGGTACCCCTAAGTTTTGCTAACACTGCCATGATTAACAAATGTTATCTAAACATCCTCCAACAACTTCTTCCATGAATCAAAGAGCGATGTGGTGATGAACAATGCTTTTTCAAGCAAGTGGATTGGTGAACAAAACTTTGACATTTTGGGTCCATAGTCAGCAAATCCCCTAGATCTTAAAGGGAACCTGTCATGTGCACTATGCACACAGAACCACAAGCAGTTCTGGGTGCATATTGCTAATCCCTGCCTAACCGTCCCTGTATACACTAGCATAGATAAAGGGATCTTTAGAAAAAATATTTCCAAAGATCTTTTATCTTATGCTAATGAGGGCGCGGACTAGTCACAAGGGTTTTATATCCCTCGACTAGCCGCCCTCTTACCGTGGTAACCCACCCACAGGGGTGTGTTAACATGCTATTGAATGCAGCGTCACCAGCAGTGATGGGCGTACCTGTGTCCTCTGTGACTGCTGATGTGAATGTCGGGAACTTCCAATCATGCGCAGTAGACTCGGCTTCATACTGCGCATGACCGGAAGTGCTGGGCATTCAGATCAGCAGTCACAGAGGACACAGGTACGCTCGTCACTGTTGGTGATGCTGCATTGAATAGCATGTTAGTACACCCCTGAGAGTGTGCTAACATGCTAAGAGGGTGGACTAGTCAGGGGATATAACACCCTTGGGACTAGTACCTGCGCTCATTAGCATAAGATAAAATATACATTTTCTAAAGATCTCTTTATCTTTCTAGTATATACAGGGATGGTTAGGCAGGGATTAGCAATATGCACCCAGAACTGCTCGAGGTTCTGGGTGCATATTGCACCTGACAGGTTCCCTTTAATGCCATAGAGAACCTGTGTCAATCCTCACACAGCAGGTGACAAGCGAAAGGACAGAAAATGTGATAGATTCTAAGCCTTGATTAGACAATAATGTGATGCAATAAATCAGGATTTGGCTCACAAGCTGACATCTAGAATGGCAGGGTAATCTGCAGAAGCCTAGAACAATAAGGGTCAACACTGTGAGTATTGAAACTTTGCATAAACTTGATATGTTTGTCAATAAATGTTTAAAAAGTTATGAAATGCTTATAATTTTAGTTTATCAACCATAGAAAAATCTGATTAAAAGATCTAAAAACACTGAATCATCAAACTTGGTGAATGCCAAAATTTGTATCAATCTTAAAATGTTTGTCCAAGACTGTACATTTGTCACCGATGAATAGTTCATAAATATTAATGAGACAATCCTGCAATATTCAGTGCTCCGTAGCAGAGATCTGGGTTGAAACCATTGCCCAACTACATATTTATTTTAAAATGCCCTAAAAATACATTTCATGAGTTGTTAGGAACACCTCTAAATGTAATAAAGCTGCACCAGATGGCCATTAGGAACCTTTCATTCATGTCTGTATATACAGGGCTTTAGTTCTGGGTTATAATACTATACTTAAAATTAAATTATAAGAAGCAGGGAATATAATATTGATTACTGCCTAAAGGAGTGGGAAGTTAGATATTGTACTTTAATATAGAAAACTGATAGTTCTCTCTGTAAACTCAAATAATACCGCTATAGTTGTGTTAATAAAGCATAAATAATGAAATATTCATAGCATTGGATGGTAATGGAAATATCCTGGAGCTACCATTGTGTGATACAGTAATGTAATGACCTAGTGTCTTTGGGTTTAGAGCGTTCCACCTCAAATTCTAGAGATCTATCATTTCTACGAGTAATGTATAGAGATGGCATAATTCACTGGCCCCCAGTAAAATGTTCTTTTGTGGGGTGTATTTGGGATTGGACAGTGATTTGCTGCAGAAGACACACAGAGGCTTTATCCTGTGTATTGTGTGATATGCTCCTTTTTCTTCGTGCGCTCTACAGTGCTTTTACAGAATGGATGAAATAATGAAAATGTTCAGTTTGGCAGCATTGTTGCTCTTTGTGGGAATGCGCTGGTAATGAGCTAATTCAAGCAGCAAGCTCCACATTATGGTTATTAGGAGTAGGAGGCCCGCTATGCTATATACACCAACATTTGTGTGTGTCTCTGTTCTTTTTCTTATTATATCATGTGCTGTAGTTATGATTCCACCTTCATTTATCCAGAAGCCTAATGCAAATGTTTGCGTCTTGCAATACCTTATGGGGGCTGCTTTCTTTTCCCAGGCGCCATTCAATTTCCATTAAATAAACACATTCATACGGAGTGTGGCGGATCCAGTAATGCACGATCCAGAGCTGTGTTAATGATGACGCACTTGTCTAGCAGACACCTTGAGGGTTTAATAAAAAGCTTCAATTGTGTAATATGTATTTCTCCCCTGTAAGTTATTAGACCTGATTTCTGGAACGTATTTAGCGAGCTTTCAGCATCTGTTTTCATTTTATTCTATAGTTAATTTCTTGAGTGAGTTTTATATTTTTTTATAACAACCAGATGAGACTAAAATTTAGTTTTCTAACTTCACTTGTTGAGGTCTATAAATTTACAGCAGAGCACTAAACCTAGAAAGGTATGGTTAAATTAAGCTAAGAAATATAATTGCCGTTATTGTTTGTTAGTCTGTAGAGCTTTCCACTTGATCCTTAAACAGTCTTGTGTGAATTCTGCAACACAAGGGTTAATATTTTGCTGATGAGTAGAGATGAGCGAACCGGTCCCGGTTCGGCTCGAGGTCGGCTCGCCGAACGGGGGTCCCGTTCGAGTTCGGTTCGTCGAACGTTCGACGAACCGAACTCGAACGTATAGGCTAGAATGGGAGGCAATCACAAACACATAAAAATGCATGATAAATGTACACAAACAGTTAATAAACATTGCCATAACACTTACCGGTCCTCGCAATCCCTTCTGCACTCTGTCTCCTGCCGCTATTCCATCCGATGATCGCTGAATCCTCCCGGTGACGGCACTGCCAGCAGAGATGCAGGACCTATCGTGACGTCAAAATAGCCATGTGACCAGTCACGTGGCTATTATCTCATTGGCTACAGACTGGTCACATGACTATGACACGTCATGTAGGACCTGCGAGTGCATCTCTCCGGTACACGGTGCACATATGTGTATCGCCGTGTACCGGCGACATGCTCTAGCACACGGTCGACTCCCCGTTCCGTTAGGGACCGGCTGACACAGCCGGTCATTAACGGAGATCACCGTTGCCATAGCAACGCAGTTAGCGGTGATGTCACCGCTAACCGCGGCTCCGAGAGCACCGTTGCTATGGTAACGCGTCTGTCAGCGTTACCGCTGTTATCGCTGACAGCCAGCACTGATCACTCACGGAGTGAAGGCTGCACACTGCTTCCAGATTGTAGTGATGATTGTAGTGAGGATGGAGGTTCCCCAGCCCCAAGTGATGAGCTGGTGAATCTCATCCTTCCTCACTACAATCGTCACTACTACTACACTAGTGAGGATTGTAGTGAGGATGGAGGTTCCCCAGCCCCAAGTGATGAGCTGGTGAATCTCATCCTCACTACAATCGTCACTACTACTACACTAGAAAGAAAGAAGACAGAAGAGCAGGATCGTGGAGGGCTGACAGGGGGTAATAAAGATGGAGTCTCTAATGTGTCTGTGTATTTATTTCTATTAAAGTATTTTTTCTCTGTGTGGTGTTTTTTTTTAACCCTTTATTGGAGATTCTTAATGGCCGGGTCAAACGTGCCTGACATTAAGAATCTCTGGCTTAATACTGGCTAGTAAAACAAAGCCAGTATTAACTCATGATTACCCAACAAGCCACCCGGCTCCAGGGCTGTTGGAAGAGTTGGATAGAGCACCAGATGATGGCGCTTCTATGAGAGCGCCATTTTCTGGGACGGCTGCGGACTGAAATCCGCAGTAGAGGCGCCCAGAAACCTCGGGCTAACCTGTGCTGCGGATTCCAATCCCCAGCTGCCTAGTTGTACCCGGCTGGACACAAAAATGGGGCGAAGCCCACGTCATTTGTTTTTTAATTATTTCATGAAATAAGTGAAATAATTAAAAAAAAACGGGCTTCCCTACATTTTTGGTTCCCAGCCGGGTACAAATAGGCAACTGGGGGTTGGAGGCAGCCCGTGGCTGCCTGCTGTACCTGGCTAGCATACAAAAATATGGCGAAGCTCACGTCCTTTTTTTTGTAGTTTTTTGGCAAAAAAAATAAAAAATGCTTCCCTGGATTTTCCATTGCCAGTGAAGGTAACACCAAGCAGTGGGGGTTAGCAGCCAATAGCTGCTTGGATTACCCTTAGCTAGCAATACAAAAAATGCAGCGGGAGCCCATATATATTTTTTTTAATTATTTATTTAAATAACTAAAAATAAAATGGGCTTCCCTGTATTTTGATTGCTGGACATCACAGTGCTGTAAAAATAAATCTTTAAAAAAATGACGTAGCGCTCCGCGGTATTTTTGATTCTCAGCGCAGATAAAGCAGACAGCTATGGGTTGCCACCCCCATCTGCCTGCCGTTACCTTGGTTGGCAATCAAAATACAGGGAAGCCCATTAATTTTTTCTATTTAAAAAATAGTTAAAAAAAAAAATGACGTTGGGTCCCCCCATTTTTGATAGCCAGCTAGGGTAAAGCAGACGGCTGTAGCCTGAAAACCACAGCTGGCAGCTTTACCGTGGTTGGGGATCCAATATGGAGGTCCCCTCAGGCTCTTTTTTATAATTATTTTATAAATATTAATAATTACACAATAAAAGTAGGGTCCCCCCCAAATTGGATCACCAGCTAAGGTAAAGCGGACAGCTGTGGTCTGGTATTCTCAGGGTGGAAAGGACCATAGTTATTGGGCCTTCACAGCCTAAAAATAGCAGGCCGCAGGCACCCCAGACGTGGCGCATCCACTAGATGCGCCAATCCTGGCGCTTCACCCCAGCTCATCCCGTGCCCTGGTGCAGTGGCAAACGGGGTAATAAATCGGGTTGATACTAGCTGTAAAGTCACCTGAGATCAAGCCCAGCAGTTTGTGATGTCATGGCGTCTATTAGATACCCAACATCATAAACTGTCAGTACTAACAAAAACAAAAAATCGACAAAAGAAATTTATTTGAAAAACAGTCCCCAAAAAATTTCCTCTTTCACCAATTTATTGTAAGAAAAAAAATAAAGGGGTCCCACGACGACTCTGGACCGTCTAGAATATGGGGGGGAGACACTCAGGGAACGTATCCCCCATTTTCTAGGAGTGCGGACCCTTCATGTGAGGAGTGTGGGTGCAATGAATCTGCACTCACTCTCCCCGGGTCCACAGCAGCAGAGTCCATGTCGTAATGGTTGCTACCAAAGCTGTAATGCCCTGCTCATGAGGTAAGGGCATGCCTAATCAGGAGAACTACTGTAGAGGAAGCTCTGCTCACTGGTATATAGGTGCTCAGAGGTAATAATAGATAAAATTAGTGAGTAACCTCGGCACTCTAAATCTCCCAGACTAAGTCAGTAAGTCACAACGGATAGTAATGCAAAATCACTCTTTATTGGTCCGTATTAAGAAAAAAAAATTTTTTCATAAGCATATATGTTTTTGTCCAAAACAAGTTACAAATGACGTTTCGGCCTGAGCCTTCGTCAGATTGGACTTATCTGCATGTAATCATGAAAAATGACAATAATCAGTATCACATAAGAGTGAGAGAACAATAACATAAACTAGAACAATGTAGAGGTACAATTGGGATGCAGCAAAAAAATTGCAACACAGCAAGAAATGAAACACATGATACAAATGTTGTAATACAGTACAAGGACAATATAGTAATGACAAATATGGGGTCAGAGTAGACTTAGACGGCTCTGGTACGAAAGAGATGTCAATCATAAAGTAACATGTGCAGTAGGTGTAGAGCTACAGTATGCATGGCAGAGCTAATGGGTAGACCGACCATAGAAAAAGAACAGAGAAAAAGTGGAGAAAAAGTGGAGCAAAAGTGGAGAAAAAGTGGAGAAAAAAGTGGAGAAAAAGTGGAGAAAAAGTGGAGAAAAAGTGGAGAAAAAAATGGAAAAAAAAGTGGAGAAAAAGTGGAGAAAAAGTGTAGAAAAAAATGTAGAAAAAGTAGAGAAAAAGTGGAGAAAAAAATGGAAAAAAAGTGGAGAAAAAGTGGAGAAAAAGTGGAGAAAAAATGGAGAAAAAGTGGAGCAAAAGTGGAGAAAAAGTGGAGAAAAAAATGGAAAAAAAGTGGAGAAAAAGTGGAGAAAAAAATGGAAAAAAGTGGAGAAAAAGTGGAGAAAAAGTGGAGAAAAAGTGGAGAAAAAATGGAGAAAAAGTGGAGCAAAAGTGGAGAAAAAGTGGAGAAAAAGTGGAGAAAAAATGGAGAAAAAGTGGAGCAAAAGTGGAGAAAAAGTGGAGAAAAAAATGGAAAAAAAGTGGAGAAAAAGTGGAGAAAAAGTGGAGGAAAAGTGGAGAAAAAAATGGAGAAAAAGTGGAGAAAAAGTGGAGAAAAAGTGGAGAAAAATTGGAGAAAAAATTGGAAAAAAAGTGGAGAAAAAATGTAGAAAAAGTGGAGAAAAAATGGAGAAAAAGTGGAGCAATAGTGGAGGAAAAGTGGAGAAAAAGTGGAGAAAAAAATGGAAAAAAAGTGGAGAAAAAGTGGAGAAAAAGTGGAGAAAAAAATGGAAAAAAAGTGGAGAAAAAGTGGAGAAAAAGTGGAGAAAAAAATGGAAAAAAAGTGGAGAAAAAGTGGAGAAAAAGTGGAGAAAAAAATGGAAAAAAAGTGGAGAAAAAGTGGAGAAAAAGTGGAGAAAAAAATGGAAAAAAAGTGGAGAAAAAGTGGAGAAAAAATGGAGAAAAAGTGGAGCAAAAGTGGAGAAAAAGTGGAGAAAAAGTGGAGAAAAAATGGAGAAAAAGTGGAGCAAAAGTGGAGAAAAAGTGGAGAAAAAAATGGAAAAAAAGTGGAGAAAAAGTGGAGAAAAAGTGGAGGAAAAGTGGAGAAAAAAATGGAGAAAAAGTGGAGAAAAAGTGGAGAAAAATTGGAGAAAAAATTGGAAAAAAAGTGGAGAAAAAATGGAGAAAAAGTGGAGAAAAAATGGAGAAAAAGTGGAGCAAAAGTGGAGGAAAAGTGGAGAAAAAGTGGAGAAAAAATGGAGAAAAAGTGGAGCAAAAGTGGAGAAAAAGTGGAGAAAAAAATGGAAAAAAAGTGGAGAAAAAGTGGAGAAAAAGTGGAGAAAAAAATGGAAAAAAAGTGGAGAAAAAGTGGAGAAAAAGTGGAGAAAAAGTGGAGAAAAAAATGGAAAAAAAGTGGAGAAAAAGTGGAGAAAAAGTGGAGAAAAAGTGGAGAAAAAGTGGAGAAAAAAATGGAGAAAAAGTGGAGAAAAAGTGGAGAAAAAGTGGCGAAAAAGTGGAGAAAAAATGGAAAAAAAGTGGAGAAAAAGTGGAGAAAAAATGGAGAAAAAGTGGAGCAAAAGTGGAGAAAAAAATGGAAAAAAAGTGGAGAAAAAGTGGAGAAAAAGTGGAGAAAAAGTGGAGAAAAAAATGGAGAAAAAGTGGAGAAAAAGTGGAGAAAAAGTGGAGAAAAAGTGGAGAAAAAGTTGGAAAAAATGGAGGAAAAAATGTAGAAAAAGTGGAGAAAAAGTGGAGAAAAAAATGGAAAAAAGTGGAGAAAAAGTGGAGAAAAAGTGGAGAAAAAGTGGAGAAAAAATGGAGAAAAAGTGGAGCAAAAGTGGAGAAAAAGTGGAGAAAAAGTGGAGAAAAAATGGAGAAAAAGTGGAGCAAAAGTGGAGAAAAAGTGGAGAAAAAAATGGAAAAAAAGTGGAGAAAAAGTGGAGAAAAAGTGGAGCAAAAGTGGAGAAAAAGTGGAGAAAAAAATGGAAAAAAAGTGGAGAAAAAGTGGAGAAAAAGTGGAGGAAAAGTGGAGAAAAAAATGGAGAAAAAGTGGAGAAAAAGTGGAGAAAAAGTGGAGAAAAATTGGAGAAAAAATTGGAAAAAAAGTGGAGAAAAAATGGAGAAAAAGTGGAGAAAAAATGGAGAAAAAGTGGAGCAAAAGTGGAGGAAAAGTGGAGAAAAAGTGGAGAAAAAAATGGAAAAAAAGTGGAGAGAAAGTGGAGAAAAAGTGGAGAAAAAAATGGAAAAAAAGTGGAGAAAAAGTGGAGAAAAAAATGGAAAAAAAGTGGAGAAAAAGTGGAGAAAAAGTGGAGAAAAAAATGGAAAAAAAGTGGAGAAAAAGTGGAGAAAAAGTGGAGAAAAAAATGGAAAAAAAGTGGAGAAAAAGTGGAGAAAAAATGGAGAAAAAGTGGAGCAAAAGTGGAGAAAAAGTGGAGAAAAAGTGGAGAAAAAATGGAGAAAAAGTGGAGCAAAAGTGGAGAAAAAAATGGAAAAAAAGTGGAGAAAAAGTGGAGAAAAAGTGGAGGAAAAGTGGAGAAAAAAATGGAGAAAAAGTGGAGAAAAAGTGGAGAAAAAGTGGAGAAAAATTGGAGAAAAAATTGGAAAAAAAGTGGAGAAAAAATGGAGAAAAAGTGGAGAAAAAATGGAGAAAAAGTGGAGCAAAAGTGGAGGAAAAGTGGAGAAAAAGTGGAGAAAAAATGGAGAAAAAGTGGAGCAAAAGTGGAGAAAAAGTGGAGAAAAAAATGGAAAAAAAGTGGAGAAAAAGTGGAGAAAAAGTGGAGAAAAAAATGGAAAAAAAGTGGAGAAAAAGTGGAGAAAAAGTGGAGAAAAAGTGGAGAAAAAAATGGAAAAAAAGTGGAGAAAAAGTGGAGAAAAAGTGGAGAAAAAGTGGAGAAAAAGTGGAGAAAAAAATGGAGAAAAAGTGGAGAAAAAGTGGAGAAAAAGTGGCGAAAAAGTGGAGAAAAAATGGAAAAAAAGTGGAGAAAAAGTGGAGAAAAAATGGAGAAAAAGTGGAGCAAAAGTGGAGAAAAAAATGGAAAAAAAGTGGAGAAAAAGTGGAGAAAAAGTGGAGAAAAAGTGGAGAAAAAAATGGAGAAAAAGTGGAGAAAAAGTGGAGAAAAAGTGGAGAAAAAGTGGAGAAAAAGTTGGAAAAAATGGAGGAAAAAATGTAGAAAAAGTGGAGAAAAAGTGGAGAAAAAGTGGAGAAAAAAATGGAGAAAAAGTGGAGAAAAAGTGGAGAAAAAGTGGAGCACCCTTTGGTGCCTTTCATGTGGCACTAAGAGGTACTTAGCTTTGTATTTAGCCAAAAAAATGAAAAAACTAGGTTCCCCCTAGTTTTGTAGCCAGCTAGGGTAAAGCAGACGGCTGCAGCCTGCAGACCACAGCTGGCAACCTCACCTTGGCTGGTAATCCAAAACTGAGGGCACCCCACGCTGTTATTTTAAATTAAATAAATAATTTTAAAAAAAAACACGTAGGGGTCCCCCAAAACTGGATCACCAGCCAAGGTAAAGCAGACAGCTGGGGCCTGATATTCTCAGACTAGGGAGGTCCATGGTTATTGGACTCTCCCCAGCCTAAAAATAGCAGGCCGCAGCCGCCCCAGAAGTGGCACATCCATTAGATGCGCCAATCCTGGTGCTTCGCCCCAGCTCATCCCGCACCCTGGTGCGGTGGCAAACGGGGTAATATATAGGGTTAATACCAGATGTGTAATGTCACCTGGCATCAAGCCCTGGGGTTGGTGAGGTCAGGCATCTATCAGATACCCGACATCACCAACCCAGTCAGTAATAAAAAAAAATAGACGACAAACACATTTTTATTTGAAAAAACACTCCCCAAAACATTCCCTCTTTAACCAATTTATTAGAATGAAAAACAAATCCAGGTCTGGTGTAATCCAAGGGGTTGCCATGACGATCCACACTGTCCCAGTCAATGAAGAGCAGGATGTTCCCCATTGGCTGGGAGAGCAGTGCAGTGACCTGAGCTAACATCAATGGGTCAGCCCAGGTCACTGCAGGGGGGTGACAAGTGCTGCTGTCAGCGAGGTACATTACCTGCGCTGATCTCCAGCACTGCCGACAGCCCCTGTCACTGAGTTCAATGACCGGCGCCTTCCCCTCAAGTATCGCGAGAGGTCCGTGACGTCACCGCTAGTCAGTCTCGGGTCGGAAGCGAGAGGTGATGTGACAAGCGGGCGGCGGCCATGGAGGAAAGTGACAGCGCTGAGGTCGGGATGGCGGGACTTCATCACCGCATGTAAGCCGAGCGGGGGGGGGGTTTGTGTGTGTGTGTGTGTGTGTGTGTGTGTGTGTGTGTGTGTATGTATGTGTACATGCCGCGGGCAGGAGGGGGCGGAGCGAGCTGAGCGGGAAAGTGTGGGCTTCCTGCACGTAACTAAGATAAACATCGGGTGTGAGGTATCAACCGGCTGTATTACAAAGGGCCGGTATGTTTTGCAGAAGCGTGGGTGCTCTGCAATGTGAAGCTGGCTGGGACCTGTGGTTCCACAGGATTGCATTACATGTAGAGCCATGGAAGGGTGTGTGATGCTGATTACACACTCCTTACCACCTGTGGGTGTGGCTCCAGGGGTTAAAGCAATCCTGTCTCTGAACCTGGGAGAAGTGTGTCTAGGGCAGTCTAGAGAGAGACTGGCTCTAGATGTCCAGTGTGTGGACTGGAAACAAGTGAGAGCAGAGCCAGGAGCTTTGGGTGTTTCAGCCTGCATGGAGGCTGATCACAAGGCTCTGATATTGAGTCTGAGGTGAGTGCAGCCAGGCCAGGGCTGTAGGGCCGAATCTCTCCTGGAGGAGAGACAGACAGGGGTCTGCAGAGGGCCCTGGGTGCTGGAAGGAACCTTGGCTAGAGCTGTACGCTGGCAGGTGCCAGAGAGTGGGGAAGTTGCTAAACTTCCATTATGGACTTATTGTTTATGTTTGAGGGCAGTTTATGCTGAGTGTTTTTAATAAACTGCCAGAATTTCTATGAAGAGACTGTGTACGTGTGTTGCTGAAGCTACCTCACACCGCTGCAAGCGAGTGAAACCCCCACGTTGCAGGGCGCAACGTTACACGGGTTACTAACCAAAGCGCTTTGCTTGGATACCCGATGTTTATCTTGGTTACCAGCTTGTGGCAGGCTGCCAGCGATGGCTCCTGCTCACTGTAGCTGTAAAAAGCCCTGCTTTTTGCTGCTAGAACCGTTCTCGAACGTATCTAGAACTATCGAGCTTTTGCAAAAAGCTCGAGTTCTAGTTCGATCTCGAACAGCCCCAAAAATCACTCGAGCTTAGAACTGGAGAACCTCGAACCGCGAACCGCGCTCAACTCTACTGATGAGTTCCATCTGGCTGGTGGCTGAATAAAGTCCTGCACCTTTAGGCCCTGTGCGCACTAGAAAATTAAAATTTCTTAAGAAAATTCTTCACCCTCTGAAAGATTAACGCACGTGCGGTAAAAAAATGCACCCGAAATCCGCATACGCTTTTACCGCGGTTTTCTGCGGTATGTCCCTGCATTATTTTGATAGCACAGGGAGATGCTCACCTGTCCCCGCTGCTGCTGTCCGGGGTGCTGAAGTCTCCCGCGATGCTGTGTCCCGTGTGGCTGTCTCCCGCGCTCTGCTACTTATGGGTCGGCTGTGCAGTGCATAACTGCATATGCATGTGTGCCGCCCCCGCGGCAGCAGCTTGCCGCTGCTGCTCAGATCCGGATCTGCGGTGGCTCGAGGGGCCTCCGGACCCGGGGTCGGGGTCGCGCGGCCATTCGGAATAAAAGGGGGAATATTTACAAGGCAGGATGTAGAAAGTTTGTGACGCCACCCGTGGTGTGTGGTAAGTTTGAGTACCATCGCTGCAGTTGGGAGTACCCGGTGGCGATGCTGTGGGCAGCCAGGTGTTTAACCCCTCCACGGGTAGGGGGATGCCCCAGGACTTGATGAGGGAGACGGGGAAGTGCCATTGGGACGGTAAGGGTTACTTATGTACTCACTCAGTCCAATAACGCTGACACCGACAACTGTGGTAAACTAAAATTCTTGACACCGCTGCCACTTGGAGGGTGCATGCCTGGGTCTCGTGTCCGTTGGTGTTGCCTGTTAGCCTGTGACCTTTTCCTTGGCACCTTTTCTTCTAACTGGTCCCTTTAGCATAAAACTAGTCGGGTCCCGCTCACCAGTGTGGCTAACTGGGTGAGCTTGCTCTCAGGGTTCACGCTTGGGATTTTCTGGACTATGTAGTGGGAAAGTCCTATCCCCCTCGTTGTGCTAGTACCCCAATTTTGGAGCGGGTTGCTTCGTCCTCGTCGGATAAATTACCAAGATGCCTGAAGCTACTTCCTGGCCTAGGGTCCATGTACCCCATCGTGCCCTGGCCCCTGCCTGGTGATGGCATAAGGCCGCTGGCTGTCCTCCTCGACAGTCCGTGCCCCTTGTCACGATCCCCTGCGACCGGGGTCCAGCTCATACCAGGCTCAGACCAACGTCTGCCACCTAGTCTCAAGGAGCCCAGCTCCTGACCTCTCCTCTCGAGAGTCACCACTCAACTGCCTTGCTCATGACACTCCTGACCTCCCCTTAACCAACCCCCCCAGTAGGCGACCCTATTCCCTTCAGGCTGTCCACTGGTGTGTCTGGTGGGTGTGGTGCAGAGTGTTCCTAGGATTTTGATTATCTTGTTCTTGGCAACACTAAAGGTCAGGGACCCGTAACCAAGGAGGAGGTAGATACTGTGCAGAAGGACAGATTGCACAATATCCTCTGACGACCTGATTGACCAGGGTGTCACACATGAGCCAGCCGGTAAGCAGGAGACCAGCGTCCAGAGGCAGCCTCGCTGGAGAAGGTGAGTATAAGATCAGTGGTGACTTCAGTCAGCTGATGTGCAGTGACCGCTGGAGTCCTCCACCTATCACCGCAAAGTACATGAGTAAAGTCACCGCTGATCCCGCGCGGCTCACTTCACTTGCGTCCTGACCCTCACAGTGAGCAGTCGTGGTCTATGGCGTTTGCTGTGTCAGCTGTAGCAGAGCTGGAAGCGTCGTGGGACATCGTGTGGATTACGTCGGACCTGGTGGGCTATTATTGGTGGGGTTAATAAAGTGATGAAAGTGGGGGCTTCTTTGTCTTTTATTTCAAATAAAGGATTTTTGGGGTGTTTGTGTTTATTTACTTTTACTAACAGTTTAGTGATGAGGAGGTGTCTCATAGACGCCTGCCATCACTAAACTAGGACTTAGTGGCAGCTATGGGCTGCTGCCATTAACTCCTTATTACCCCGATTGCCACTGCATCAGGTCAACGGGAAGTGTCGGGAAAAGTCCCGGGACTGTCGCATCTAATGGATGCGGCTGCTGGCTGATATTTTTAGGGTCAGGGGCTCCCCATAACGTGGGGCTCCACATCCTGAGAATACCAGCCCCTAGATGTGAGGCATTATCCTGGCTGGTTATCAAATTTAGGGGGACCGCACGTCTGAATTTTTTTAGTTATTTATTTATTTTACTGTACGCTATAGACCCGCCCACCGGTGGCTGTGATTGGTTGCAGTGAGACAGCTGTCACTCAGCGTAGGGGTGTGTTTGCCCGCAACCAACCACAGCCACTGGTGAGCAGGGAAGATGAGAATATTTTATGAGTCTAATGGCTCTGGAAGATGAAAGAGCTGCCGCAGAGCAGTGTGACAGCCGACTGGTGATCGGTGAGTATGAAGCACTTGCTCCTACACTTTGTGCCAGATTCTGTTCCCCATAAACTTTATATAGGGAGCAGCATTTGGCCAGACACTGGGGATCAATCCTTGCCGACCCAGAGTCAGCGGGTGATTGAGCTGCCACTCCTCCAAACCGCAGGTACCTGCGGAAATTAAGTGACATGCACATTATTTCCACAGTGGAAATTCCGCAGCAAAACCCGCAGGGACAAAAAAACGCACTGTCCGCACAGCATTTTTTTTTATCCCCATAGGTTTTGCTGGAGAAGGACTGCACAAATATTATAAACATTTTCTGCAGCATTCCTTCAGCAAAATCCGCTGCAATTCCGTGGTAAAATCCGTAGGGCACAGGGCCTAAGTCCTGGATTTTTTTGCCCCACTACAGACTGCACATAACAATGAGGAGTCTACTGTCGTGAGTTGTCTCACAGCCAGACACTGGACATACACTGATGAGCAAAAGGGTAACAATGTTGGGAATTTTTTACTTTCAGGCTCCATATCTCACCATCCACTACAGTTTGGAACATGAGACTAAGGCGGGCTTTGCACACTACGACATCGCAGGTGCGATATCGGTGGGGTCAAATTGAAAGTGACGCACATCCGGCATCGCATGCGACATCGTAGTGTGTAAAGCCTAGATGATACGATTAACAAGCGCAAAAGCGTCGTAATCGTATCATCGGTGCAACATCGGTGTAATCCATAATTACGCTGACGCGACTGTCCGATGTTGTTCTTCGCTCCTGCGGCAGCACACATCGCTGTGTGTGAAGCCGCAGGAGCGAGGAACATCTCCTACCGGCGTCACCGCGGCTTCCGTAGAATATGCGGAAGGAAGGAGGTGGGCAGGATGTTTACATCCCACTCATCTCCGCCCCTCCACTCCGATTGGCCGCCTGCTGTGTGACGTCGCAGTGACGCCGTACGACCCGCCCCCTTAACAAGGAGGCGGGTCGCCGGCCAGAGCGACGGTCACAGGGCAGGTAAGTGCATGTGAAGCTGGCGTAGCGATAATTTTCGCTATGCCAGCTATCACAATATATCGCACCTGTGACGGGGTCGGGGACTATCGCGTGCGACATCGCAGCATCGGCTTGCAATGTCGCAATGTGCAAAGCCCGCCTAACATTATTTTATAGGCAATCATCTTGGCTATCCCATATATAAATTTGACTTGCAACTATTTAGCAGATAATTAGTTATGCAGATTTTGTAATGTCACTTCATTGTTATTTTGTTAGTATTTTGCAAATCCACCTTTGGCTTTCCACTTGGCCTGAATCCTTCTGGGCATACTCTCAATCAGATTCAAGCATGTCTGTACCAAAATCTGACCCAATCTACACATTCCCAATGTTGGTGCATACTGGTCGACTCACTTGGGTATGTATACAGCCTTTTCGTCAACTCTACCCACAAGTGTTCATTTGGATTGAGATCCGGGGACTGTGGGGGCCAATCCAGCACCTCTACTTCATTGTCACTGAACCATTTGTTTGCCAATCTCGACGTATGCTTCAGATCATTGTTCTGCTGGAACACTATGTCGTCCTTTTCATACCAATTGTACTCAAGTGTACAAAGTAACACACCTTGTAAGGTACTCACATATAGCTCAGCATTGAGATCACCATCGATCCCAGTGAAGTATCCAATGTCTTTGGCTGTAAAACATCCACATATAATTAGGCTTCCTCCAACGAACTTGATAGTTCCTTTAATTTCTGGATCTGTATCCCCTTTTTTCCTTAATTTTTCCAGGCCCATTTGCCCTCATCAGAGCCTAGTCTATTGGCTTTTGTCTCATCGCTACAAATCACCAATTTCCAATCTTCTACGGTCCACTTTACTTACTTTTTTGCAAACTTGAGCCTATGCATCTGATGATGATATTTAGGTAGAGGCTTTTTCATCCTTTTTTGGACCACCATTCCAGACTTGTGTAATGTGTGTCGCATGGACGTCTGTGATCCCAGTACTACGAAGCATACGAGCCACCTCCACTGCCATGTTTGTTGTCCCAGAACTGATAGACCTTGTGATGAGCCGACGTATTAACTCCGATATTTTGCCTGGACGTCCACCTCTTGTCTTTTGAATGGATGGACGGACTTCATTTTGTATTCTTCCAACTGTCATGCCACTCACATGATGCAATTTGGCATTTTTGGGGGTCAAGAGACTACTATAGATGAGCTGGATGATGCTGTTTTTCTTTTTTTGGGAAATTTTCTTTATTGCTATTCCTTGATTTGAACCAGTGACCTTTCTCATGGGAATCAATCTAATTACACACTGAGCTATTAGGGAATGTGAGAACAGCTTGTAATTTTTAGTATACATTAAGAAAAAGATTTTTCTCCACCAGGAGCAAAACAGTAACAGTGCAGTGACATGACAAAAATCTGTATAACTAATCATATGCTAAATATTTGCAAGTCAAATTTATATATGAGAATGCGAAGATGGTTGTCTATAAAATGATACTAGTCTCACGCTCAAAGCTGTAGTGGGTGGTGAGATATAGAGCCTGAAAGTCAAAATTTCAAAACATTGTTACCCTCATCAGTGTAAAACAGAATAAGTGGGGATTTGAAACATTGAGAGGATTTCTGCATTTTGGTGCATTTTTTTATGTTTAGTGTCCCTTTAAGTTATACACTATCTCAATAGGCTGTAGTCACACTGAGAACTATTGTGAAAAAAAACCCCCAAAAATCAGGACTTGGTTTGTCATCATTGTCATCAGTTGTGACTGTTATCATTATCATCACTGCCATTAGTTCTCATCATTTTCGCTATTGTAATCAGTGATCAGTGTCATTGTTCTCACTGTCTCTCATAGTTGTCACTGATTTTTATACTTGAAATGGCATAAAAATAATGCGAGAACAGATAAGATGCATGATATTATAATTCACTTTTCATATCTATTTTTTTTAATTGTCTCATAGATTTAAAGCGTAATCGTTGTTTTAATTTTTATTCCATAAATCATTAACATACATGAAAATAAGCAACTTTGTAATATTTCTTATCAAACAAATCTGCTTCTTTCTCTGCCAAAACTAATCAGTCATTATCACAATTCATAATTCTGAGGTAAAATCATTTTCAGTGAAGACTTTCCTATTACTGAGATAGGAGATGAGAGCTGTTACTGAGGAGAATCTGTGATGGCGGGATGAGGGAGAAGCTTGAGGCAGAGGGAGGAGCTATATGTGGAGTTAAAAGCTGGAGGCAGAGGGAGGCGCTAGATGTGGAGGGAAAAGCAAGAGGCAGCGGAAGGCACTAGAGGCAAAGGGAGGCGCTGGATGCTTAGGGAGGAGCTAGATGCAGGAGAGGAGCTATAAACAGAGGGGGGAGCTAGATGTGGAGGGAAAAGCAAAAGGCAGAGGGAGGAGCTAGAGACAGAGGGATGAACTGGATGCAAAGGGAGGAGCTAGAAGCAGAGGGAAGAGCTAGAGATAGAGGGAAGAGCTGGAGGCAGAGGGAAGAGCTAGAGGTGGAGGGTGTAGCTGGAGGTATAGGGATGAGCTAGAGGAGGTGGGTGTAGCTAGAGGTAGAGGGATGAGCTAGAGGCAGAGAGAAGAGCTAGAGGTAGAGGGAGGAGCTAGAGGCAGAAGATAGAGCTAGAGGCAGAGGGAGGAGCTAGAGGCAGAAGATAGAGCTAGAGGCAGAGGGAGGAGCTATAAGCAGAGAGAGGAGCTAAAGGCAGAGGGAAGAGTTAGAGGCAGAGTGAGAAGCTAGAGGCAGAAGAAAGACCTAGAGGCAGAGGGAGGAGCTAGAGGCAGAGGGAGGAGCTAGAAACGGTGGAAGGAGCTGTATGCAGAGGATGAGCAAGAGGAAAAGGGAAGAGCTAGAGGCAGAGAGAAAAGCTAGAGAAGAGCTCCACCCCTCCCTTTTTTATCTATATAGAATCTCATCAGTACCAGCTGCCATCTCCAATCTCAGCAATGGGAAAGTCTTCACAGAATACAGATTTTACCACAGAATGACACTTTTGATAATGATTGATCAATTCTGGCAGAGAAAGAAGCAGATTTATCTGATCAGATATATTACAAAGTTACCTATTTTCTCGTGTTTCTACTATTGATTTATGAAATTAAAATTATAACAATGGTTACGCTTTAAGTATACAAAAAACACATCTTACACTCCAATCTTGCTTGAAATTTTTACTTGTCACTTCCTACCAAAAAAACATTTATCATCACAATGAATGAATCGGGATGTACTTCAACAGTTTTCTGTCAACTAAATTATCTCTTAAATAGGTAGGATCCATTGTGAGGTCTAATTCTGACCATATAACTAATGAAAACTCCCATCTATGAGTAGGGGTTTGGTGGTTCTGAGCACAAATTAGTCTCTGACATATTCTCATGAGTAACAGTATCCGGCAGAGATGAAGCTCCTGAGGATCGATGCCATACTTACTCCCATTTATCTGTTGAACGAGGCTGTATATCATTGTCATACACACTATGAGGATGAATTCCATTGAATGGTATAGTCTTTAGTGTGAATACATGGTGTCATTATGGCCCCTAGTTACTTAGAGCACAATTGTTATTTGTATTTTACAGTCATACTGTGTTGTATTTTTTATGTGTAAAAAAAGAACAATTGGACATTTTAGTGTTGGGATACCTATCCGAGGGCAGAATTGACTGCCAAAACTCATCTGATAACACAAGAGCCTAACAGAGCATCTATTTACTTTGTGCCAAGGTCTCATAAAACTTGTCTTGGAACAAAGTTACAACAACCTTATTTGGCAGGAAAGATTCAGATATTGTTAGAGTCGTCTTCAGTGATTGGCATGAGCTTTTACTCTGGGAACTAATGTCACTTGGATGCCCTAGGTACAATGCACCACAACACCGTGATACACAGACGCATTTACAACCATAAATAGCCCTGAATGGTGCTTATACATATCTTTACATACCGTACCTAGATAATAAAAGCACTAATATAGCAGATTGATCAATGCACATTACCCTTCCATTTACATGCAGCAAACATCTGCAAGTACAAAGTGTATGGGAACTACATGACACTACATGACTACACCATGTACAGAATTATTAGGCAAGTTGTATTTTAGAGGATTTGTTTTATTATTGATCAACAACTATATTCTCACTCAACCCAAAAGACTCATAAATATCAAAGCTTCATATTTTTGGAAGTTGGAGAGGGTTTTTTTTAGATTTGGCTATCTTCAGAGGATATCTGTTTGTGCAGGTAACTATTACTGTGCAGAATTATTAGGCAACTTAATAAAAAAACAAATATATTCCCATCTCACTTGTTTATTTTCACCAGGTAAACCAGTATAACTGCACAAAATTTAGAAATAAACATTTCTGACATGCAAAAACAAAACCCCAAAAAATTAGTGACCAATATACCCACCTTTCTTTATGATGACACTCAACAGCCTACCATCCATAGATTCTGTCAGTTGCTTGATCTGTTTACGATCAACATTGTGTGCAGCAGCCACCACAGCCTCCCAGACACTGTTCCAAGAGGTGTAACTGTTTTCCCTCCCTGTAGATCTCACGTTTTATGAGAGACCACAGGTTCTCTATGGGGTTCAGAGCAGGTGAACAAGGGGGCCATGTCATTGTTTTTTCATCTTTTAGACCTTTACTGGCCAGCCATGCTGTGGAGTAGTTGGATGCATGTGATGGAGCATTGTCTTGCATGTAAATCATGTTTTTCTTGAACGATACCAACTTCTTCCTGTACCACTGCTTGAAGAAGTTGTCTTCCAGAAACTGGCAGTAGGTCTGGGAGTTGAGCTTCACTCCATCCTCAACCCGAAAAGGTCCCACAAGTTCATCTTTGATGATACCAGGCCATACCACTACCCAACCTCCACCTTGCTGGCGTCTGAGTCGGAGTGGAGCTCTCTGCCCTTTAATGATCCAGCCTCTGGTCCATCCAACTAGCTCATCAAGAGTCACTCTCATTTCAACAGTCCATAAAACCTTTGAAAAATCAGTCTTAAGATATTTCTTGGCCCAGTCTTGACGTTTTATCTTATGTTTCTTGTTCAAAGGTGGTTGTTTTTCAGTCTTCCTTACCTTGGCCATGTCCCTGAGTATGGCACATCTTGTGTATTTTGATACTCCAGTAACATTGCAGCTCTGAAATATGGCCAAACTGGTGGCAAATGGCATTTTGGCAGCTTCACACTTGATTTTCCTCAATTCATGGGCAGTTATTTTCCACCTTTTTTGCCCAACACGCTTCTTGCGACCCTGTTGGCTATTTGCCATGAAACGCTTAATTGTTCGGTGATCACGCTTCAAAAGTTTGGCAATTTCAAGACTGCTGCATCCATCTGCAAGACATCTCCCAATTTTGGACTTTTCAGAGCCCGTCAAATCTCTCTTCTGACCCATTTTACCAAGGGAAAGGAAGTTGCCTAATAATTAAGCACATCTTATATAGGGTGTTGATGTCATTACACCACACCCCTCCTCATTACAGAGATGCACATCACCTGATTTACTTAATTGGTAGTTGGCTTTCAAGCCTATACAGCTTGGAGTAGGACAACATGTATAAAAATTATCATGTGATAAAAATACTCATTTGCCTAATAATTCTACAGTGTACACTTGTAGATGCCCAGGGAGTTTGCATGTTCTTGACAGCACATCTTTTATGTGAAGTAATGTGCTGCCAAGTAAAGATGACTTTTAGATCTGAATAAAAGATGCAATCAGATGACCATTGCCATGTTTGTGGTACACAGACCATAAACCAGCCTTAGGTCACATATTCCCATAATTTTATATAACTAAATATATTGATGCTAGTGTTAATTACTTTGTTTTCAAAATAACATATGAATGACAATGAGACTACGGATTATAGCAATGAAATTGAACGCTTTTAGCCTTATTGATTTCTTCCATAAACCAACTTGATGTAACCAAAAATGTATACTCCCCTCCAGTGTTGATCCTCTTCCAGCAGTGTCGGCACTTGCTCTCCCGGGGCTCATATAGCGTTGTTACATCATGTGAGTTATGGGCCCAATCAGCTCTGGCTTCACTCTTCCCGCCTTAAGACGAATTGAATATCAAAAGGAAGTCAGGGCCACTTCTTATTGATGTTTGATATATCCAGAGGTGGAGAAAGAGAAGCCAGAGCTGATTGAGACCAGAGTTCACATGACATAAAAGGTTACATGAGCCCTGGGAGAGCGATTGCCAGAACCGCTGAAATGGAATTGGCACCAGAGTTGAATATAAGTGTTTTTATTATAATGGGTTAAACACTTTTATTGAGATGGGGTTGTTTGAGTAGTGGACAACCCCATTAATATTCATAACATAAATGGCCAGTCTTATTCCCATCTCTGCCATTCTTGTCTGAGAATTACTGTTTCTATTCATGACCACAAGAGGTGTGTGATAGTTATGCAGTTTAGCGCTGTTTTCCTAACTCCTCTTCTGAAACTTGAAGCAAATATTCCTATTACGGCCATATAAGCCACAAATACATTTATCTCATGTTAATGTGTGAATTATGATCAGTGTAATTTAGCTTCATGCAGTTGTCATTATTATTATTCTCTTTAAAGTCCAACTCCTAGAATGTAGAGTTCATACAAATCCTACAGGGAAAATGATGGAAAGAACACATCTTGAGCATCTGTCAGGTTTCATAAAGGCTTGAAAAACATTTTTATTTTATGAAGGTGCCTACAGTGAAAATCGTTGCAGAATGTGTTCAGCTCAGAAGCCGCATTGCGGGATGCCCGGTGTCAGAGACAATTGACCTACAATGGATGCACAATGTATTTTCCTTTTCTCTTGGCCAAGTGCATTTACATGTATTTTCAGCACAAGTCGAGATGCACATCTATTTTCCAGTCTTTGGAGGCTACTGTAAACAATATCTTTCTGGATTTACTTCAAGGCCAGTAAATTAGAACAAATCAGCAGAAATTAGTAAGACTGCATGAGTGAAATTGCCTATTAAAAATCCAATTGTTTACCACATCTTTAAAATAAATATCAGAAAATAGGAAAATGTATACTAAAACCTATGTGGCTTTCCTTTATCTAACAATCTAGTTTCCTCCATACTATGTGAGCAGGTCACAGTGCTGCAGAGATGACATACGATCAATCCAAACAATCACTGGCCTCAATGGTCACATTATGTACATGTAGAACAAGAAGCTTGACCATAGAAGGCACTCACTCCACAAGGTATATGGAAAGTTAAAAAACAATTTTATTAGTATGCGAAATATTAAAACCAACAATAACAGACATAATAAAGTGCACAAAGTGGAATAAAACACCAATAACAACAACCAATACCCAGTCGGTCTTCCTATAAGAGTATATATAATACATTGTCCATACAGTTCACAGGGATTGGATATGTACAATATTTGGAAAACAAGCAATTTGCTTCATATCAAAAAAGCACTGGAATTCAGAACAATGTAGTACAGATTATAATATAGTAAATCAATGCTACTACTTATAAGTCCATAAATGGACCTCAGTTTGAGGCAGCAAACAAGGGAGCTTGACCCAGAGATCAAAAAATTACAGACCCACTGACCTAAATATGCACAATCCCTGTTATGGTAAATACTTAGCTTATAAAAAAGGAAGGCCTAGCCCAACGCGTGTCGCTTAGAGCAGCTTCATCAGGGGCAAAGAGTGTCATAAACAGCAGTGAACATAACCAATTATTTATACAGGTGCACAGAGACTTCATTAAAAACACATGTCCTACCTGTGGTGCATGATCTTCCATGGCGTTTGTAATCAGGAAGTTGTTCACAGTGGAGGAGAGGTTACCTCCAGACATTGCTATAGCGCCTGCGCTGATTTACGCCAATTACCTGACTAAAACAAGTGAGGAATAGCAAGATAAGTAATTTCGCGTATATAATGCTGAAAAGCCATACTGCGCATGCGCTAAATTACGCAATGTTCGTACTTATAGTGCTTTAGAGAATATGAGGTGGAGAAAAGTCCAGCATTAAGAACGAACAAGTAATGAGTAACAAGGCAAGTAAATTTGCGTACATAGCGCTACATAACCATACTGCGCATGCGCTAGATTACGCAATGTTCGTACTCAGAATACTTTAGAAAATAAGGAAATGGGGAAGCATCCAGCATTGAGAGCGATGAGAGGTGATTATTACTAGGCAACTGAAGTGGCTTTATACAGCAATTAACAGATAGAGCTAGCTTTACATAGAACAGACATTGAATAGGACACCTTTGTAAAACCAAAAGGATCAAAAGAATTGCAAGGACAGTATAACTCCTGAGCACACTGATAGCTGCTGAGGAGGTAACCATATATGCAAATATTGATGATCATCATGGTATTTTTTAAAAAGAAAAAAACATGACACAATTATGAAAAATACAATTGTTTAGTTGATTTTTGAAACCTAGAAACCACCGAATATATGCACAAGTAGTAAAAAAAGGGCAGACGGAGGAGCACCATAGATAATAAAGCTACCGTGTACCTATACAGTAATCCATGAATAGATATTCACTTCAAAAAATTAGTATAATAATGAGGTATATTGCTGAGATGATATTCAAGATTACATTAATAATATCGACAAGATATATATCATTAAAATACTTGAGATATACATATATAATAGCAGGGATGTCTCTTCCATATGTATCATATCAAAGAAAGACGCATGTATTTCCATCAATCGGACCTTTATAGTGCCGCCCATGAGTCTCAAATGGAGCAATAATGGTAAAAATTCAAAATAGAGAAAGAGAGGTTTCTGATTATATACCAAGGTAACCAGGGACCACACATCAAAGTGCGGATTTATAGAATCTTGATGCCGCAAGTATCAAAGATATCAAAAAAAGATCACATGTCACGAATCAATAAGAGTTGTCCATTATTAGGTCAAAAAGAACTGCGACGACTTAAAACAGTCTCTCATCAAAGAATCACCCAATCCCAAAAATACTCCAATTGACACACAAAGAGGAGGGCTATGATAAGTACTGTCAGAGATTCGTACCCTATATAAATAGATATTGATGCATAAGCGCAGTGATATTTGATAAAGAATAAATGATAGAGAGAAAGGCCTGTATGGAGATCATGCACCACAAAAGTCAATATAGAAAGTCCAATGTTAGAACAGACGATATACATTAATAGAAGAGAATCAAAAAGACTAAATGGCTAGATGAATATCTAGTCCTTTCAGTAAAGCTCAAATCCAGAGCAATTCTCTTTTTTTCTTCTTTTTTTCTCTCTCTTTTTCTTTTTCTTCTTTCTTCCCCCTTTTTTTCCATCTCTTTCTTTTTCCTTATTTTTTGTTGCTTCTTTCTCTTGTTTACTTGATTGGTCCCCAGGGAAAACTTTGAACAACACTTCAGTTATGAAGATCCAGAATATTCGTCCAATATCAGAGAAATCAAAGAAGCACCCTAGAAGGATCGACACACCCATGAAAGGATTCTAAAAAGTTTGAATAAGAAAAAAACAGATATTAGGATATTATATAGAAAAATGGCAACTGTAAGGGTTCTCGTTCAACCCAAAAAGCCTGTAAATAAAAGCTCTTCATTAAGGCCTATTGGGGAAATTGATTCTAAGAGACAGATCCACCGTGACTCCATCTGTAAGAGACGCTTTTGGAGGTCACCCCCCCTGATATTAGCAACTAACCTTTCCAATCCAATAATCTGTAGACCTCTGGGTTTTCCACGATGGAACCTGTGGAAGTGAGAAGCAACTGAGGTTAAGGTCTTACCTTTTTTGATGTCACTGGAGGCTAAATTGATGGTAGAAATATGCTTTTGACATCGTTTCCTCAGTTCCTGAGTGGATTCACCAATATATAGTTTCGGACAGGGGCAGATTAAAGCATACACCACATGTGTGGACTTACAGTTTATATAGGAATGAATTTTGTGCTGTTTGTTATTAAGTGGATGTAAGAAATAATCACGCGTAGGCACCATAAATTCACAGATACTACAATCCCCGCATGCAAACGATCCAAGGAGTCTAATGCCTCGACCCATAGAATATGAGGGGCTTACAAAATGACTCCTTGTTAGGCAGTCACCGATATTTGGGGGCTTTTTTGCTGTTACCAAAGGACGATCATCAATTAAGTCCTTTATTTTTGGATCAGCTTTCAGGATTCGCCAGTGGTCTTTCAAAATGTTATTGAAAGAGTACCACTGATTATGGAAATTCGTGGTGATCCTAATACGTGAGTCAATAGATTTTTCTTTAGATGAAAGAAGAGATAATTGAGATTGTGATTTGGCTCTCTGAAATGCCCTAGATATAGTTTTCTTAGGGTACCCTCTTTGTCTGAAGCGTTCCGTAAGTTTTCTTGATTCTTTGAGAAAATCCTGGTCTGAAGTACAATTTCGCCTCAGTCGCAGGAATTGACCAATAGGGATGCCGTCCTTCACATGTTGAGGATGAAAACTTGAATAATGTAAGAGACTGTTAGTTGCAGTCTCTTTGCGGTGGAGATTAGTCACGAGCCTACCATTTTCCATAAGTAATTCCAGGTCCAAACAAATACCTTTTGTAGAAGAGATGGAATAAGTGAGGAAGATGTTTAGTGAATTTTCATTTAGGAGTACAATCCTTTTGGTTCTACAAAGGTGTCCTATTCAATGTCTGTACTATGTAAAGCTAGCTCTATCTGTTAATTGCTGTATAAAGCCACTTCAGTTGCCTAGTAATAATCACATCTCATCGCTCTCAATGCTGGATGCTTCCCCATTTCCTTATTTTCTAAAGTATTCTGAGTACGAACATTGCGTAATCTAGCGCATGCGCAGTATGGTTATGTAGCGCTATGTACGCGAATTTACTTGCCTTGTTACTCATTACTTGTTCGTTCTTAATGCTGGACTTTTCTCAACCTCATATTCTCTAAAGCACTATAAGTACGAACATTGCATAATTTAGCGCATGCGCAGTATGGCTTTTCAGCGATATATACGCGAAATTACTTATCTTGCTATTCCTCACTTGTTTTAGTCAGGTAATTGGCGTAAATCAGCGCAGGCGCTATAGCAATGTCTGGAGGTAACCTCCCCTCCACTGTGAACAACTTCCTGATTACAAACGCCATGGAAGATCATGCACCACAGGTAGGACATGTGTTTTTAATGAAGTCTCTGTGCACCTGTATAAATACTTGGTTATGTTCACTGCTGTTTATGACACTCTTTGCCCCTGATGAAGCTGCTCTAAGTGACACGCGTTGGGCTAGGCCTTCCTTTTTTATAAGCTAAGTATTTACCATAACAGGGATTATGCATATTTAGGTCAGTGGGTCTGGAATTTTTTGATCTCTGGGTCAAGCTCCCTTGTTTGCTGCCTCAAACTGAGGTCCATTTATGGACTTATAAGTACTAGCATTGATTTACTATATTATAATCTGTACTACATTGTTCTGAATTCCAGTGCTTTTTTGATATGAAGCAAATTGCTTGTTTTCCAAATATTGTACATATCCAATCCCTGTGAACTGTATGGAAAATATATTATATATACTCTTATAGGAAGACCGACTGGGTATTGGTTGTTGTTATTGGTGTTTTATTACACTTTGTGCACTTTATTATGTCTGTTATTGTTTGTAATATTTCGCATATTAATAAAATTGTTTTTTAACTTTCCATATACCTGTGGAGTGAGTGCCTTCTATGGTCAAGCTTCTTGTTCTTCCTGTTTAAAATGTGTTTTGCTTGATGTGTGCACCCTCCTTTTTATGGTCATCTTCTGAATTCTCTGGCTGTGCATTCTAAAGCTGTCGTTTACATTATGTACATGTAAACTATAAATGATTGACGTCTGATCATTGATTGACATCAGGGCTTGCTGAAGTGGCGGGACATTCAACTGTTCAAGTTATGGTTATTTATTTTAAAACATTTCCTACTTTTTGCCTAATTTCCTAAAATCACATATACAACTTATGGATTGTATCTGTGTATCAAATATAAAACTTCACATCAAGATGTTTGTGGCATCGGTTCAGTCGCAGGACATTATGACCTTTTATGACATTGATAATTGACATTTACTTGTTCCTCTCCACTCCTGATGGCCAGCTACATGACAGGTGACTTTTGATGGCACACATTTACTCTCCCTAATGGCATCTTAATAGCAAATTTGAAGTCTAACTAAGGTTGATCCATGGACATGCAATCTGGAACATATCAAATAACAATTTCCAAAGTAAATTAGGACATGTATTGCAGCTCTGAAGTATCCCCATGGATAGGTCAGGCCTCGGGAATCATCTCATTGTCATGTAAAAGTCAATGACTCCAGCTGTCACAAAGATACATTTACTGATTGGTCACCTTGTATATCCATATCCTGACTCATGCAGTATTCCTATTTCCCAGTAGATTTCTGTTTATATAAATATTCAATTGAATTTATATATAATACTTATTAACATGCGGTATAAGAAAACGTATGACGCTAATGGTATGTACTATATCTTTGGATTGGATGCTTTCCTTCACCATTGTGGCATATGTGTTAGACTTAAGTGGGCTTTACACGCTGCGACATCGCCCAAGCGATCTCGTTGGGGTCACGGATTTTGTGACGCACATCCAGTCGCTTTAGCGATGTCTTTGCGTGTGACACCTATGAGCGATTTTGAATCGTCACAAACACGTTCAAAATCTCTCATCAGTGACATGGGGGTCCATTCTCAAATATCGCTGCTGATCGGTGTACGAAGTAGTTCGTCGCTCCTACAGCACCACACATCGCTATGTGTGACACCGCAGGAACGAGGAACCTCACCTTACTTGCGGCCGCCGGCAATGAGGAAGGAAGGAGGTGGGCGGGATGTTACGTCCCGCTCATCTCCGCCCCTCCGCTTCTATTGGGCGGTGGTTCAGTGACGCTGCTGTGACGTCGCTGTGATGCTGAGCGAACAGCCCCCTTAGAAAGGAGGCGGTTCGCCAGTCACAGCGACGTCGGTAGGCAGGTAAGTAGTGTGACGGGTCCATGCGATGTTGTGCACCACGGGCAGCGATTTGTCCATGTCGCACTACTGATGGAGGCGGGTACGATATCGGTCACGATATCGCAGCGTGTAAAGCGGCCTTTAGGGGTATCTGTGTAATTCAAACTGAGGCATGGTTATCCTACTACTGGGCCTATATTAAAGCACCACTACAGCATTTTTAATTTACCGCTGGAGTTATTCTTTAAATGCAAGCCTCCTGTCACCTGTTTTATACTCACCTTCTGGTTGCTTCACTTGCTATTGCCACCGCTCCCTCATGCTCTTTTGATTTGTGACCTGCCGGCAGCTCCAGTGTTTGGAGGTCATAAATCAAAAGAACTCTATGAGAGCCTCATTCTGGCCTTGTTCTGGCTCTCATAGAGATGCATTGAGAACTTGTGACGTAACTTCTGACTTATGGACTGTCAGAAGTTATAGTGATAAGTTAGCACCGCAGAACCAGAAATGGTATTGGTAAAGATACCGAAAGGTGAGAATATGGCAAGGAACAGGTGACTTAGATTTAATGCATCACCTCAGGACTGACAAAAAAGAAAACATGCTGGAGTGGTGCTTTAAGCAATGTTTGGAAGGAGAATTCCTCTGTAACACAGTGCTATACACATATATCACAAGATGTAAGCTACGTTAAACATGCAGCAAACATCTGCAAGTACAAATCTCCATAGTGCTGATTTATTAATGGGAATCTGTCAGCAGGTTTTTGCCATGTAATCAGATAGCAACTAGGGATGATCGAATACCTCAAATATTCAGCTTCGCAAATATCCGACGAACAGGTTGCAATGTAAGTCTATTGGAAGCCCGAATAGTTCTGAATAGTTGTTATTCGGGTTTCCCATAGACTTACTTTGCGCATCGAATATTCGCAAATAGTCGAATAGTGGCGACCTATTCGGCAAATATTCACGAAGCCGAATATTTGAGGTATTCGATCATCCCTAATAGCAATGTGATTTAGGGAGACAGACAGTCGGATTCAAGCGAAGCATCATTTCTAGGGATGAGCGAACCCGTGGAAGTTCGGTTCGGCAGGTTCAGCCAGAGTTTAGATAAAGTTTAGTTTGGGACCTGGACTTGACATGAACTCCAATGGAAGTCACTAATTGGGCAGTTCAGGTCTCCGCCCACATGTTGCCGGCCATAGACAGATCACCTCAGGGGTCAGGTGAGCTGGCTTGTTTTTTTTTATTTGGTGCACACTACACGTGATCACGCTGTTGTTCCCCCAGTGTGAGCCGATCAAACACTGGCAGTGGCTTGTACTGTGCTGAGCCCAAGCACAGCGATACTCGTACTAGTGATTTGTATACATAAAGCACCTGAACTCCAAACCCAAACTTTGTTTTTTTTTAAAGTCTATGTTCGGTACACTCATCTCTAATTATTTTGTTTACTGTGTGCAATAGTTGTGACAGAATCACAGTTTTCTTAGTTTCAGATTTAGTAGAGCCGTGTGTAACCAGATGGAGCTAGGTCTTTTTTCAACCTAAGTAACTATGTAACTATGTAACCCTGCCCAAATCACTGATTGTCAGCTTTCTCTGTACATTGTATAATAACAGAAAGCTGCAAATCAGTGGTGGGGCGGGGTTGGACTAAGGGGCATGATTCTGGTGGTCCTGTAGTAATAACCTCCTGCTTATAAAATCTGATTATATTGAAACAGCAAAATACAGCCCAATAACACAACACTGGAATCACGCTCTCTGCCCCTTCAATATGGTGCTCTCAGATTACATAACAAAAAAACCTGCAGACTGCTTCTCTTTAAGACTGATGTTTTCCACCGCACTCTTAATGAAGGGGTGCTGTGGGGTAGAATGCACAAAATTCATTAAGAAGCGGACATCAATGAATTCAGTGCATCTTCTGTGGTGCGTGCCTCTGTGCTCGTTGAGGGACTGTGTTTCTGGAGTAACCTGCGCTATAACTTTTGATGAATTGGGACCGACCCCTCCCCGTCCTGTCCCACACATGATCTCAAACAATTGGAAAAAAGAGAGTGGGCTCAGCCCCAATATAATAAAATATAAAAAAAACTTTATTGGTATCTTATTAAAATAGTCATGTCTGGGAACACACTGTACAAAAATAACACAGGTGAAACTTTACGCGTTTGACTGTGTTTGACGTGAATGACTAAGGAGTCGGACGCTTCTGTTTTTAATTCTTGGGTCCAAAACACGTAAAGTTTCACATGTGTTATTTTTGTACAGTGTGTTCCCAGACATGACTATTTTAATAAGATACCAATAAAGTTTTTTTTTATATTTTATTATATTGGGGCTGAGCCCACTCCCTTTTTCTCCAATTGTTTGCTATCTGCACCAGTATGGACTGACCGGCGGGACTCATGCACCTTGGAGGATAGAATGGACTTCAATGACAGGTGAGCTGGATATTTCCTCTTTTTTGCCCCACTCATGATCTGCCCACTTTGGCAGTGCTGTAGGGTACTGATGTGAAAACTCCAAAAACCTCACTACACATTGTACAAAAAAAATCTGCTTTTCAAAGTGTTTTACGACAGTTTTCTTTTTTAAACACTTTGGTGAATCGTATCATATGTACATGGATTCCACACAAGGATCTGTCGAAAGTACCAGGTCCTAAGTCCATGATCCCAAAGTTCAGACCATGGGAGCTTTTTCTTGAAAGTGTAAAATGATTGAATTTTTAGGTTGTTCTTTAGATGAAACAAATTGAAATTAAGTCACCAAATAATAAAGGTCTAAAACTACTGTAATGTAGCACCCCTGAAACCATCAGGGTGCTACAAGGTTCCGCATTCCCACAAGGATGCAGGGCCTACCCCCTTAGGGAACTAGAACCCCAGTGCCGGTACCAACAAAAACCCAGGTAATCCCAGTTTTCCCCAACAATTCCCCATACGAAGGTACCCAGCTAGAGTGGGACCAATGGATGGCCGCCAAGAGGTGGAGCCAATCCAGTCCACTAGTTGACTAGGTGGGAGGGGCAAACTGTGGAGAGTAGTCAGAACACAGGAAGACAGTAGATAGAAGGGAGTCTGCAGTGAAAGGGAGAAGATACAGTGAGAGAGTTGACAGTCGTCGGTCGGGTGGAAAGGAGAGAGTTGACAGAAGAGACGGTCTGACACGGGTTAATGGTGACCTGGTACCCAGGAGCTGTGGAGTACGGTGGAGTACTCCCGGAACTACGCACCGACTAGGTACAGGACCCTAGGACAGGAAAGAGCTCCAGGCCAACCTGTTAACACCTGCACAGCAAGGGGACCATCAAGGACCTTGCTGACCCTAAAGAATCCGAAGACTCCGTAGCAAAGGGAGAACCAGGGACAGGAACAGAGACTCTAACCCCACAGGTTTCACGCTACCATCAGGCGGACAGAAGTGGACAAACCACAGACCGGGGACCCCCAGTTGTTCCATACCACAAGGACCCACTTACCAGAGACAGGTGCAGGAGAAGAAGGTACTAGAGAACCAAAATGGCACTGGGATGAAGGGGACCTGGAGGCGAAACCAGCCGGCCTCGGGCAACCAGTCAACATCTACCAGCAGTGAGTAAACTAGTTGCACTGAATACCTGTGTGGACTACCTTCTTCCGACCCCCACTGCACCATACACCCTCTGGGGCAAAACCCTATTTGCGGAGGGATCACTATTCTAGCTGCCAATACCACCAGCCCCAGTAGACACATTCTGCAGCGGCGGCTCCCTACACTTAGCCGCAACACCGCAAGTGGCGTCACATGTGAACATTATCTTATTCTCCCCTGTAAATATCCCCATTACAAAAAGGGCCAAGGGCACAGAACCAGGTAACGGCCACCACTGTGACTTCTCCAAAACCTTCACTGCCTGGAACCAAATACCCCATATCCCTGGGTGCTACAGTAACTTATTCAGGGCTCAAGCAGCAATGCATTCTTTGTTTGGAGAACCATAATTGTAGGTTTAACATTGAACCCATCTAGAAATTATACTTACAAATACATGCACCCTTTTAAAGGGAAATGTAAGACATGAAAACAGTGTTTCTGTAATGTGCTGGATTTGGTCAGTTTTTACAATCCTTGTTGCCTCCATTTTTCATATATGAAGAATGGTTGACTTAGCTACTTCTACCCTTTAAACAGTAAAATATGGACAGTACAAAAATGAGGCCAGTGAGCTACCTGTTTTTTCTTTTTTCACAGGAAGTAGGACATGTCTCCTTTAGAGTTGAAAGAGTACATATCTATTCGTCCTGGCTATACTCATAATAAGTACTGTCTAATACTCGCGTATTCATTCCGAATAGTGTGTGCAATGCAAGTAACTGGGGAAAAACTTGCAATGTAACGAGTAACCCGAATGCCGTACTATTCACTACTCACAGGAATAGTGAGGCATTCAGGTTACTCATTATATTGCAAGTTTTTCCCCATTGACTTGCATTGCACATGCTATTCGGATGAATACGCAAGAAATAGACAGTACTCGTTATGAGCATAGTGAGTACGAATAGTTAGGTTCTCTAGTCTCCTTTTTTTTCCATTCAGTCTGCAAAAAAAAACCAGTCAATGTAAAAGTATATCATTTGGAACTAGTCTGTGATCTATCTGTAAAAATAATGGATACCACATGTACCAAAAAATCATGTGTGAAAGTGCCCTCACAGAGCGTCTTGCTGTAGTTTTGATAAATCAATGTTTTTTTGTGCTGCAGATCCGCCACTTCTCTCAACTATCATCTGTACCGTATATTCCAGTCCGCAACATTGTTTGACAACTTTTTACCAACACTATACACATGTATATATAAAAAACAACAACAAAAAGAGGAATAAAAATCCTCCAAAAGCTAAGCAAAAACTCACAGACTAATGGCAGAAGATGGAAACTGCCTAGGCCAAAAAAGTGAATGCACTGCATGGTAAAATTGCACACTTGTGGCTTGCATAGGTCACTGAACAGTGACCTATGCAAGCCACAAGTGTGCAATTTTACCATCTCCCTTTGCACCTGTGATGTCTCCATTTAATGGAGGTCTTGCTGCATCCTGGCAGTGCATTAGTTTTTTTGGCCTGGGCAGTTTCCATCTTCTGCCATTAACCTGGGTGTTTTGGCAACACTATACACATGTAGAAAACTGTTAATTATTTTTTATTTATTTAATAGGAAACCTCAGAGTTTTAGAGCCACAACTGAGAATCTTTACCCAATTACAGGTACTGCCAGAAAAAAGGTTCTGTAAAGCACCTATGGGGTCAACACATCCATACATGAATTTCATGATTGGTGTAGTTTTCAAAATGGGGTCACTTGTGGGGGGGTTTCTGCTGTTTAGGTACCTTAGGAGCCCTGCAAATGTGACATGGTGCTCACAATCTATTTCCTATTTTCCAAAATTCAAATATTGCCCCTTCTATTCTGAGCCCTCTCGTTTGTCTAAACACAACTTTTTGACTACATGTTAAGTATTATCTGACTCAGAAAAAAGTGGGTAACACACTGTTGAGTCCACTTTTTGGTGTTACCTTTTGTGAGAATTTGGGGCGAAAGTAACATTTTTTATGAACAAATTAAAAATTTAAATTTGATGACTTAATGTTATCAAATTCTGTGAAGTAACTGTGAGTTCAAAATGCCAACTATAGCCCTGGATAAAATCCTCAAGAGATGTAGCTCCAAAAATGGGTACCTGAGGGGGGTTTCTGCTGTTTATGTACCTTAGGGGCCCTGCAAAGACAACATGATGCCCGCAATCTATTTCAGTCAAATTTCTGTTCCAAAATTCAACTGGTTCTCTTTCCCTACCGAGCCCGGCTGTTTGTCCACACAGATGTTTCTGGTGACATGTGGGGTATCAGAAGAAACTGGACAACAAATTGTGGGGTCTATTGTGGAATTAGAGCAACATTTTAGAATAAAAATAATAATAAAAAAATAATTCCACATTGCATTAATTCTTGTGCAGGACTTGAAGGGTTAAATATTTTCCTGACAATAGTTTTGAAGTATTTAAGGGGAGCGGTTTTTAAAAATGGTTTTACTTTTGGTGAGTTTTTAATATATAGTTACCTCCAAAGCCATTCATATCTGAATAGGTCCATAAACAAACAGGTTTTGTAAATTTCTTGAAAAAAATAGAAATTGCTGCTAAACGTTTTACCCTTCTGACATCCTAACAAGATAAAATGACATTTGAAAAATGATGGAGATGTAAAGAAGACATATGGGAAATGCTTTTTACTGATTATTTTCAACAGCATGACTAATTTGTTTAGGGATATAAAATATTGAAGGTTTGAAAATTGCTAAATTTTCTCCAAAATTCTGATATTTTCACCAATAAAGACAAAAAATATTGACCTCAATTTATCACTGACATAAATTACAATGTGTCATGAAAAAACTGTCTCAGAATCACCGTAATCCATTAAAGCATTCCAGAGTTATAAATAAATAAAGTGACAGTGATCAGATTTAAAAAAAAATGTGCTCAGGTCGTTAAGATTAAAATTGGCTCTATCACTAAGGGGTTAAATACAAAACAATGTTTTTGTTCCAAAAGTTTTTTTTTCCTTTGTATATGATAGGGCTGGTCTATAAATACAGTACTGTGAAAGTTTTAGGCAGGTGTGGCAGACATGCTGCAATTGAAGAGCACAATCAAAAACAGTAATCTTAATAGTTTTTTCTTATCAATTAATAAAATATAAAGTGAATGAACAAAAGAGAATTCTAAATCATACCAGTATTTCGTGTGACCATCATTTGCCTTCAAAGTGGCATCAAAACAACAATTCTTCCACGGACACTTGCAGCTTTTGAAGGAACTTGGCAGGGAGGTTGTTCCAAACATCTTGGAGATCTATGGAGGTCGACTTGTGCACATCCTTCTGTCTTTTTATGTAATCTCAGGTAGACTTAATGATGTTAAGATCGGGGCTCTATAAGAGCCATATCATCACTTAAAGGATCCTTTATTTTTTACACTGAGGATACTGTAGTTCGTAATGACATTGGCTGCATCTTTGTGGTCATTGTCCTGCTGCAAAATAAATTTGGGGCCTATCAGAAGCCTCCCTGATGACATTGCAAGGTGGGTAAGTATTTGCATATATTTATCAGCATTGAGGGCACCATCTTGACCAAATCCATAACTCTATATGCTAAAATGAGATCCCTAACTTGAAAGGAGCCTCCACCATGCTGCACTGTTGCCTGCAATGAAGTGTCTGATTACCTACAAATATATTCCGTAGCAGAAGGATGTCTACAAATATACAACTAATATCATTAAGAAGTATTTTATGTGCAAAGAAGTAGAAAGAGTTCTAGAAGTGATTGTATGGCTCAACATCATCAAGTCTAAGACTTCATGACGAGATAAGTATTTGCTCCAGGCTACATCAACTGATCTGCTGTGAATTCTCCAAGATGTGTGGAAGAACTTCTATGCCGAGTTCCTTCACAAACTGTGGCATGTGTACCTAGAAGAATTGATGATCACTCGCCTTGCATTTTGTTACTTGATAACAATAAACTATTAACACTTCTATTTTGAAGGTATTATTTTACAGTATTTTCCACATCTGCTTAAGACTTTTGCACAATGCATCAGCAAATCATTTCAATGCATATTTACCTAAGACAATCTCAATATTTACACAAGATAATCCCATGACAGAAGACATGATCAAGGATATTGTATACTTTCTTTGAAATGTCACCTGCTTTACGCAGCAGGAAGTAGAGCGCCACATCAAAAAGACTAAACTAGACAAGTCACCAGGCCGGATTGGATCCAACCCCGAGTACTGCAGGAATTAAGTACCATGATAGGCAGATATTTATTATTAATATTGATGGATTTCATAATAACAGGTTTGTTTCCGATAACCCTCACATTGTAAATGTGCTGCCAAAATTCAAAATGGGGTCAAAAAATGAGCTTGGAAATATAGGTCTTTAAATTTAACCTTTACTGTGGGTAAAATCTTCGAGGGTTTTCTAAGAGATACTATCCTACTGTATCTCAATAGAAGGTGGCATCATGATCATGACCCAACATTAACATGGGTTTATGAGGGATCGGTCCTGTCAAACTAATCTCATCAGCTTCTATGAGGAGGTACTTCCAGACTGGACCAGGGAAATGCTGTGGATGTTTTATATCTGGACTTTTCAAAAGCGTTTGATACAGTGCCACATAAAAGGTTGGTACAAGGAGAACAATGGGTCAAGGAAAAAATATGTGAATTTAGGTTAACAATTGGCTCAGACAGTCATAGGTAACCAAGAACAATGGCACACACTGACTGGGACACAGATAAAAGGGAGGTACAATAGTGGTCAGTATTGGGCACTAGTTTTTTATGTACAGTCATGGCCAAAAGTTTTGAGAATGACACCAAAATTATATTTTCACATGATCTGTTGCCCTCTGGTTTTTAATTGTGTTTGTCTGATGTTTACATCACATACAAAAATATAATTGCAATCATATTATGAGTACCAAAAGGTTATATTGACAGTTAGAATGAGTTAATGCAGCAAGTCAATATTTGCAGTGTTGACCCTTATTCTTCAGGACCTCTGCAATTCTCCCTGGCATGCTCTCAATCAACTTCTGGACCAAATCCTGACTGATAGCTGTCCATTCTTGCATAAGCAATGCTTGCATTTTGCCAGAATTTGTTGGTTTTTGTTTGTCCACCCGTCTATTGATGATTGCCCACAAGTTCTCAATGGGATTAAGATCTGGGGAGTTTCCAGGCCATGGACCCAAAATCTCTATGTTTTGTTTCATGAGCCATTTAGTGATCACCTTAGCTTTATGGCAAGGTGCTCCATCATGCTGGAAAAGGCATTGTTGGGCGCCAAACTGCTCTTGGACAGTTGGGAGAAGTTGCTCTTGGAGGACATTCTGGTACCATTCTTTATTCATGGCTGTGTTTTTAGGCAAGACTGTGAGTGAGCCGATTCCCTTGACTGAGAAGCAACCCCACACATGAATCGTTTCAGGATGCTTAACAGTTGGCATGAGACAAGACTGGTGGTAGCGCTCACCTCTTCTTCTCCTAATAAGCTGTTTTCCAGATGTCCCAAACAATCAAAAAGGGGATTCATCTGAGAAAATGACTTTACCCCAGTCCTCAGCAGTCCACTCCCTGTACCTTTTGCAGAATATCAGTCGGTCCCTGATGTTTTTTCTGGAGAGAAGTGGCTTCTTTGCTGCCCTCCTTAAAACCAGGCCTTGCTCAAGCAGTCTCCGCCTCACAGTGTGTGCAGAAGCACTCACACCAGCCTGCTGCCATTGCTGAGCTAGCTCGGCACTGCTGGTAGTCCGATCCCGCAGCTGAAACAGTTTTAAGATACGGTCCTGGCGTTTGCTGGTCCTTCTTGGGTGCCCTGGAGCCTTTTTGGCAACAATGGAAGCTCTCTCCTTGAAGTTCTTGATGATGCGATAGATTGTTGACTGAGGTGCAATCTTTGTAGCTGCGATACTCTTCCCTGTTAGGCCATTTTTGTGCAGAGCAATGATGGCTGCACGTGTTTCTTTAGAGATAACCATGGTTAACTGAAGAGAAACAATGATACCAAGCACCAGCCTCATTTTAAAGTGTCCAGTGGTGTCATTCTTACTTAATCATGACTGATTGATCGCCAGCCCTGTCCTCATCAACACCCACACCTGTGTTAATGGAACAATCACTAAAACAATGTTAGCTGCTCCTTTTAAGGCAGGAATGCAATGATGTTGAAATGTGTTTTGGGGGTTGAAGTTAATTTTCTTAGCCAATATTGACTTTTCAAGTAATTGCTGTTAAGCTTTATGACATTCTGGAGTATATGCAAATTGCCATTAGAAAAACTTAAGCAGTAGACTTTGTAAAAATTAATATTTGTAGCATTCTCAAAACTTTTGGCCATGACTGTATTTATTGATGACCTTGCAGAGTACATAAAGGGTAAAATTTTGATATTTGCAAATGACAAAAAACTCTCCAAGATAATTAAACAGAAGAGGATCATTTATTATTACAGAGGATTTATGTAACTGGAAGTGAGGCTGAGAAAAGGCAATTGTAATGTAATGTGGATACATGTAAAGTCATGTACTTGGTTCACGGAAACAAAATGTATAACTATGTACTCCATTGTAAAACACTGGGTAAAATGTCACTGAAAAAGACTTTGGTGTATGGGTGGACGGCAAACTCAACATTAGTGACCAGTGTAGGGGAGCAGCTGCAGTAAGGGCTTAAAAATAATGGGATGCATTAAAAGAGGCATAGATGCTCATGAGAAGAACATAATTTTAGCTCTATACAAGTCACTAGTACGACCACACTTAGAATACTGTGTACAATTTTGGTCTCCGGTGTATAAGAAGGACATAGCTGCACTAAAGCTGGTGCAGAGAAGAGCAACCAAGGAATGGGGGGAATGCAATACCAGGACAGGTTATTAAACTTGGGGTTATTCAGTCTTATACAAATATATGAGGGGACAGGACAGAGAACTTTGTAATTTTGACAAGGGTAAAGGCCCAGTCACACTAAACAACTTACCAGCGATCCCAACAACGATCCAACCTGATAGGGATCGCTGGTAAATTGCTGGGAGGTTGCTGGTAAGATGTCACACTAAGACGCTCCAGAGATCCCACCAGCAACCTGACCTGGCAGGGATCGCTGGAGCGTGGCTACACGAGTTGCTGGTGAGCTCACCAGCAACCAGTGACCAGCCCCCAGCCAGCAGCGCCGCGTGGAAGCGATGCTGCGCTTGGTAACTAAGGTAAATATCGGGTAACCAACCCGATAGTTACCTTGGTTACCAGCGCACACCGCTTAGCGCTGGCTCCCTGCTCTCCTGGCTACAGTACACATGGGGTTAATTTACCCAATGTGTACTGCAGCTACATGTGCAGAGAGCAGGGAGCCGCGCACACTGCTTAGCGCTGGCTCCCTGCTCTCCTAGCTACAGTACACATGGGGTTAATTACGCAATGTGTACTGCAGCTACATGTGCAGAGAGCAGGGAGCCGCGCACACTGCTTAGCGCTGGCTCCCTGCTCTCCTAGCTACAGTACACATGGGGTTAATTACCCGATGTGTACTCCAGCTACATGTGCACAGAGCAGGAGCCGGCACTGACAGCTGAGAGCGGCGGACGCTGGTAACGAAGGTAAATATTGGGTAACCAAGGTAAGGGCTTCTTGGTTACCCACTGTTTACTGTGGTTACCAGCGTCTACAGAAGCCGGCTCCTGCTGCCTGCACATTCAGTTGTTGCTCTGTCGCTGTCACACAAAGTACTTCCGACAATGGAGATTAAAACCTAACCCATCAAAAACGGAAGTTTGTTGCTTTCATTTACACAATGCAAGTGCCAAGACTGAACTTAAAGTACAATTTGAAGGCCAATCTGTTAAACACAATTTCAATCCTAAGTACTTAGGTGTAACCCTTGATAGAAGTCTAACTTTTAAATCCCATCTGGATAAATTGGCACAGAAACTGAAAGCACGTAATAATATTATTCAGAAACTTTGTGGATCCTCATGGGGCTCGGCAACATCTGTTTTGAGAACATCTACTCTTGCCCTGGTGTACTCTGCTGCAGAATACTGTGCTCCAGCATGGTTAAATAGCTGTCATGTAAACTTAATTGACACTCAGCTGAACAACTCTTTGCGTATAATATCTGGTGCTATTAGACCTACACCTGTTCACTGGTTACCTGTGCTGGGTCATATCGCACCCGCAAATCTAAGAAGACAAAAGCTCCTACTTAAAGAGTACACTAAAGTAGTGAATAATGAAAAACTTCCAATACACCAAAATATCAGAGATGTTACAATACAGCGATTGAAATCAAGACATCCACCCATCCGAACTGCAATCACCTTGTATGAACAAAACTTCAATTTAGAGGAGAAATGGCGAGAACTTTGGGTCAATGTAGTAGAAGGTGATCCCCAAATGTTCCCTAATTTACAAAACCCTCCACCAGGCTTCAATCTACCAAGGAAAACATGGGTTCCTCTAAATCGTATGAGAACAAACTTTGGCGTCTGTGCAGATTTTATGTATAAGTGGGGAAAATATGACTCTCCGACCTGTGACTGTGGAGCAGATCGTCAAACTATCCAGCACATTGTTGAGGAGTGCCCCCTGAGATCCTACCATGGTGACAAGAAGGATTTCTATATTGTAAATGATAACGCTATTGCATATATAGAAAATCTTGATATTCAAATTTGATTTTTATCCTTTTGATATTTTTCAATCACTGTCTATTGTCTGGTGTTTATTTTTATATGATGGTAAGATATACGTTCATACGATTAAATTAAATGTCACACACATTTAATTAAATTAATGTCACACAGCAATAAAAGAATAACAGAAAGCCTTAAAAGAATTAAAGAGGGTAGGTAGTGATGAGGCATTATATAATTATAGAAAATTAAATAAAATATGTAAAAAGCAAATTAAGTTAGCTAAGTTTGAGACAGAGAGACTCATTGCGAGAGAAAGTAAAAATAATCCTAAAATATTCTTTAACTACATAAACAGTAAAAAACTGAAAAGCGATAGTGTTGGCCCCCTTAAAAATAGTCTTGGTGAAATGGTGGAAGGGGATGAGGGTAAAGCCAACCTGCTGAATGACTTTTTTTCTACGGTTTTTATACAAGAAAATGCCATGGCAGATGACATGACCAGTGATACCATAAATTCACCCTTGAATATTACCTGCTTAACCCAGCAGGAAGTACGCCGCCGCCTCGAAATCACTAAGGGTGACAAATCTCAGGGCCCGGATGGCATACACCCCAGAGTACTACAGGAATTGAGTTCTGTGATAGATAGACCATTATTTTTAATCTTCTCAGATTCCTTAATAACAGGGTCGGTACCGCAGGACTGGCGCATAGCAAATGTGGTGCCAATATTCAAAAAGGGGACAAAAACTGAGCCGGGAAATTATAGGCCGGTAAGTTTAACCTCTACGGTTGGTAAAATCCTTGAGGGTTTCTTGAGAGATGCTATACTGGAGTATCTCAAGAAAAATAACCTTATGACAGAGTATCAACATGGGTTTATGAGGGATCGATCCTGTCAAACTAATTTGATCAGCTTCTATGAAGAGGTAAGTTCAAGCCTGGACCAGGGAAATGCAGTGGATGTTGTGTATATGGACTTTTCAAAAGCTTTTGATACGGTGCCACACAAAAGGTTGGTACATAAAATGAGAATAATGGGGATAGGGGAAAATATGTGTAACTGGGTTAAAAACTGGCTCAGTGATAGGAAACAAAGGGTGGTTATTAATGGTACGTACTCGGACTGGGTCTCAGTTCATAGTGGGGTACCACAGGGGTCAGTATTGGGCCCGCTTCTTTTCAACATATTTATAAATGACCTTGTTGTTGGCATGCGGAGTAGAATTTCAATATTTGCAGATGATACTAAACTCTGCAGGGTAATCAATACAGAGGAGGATAATTTTATATTACAGGGAGATTTATGTAAATTGGAGGATTGGGCTGAGAAGTGGCAATTGAAGTTTAATGTAGATAAATGTAAGGTCATGCACTTGGGTAGAGGAAATAACATTTATGATTATGTACTTAATTGTAGAACACTGGGTAAAACAGACACAGAAAAAGACTTGGGTGTATGAGTGGATGGTAAACTTCACTTTAGTGGACAGTGTCAGGCAACTGCTGCCAGGGCTAATAAAATAATGGGATGTATTAAAAGAGGTATAAGTGTTCATGAAAAAAATATAGTTCTACCTCTGTACAAGTCACCAGTGCGACCGCACTTAGAATACTGTGTACAATTCTGGTCACCGATATATAAGAAGGACATAGCTGAACTGGAGAGGATGCAGAGAAGAGCCACCAAGATTATTAGAGGAATGGGTGGGCTGCAATACCAAGACAGGTTATTAAACTTGGGGTTATTTAGTTTGGAAAAACGAAGGCTTAGGGGGGATCTAATCACAATGTATAAATATATGAGGGGACAGTACAGAGACCTTTCCAAAGATCTTTTTACACCTAGGCCTGCGACTGGAACACGGGGGCATCCGCTACGTCTTGAGGAAAGAAGGTTTAATCATAATCACAGACGAGGATTCTTTACTGTACGAGCAGTGAGACTATGAAACTCTCTGCCGCATGATGTTGTAATGAGTGATTCACTACTAACATTTAAGCAGAGCCTGGATGCCTTTCTTGAAAAATTTAATATTACCAGTTATGTATATTAGATTTTATGACAGGGTATTGATCCAGGGAACTAGTCTGATTGCCGGATGTGGAGTCAGGAAGGAAATTTTTTCCCCATTGGAACTTGTTTGCCACATTGGGGGTTTTTTTTGCCTTCCTCTGGATCAACATGTTAGGCTACGGGTTGAACTAGATGGACTTAGAGTCTCCCTTCAACCTTAAAAACTATGATACTATGATGATACTATGATACACAGCGATGTGTGCTTCACAGAGGGAGAGCAACAACTAAAAAATGGCCCAGGACATTCAGCAACAACCAATGACCTCACAGCAGGGGCCGGGTTGTTGCTGGATGTCACACACAGCAACATCACTAGCAACATCGCTGCTACGTCACAAAAGTTGTTCGTTGGCAGCGATGTTGCTAGCGATGTTGCTAGCGATGTTGTTTAGTGTGACTGGGCCTTAACCTTTAAGTCTAGAAGAAAGAACAGTGATTGTTTACTGTTAGAGCAGTGAGGCTATGCAACTTTCTGCCACATGATTTGGTAATGGTTGATTTGTTTAAAATATTTCTAGCAGGGCCTGGATACCTTTCTTCAAAAATATAAAATTACAGGTTATGGTTATGGGTACTAGATTCCATAATAGGACGTTGATCTAGGGTCTATTTGCCATATGTGGAGTAAGGAAGAAATTGTTACCCTAACATGGTTCAATGAGCATCTGTCTCATGAGGTTTTGCCTTCCTATGACTAAACGTTAACCAATGTTAGTTAGGTTGAACTCAATGAAGTTGCATCTTCTATCAACCTTAAAGCTAGAAAACCAAGAATATGAGAACAAATGTCACCTCTTAGGCTATATTATAAAGAATAAGAAATTATGAACTAATTAGCATGTCCCTTAACCCATTCATTCCCTGTAATGAACTACATTCCATCTGTTGGGTAGCAATTAACCACGCTATAATGTCATTGGATTTCAGATATTTTTGGTTTTCGTTCAAACAGTGAACTAATACTGTGATGACTGGTGAGGGTGTGCAGCAGAGGTTATTTGTGATAAATATTCTGAATTAAACATCAAGTTCATTTTCACTGTGAGTATAAGACTATGTGCGCACGTTGCGTTCTGTAACTTGCAGAAATGAATGCATACTCTGGCAGACTTTGTCATTGTCAAATTTGGTTTTGACCACATAAACGCAGGAAATACGTGCGTTTTGATAGCGTTTTTGCCGCGATTTCACCGCGTTTTACATGTATTTTCAGTGCTAAAATTGAGATGCGTTTTCAATACAAATACCCAAATAAATAAAGTTTGAACATTCAAACAGTAGGAAAAAAATGAAAAAAATAAATAAAAAGTAATTACCTTAAAATCATACACTATAAAGAAAGCCATGGACCCCATAGGGGGGAGGGGCGACATGACCAGAGGGAAGGGAGGGAGTGAGGGGTTAAAAAAGGTATAATGAGGGGCATTATGGGAAGGTATAGGGGATTGGTGGAGAAAAGGATCCCTGTAGGGGAGGGGGGGGGAGTATAAAAGCGATGAGGGAGGGTCTTACCTCCCCTTTTGGAATCCGGACGGCGACAGATTGAGAGACCCAGGACCAGGACCACAAGGACCAGCATGGCGGACCTCCAGGAGCTGAATCGGCTGATTAGAGCGGCGATGGCGGTGCACGGGGCCCAGGCAGTGCAATCCCACGTCAGGGCTGCCTGTGTGTCCCCGTCGGCACCTGCCCCTTGTTCCCCCCCTCGCCGTGGGCGGCGTTCCAGGCCCCCTGTCCGGTACTCTCCGGGTGCGGGGGGAGCAAGGAGGCCAAGTGAGAGCCCCCCCCGGGACCCTCCGCGGCAGGGCGGGCAGCGGCAGCTCCCTGCGTCCGCTCCGGCCGCCGGGAGGAATCTCCGACGCGGCCGCGACGGCCGAGAAGGGGGCGTGGCCAGCCCGGGGCCTTCTTCCGGTCTCAGGCCTCGGGCTGGAGTGCAGAGCCCAGCGGCGTCTCCCGGCCGGGAGCGAGCCCGGCGATTGAATGAGGCCAGCGGTGGCCTGGATGGAGGCGGGCCCGGCCTGGGGCCTACTTCCGGTCCCAGGCCGCGGGCTCGAGTGGACAGGCCGGCGGCAGCCCGGGGACCGGGCCGAGCCCTGCATGAATCGGAGGCACGGAGAGGGGGCGTGTCCAGCCTGGGGCCCGCTCCGGACGCCGGGCCCCCGGCGGTGGGGCACGTCCCGGCGGCTGCTCCTGATCAGGAGCGTGCCCGGCTGATGGAGGCCAGCAATACCCCCCGGGGACGTTGGGGGGGCCGGGCGCAGGCAGCCAGCAGGGGGACCGGTGTGGGCAGGCGCCACCCGGATACCTGCACGGCTGCAGAGGAGAGGAGGGACGGTGGGACCCCCGCAGGGCGCGCCAGGTCCCTCAGGTTATCAGCTCTGCGCCCGGCGGACGCGGTCTCCCTCGGGGGGGGGAGGACCCAGCGGGAGGTCTCGGTCGGAGGCCCGGGAGGGCGGGAACCGGCGGTGGGGAGCCCCCTGAGCTCGGGGAGAGGCTCCTCCAGGAAGAGGACTCGGTCGGCGGCGGCCCAGGGGACAGGACGGTCTTGTGGGCTGTCGCCGCAAAGAAAGCAGCGGACGCCCACCGCCAGTGCCCACGCGGCTGCCCAGGAGGGTGGCTGTGGTGGAGGGGACGCATCGGCTGCGTCCTCTGGAGCTGGGACGGTGGAGGACGGCTACAGCGAAGAAGAAGAAGGAGCCCTCAGGTCGGGGGATGAATTCGAGGAGCCGCTGGCGGACGACATCGCAGTATCGAATTCCGTCTCCGCGTCACGGTCGGGTGAGCTAGCCGTGGATTCGGCATTGCTTGCGGCGCGGGGTGCGGGTGCTGGGGAGGTGGCTGCGGGCACGGCAGCGCCAGAGGGGTCAGTTTTACTTAGCCAGTTGCTGGGGCTTTTGCAGGGTTTAGCGCGAGCGCCGGCGGCGGCGACGGCCTGGACAGGGTCGGCGGTGGATGGCGCGGCGGCGGCTAGCAGCGAGAAGGTGCCGGTGGGGGCGGGTGTAGGTAGCGGAGTAGTGGAGACTGCAGGCGAAAAAGCGGGAGAAAAGGAAAAGGAAAAGGAAGATGAGGTGGTGCGGCTGGATGATAGGGCTAAGAGCGAGGTGTATGTGTGCTTTGAGGGACCGCTAGGGGCGCACCTCAAAAAAGAGGTGAGGGAAAAAATTTGGAAAGGGGAGTATGTGGAGATATTTTCCCTGCTGCCCCTGGAGAAATTTAACCTGGACAAGGTGAAGCCGAGCGATTCCAAGAAGGAAAAGGAGGAGGAAGAAAAACGCCGTTATAGGCTCATTCCTCGTTCCTTTTCCAATTGGTTGCAGGCGTTCGCAATTTTGGCTAGCGTGGTGGGGGAAAAGGAGCCGGAGCACTGCTCGGCTCTATTTGGCTATATGGATGCAGTCGGGGAGGCGTATCGCACGTACGGGGGTTTGGCATGGCTGCGGTATGATGAGCAGTTTAGGCAGCGGAAGGCGTTGCGGCCCGGCATGCGGTGGGACCATAAGGACATTTCCTTATGGATGCGCTTAATGGCGGCCCCGAGCCAGCCCTTTCGTGGCGGTGCCGGGGGACCGGGCGCCGGGCCCTCGGGGATTCAGAAAAAGGGATTGTGCTGGCAATTTAACGAAGGCCAGTGCAAATTTGGCGCAGCGTGTAGGTTCAAGCATGAGTGCTCCGGCTGCGGGGGGGGACATAGCTTGTCCAAATGCTTTAAAAAAGGGAGAGGCAAGGCTGGGGACGGGTCTGGAAAAAGGGAGGACGCCGGTGAAAATAGAGGCGATGGCGCCGTTTTTAAGTAGGTACCCGGACGGGGCAGCGGCGTCGCTTTTGCGGTTTGGTTTTTTGTACGGTTTTCGGATTCCGTCGGCGGTTGAGGCGTTGCCTCCGGTTTGTCGTAACTTACGGTCGGCGAGGGACCACCCTATGGTTGTGGGTGAGAAGTTGGGTAAAGAGGTTGAGCTGGGCAGGATGGGGGGGCCATTTGAGAGCCCTCCGTGCAGTAATTTGGTGGTGTCCCCGCTGGGGGTGGTGCCAAAGAAGGAGCCGAATAAATTTCGGCTCATTCATCATCTTTCATTTCCGGAGGGGTCGTCTGTGAATGACGGCATTGCGCCGGAATTGTCGGCAGTGTACTACGTCTCGTTTGACAAAGCGTTGGACTTGGTACGGGCGGCAGGACGCGGTGCATTGATGGCAAAGGCGGATGTAGAATCGGCGTTTCGTTTGTTGCCGGTGCATCCGGAGAGTCAGCACCTTTTGGGTTGCTGGTGGAGCGGGAAGTTTTATGTTGATCGTTGTTTGCCCATGGGCTGTTCGATTTCTTGTTCATATTTTGAGGCGTTTAGCTCCTTTGTTGAGTGGGTGGTGCGGGACGTGTCCGGCTTGTCGTCCATTATTCATTATTTGGATGATTTTCTGTGTGTTGGTCCGGCGGGTTCCACGGTTTGCGCTGGTTTGTTGTTCGCCTTGCAGAGAGTGGCGGATCGGTTCGGGATCCCTTTGGCGCAGGGAAAAACGGAGGGGCCGGCGCCGGTTATGCGGTTCCTGGGGATTGAGATCGACTCGCTGGCCATGGAATGTAGGTTGCCAGAGGACAAGATTGTGGATTTGCGGAGTGCGGTTGCAGCAATGCTGGCAGCAAAAAAAAGTGCGGCTTAAGGTGGTGCAGTCTTTGCTTGGAAAGCTGAATTTTGCATGCAGGATTATGCCGATGGGGCGTGTTTTCGCCAGGAGGTTGGCGGCGGCTACGGCAGGCGTACGGTCATCGGCGCATTTTGTGCGGGTCACGCGGGAGATCAAGGCAGACTTGTTGGTTTGGGACGTCTTCTTGCGACATTTTAACGGCCGCACTTTGTGGTTGAAGAAGGTGGTGCCCAATGATGCTCTGGAACTATATACGGATGCGGCCGGGTCGGCGGGTTTCGGCGCCATTTTTCAGGGTCATTGGTGTGTGGGAAGGTGGCCCGAGGATTGGCGACAGGGTGGCCTTGTCAAAAATCTGGCCCTGCTCGAGTTGTTTCCAATCGTGGTGGCGGTGGAGTTGTGGGGGTCGCAATTTTCGGGACGAAAGGTGTGCTTCCATTGCGATAATCAGGCAGTTGTACATGCAATCAACAGCTTGTCAGCGAAATCTGGACCTGTAGTAGCATATTTGCGGCATTTGGTGCTCAAGTGTTTGCTGTGGAATATTCATGTGCTGGCAAAACATGTGCCGGGGGTGGATAACGGGGTGGCTGACGCTTTATCTCGTTTTCAGTTCCACAGGTTTCGGGAGTTACTGCCGGGGGCGGACGAGGTCGGAGCGGTGTGCCCAGAGGAATTGTGGAGCCTGGTGAGGCAGTGATTGCGGGTTTGATTAGGAATTCGGTGACCGAGGTGACTTGGTGCCGTTATGCTAAGGTGTGGGTTGAGTGGCAGGCAGTGCTGGGTGAGATGTTTGGTAACGGGCGAGCGGATTATTTACTGGCGCTCTTGGCATTGGTGAGTGAGGATTTTAGGGCTGGGAGGTCAGCGTCGGCGGTGGCGATTAGGGTGGCGGCCGTGGCCTTCTGGTTAAAGGTTAGGGGTGAGCAGGACGTTTCAAGGGACTTTCGGGTACGGCAAGCATTGAAAGGTTTTCGGAAAGGGGTGAAGGTGCGGGACACTAGGCGGCCCATTTCATTGGACTTGTTACGGCGTTTGGTGGATGGTTTGCAGGGGATTTGTGTCTCAGCGTATGAGACGGTGTTGTTTAAAACTGCTTTCGTGTTGGCTTTTTTCGGGGCTTTTCGGATAGGAGAATTGGTGAGCCCGTCAAGGGTGATTGGGGGTGGTTTGCTATTCGAGGATGTGTCGGTAGAGGGACGGAGAGTGGAGTGTCGGCTTCGGCGGTCCAAGACGGACCAGATGGGTCGGGGCAGGTTGGTAGTGTTGTATGCGGTGCAAGGGGATGGCTTGTGCCCGGTGCAGGTGGTGAGTCGGTTTTGTGGTCTGCGGGGCGGTCTTCCGGGCCCGCTGCTACGTCACGAGGACGGGGCTTGGTTGTCTCGTTATCAGTTTGTGGCAGTGCTGAGGAGTTGTTTGCGCTGGGCGGGTGAGCGCCCAGAGGATTATGGGTCCCATTCGTTCAGGATTGGGGCGGCTACCGAGGCTTCTCGTTGGGGTCTTGGAGATGACATGGTGAGACGGATTGGTCGGTGGGAGTCCTCTCGTTTTCGTGGTTATGTGCGCCCGCAGTTATTATCTCGTTGAGGGTTCTGATGGGGAGTTGTTTGTTTTGCCGTTAGGTTTTGTTGTTCTTTGTTGCAATCTGGAGTGCTGGTGTTGTTGTTAAAATTGTTTCCTTTATTGTAGGAGTGTGTCTGGTCTGGATCCTGGGGCACTCGTTCGTTTTTTGGGGGGCCCGTCGGGCCGACGCTCGCCCGAATGGTCGGCAGTTGGGTCTGGACAGGTCGCTGGCGTCGGTCAAGTGGATTGGAGTGCGGGGCATGGAATGGAGCAGGGTCGTGCCGGAATTCGAGTACTATTGCAGGATGGATAGACCCCCGAACGTGTTGGTTTTGCACGTGGGGGGGAATGACCTGGGTTCGCGGGCATCCCGCGATCTGATTCGGGACATTAAGATCGACCTACTGCGGTTGTGGGCAAGGTATCCGGGCCTGATAGTGGTGTGGTCGGATATTGTGGCCAGATTATGGTGGAGGGGAGCCCGGTCGGTTGAGAAGATTAATCGCGCCCGGGCACAAGTGAACAGGGTGGTTGCGCGTTTCGTGCGGAGAAACGGCGGCGTGGTGGTGAGGCATGTGGACCTGGAATCAGCGAAGTGGCAGTTTCGGAGAGGTGATGGGGTTCATCTTAATGACATTGGTTCTGATTTATGGGCCCTGGGTTTGCGGGATGGTGTGGAGCAAGCCTTGGGCGTGTGGCGGGTCCAGGCCACGTAAGGTGTTACGTGTCCTGTCCTGTGGCGGGGGTAGGTCTGGTCCAGAAGCGGTTGGAAGGGATTTGTAGCTGGACCGAGAGGCACTGTCTTGGGTTCCGGGAAATTGCAGGCACGGGGTTCTGCAAAGTTTGGGGGGTATTAATCCGTGGGGTGATTAATACCTCATCTCTGGGTCGGAGTGTTGCGGCCAGGGATATTGGTGTAGGAAAGGGTTTTTGGACCGGGCCTACATAGGGTTTCATGTACCGTTTATTTTTATGTGTTACCTATTATTGTGTGTTTGGGGTCGCCCGTTGGACGGCGCCCCCTTTGTGGTAGTATGTTAATAATAGGTAATAAAGGCTGCTGTGGCCAATTTGTTTAACCAAGTCGCATGCAGTCGGTGTATTATTTTAGGTTAAGTTTTAAGGGGTACAGTAACCATCACGACCGGAAAATCCTTCCTCAGTGGTCATGATAATTTACCGAAAATGATTATTGAGATTTAATAAATATGTTCCAAATAAAGTAAAAGTAATGTTTTACTCATTTTTTAAAATAGGAATGGATGTGAGGGCAAATGGAAACCTCTTGACTTCACTATAACGCCAAAAAAGCATGCTTTCATTTTGTCAAAAAAAACATGCGTTTAGTTTCAAAAAAGCATGTAAAACGCTAGAATTTTCTTTAAGGATGCGTTTTGATAATTCTCATTGACTCTAATGTTAGCAAAACGCTGCCAAAATGGTAAAAACAATTGACATTCTGCTTCTTCAAACGCAGAGATTTTGACAAATTTTTGTCACAAAAAACGCATTGTTTTAGGACGCACAGTGCGCACACAATATGCCTATTTTTCAAAGACTTTGCTAAGAAATCAAAACGCATGCATTTTTGCATTAAAACGCTGCAGTTCAAAACGCTGCATAAACGCATGAAAAAACGCAATGTGCGCACATGGCCTTAGTGCTGTAACAAATATTATCAAAGTGGAGACTTAGGGGATGTTCACACAGGGCTTTTTTGGTAAATTTGGGGCGTTTTTTTTAGCTGCGGATTTGTCTTGGTTTTATGCAAATCCTTGCTAATAAAATGCACCTTTTTACAGTCCCAGCAAAGTCTGAGATTTCTGAAATCTCATGCACACATACACACAATTGCAGATTTTTTCCTGACTATTTTGACAAATACCTGCGATTTTGCTGTAGATTTCAAAGAATGAGCATGTCAATTCTTTACAGCGTTTTTGCAACGCTTTTTCATTGATACAACCCATTTTGTAGAAAAAACGCATCTAAACCGCCACTAAAAAATGCACCAAAAACACAGGTGACTCAAAGGAGATTTTCTGCCACAAGCTCAGGTTTTGGTCAGGAAAAAACTTACCAAAAAAACTCTGTGTTAACATAGCCTTAAAGGAAACCTGTCATGAGGATTTTATAAACCAAACTAATTGCATGTAAGTAAAGTACTTCAATGTTGAGTAAATCCTTCCCTTATACAAATCTGTTTTGCTGCTTTGGAGAAAGCCATAGTTGTAATTATAGGCTAATGAGCTGCAAGTGCCGTGAGGTTGGACATTGCACTTGCAGCTGTCCTGCCCTCTCTCCTTCTCCCTCACTTGCTAACTTCCTCCTGTCTCTCATTGGTCATATAAACACAAAACAGATTTCTACAAGCAAGGTAAGGATTTAATCAGCATTAAGGCACCTTTAGATACAGGCCATTAGTTTGGGCTTTTTATAAGTTGAAAAATTATCTTAGAGTAGATTTATGTATGAAGCATACCTTATTTATAGTTCATTCTATGCTACTGACAATGTTCTTATCAGATCATTATACAATATTACAATAGCTAGAGGAATTCTGACCACTGCAACACATAGCATTACCACACAAAAAGCTTCTGGCTTCCCACTCCACTGTGGGGTGCTTCCACAAGATACCTTACTTTACCAAGAGGTAATGTCTCTAGGAGAAAATACCTTTATAACACAAAATGGTATAGTATGGCCTCACATCTCACAAAGACACATTTTTATAGAAATCATGACAAGAATTCCTCCATGTGCCTTTATACATGAAAAAGACACACAGTGATCCAATCTATTGGCACTGCATTACAGATAATTACTATCTAATAAGGTCTGGCTGTAATTGTAGGCTCGAACAAAAAAATATCTGAGCATCTAACAAAAATGAATAAAATTTAATAACCATGATGATATGTCAAAAATTGTGATGAGTGAGCACTACCATGCTCAGGTGCTTGTAACTAGTGATGAGTGGGCACTACCATGCTCAGGCGCTCAGTACTCATAACAAGTGACGAGCAAGCACTACCATGCTCGAGTGCTCGGTACTCGTAACTAGTGATGAGTGAGCACTACCATGTTCGAGAGCTCGTCACTAGTGATGAGCAGGCACTACCATGCTTGAGTGCTCGGTACTCATAACAAGTGATGAGCAGGAACTACCAAGCTTGAGTGCTCAGTACTCATAACTAGTGATGAGTGAGCACTATCATGCTCGAGTGCTCGGTACTCGTAACTAGTGATGAGCGGGCACTACCATGCACAGGTGCTCAGTGCTTGTAACAAGCAGTTGGATGCTCAAACAGGCACGACTTTAGCACCAAGTGTAATGGAAGTCAATGGGGAACATGAGCATTTTTCTGGAAGATCTTTGAAAAATGTTCTAGTCTCCCATTGGCTTCCATTATACTCTGTACTCAAGTCGAGCCTGTTCGAGCATCCAACTGCTCCTGATGAGTACCGAGCACCAAAGCATGGTAGCTCTCACTCATCAAAAGTCATAAACATTGCTGAAAATCTGAAATGACGCAGTATATTATAATAAATGTATGTGCCAACTTGGAATCACGTTATGAGATGTACTGAAATGGCCGTCTGATGGACAGCAGTTCCATAATATGGCGTTTTATGAGAATCCCTCCATTTGTAGATGCGGGTTAGCCGGACTTCTTCCAACATGGCAGTTTCTCGAGGGTACTCATCAGTGGCAGCTAACTGCATTTGTGACTTGCTGAAGATTTACACACTATAGGTATATTTAGTGGGACATATATTGTCACTATCTGATTAGCTCATCCAAGCTACAGATGAATGGAGTAATACAATAGTGAATAATGTCTGTACAAGCGTCGTTACATGAACAATCCTATTATGGAGAAGAAATGTTTCTCAATATTTTGTTCTGCTTTGAACTCTACATTAGTTCAATTTCTTCAGTTTTAAAAATTGATTTAATATCAGCTCCTTGGCCTGTAAAACACTGTTATATGCAACATCAACCACAAAATCAAAATAACACTAAATGTCTACCGTGAAGAACGACCGCTCTTCACATTTCTTGTAAAATCCAGCCCACATTTTATAGCACTCAGCAGAATTTCATAACAAGCAAATATGCACAAGAGCGGTGTACGGCAAACCTGATCGATGCTTTCGGGATGGCATCTGGGCTGTCAATCTGCGGCAGCTCATCTGCTAATATCTCTTCAGGACTGCGAGGGTCAGTGGCAATTGATGGCTTCTGCTTTTCCTTTAGATTCAGCCCACTAATAATGCTGTTCCATAAGCTGTTCTGAGACTTGGACCCTGAAACAAATGGAATATTTGCACAATCTTTAGTTTTTGCATTTCATAAGAAAGATTTTTAAAGTAGGAAGATTTATTCTGACACACTGGACCCCAATGTATAAAAGCTGGAGGTGCAGTTACCTATAATAACAGAAAAATAGCCGAACCTGAAGACATACACATGCTCCTTAGTAATGAATAAAATGAGACCCTTCACTAATGTAACTTAGAAACATGTCTAAAACTTACTGTTCCACACCCACCTTTCCTCACTTCAGAAGTTTATCCAAGTATTGACACGCCATGTCAGTGTGCCGCCTCAGCAACAGTCGAACTGCTCAGATCCAGAGTTGCTTTGGCTCGAGTGTATCCGGACTAGGGGGCTTGCGGCCACTTCAAATGTAAGGGGATATTTACAGGGGATGAATGTTCACCACCTGCGAGTTGCGGTAAAGGGGAGTACTGCCGCTGTCGAAGGGAGTACCGGGGCAGATGGTGTTAGGCAGCCAGGTGTCAGTCCCTCCGCAGGTAGGGAAGGCCCCGGATAGTGGGGATTTGGTGAACGGGTGGCTTGGCCTTGGAAAGCAGAGTGCAGGGGTCAGATTTCTCACTGCGGTAGTCGTGGTGCTGGATCAGGTGGAATAAGCAGACACTCACACAGATCGTAAACCAAAGTCTCTAGGCTCCGCAGTCTCTACAGGGGGAGCCCGTCCAGGTCCCGCTCCCACCAGTGTCACTTGGTAAGTCCGGAGCCCTGCCTCTGTGCATAAAGTGATTGACCGTTGTGGCCCCTCAGATTGATGCTTTCAGGGCCCCGCTACCTGTGTGTATGGCAGCTGTGCTTTTGGTGGATGGCACTTGGGATATTAGTGGGTTGTGTATTTTGGAGAACCCTATCCCCCGTGTTGTGCTGATGCCTCCAATCACAGAGCTCTTGGGGAAAGTTCATAGAGACTATCCTCCACAGGTTAATTACCAAGGCGCTTGAAGCTCTTCCCTGATCTAGGGTCCTGTACCCTGCCATGCTCGGTACCGGTAAGGCGGCTGGGCTTTCTGGTGCCAACAGTCCTCCTAGACTGCGTCTGTTACACTGCTGTCCAGTGTTTCTAATACTGGTCCCCTACTCCTGTGGTCCTGGACCACTGTTTGCGACCCAACTTGTCGCCTTCCTGGGAGTGCAACCCCCCTGCTCCTTACTCTCTGAGGGCTACAACTCAACTCCCTCTCACTTTGAGAGCTAACTCCAAACTGACTTATTCCCTCCCACCAGTCTGCCTGACCCCTTGGTGGGCGGCCATGCTCCAACTTGACCAACCCACTGGTGTGTCTGTCCAGCCCTGGTGTGAGGTGTGGTTGGGATTTGTAGTCCGGATGTCAGTGACACTGTTGATGGGAACCTGGAACCATGGGGGGTAGGCCATGCACCCTGGGGTACAGGATGCAGTTCCCTGTAGCACCCTGATGTAGTCAGGGTCGCTACATCAGCACGCAGCGGAAGGGGTGATTGAGACGTCTGCCCAACTTTCAGTTCAATAAGTGAAATGTCTTTACTTGTTGGGCGACATGTGATAAAACTATCACTTAACTTTATTCTTTGAGTCACTACTAGAGATGACCGAATCTGAAAAGTAAAGTCCAGTGTTTGTACCAAACACAGACTTTACCAAAAAAACAGTGTTCAAGTTCAGGTGCTCTACGTATGCTAACCACTTGATCAAGCAATGCTATGCTCAGGTACGCTTGGTGATAAGCCCAGTGCGAGCCACTTACAGTGTTTGATCGGCTCTCACTGGGGGTAACAAGACCGCGATCGGATGCATAAGCAAAAAAAAATTGAAAAACCCTGCCCACCCTCCCCAGAAGTTTTATTTATGACTGGCTGCCTTTGGGTGGAGACACAGACTGCAAGTCACGACTTCCAATGACATTCGGGTCAAGTCCGGGTCCAGAACCGAACCTTATCTAAAGTTCGACTGAACCCGCAGAACCCTGAGCTTCAGCAGGTCCACTCATCTCTAGTTACTAAATACAAATAATTATAAAAAAAAATTAATTGTGTCTCCATATTGTAAGATAGAGACATAGAACTAAATTCATAGTTGCCTTTATGCCTTTTTTGTCTAGTTTTTTGTGTGTTCACTAATTTTTTAGTTTGCACCCAATTCATTATTGTATTTGAGCCTTCTTTATGTCTATTTTATATGTGCTCGCTTTTTTCTTGTTTTCCGCCTTGTTGGCAGAGTTTAACGACTCCAGATGTTTTCAGATAATTCATCTATTGCGACTTTTTAAACGTTCACAGAATTTGGTGAAACTCTACTCCCATGGTGTAGTTATTAGACGTATTTTCCAAAACTTGCATCTCTCGTTTAAAAAACCCCCCAAAAAAACAACACAAAAATGACAGGAAAGAAGCCTTTTCTTTTCATTTTTGACCCAAATTCATGGACCAGGTGCGCTATTTTGATGAATTATACATGATAAAAATGAGCGACTACCTCAAGACAAAAAAAAAGACAAAAAAATGCAAATTATTAATCGGGGCCTTTATGTGTAGATTTTTCTGTTGCTGGAACTGTATGAGAGCATGTTTTTGCATCACTAGACATAATTTGGTACCATTTTGGAATAAAGGAAACACTGTGATCACACTTTATTCCTTTTTTTGGGGAGACAAAGTGACCTATCATTTTCAGTTATTCTTCTTCATGACATCAAGCAGACAAGACATTGTATAACATTATATTGCTTTGGACTGATACGGATGCAGAGCTACCATGGCTTTTATAATGGATAAAAGTACGTGAATAGACTTTTTATATCTTTTTTGATCCTTGAACCTGTGATCCCTTGATTGCTATAACATTACACTGCCATATTACTGCACTGCTGTGTAGCTGAGCGGATCTGCTGAGATGTGAATTTGTTAAATCATGCGGATTTTACAGAGATGTTCGATTTGCAGATAAGTTATTCAATGCAAACTGAATGTTCATTATTATTCTCTGGGGTCTCTCCAGACTGCAAAGCAAAAGTTTTGTAGAATATAAAAAATAAGCTGCCATTTTTGCTGAATTTATGTGGAGTACATTACAAAAAGATATAAATTCTGGAATATACTTTATTTTGCAAAATTTGGTAAGAATTTATTTCCACGTGAATAAATTTGCTCATTTCTATTGTGGCACCCCAGTAGTCCAGTTGCCACAGTAACATTGCCCTCCTCATAGGGGGTGACATTATACCTGGAAGCAAGAGGGGGGTCTCCCATGCTAGGTGCACTAGCACTCAACACTTCCTAACTTCAGACCAGAAGGGGGAGCTCAAGAACCCGGTTTGAGGGGAGCTTCCCTATGCATGCTGGCCTTTAGGAGGGGTTAGTAACACAGACACACAAAAGTGAAACTAAACTAGTCAGAACAAGTCAGGAGTGGAGAGAAGACGGTCGCTGACAAGGGAGCTGGGATATAGCTTTCTCAGGGCTGAGCGCAGAGGACCGGACACCGGAGTCCGAGTCTACAAGGGTACCGAAGTCCCCGCAGCTAAATTCAGAGGGCAGGAGACTGCAGGTCTTCTGGCCCACAGAGCGCCCGGGGCACAGCAGCATAGTAGAGCCAGGAGCTGTGATCACAGAAGAAGCGGCACTAGTAAAGGCTCACGCTGCCTGCCATACGGGTAAGAATCAGAACCGACACAAAGAAGACAGTTACAGCGTAGCTTCAAGCCACAGGGACCCACACATCACAGCTCAAGAAGGAAGGCCCCTGATCCCACCCGGCTAGGTGGATCTCCTCAATTGCTTCCAGGCTGACCGGACCTCCGATACCAGCTGGACCAGTCTCCCGGGCCTGTATCATCTACTACCGAGTAAAAGATAAAGGAAACTACGACCCCTGTGTTGTCCAGTTATTGCCGGCGTCCTCAGTCCTGCACCCCAACATTAAGTCCCTCCATCATTTTTAAAGACTACTACTCTCAACAGCCTTGGGGCCCAGCTCTACCTGTGGAGAGCCATACCTACTCAGCTGTATCACCACCGACCCCAAGGGAACTGAATAGCAGCAGTGGCACATATCTGACCGCATTCCACAGGTGGTGTCACAGCATCTCCTTTGTAAATATAATTCCCATCATCATCAGCCATTTATTAAAATGACTCCGCCGGGGTCACGGAACTGGGCCCTGTCACCGTGACATCCTCCGAGCAGAACAGAGCCGGCCCGGTAACAAGTAACCCCCAGACCCCGGCGCAGGCGTGTCAATTTTGGCATCATGAACAGGATTTCGTGCCCGTTACCACTGGTACCGTGTGCTTAGAGACTGAATACTGAGTAATGGTGAACCGAGCAGTCGCCACCATTAGCCACATGGCGTGTGCAAAACAAGGGGGCATGCCATCATGGGCGGAACCCAGAAAAGCATGCAAAGAGGAGCCCTGCTGATGAAGCCTGGCAGAGGTTCACTAGGGGGGAGGAACATGTCCAACCCGCAAGGAGATCAGGCTGTCGCTGCAGCCGCGGTGCCTGTACTGCCGCTCTCTATGCCGTACATACCAGAAGCGGCATGGTTACCTCAGTACTTGGGGGAGTCGCACACCCTGAGCGACTTCAAGGAAAGACTGTGTAATTTGTTTGAAGTATACCCCCTGGTTGAGGGCCAGAAAGTGAGCATCCTAATTCGCCAGCTAACTGGTGCGGCCCAGTGGGAGGTAAAGTCCTGGCCAGACACTGACAAAAGAACTGTGGGACAAGTCCTGGCCATGTTAAAAGACACTTTTGATACTCGCACGGCAAGAGGATAAAGATGAAGTTCTTTGGGTGCAAACAAAGGGTACAGGACAGTGTACGGGACTATGCTCTGAACCTTCAAGAGGCGATGAGGGCTGTTAAGCAGGTGGATCCCAGAAGTGTGCACGATGAAGACAGGCTGCTAACCGAGCAGTTTATTAAGAGGCTCCTGTCTAACGCCCACCAGACACAGCTGCGCATGATGGCCCTACAAAACCCTGACCTTGACTTTGCACAATTCAAGGATTGGGCCATTCGGGTACTGCGAGAATCATCTCCAGGTGACGCTACACCCCTCCGGCTCCTTGCTATCACGTATACAGAGGAGGTGCCCTCAACCTGGACCGCCGTGGGGGCAGATGCACAGACCCTGGATAATGAGCCCTCCACAGACCTAAGGTTCCATGTTCAAGAACTGACGAAAAGCGCGACCGCCGTAACAAAAGCTGTGCAGTCATTACAGGTGGCCCAGCAGCCCGCAAACATCAAGCTGACCTCCAGTCTGGGAGAGCTGACTTTAACTAGGGGGGAATGTGGCACCCCAGTGGTTCGATTGTCACACTAACATTGCCTTCCTCACAGGGGGTGACGTTATACCTGGAAGCAAGAGGGGGTCTCCAATGCTGGGTGCACCAGCACTCAACACTTCCTAACTCCAGATCAAAAGGGGGAGCTCAAGAACCCGGTTTGAGGGGAGCTTCCCTATGCATTCTGGCCTGGAGGAGGAGTTAGTAACAAAGACACATGAAAGTGAAACTAAACTAGTCAAAACAAGTCAGGAGTGGAGAGAAGACGGTCGCTGACAAGGGAGCTGGGTTATAGCTTCCTCAGGGCCAAGCGCAGAGGACCGGACACTGGACTACGAGGCTGCAAAGGTACCAAAGACCCCAAAGCTAAATCTGGAGGGCAGGAGACTGCAGGTCTTCTGGCCCACAGAGTGACCGGGGCACAGCAGCATAGTAGAGCCAGGAGCCGTGATCACAGAAGAAGCGGCACCAGTAAAGGCTCACGCTGCTTGCCATATGGGTAAGAATCAGAACCGACACAAAGAAGACGGTCACAGCGTAGCTTCAAGCCACAGAGACCCACACATCACAGCTCAAGAAGGAAGGCCCATGAACCCACCCGGCTAGGTGGATCTCCTCAATTGCTTCCAGGCTGACCATACCTCCATTACCAGCTGGACCAGTCTCCCGGGCCTGTATCATCTACTACCGAGTGAAAGGTAAAGGAAACTACGACCCCTGTGTTGTCAAGTTGTTGCCGGCGTCCTCAGTCCTGCAACCCAACATTAAGTCCCTCCATCATTTGTAAAGACTACTACTCCCAACTAGAGATGAGCGAACCGGTCGTGGTTCGGCTCGAGTTCGGTCCGTCGAACGGAGGTCCTATTCGAGTTCGGTTCGTCGAACGTTCGACGAACCAAACTCGAACCTATAGGATATAATGGGAGGCAATCACAAACACATAAAAATGCATGATAAATGTACACAAACAGTTAATAAACATTGCCATAACACTTACCGGTCCCCGCGATCCCTCCTGCACTCTGTCTATTGCCGCTATTCCATCCGATGATCGCTGAATCCTCCCGGTGACCAGCACTGCCAGCAGTGATGCAGGACCTATCATGACGTCAAAATAGCCATGTGACCAGTCACGTGGCTATTATCTCATTGGCTACAGACTGGTCACATGACTATGACGCGTCATGTAGGACCTGCGAGTGCATCTCTCCGGTACACGGTGCACATTTGTGTATCGCCGTGTTCCGGCGACATGCTCTAGCACACGGTCGACTCCCCGTTCCGTTAGGGACCGGCTGACACACCCGGTCATTAACGGAGATCACCGTTGCCATAGCAACGCAGTTAGCGGTGACGTCACCGCTAACCGCGGCTCCGGGAGCACCGTTGCTACGGTAACGCGTCTGTCAGCGTTACCGCTGACAGCCAGCAGCACTGATCACTCACGGAGTGAAGGCTGCACGGGGAGCAGCAGCGTCTTCCCCATGCAGCAGTGATGGAGCAGAGCTGCATTTGTTGAACGAGAAAGACAGAAGACCATGGATCGTGGAGGGCTTACAGGGGGTAATAAAGATGGAGTCTCTAATGTGTCTGTGTATTTATTTCTATTAAAGTATTTTTTCTCTGTGTGGTGTTTTTTTTTATTGGAGATTCTTAATGGCCGGATCAAACGTGCCTGACATTAAGAATCTCTGGCTTAATACTGGCTAGAAAAACAAAGCCAGTATTTAACTCATTATTACCGAACAAGCCACCCGGCTCCAGGGCTGTTGGAAGAGTTGGATACAGCGCCAGATGATGGCGCTTCTATGAGAGCGCCATTTTCTGGGGCGGCTGCGGACTGCAATTCGCAGCAGAGGCGCCCAGAAACCTCGGGCTAACCTGTGCTGCGGATTCCAATCCCAGCTGCCTAGTTGTACCTGGCTGGACACAAAAATGGGGCGAAGCCCACGTCATTTGTTTTTTAATTATTTCATGAAATAAGTGAAATAATTAAAAAAAACGGGCTTCCCTATATTTTTGGTTCCCAGCCGGGTACAAATAGGCAACTGGGGGTTGGAGGCAGCCCGTGGCTGCCTGCTGTACCTGGCTAGCATACAAAAATATGGCGAAGCCCACGTCATTTTTTTTGTGGGTAAAAAACTTCTGCATACAGTCCTGGATGGATATACCAAGTAGTCTACAGACAATTGTTAGCGCTTGACCCCAATAACCATTAAATCTGCAGCTAGGTTTGTAGGCAAAAAATCCCCTTTAATTTGCCTGGAATCAGAAATGAATTTTAATTGAGATTTTTTAAAATAAAAAATCCCCAATAAACCAGCGCTGATAAGAGGTTTTTTTATTAATATTTTATACTTTTTATTGCTATCCTTGTTTTAGACACAAATTTATTCAAAACAATTCACACAATAGAACAAGGAAAAAGAAAGAAGAATAAACCACATATGGTAGAAATAAAATTAAAAGTAAAAATAAAGAATAAGTAATTGATAGTGCAGCAAACAGATACCAGGTGTCTGGTTGCAGTACCCCGGCCGGTAGTAGAACAATTATTAAATCTAGTATAGTATATTAAGTGATGCTTCAAGGCATATGATACAGTCAGGGCCAGAAATATTTGGACAGTGACACAAGTGTTGTTATTTTAGCTGTTTACAAAAACATGTTCAGAAATACAATTATATATATAATATGGGCTGAAAGTGCACACTCCCAGCTGCAATATAAGAGTTTTCACATCCAAATCGGAGAAAGGGTTTAGGAATCATAGCTCTGTAATGCATAGCCTCCTCTTTTTCAAGGGACCAAAAGTAATTGGACAAGGGACTCTAAGGGCTGCAATTAACTCTGAAGGCGTCTCCCTCGTTAACCTGTAATCAATGAAGTACTTAAAAGGTCTGGGGTTGATTACAGGTGTGTGGTTTTGCATTTGGAAGCTGTTGCTGTGACCAGACAACATGCGGTCTAAGGAACTCTCAATTGAGGTGAAGCAGAACATCCTGAGGCTGAAAAAAAAGAAAAAATCCATCAGAGAGATAGCAGACATGCTTGGAGTAGCAAAATCAACAGTCGGGTACATTCTGAGAAAAAAGGAATTGACTGGTGAGCTTGGGAACTCAAAAAGGCCTGGGCGTCCACGGATGACAACAGTGGTGGATGATAGCCGCATACTTTCTTTGGTGAAGAAGAACCCGTTCACAACATCAACTGAAGTCCAGAACACTCTCAGTGAAGTAGGTGTATCTGTCTCTAAGTCAACAGTAAAGAGAAGACTCCATGAAAGTAAATACAAAGGGTTCACATCTAGATGCAAACTATTCATCAATTACAAAAATAGACAGGCCAGAGTTACATTTGCTGAAAAACACCTCATGAAGCCAGCTCAGTTCTGGAAAAGTATTCTATGGACAGATGAGACAAAGATCAACCTGTACCAGAATGATGGGAAGAAAAAAGTTTGGAGAAGAAAGGGAACGGCACATGATCCAAGGCACACCACATCCTCTGTAAAACATGGTGGAGGCAACGTGATGGCATGGGCATGCATGGCTTTCAATGACACTGGGTCACTTGTGTTTATTGATGACATAACAGCAGACAAGAGTAGCCGGATGAATTCTGAAGTATACCGGGATATACTTTCAGCCCAGATTCAGCCAAATGCCGCAAAGTTGATCGGACGGCGCTTCATAGTACAGATGGACAATGACCCCAAGCATACAGCCAAAGCTACCCAGGAGTTCATGAGTGCAAAAAAGTGGAACATTCTGCAATGGCCAAGTCAATCACCAGATCTTAACCCAATTGAGCATGCATTTCACTTGCTCAAATCCAGACTTAAGACGCAAAGACCCACAAGCAAGCAAGACCTGAAGGCTGCGGCTGTAAAGGCCTGGCAAAGCATTAAGAAGGAGGAAACCCAGCGTTTGGTGATGTCCATGGGTTCCAGACTTAAGGCAGTGATTGCCTCCAAAGGATTCGCAACAAAATATTGAAAATAAAAATATTTTGTTTGGGTTTGGTTTATTTGTCCAATTACTTTTGACCTCCTAAAATGTGGAGTGTTTGTAAAGAAATGTGTACAATTCCTACAATTTCTATCAGATATTTTTGTTCAAACCTTCAAATTAAACGTTACAATCTGCACTTGAATTCTGTTGTAGAGATTTCATTTCAAATCCAATGTGGTGGCATGCAGAGCCCAACTCGCGAAAATTGTGTCACTGTCCAAATATTTCTGGACCTAACTGTATTTAAGGCCAATTGAAACTATCACTGCAATATGATTTTTCAGATACCTGGAGAGTTTTTTTCAATCCATAAGCAAAAAGGTTTTTATTAGAGGCTTAAATTATAAGCAGCAATTTCAGCGTTCAAAGTGCCTTTAAATGAATTTGATGAAACTGCACTTCAGGATTGTAGTGAGGATGAGGTGCCCCAGCTCATCAAGTGTTCCAATAGGAGTTTACCTCATCCTCACTACAATCGTGAAGTGCAGTTTCTTCAAATTCATTTAAAGGCACTTGGAACGCTGAAATTGCTGCCTGAACTTGACTGCAGGTAAACTCCTATTGGAACACTTGATGAGCTGGGGCACCTCATCCTCACTACAATCCTGAAGTGCAGTTTCTTCAAATTCATTTAAAGGCACTTGGAACGCTGAAATTGCTGCCTGAACTTAACTATTTGTACCCGGCTGGGAACCAAAAATAAAGGGAAGCCCTTTTTTTATTATTTCATAAATTTCATGAAATAATTAGAAAACAAATGACGTAGGCTTCGCCCCATTTTTGTGTCCAGCCAGGTACAACTAGGAAGCTGGGGATTGGAATCCGCAGCACAGGTTGGCCTGAGCTTTCTGGGCCCCACTGCTGCGAATTGCAGTCTGCAGCCGCCTCAGAAAATGGCACTTGTCATAGAAGCGCCATCTTCTGGCGCTGTATCCAACTCTTCCAGCACCTGCCTGCTATACCTGGCTAGCATACAAAAATATAGCGAAGCTCACGTCCTTTTTTTGTAGTTTTTTGGCAAAGAAAAATAAAAAATGCTTCCCTGGATTTTCCATTGCCAGTGAAGGTAACACCAAGCAGTGAGGGTTAGCAGCCAGTAGCTGCTTGGATTACCCTTAGCTAGCAATACAAAAAATGCAGCGGGAGCCCATATATATTTTTTTAATTATTTATTTAAATAACTAAAAACAAAATGGGCTTCCCTGTATTTTGATTGCTGGACATCACAGTGCTGTAAAAATAAATCTTTAAAAAAAAATGACGTAGCGCTCCGCGGTATTTTTGATTCTCAGCACAGATAAAGCAGAGAGCTATGGGTTGCCACTAGAGATGAGCGAACTGGTCGCGGTTTGGCTCGAGGTCGGTTCGCCGAACGGAGGTCCCGTTCGAGTTCGGTTCATCGAACATTCGACGAACCGAACTCGGACCGCATAGGAAACAATGGCAGGCATTCACAAACACATAAAAACACCTAGAAAACACCCTCAAAGGTGTCCAAAAGGTGACAAACAACTCACAACACAACACAAACACATGGGAAAGTGACAAGAACAAATTCTCATGCGAAAACAAAAGAGCGCAACGAGGAAAAAGAGGACGACACACAGATATAGGCATGGCACACCCTTCTAAAATCATGTAAAACACCGCAAGGTGACTCCAAGCAGAGTCTCCCTTTTTTCCAAAAAATTGGGCCCCATACACACCCACCCATTCAGTGGCAGCATTTGTGCCCTAGTTGTACACTTTACAGCTAGATTTGCATCAAGCACATTTAAAAATACGCCATTCTTAACTGTCCCCAGGATGACACCGGGGTAGGTAGCAAAGTCTTTGCTGAACCATGACTTGTTCATCTTGGCTTCTTTTAAAAAACAATGTAAGCAAGGGTTACTCCAAGCGGAGTCTCCCTTTTTTCCATAAATTGTGCCCCACACACACCCACCCATTCAGTGGCAGCACTTGTGCCCTAGTTGTACACTTCACAGCTAGATTTGCATCAAGCACATTCAAAAATACGCCATTCTTAACCGTCCCCAGGATGACTCCGGGATAGGTAGCAAAGTCTTTCCTGATCCCAGCTCTGTTCATCTTGGATCATTTTTAAAAACAATGTAAGTAAGGGTTACTCCAAGCGGAGTCTCCCTTTTTTCCAAAAATTGGGCCACACTGACACCCCATCAGTGGCAGCACTTGTGCCCTAGTTGCAAACAGGATGTTTTGATTTGCATCAAGCACATTCAAAAATACGCCATAATTAACTGTCCCCAGGATGACACCGGGGTAGGTAGCAAAGTCTTTCCTGATCCCAGCTCTGTTCATCTTGGATCATTTTTAAAAAACACAGCAAGCAAGGGTTACTCCAAGCGGAGTCTCCCTTTTTTTCCCAAAAATTGTGCCCCACACACACCCACCCATTCAGTGGCAGCACTTGTGCCCTAGTTGTACACTTCACAGCTAGATTTGCATCAAGCACATTCAAAAATACGCCATTCTTAACCGTCCCCAGGATGACTCCGGGATAGGTAGCAAAGTCTTTCCTGATCCCAGCTCTGTTCATCTTGGATCATTTTTAAAAAACACAGCAAGCAAGGGTTACTCCAAGCAGAGTCTCCCTTTTTTTTCCAAAAATTGTGCCCCACACACACCCACCCATTCAGTGGCAGCACTTGTGCCCTAGTTGCAAACAGGATGTTTTGATTTGCATCAAGCACATTCCAAATCCACAAGCATTTACTCTCACCAGGATGACACAGGGGTAGTAAATTCCTTGTGGATCCATGACTTGTTCATTTTGATGAACGTTAGTCTGTCCACATTGTCACTGGACAGACGCGTGCGCTTATCTGTCAGCACACACCCAGCAGCACTGAAGACACGTTCAGAGACAATGCTGGCAGCTGGACACGACAAAATCTCCAAGGCGTAAGTGGAGAGCTCTGGCCATTTTTCAAGATTTGAAGCCCAAAATGAGCAATGCTCCATTTGCAAAGTCATGGCATCGATGTTCATTTGGAGATACTCCTGTATCATCCTCTCCAGCCGTTGACTATGTGTTAGACTTGTTGTCTCTGTTGGCCTTGCAAAGGAGGGTCTAAAAAAATTATGAAAAGATTCCATAAAATTGCTGTTACCAGCACCAGATACAGTCCTACTGGTATGGGTAGACTGTTGAAGATGACGAGACCGTCCCATGTTTGTCAAGTTACAACTGTGAGATTCACTTCCTGCACCTGCACGGTTGTTTGGTGGAAAAGCCGAGCTAAGATCGAGTAACAGCTTCTGCTGATACTCCTGCATACGTGCGTCCCTTTCTATGGCTGGAATTATGTCACAAAATTTGGACTTGTACCGGGGATCTAATAGTGTGGCAAGAGAGTAGTCATCATCACTTCTAATTTTGACAATACGAGGGTCATGTTGGAGGTAGTGCAGCAAGAAAGCACTCATGTGTCTTGCGCAGCCATGTGGACCAAGTCCACGCTGTGTTTGTGGCATAGAGGTGCTAACAGTTTTTTTTTCCTCTGACATCTCCCTCAACCTCTTTCAACTGAAATTTGACCAAGGTCTCCCTCATCCGCTGAGTCTTCCATGTCCATGGACAGTTCGTCCTCCATTTCTTCATGTTCTCCTGCACCTTCCTCAACATTTCGCCTGCTACCATGCGCCCTTGTTGATCCCTGTCCCCCATGGTCCCATGCCTGCCGCGTTGTGATGATGAACGTCTGGACCTTGGAGATGTTGTTATGTCTTGCGCATATGAATCCTCCTGTAGTTCCTCCCCTTCCTGTTGTCCCACCCCCTGACTCCGAATAGTGTTTAGCGTGTGCTCCAGCATGTAAATGACTGGAATTGTCATGCTGATAAGGGCATTGTCAGCGCTAAACATATTCGTCGCCATGTCGAAACTGTGCAGAAGGGTGCATAGGTCCTTGATCTGAGACCACTCCATCAGGGTGATCTGCCCCACCTCTGCATCTCGTTGGCCCAGGCTATACGTCATGACGTATTGCACCAGGGCTCAGCGGTGCTGCCACAGTCGCTGTAACATGTGGAGAGTCGAATTCCAGTGTGCCGGCACATCGCATTTCAGGCGATGAACCGGCAGGCCGAAAGACTTCTGGAGCGATGCAAGTCACTCAGCTGCGGCGCATGAACGGCAGAAGTGAGCAGACAGTTTTCGTGCCCTGGTCAGAAGGCCATCTAGGCCGGGATAGTGTGTTAAAAATTGCTGGACAACAAGGTTCAACATGTGAGCCATACAAGGTACGCGTGTCACCTTGCCCAGGCGAAGGGCCGCACCCAGGTTTGCAGCATTGTCGCACACGGTCTTACCAGGCTGCAGGTTGAGTGGAGACAACCATTTATTAAACTCGGACCGCAGAGCTGACCACAACTCCTCAGCTGCGTGACTCTTATTCCCAAGACATGTCAAGCTAAAGACCGCCTGATGATGTTGCGCTCTGCTGCCAGTATAGTAATGAGGGGTGCGTGATTCCTTCTGTGCAGTGAGAACGCTGGTGCCCTGACCAGGCAGGCTTGGGGCGGAGGTGGAGGACCCAGATGAGGTGGAGGAGGCAGAAGCAGTGGCGAAACTTGGACAGACAGAGGATTGACACACAAGTCGTGGGGACGGCAAGACTTGTGCAGCAGACCCTTCACCATCTATCTCCATAGTTACCCAGTGCCCAGTCAGCGACATGTAACGTCCCTGTCCATGCTTACTGGTCCAAGTATCGGTGGTAAAATGCACCCATTCACACACAGAGTTTCTCAAGGAAGCGGTGATGTTGTGTGCGACATGCTGGTGTAGCGCGGGTACACCTTTCTTAGAGAAGTAGTGGCGACTGGGCATCTGGTACTGGGGCACAGCAACAGACATAAGGTCTCTAAAATCCTGTGTGTCCACCAGGCGGAAAGGCAGCATTTTGGTAGCCAAGAGCTTACAGAGGGATAAAGTCAACCTCTTAGCTTTGTCATGGGTCGCAGGAAATGGCCTTTTATTTGTCCACATCTGAGGGACAGAGATCTGGCTGCTGTGTGTAGACGGTGTAGAGTAGGGTGTCCCTGGAAAAATGCAGGTTTGTGAGGAAAGTGCAGGCGGAGACATGATGTTGCCTTCATCCAACGTTGGTGCTATCGATGTCTGAGAGAGCTGTACACACGCACTTGTTTCCCCTTCCAAACCAACTGACGACATACCAAGCAAACTGCCTGTTGCGGTTACAGTGGTGGAAGTTGTGAGTGGAAAACCAGGTTTGACAGCTGTCCCCACAGTCCTAGAAGATGAAGAGCGCGCGGATGCACTGGAAGGGGCAGGCGGTGGATGGTTCGCTCCGCTAGGCCGCATTGCAGCACCGTGAGCTTCCCACTGGGACCTATGATATTTATTCATGTGATGATTCATGGAAGAAGTTGTCAAACTGCTGAGGTTTTGACCTCTACTAAAAGAATCACGACAAATTTTACACATCACATAATTTGGGCGATCTTTTTCTATGTCAAAAAAGGAGCAGGCTAGGCAAGGCTTAGAGGGCATGCGACCTGCTAAGCCCCCCCGACTAGTGCTCAGAGGCAGAGTGGTGGCTGATGATGCAGTTGTAGACGTGCTACCAGTGCTCCGACTCTGTCCAGGAAGGCACAAGGTAACTTCGTCGTCGGTTGCATCCTCCTCCACCGCCATCACAAACTGGTATCTGCGTCTCATCGTCATCAGTATGTTCCTCATTGTCTATAACCACAGGTGTTACAGTTTGTGACAAAGGGTCAACATTATGCTCAGAAACTTGGTCCTCACGGCCTGAATCAGAGTCACAAAGGTTCTGGGCATCACTGCAGACCATTTCCTGGTCTGTACTCACTGTAGCTTGGGAGCAGACCTCTGATTCCCAGGCTACAGTGTGACTGAACAGCTCTGCACACTCAGCCATCTCAGTTCCACCATACTGTGCAGGGCTGATGGAGACTTCAGAGCTGGGAGAAAGCAAGTTTGATTGGGATGACAACTCAGAGGACTGGTGTTTTTTGGATGCGGTAGTTGAGGTGGCTGAGAGGGCACTTGTTGGACCACTTGAGATCCATTCAAGCATTTTCCTTTTTTTGCCATCATCTACCTTTGTTCCTGTTGTTCGTGTCCGTAAAAAAGGGAGCACATCGGATTGTCCACGGTAAGTAGTAGACATCTTACTTTTGCTGGTAGATGGTCTATCTTCAGCAGATGTTAATGGAGCTTTGCCACCTTCCCCACGGACAAACCCTTTTTTTCCTTTTCCAACACGCCTCTTCCCCTTTCCACCAGCATCTGTCATTTTGCCACTCATGTTGATTGCGACAAGATTGTGCACTTAAAATGTGGTAGTAAAAATTGAGAGGTCGTGTAGATTGCAGCGGTGGTCTAGCTTTATTAACAGCAGAATAATAAAGAATAATTATCCCTGACAATGCAACTACGGCCCTTAAACTGGCAGCATAAATTGCTAGTATAATGGCTTAGTAACATTGAGTTTTAGTGTGCAATGCAGGCAGACGTGCTGCAAATATCTTTGCACTACTGGGGCAATACAGAAGTCCAATAGCCACGTTTAGGATGCCACTGAGTTCACTCAGTGTTTGCTAGTATAATGGCTTAGTAACAATGAGTTTGAGTGTGCAATGCAGGCAGAGGTGCTGCAAATATCTTTGCACTTGTGGGACGATACAGAAGTCCAACAGCCACGTTTAGGATGCCACTAAGTTCACTCAGTGTTTGCTAGTATAATGGCTTAGTAACAATGAGTTGGAGTGTGTAATGCAGGCAGAGGTGCTTCAAATATCTTTGCACTTGTGGGACGATACAGAAGTCCAACAGCCACGTTTAGGATGCCACTAAGTTCACTCAGTGTTTGCTAGTATAATGGCTTAGTAACAATGAGTTTGAGTGTGCAAAGGGCAGGAGGGTACTGTGCCAGGGTTGTGGGTCTCTGGGTAGAGGAAAGGAAGCCTGCCTTTCTATCCCTCCTAATGGGGAAATGCAGCGAGGAAATCCCTGACCTTAGCTACACAGACGCTGTCATCTTGTGTAGCTGTTAAACTCTGTTTTAAACTCTGTCACCTATGGCTCTGACCCTGCCGGTATGAGCCCTTAAAAGGACTGAAAGAAAGTGCTATCCCTAAGCTGTCCAGTGCTGTGTATGGAGCGTATACAGCAGTATCGGCGATAGGAGCTGCGCCAGTGATGTCTGACACCAAGGACGCAGAAGGCAGATAATGGCGTGCTGGAGGAAAATGTCCGGTTTTATAATGCAGGGACATGTGACATGGACATCCTATCACACATGCCGTTGCTGCTCTGGCTAAAAGTACACTTAGCTGTGTGTGTGTCTGGGATTGGCTGACATGCTGGCCCGCCCCACTACACGCGCGCGCTTAGGGAAGGAAGACAAGGAAAAAAAAAAAAAATGGCGATCGCCATTATACATACAGCAGTGATCTGAATGCGCTGTTCCCGTACACTATACACTGAAATGTCATAATAGTGTGAGTCACAGAGTGACTTACACTATTACAGCGGAAAGCCAGCTAGGAATCAGCTGTTTTTTTTGCTGCTAGAACCGTTCTCGAACGTATCTAGAACTATCGAGCTTTAGCAAAAAAGCTCGAGTTCTAGTTCGATCTAGAACAGCCCCCAAAATCACTCGAGCCGCGAACTGGAGAACCTCGAACCGCGCTCAACTCTAGTTGCCACCCCCATCTGCCTGCCGTTACCTTGGTTGGCAATCAAAATACAGGGAAGCCCATTAATTTTTTCTATTTAAAAACAGTTAAAAAAAATGACGTTGGGTCCCCCCATTTTTGATAGCCAGCTAGGGTAAAGCAGACGGCTGTAGCCTGAAAACCACAGCTGGCAGCTTTACCGTGGTTGGGGATCCAATGTGGAGGTCCCCCCAGGCTCTTTTTTTATAATTATTTTATAAATATTAATAATTACACAAAAAAAGTAGGGTCCCCCCCAAATTGGATCACCAGCCAAGGTAAAGCGGACAGCTGTGGTCTGGTATTCTCAGGGTGGGAAGGTCCATAGTTATTGGGCCTTCACAGCCTAAAAATAGCAGGCCGCAGGCACCCCAGACGTGGCGCATCCACTAGATGCACCAATCCTGGCGCTTCACCCCAGCTCATCCCGTGCCCTGGTGCAGTGGCAAACGGGGTAATAAATCGGGTTGATACTAGCTGTAAGGTCACCTGACATCAAGCCCAGCAGTTTGTGATGTCATGGCGTCTATTAGATACCCAACATCATAAACTGTCAGTACTAACAAAAAAATAATCGACAAAAGAAATTTATTTGAAAAAACAGTCCCCAAAACATTTCCTCTTTCACCAATTTCTTGTAAGAAAAAAAATAAAGGGGTCCCACGATGACTCTGGACCATCTAGAACAGTGATGGCGAACCTATGGCACGCGTGCCAGACAGGGCACGCAGAGCCGTTTGTGCTGGCACGTGCGCTGTCGCCACACTGCGCCAGTTTGATCTGCTGGTGTGGTCGCGCCAGCAGCTCAAACTGGTGTTTAGCAGAGGAGACATTTCTCCTCGTTCTGACACGCCTCCTCTCCTGGGCTGCAGACCTGTTGCCTAGGAGATGGAGGAGCGTCAGTAGGCGGCGCCGGTGTCTTGTGGCCGCGCGGGAACTGAAGTGACTGAGGACACAGCAGTGGAGGAGTGGGCGCCAGAAGGTGAGTTTTTTTTTTTTTTTTAGCCTCTGTGCGGCTGTGCCAAGATGTGGGGGGGACAGAGCCTGCACGGGGGAAACATGCAGCGCACGGGGGACACATGGGGGACAGAGCCTGCACTGGGGAAACATGCAGCGCACGGGGGACACATGGGGGACAGAGCCTGCACGGGGGACACATGGGGGACAGAGCCTGCACGGGGGAAACATGGAGCGCACGGGGGACACATGGGGGACGGAGCCTGCACGGGGGACACATGGGGGACAGAGCCTGCATGGGGGACACATGGGGGACAGAGCCTGCATGGGGGACACATGGGGGACAGAGCCTGCACGGGGGAAACATGGAGCGCACGGGGGACACATGGGGGACAGAGCCTGCACGGGGGAAAGATGGAGCGCACGGGGGACACATGGGGGACGGAGCCTGCACGGGGGACACATGGGGGACAGAGCCTGCACGGGGGACACATGGGGGACAGAGCCTGCACGGGGGAAACATGGAGCGCACGGGGGACACATGGGGGACAGAGCCTGCACGGGGGAAACATGGAGCGCACGGGGGACACATGGGGGAAGGAGCCTGCACGGGGGACACATGGGGGACAGAGCCTGCACGGGGGACACATGGGGGACAGAGCCTGCACGGGGGAAACATGGAGCGCACGGGGGACACATGGGGGACAGAGCCTGCACGGGAGACACATGGGGGACAGAGCCTGCACGGGGGACAGACCCTGCACGGGGGAAACATGGAGTGCACGGGGGACACATGGGGGACAGAGCCTGCACGGGGGAAACATGGAGCGCACGGGGGACACATGGGGGACAGAGCCTGCACGGGGGACACATGGGGGACAGAGCCTGCACGGGGGACACATGGGGGACAGAGCCTGCACGGGGGAAACATGGAGCGCACGGGGGACACATGGGGGACAGTGCCTGCACGGGGGAAACATGGAGCGCACGGGGGACACATGGGGGACAGAGCCTGCACGGGGGACACATGGAGGACAGAGCCTTCACGGGGGACACATGGGGGACAGAGCCTGCACGGGGGAAACATGGAGCGCACGGGGGACACATGGGGGACAGAGCCTGCACGGGAGACACATGGGGGACAGAGCCTGCACGGGGGACAGAGCCTGCACGGGGGGAACATGGGAGCATGGGGCATATACAAACAGAGCACGGGGCAAACAGAGCACGGGGAAAACATGGAGAGCACGGGGAAAACATGGCTGCAAAGATGGAGAGAAACGTGCAAAGATGGAGAGAAACGTGCAAAGATGGGGGAAACATGGCTGCAAAGATGGGGGAAACATGGCTGCAAAGATGGGGGAAACATGGCTGCAAGGATGGGGGTAAACATGACTGTAAGGATGGGGGAAATCATGCCAGGATGGGGTACATTTAGCAGGAAGGGAAACATGCCAGGAAGGGGTACATTTACCAGTATGGGGGAAACATTTACCAGTATGGGGGATACATTTACCAGAATGGGGGATACATTTACCAGAATGGGGGATACATTTACCAGAATGGGGGGAAACATGAAAGGATGGGGGGGAAACATGCCAGGATGGGGGTACATGAACATGCCAGGATGAGGAAAAATGCCAGGATGGGGAACATTTAGCAGGAAGGGTGACATTTATCAGGATGGGGTACATTTACCAGGATACGGGAACATGCCTGGATGAGGTACATTTACCAGGATGGGGTCATTTAACAGCATGGGGGGAACATGCCAGGATGGGATACATTTACCAGGATGGGGTACATTTACCAGGATGGGGTCATTTAACAGCATGGGGGAACATGCCAGGATGGGATACATTTACCAGGATGGGGTACATTTACCAGGATGGGGTACATTTACCAGGATGGGGTCATTTAACAGCATGGGGGAACATGCCAGGATGGGATACATTTACCAGGATGGGGTACATTTACCAGGATGGGGTACATTTACCAGGATGGGGCCATGATGTGGACAAATATACCAGAATGTAGGAAATATATATCAGGATGGGGGACATGTTTACCAGGAAGTGGCCAGGAAGGGGACATAACTACACAATGAAAGGGGAGAATAGCAACTCGTACGTCTTTATGGGATTTCAAGATCTTCAGACATTGAAATGTAGATGTGGATTACAGGGTGACATCTGATTGCATTCCAGGCTAAAATCTCTGTCTAACATGCTGCAATTTATTTCCAGAAAGATCAATCCAACTGCTGTGTCTGGAAAGGGCAGGGGCTCAGCTCCAATGTGTGGTAAGCACGCATGAATGTGATGCCCCCTGCTGAAGAGAAGAGAAGACTGCAAAGATAAGGTTAAAATCAATTATTTACATAATAGGATTGGTTGGCACTTCAGAAAAAAAAATGGGTTTAGAACTACAGTTTGGGCACTCGGCCTGTAAAAGGTTCGCCATGACTGGTCTAGAATATGGGGGGGAGACACTCAGGGAACGTATCCCCCATTTTCTAGGAGTGCAGACCCTTTATGTGAGGAGTGTGGGTGCAATGAATCTGCACTCACTCTCCCCGGGTCCACAGCAGCAGAGTCCATGTCATAATGGTTGCTACCAAAGCTGCAATGCCCTGCTCATGAGGTAAGGGCATGCCTAATCAGGAGAACTATTCTACATTTCCAAATATTGGTATTTGCTGATATTATTGCTATTCCCCCTACTATATATTGGGGATAGGATCTTGGAGATGGACTACCCCTTTAAGTCCAGTTATCCAGCTGAATGAATACTTAACAACAGAGCTCGCTATTTAGATGTGTTTTCTTGTGGCGTATAACGGACTCTCATGTTTGGTAGTCGTTCAGCAGGGAAACTATAAAAGCAAATCCCTCCATTTGGAAATGTAGAATATATCTCTCCCGATCAATTATGTTCCTTACCTCATGAGCAGGGCATTGCAGTAATAATAATAATTTATTCATTTATATAGCGTTATTAATTCCATAGCGCTGTATGTCTTTGGAGTGTGGGAGGAAACCGGAGTACCCGGAGGAAACCCACGCAAACACGGGAGAACATACAAACTCCTTGCAGATGGTGTGCTTGGTGAGAATTGAACCCAGGACCTCAGCGCTGCAAGACTGCAGTGCTAACCACTGAGCCACCATGCCACCCATTTAGCTTACAGATGCATAACCACCACTCACTGTGTCTGAACACAGGAAGCTGAGCTGACAGCCGCTCTGTGCATGCGGCAGCGTCTATTGTGAAGGAGAGGGCCGTGGGGGGATCAACGCTGCACAGGTACCGTGGGACACCGGGGAACACCGGTGGGGTTATAGGGGGTGACCTGGCAGGGCCTGGGGAGGAGTTTTCTGTCGCATGTGTCATGGCGCATGCGACAGAAATCAGAGGAGTAGGGTGAATGCGGCCGGCGCGCTGCTGTGCGCGCGGCCATCTTGGATTTCTGGGAGGGCATCAGGGGGGGGCACTTTGGTGACACCGGGGGACCAGAGGGGACCGGGGAGGAGATTTATCATGTTTGTTCATGCCAGATGGGAGATAAATAATTTTTTACCGGCGCTGTCATTTACTGTAACGTGATCATCGGTGTACGGTGTATACCTGTGATCACGTGAGCGGGGACCGGAAAAACCGTCCTGAATCATGATCTCCAGGGTCTCAGCTAGCCCTGAAACCCCGGAGATTTTCTGACGCCGGGGGACGCTATTCACTTATTTCTGCCTGCTGTTTATAAACGACAGATCAGAATAAGGCTATATTAACACGACCGATCCATTTTTGCGGTCTGCAAAAAACAGTCCATTTTTTTTCACGGGTGCATCCGTGTGGCATCCGTTTCCGTTCCGTAGACGGTCCGTATGTCATCTGTTTGTCATCCGTGTGCCTTCCGTTTTTTTTTGTGTACTGTAAAAAAACTGAAGGAGGGAAAATACATAAATTTACCCAGGATCCATAGCTTCATCCTACATGAGGCAGTCACATGTTCAGTCCAGTGCCATTTTCTACTGCTTTTCACAGCGTAGAGCGCTTTGGTGATTTTCTTGTGCTTGTGCACTTCATATCAGTCTTTTCTGTCATTATAATGGCAGAAAGACACATAATGTCCCACTCTCCTGCATTTTGTAATTTTGCACCCTTTGGTGCCTTTCATGTGGCACTAAGGGGTGCTTAGCTTTGTATTTAGCCAAAAAAATGAAAAAAAAAAAATGACGTAGGGTTCCCCCTATTTTTGTAGCCAGCTAGGGTAAAGCAGACGGCTGCAGCCTGCAGACCACAGCTGGCAACCTCACCTTGGCTGGTAATCCAAAACTGAGGGCACCCCACGCTGTTATTTTAAATTAAATAAATAATTTAAAAAAAAAACCCACGTAGGGGTCCCCCCAAAATTGGATCACCAGTCAAGGTAAAGCAGACAGCTGGGGTCTGATATTCTCAGACTAGGGAGGTCCATGGTTATTGGACTCTCCCCAGCCTAAAAATAGCAGGCCGCAGCCGCCCCAGAAGTGCGCATCCATTAGATGTGCCAATCCTGGTGCTTCGCCCCAGCTCATCCCGCGCCCTGGTACGGTGGCAAACAGGGTAATATATGGGGTTAATACCAGATGTGTAATGTCACCTGGCATCAAGTATATAATGCAGCCACTGGTATGGTATATCAAAATGAAAGACCTGAAATACAGCAATAATACCTAAAATATAACTTTTAATAATTCCTCTAAAAATAGGGAAGGATCACCTTGCCTATGCATAAAAATAAACACAGGGAATTAATCATCTGCTGGGATTCTCCCAACTTCAAGGGGAAACCAGCAAACCCTGTGAGGTAGCAAACACACCTTGAATACAATTGGTGTTAAAGCAATATAACCTAATCAACCGGATGTGTAGTTTATATAACACAGCTGCTTATTCACACTCAGTTGATATCACTAACAGCAGCGTCATCCATCGGATTATTAACCACCGGTTAAATAATAGCAAGGAGTCCTAATTGGACCCCAGCTACCAGTGCAATTAATGATTATCTCACAACCGGTTGATACTGAAAAACAATAGCCAGGAATGCAATCTCCATAGGTTAACCTGATGCTCTCTATCAGGGAACAATCTCACCAAAATCCTGGTATCTTGTTTCCCAGAGTGTCAGTGTGTCATCATATTTGGCGTAATCCAAAAAGACCTTCATTAAACCGGTCTAGGACCCCTTATGAATAGACCCACTTCTCCTCTCCCAGACTCTCCTCCTCCCGACGCGTTTCCTGTGTATCATTCATCAGGGGAGCTTTAAGGAGTAGACCTAAACTGGGTTAATCTATAACGAGATAAGAGGGTTTTAGTTGCAGCCCTCCAAAACATAATCCTCCCACCATATACAAGGAGCCATAAAGGAATAAGCAAAGTGACTCACCAGGCGGTCACGGCGTTAGTCCTGTATGCCGTGTACCGCCGTTCAGAAGCAGAATCTTTTTGAATGATCACTCTGCCGCCCGGCGTCTGACATCACTTCCGTCGCCGCGCCCACCACTTCCGCCCGGTGGAACGCATCTGTGGAACGCTATTGCGTCCCACAGGAAGTGATCATCAGAACCTTCCGGCGCGCTCCCCGTGCCAGTATAATGACACGAGGATGGGCGTGCAGGACGCCCAGCGGTCAGCCCCCTTTTCTCTTAGGTAGGGATAGCGCAGTGTGCACCGCACCAGTGCGCATGCGCTAGGTCCGTAATCGGACTGCCCCTGACATATAGAGAGAGATATCCAGTGTCAATCCCTAAATGATTCTCTCTGAACCACTATAATGATCCATTGCTGATGTTTAGAATTGGTTGCTGTTTTATCCGCCACTACCTTTTGTTTTATGGGGGTTCCTTTTTATCTCTGCACCATTATCCATACCAATTTCTTGATTTGCATAATTTCGAAAACAGGACTATGTCATCTGGTACACTAGGCGGTTACGCCCGTTATTAATATCGTTGGCTTTACCGATTATCCCCTTTGGGTGATGTACGGCTAATGCCCATCACCCATATCTCTATATGTCAGGGGCAGTCCGATTACGGACCTAGCGCATGCGCACTGGTGCGGTGCACACTGCGCTATCCCTACCTAAGAGAAAAGGGGGCGGACCGCTGGGCGTCCTGCACGCCCATCCTCGTGTCATTATACTGACACGGGGAGCACGCCGGAAGGTTCTGATGATCACTTCCTGTGGGACGCAATAGCGTTCCACAGATGCGTTCCACCGGGCGGAAGTGGTGGGCGCGGCGACGGAAGTGATGTCAGACGCCGGGCGGCAGAGTGATCATTCAAAAAGATTCTGCTTCTGAACGGCGGTACACGGCATACAGGACTAACGCCGTGACCGCCTGGTGAGTCACTTTGCTTATTCTTTTATGGCTCCTTGTATATGGTGGGAGGATTATGTTTTGGAGGGCTGCAACTAAAACCCTCTTATCTCGTTATAGATTAACCCAGTTTAGGTCTACTCCTTAAAGCTCCCCTGATGAATGATACACAGGAAACGCGTCGGGAGGAGGAGAGTCTGGGAGAGGAGAAGTGGGTCTATTCATAAGGGGTCCTAGACCGGTTTAATGAAGGTCTTTTTGGATTACGCCGAATATGATGACACACTGACACTCTGGGAAACAAGACACCAGGATTTGGGTGAGATTGTTCCCTGATAGAGAGCATCAGGTTAACCTATGGAGATTGCATTCCTAGCTATTGTTTTTCAATATCAACCGGTTGTGAGATAATCATTAATTGCACTGGTAGCTGGGGTCCAATTAGGACTCCTTGCTATTATTTAACCGGTGGTTAATAATCCGATGGATGACGCTGCTGTTAGTGATATCAACTGAGTGTGAATAAGCAGCTGTGTTATATAAACTACACATCCGGTTGATTAGGTTATATTGCTTTAACACCAATTGTATTCAAGGTGTGTTTGCTACCTCACAGGGTTTGCTGGTTTCCCCTTGAAGTTGGGAGAATCCCAGCAGATGATTCATTCCCTGTGTTTATTTTTATGCATAGGCAAGGTGATCCTTCCCTATTTTTAGAGGAATTATTAAAAGTTATATTTTAGGTATTATTGCTGTATTTCAGGTCTTTCATTTTGATATACCATACCAGTGGCTGCATTATATATATTGTCTATGTGACATGGCCGGTTTTCTGACAGCTGGCATTGACACTAATGGTTGGATTTCGGAAGCAAAAGAGGTATTTTCGGAAAATAACTTTGTCCAGAAAAATACACCCCTACACTCAATGGAGCCTTCAATGATTTAACCAGAATTTATAAAGAACGCACCACCTCTTGGTGGGAGGTGCAATCACTGGAAAATTATTTGAAGGCCCAAATTGTTCCTAGGTATCTTAGGATTTCCCTAACACCTGGCTTCAGGTACAAGAGTCCCGAACTAGCCTTGAAGTGGGAAAAGGAGGTGACAGAGTGCTCATTAAGGTTGATGACATACCTACTAGAGGAAGAACAGAAAAATTTAGCGTCTCTAGAAACAGCCTTAAGAGAACAAATTGATATAACAAAAAAGTTCTCAGGGTATGGTGAATTTGTAACTAAGGAAGTAACACTCCAAAACACCATCGAAAAATTTCAATACCACCTTAAGGAAAAAAAACGTAGGTTTTATGTGAGAGACTTGCAAGAATTTAGAGATAATAAGGCTTATAATTTCTTCTCTAGTAGACCGGTCAGGCAAAGTGAGCCAGAGAGCACCTCCACAGATACGGAAACATCAGATGTGGATGGTAGGGCATTAGCCTCTCATGGTAGGGGTAAGAATAAGGGGAAAGGTCGTGGTGGATATCGTTTTTTAGAGCCAACAAATTATCCACTAAGGAACAAACAGCGACAGAACAACAACCCTCCTGTACCACTGGGACAGCCCAGATAATTAATCTATCAGGACATACACTAACTGATGCCGAAAGGGCAGTCTTGAATAAAGGTCTCGGGTTTGTTCCTACATCAGATTTTGATAAATTTGAGGGGGTCAAGGATCTAAACTTGTTTATCCGAAAATTGAAGTGGAAAAAACACTTTATAAGAGAGAAAAAAAAGCAAAGTGCTGAATTGGGTATCTCTGAGGACATCTTAGAAGACGTCAGGCTGCTCTACAGCATTGGAGAAAGTGATCCTAATCTAAGTGGTTTGGGCCCCTTTACAGAACTAAAACAAAAAAGTGAAAAAATGCCACCACCAACTAGTGATGTAGGATCTATTGATATCTTTTGTAATTTAGTCACCCGTGATATTGAGGAGCTGAAGTTGGGACGCTCTCGGGACTTTAATCTCTCCAAAATGGAAATGGGGGGCTTACTATCCCCGGAGCGGTCACCTGAGTTGGTTATAAAAAAATCTGATAAAGGTGGTAACGTTGTTCTGCTGAATGTAGATAATTATAGAGACATGTGTCTGGACATCTTGAATGACACGGGGGGATACGGTAAACTTACCGATAACCCCATGAGAATTTTCTCAGATGAGTTGAGGGAGATTCTTTTGAAAGCAAGAGACAGAGGCTTGATAAATAAAAATAAGTTCAACTTTTTACTCCCTAAATTTCCGGTGACTGCAACCTTTTATTGCCTCCTGAAGATACATAAGGGGTTGAACCCATTGAAAGGAAGACCGATAGTGTCGGGGGTGGGTAGTCTCACTCAGAATTTGGGAATTTATGTAGATGAACTCCTTAAGCCTTTTGTCTCTTCCCTCAACTCTTATCTGAAGGATACGACCGACCTCTTGAAAAAGCTTGAAGGTATTACACTGGATGACGATGTCATCTTGGTTAGTATCGACGTGGAATCGTTATATTCCTCAATTAAACATGAGGTGGGTCTAAGAGCTGCAGCACACTTTCTCAAAAGTCGCGGAAGACAGTTTCAGGAACACAATGCCTTTTTATTAGAGATTTTGGAATTTTGCCTGACACGGAATTTTTTTACTTTTCAACTCTACCACCAGCTCAGGGGGACTGCTATGGGAAGTCCCTGCGCGCCATCATATGCTAACTTAACCCTGGGCTGGTGGGAGGAGACTATTGTTTTTGGAGGCGATTCCAACTTACCCACAGACAAAATCCTGCTATGGTGCAGGTTTATCGACGACATTCTTGTCTTGTGGAAGGGCACAAAAAATGAGCTGTCTTGTTTTGTGAATGAATTGAATAGTAATAACCTGGGCTTGTTTTTCACATTTGAAGCTAGCGAGTCCAAGTTGCCCTTTCTGGATGTCCTCATTGAAAAGACTGACGACGGATGTATTGCCACCAGTACCCACCGTAAAGAGACGGCGACAAATTCGTTGCTACGGTGGGAAAGCAGTCATCCGCTGTCCCAAAGGAGGGGCATCCCCAAGGGGCAATTTTCTAGGATAAAAAGAAATTGTTCTAACAAAGAGAAATGTGTGCTGCAGTTTAATGACCTTGAGGATCGATTTCACGAGAGGGGTTATCCAATCGCTGTCATAAAAAAGGCACGTGAAGAGGTTGATAAGATCAGTAGGCCAGCTCTGTTATATCCACCACCTAAACAGGATGACACTACCGACTTGGTTCGGTTTATCACAACATTCAACAATGGATCAAGGGCCATGAGAGAGGTATTGGAGAGACATTGGTCCATCTTGAAGATGGACCTTGACATTGGTAATCTGGTGCCAGAAAGACCACAAATCACTTTTAGACGAGCCAGATCACTACAGGACAGATTGACCCATAGTCATTTTGTGGATAATAGGAATACTGGTTGTGATTGGCTTAGAAATAGTCTGAAGGGTTGCTATCGTTGTGGTGGTTGTGTGGTGTGTAGTGTGGTCAAAACGGGCAAGAAATTCTGGAGTACAAATACAGGGAAAGAATATGATATTCGTTGCTTTGTAAACTGCCGCACTAAGGGAGTTATTTATAAGCTCACATGCTCTTGCGGTTTGGAGTACATAGGGAAAACTAGGAGAGAATTCAGAAGAAGGGTGGGAGAACATCTGAGAGAAATAAGAGTTGGAAATGATACCCCCTTGGCAAAACATCTGAATGTCTATCACGGAGGTGACATCAATCAAATTACTTTTCAAGGGATTGATGTTGTTTCTCCACTGAGGCGAGGGGGTGATTGGGATAAAAAAATCCTCCAGAAAGAATGTAGATGGATTTTTCGACTCAAAACGGTCCATCCCTATGGCCTCAACGAATGTATTTCCTATGCACCCTTTCTGTGAGATTAGTTACATAGTGACAGATAGGAGGGATAGCCACCGAACGAGTGGGGGCGCCATTCACCGTCCTAATAGGGTGCCGACCTCCGCAGCCAGGCAGGGCTAGAATCATTAGATTAGCATAGCAGGTGATGGAGTTGTTAGTTTCTTGTACTGTCTTTCCATCTATTATATCCAATTTTTGCATCTAATGTCAGGCCCCCCCCCCCCCTCCCAATAGTCATTTACGATGGCTCCCTCCATCCCTTATTCCCATGCTCAGATATCCAGTGTCAATCCCTAAATGCTTCTCTCTGAACCACTATAATGATCCATTGCTGATGTTTAGAATTGGTTGGTGTTTTATCCGCCACTACCTTTTGTTTTATGGGGGTTCCTTTTTATCTCTGCACCATTATCCATACCAATTTCTTGATTTGCATAATTTCGAAAACAGGACTATGTCATCTGGTACACTAGGCGGTTACGCTCGTTATTAATATCGTTGGCTTTACCGATTATCCCCTTTGGGTGATGTATGGCTAATGCCCATCACCCATATCTCTATATGTCAGGGGCAGTCCGATTACGGACCTAGCGCATGCGCACTGGTGCGGTGCACACTGCGCTATCCCTACCTAAGAGAAAAGGGGGCGGACCGCTGGGCGTCCTGCACGCCCATCCTCGTGTCATTATACTGACACGGGGAGCGCGCCGGAAGGTTCTGATGATCACTTCCTGTTGGACGCAATAGCGTTCCACAGATGCGTTCCACCGGGCGGAAGTGGTGGGCGCGGCGACGGAAGTGATGTCAGACGCCGGGCGGCAGAGTGATCATTCAAAAAGATTCTGCTTCTGAACGGCGGTACACGGCATACAGGACTAACGCCGTGACCGCCTGGTGAGTCACTTTGCTTATTCTTTTATGGCTCCTTGTATATGGTGGGAGGATTATGTTTTGGAGGGCTGCAACTAAAACCCTCTTATCTCGTTATAGATTAACCCAGTTTAGGTCTACTTTTTAAAGCTCCCCTGATGAATGATACACAAGAAACGCGTCGGGAGGAGGAGAGTCTGGGAGAGGAGAAGTGGGTCTATTCATAAGGGGTCCTAGACCGGTTTAATGAAGGTCTTTTTGGATTACGCCGAATATGATGACACACTGACACTCTGGGAAACAAGACACCAGGATTTGGGTGAGATTGTTCCCTGATAGAGAGCATCAGGTTAACCTATGGAGATTGCATTCCTGGCTATTGTTTTTCAGTATCAACCGGTTGTGAGATAATCATTAATTGCACTGGTAGCTGGGGTCCAATTAGGACTCCTTGCTATTATTTAACAGGTGGTTAATAATCCGATGGATGACACTGCTGTTAGTGATATCAACTGAGTGTGAATAAGCAGCTGTGTTATATAAACTACACATCCGGTTGATTAGGTTATATTGCTTTAACACCAATTGTATTCAAGGTGTGTTTGCTGGTTTCCCCTTGAAGTTGGGAGAATCCCAGCAGATGATTCATTCCCTGTGTTTATTTTTATGCATAGGCAAGGTGATCCTTCTCTATTTTTAGAGGAATTATTAAAAGTTATATTTTAGGTATTATTGCTGTATTTCACACCTGGCATCAAGCCCTGGGGTTGGTGAGGTCAGGCGTCTATCAGATACCCGACATCACCAACACAGTCAGTAATAAAAAAAAATAGACGACAAACACATTTTTATTTGAAAAAATACTCCCCAATACATTCCCTCTTTAAACAATTTATTAGAAAGAAAAACAAATCCAGGTCTGGTGTAATCCAAGGGGTTGCCATGACGATCCACACTGTCCCAGTCAATGAAGAGCAGGATGTTCCCCATTGGCTGGGAGAGCAGTGCAGTGACCTGAGCTAACATCAATGGGTCAGCCCAGGTCACTGCAGGGGATGACAAGTGCTTCTGTCAGCGAGGTACATTACCTGCGCTGATCTCCTGCATTGCTGACAGCACCTGTCACTGAGTTCAATGACATTCCCAGCCAAGTATCACGAGAGGCCCGTGACGTCACCGCTAGTCAGTCTCGGGTCGGAAGCGAGAGAAGGTGATGTGACAAGCGGCGGCCATGGAGGACAGTGACAGCGCTGAGGTCGGGACTTCATCACTGCAGGTAAGCCGAGCGGGACCATGTGTGCAGAGTGCCAGGAGGACGTCAGTGTCGTGGACTGCATGGCTGGGGACGTGTGTGTGTGTGTGTGTGTGTATGTATGTGTACATGCCGCGTGCAGGAGGGGGCGGAGCGAGCTGAGCGGGGAAGTGTGGGCTTCCTGCACGTAACTAGGATAAACATCGGGTTACTAACCAAAGCACTTTGCTTGGATACCCGATGTTTATCTTGGTTACCAGCTTCTGGCAGGCTGCCAGCGATGGCTCCTGCACACTGTAGCTGTAAAAAGCCCTGCTTTTTGCTGCTAGAACCGTTCTCGAACATATCTAGAACTATCGTGCTTTAGCAAAAAGCTCGAGTTCTAGTTCTATCTAGAACAGCCCCCAAAATCACTCGAGCCGCGAACTGGAGAACCTCTAACCGCGCTCAACTCTACTCCCAACAGCCCTGCGGCCCAGCTCTACCTGTGGAGAGCTATACCAACTCAGCTGCATCACTACCGACCCCAAGGGTACTGAATAGCAGCGGCGATACATATCTTGCCACATACCACAGGTGGCGTCACGACACCTCCCTTGTAAATATAATTCCCACCATCATCAGCCATTTATTAAAATGACACCGCTGGGGTCACGGAACAGGGCCCTGTCGCCTTGACATCTTCCGAGCAGAACAGAGCCCGCCGGTAATGAGTAACCCCCAGACCCCTGTGCAGGCATATCACTATCACTGTGTATTTCCCCTTAAATTCTCTTCTGAAGCTCACAGGAATACATCACAGACACTGAGCCTTCAGAACCGGTTTTTTTCTGACTATAACACGCACTTTTTATCAAGATAACATTTTGCTAAAATCTATGTGTGTCTATAGTCTGCAGTCAGTAAGATCAGCAGTACCAGACCTCCCTGACTGCTTCCATAAATCATAGGACTTATGAAGGCTCTACCCTATTGATAGGATATCTAAGTGTCTGCATAGTTCTTTCTCGATAAGGTGTGTGCTAATGTAGCGCCCCTGAGACTGGTCGCTACAGGGTATATAATTATATCCTTCCCTGGCAGGTCAAGATGTTAATCTAGTAAGTTCTACACACACCTCACACCACCATACAGCAGGGAGAAGCAGTCACTAGGAAAGAGTTAACAATGTTTCTACAGACACAGGAAGGGACTCAGCCAGTTCTTAGTAGACCCAGGTTGCCATAGCAACTTGCAAAAGTGGGGGCATGAGCAATTAGGAGTAGAAAACAGTTTCACTTTATCTCAGAACAAGCTTGAACACTAGACAGAGTAGATGCACAGTGGTGCAGTTCCCTGAAGGGGAGGCTGTCAGGCCTTCAGGGAGGCAGAACAGAGCTGTCTGGATGTAACACCGAACAGACAACTCCACCAAGCTGGTGGCCAGTAACATCTAGAGAGACGGGTCCCAGCACCTGTAATCGTGGACTAAAAGGGAGCAGTCGCAAGAGAGACGGGACTGGGCATAAGAGAAGTACAGAGCCCTAGTCCGCATGGCTGAGGTGTGGCAGCAGAGAGGGAACCTGAAAGAGGCCCAGGCTGCCGGCCGTGCGGACCGAGACCAGGGAAGAGTACAGAGTTGTGCATGGAGGAGAAAAGCCACAGATTACCAACCGGATACAGCCTCTGACCTACCCGGGAAGCAACTGGAGTCTCTGATGGCGAGGACCAGCACCCGGGGTGTGATACCACCTGAGCCAGTAAATAATGTGATTGGAACCCGCACCTGGTGACTCTGTGAGTAACTGCCGCCGCCCTGCGCTCAGGCGCTCCCGTGGACGGCCACCCCCGTTCTCACCAACCTCCTGTGGTACCCCGCTCTGCCCGTGGGGAACGATATCATCCCGGCAACACATAACACCTGTCCTGGAGAGAGACTGTGCAGCGGTGGCTAGTTCCTGGCCGAATACCGCGGGTGGCGCTGCGAAGCATCCCCATTCCCCATTTAGTACTGCCCCTAGGAGAGGACTAGTTGCAGGAAGGGTCAGCGGCGGAGGAGGCCGAGACCCCAGTCACCGCTGCAACCGGTGACACACTTCCCAGTGGCCTGTCACCCTCCTTCTATCCCTATCTGTATTGGACACTTGTCCGTTTGCTGTGCTTATTTAACATGTAGCCGACGGGCCCACGAAACCGGGTCAGGCCAGTCACAGCTACCCCAAGGAACCACTGGCCCAGTGACGAGTACCCTAAGACCCTGTGGACGCTACACTAACATGCTATTCAAAGCCCATTGCTCAGCATCATCAGCAGTGACGTGCGTACCTGTGTCCATTGTCACCACCTCAGACGCCCGGATTAGGCTCAGTGCACACGATCAGCATGCCTTGCACTTCCGGCTGTCTGAAGCCAAGATGCGTACATTCAACTTCATAGTGCGCATGACCGGAAGTGCCGTGACTTCTGATCATGCACACTGCGTGCCGTCTGATGCGGTGGCAATGAACACAAGTACACGCATCACCGCTGATGACGCTAGGAAATGGGCATTGATTAACATGTTAGTACACCCCTGTGAGCGAGCTAACATGCTAAGAGGGCGGACTATTCTGCAGAAATAACGTCCTTGGGACTAGTCCCTGCACTCATTAGCATATTATAAAGGATCTTTAGAAATACTTTTTCTAAAGATCTCTTTATCTATGCTAGTGTATACAGGGACGGGATTAGCAATAGGCACCCAGAACCGCTCTTGATTCTGGGTGCATATTGCACCTGACAGGCTCCCTTTAAGCTTTCTTCTGTTCATGAAAGTCATGTTGATAGGACACCACATAACAATTTTGTGCATGTGCTTGATAAAATGTATAATTTTTTACTTCTGATGCTCTTGAAGTGATGATGTATGTGGAAATCAGTCTCTTACGCTCACCATACTTTACAGATGTTACACTGCCTTTCCTGAAAGACTTGCTCCTGTTCAGGCTGTAAAGTTGTGTGGGTCGCCTATGCCATAAGATAAAATGGCATATTGGGGGATGGATCTCTGCCATGATATGGGGCCTTGTCTGAGCTACTCTTGAGAGAACGCAGATCTGTTCAGTATGAATGACTTTCCAGCTCCAATATCTGACAAGGATGAAAAAAATCCAGCAGAGCAAATCAGCTTTTTGATAGATATGCTACACTTATTCAAGTCACATATGGTGGCAGTTTAATGGTTTTTTTCCCTGCAAGCATTAATAGAACAATAATAGTCCTATGTATAAATACATTGTAAATGGGCACTTCAAAGGATGAACACTGTTCTAAATATTTTATGTACCATTTATTATGTGTATACCTAATAAAGACTTAATAATTGATTACTTCGTTTTTTTGGCCAAGTTTATTTCATCCTGGCCTTTTATCTGTGTACACAATAAAGCAAGCAAAATAGTGTTTCACCTCACTCCTTTTATATCAGTACTTTTATCATGGCATTTTACATGAGGTCTTCTACTGCCACCTGGTGGCTACTTTTGATAAGTAAGTTGCAAACAAGACTAGTATTAAACCAATTAAACTTTTTTGTGTTAAACTAAAATAATAAAACACAAAAATATGATCTAATGAAGGATCACAGACCACCGTGTGATTCTCTTTTGTGCGGAGACATTTTGTAAACACTTTGCATGTCACTGAATGAAATATAACTGTGGCACAATCCAGGAAACATAATGTGGGAATATTCTCTCCATAGAAGTCAATCAAGAATAAAAATGATACAAAGTTATACAAGAATACAAAAAACGTCATACATGAAACTGTAGTGTGCACTGTGCTGTGCATCTGGTGGAGCCCAATGGGAATATTAACTTCTTCCCATTGTTTTTTTCCTCCCCTACGTCCAGGAGCAATAGTTTTCTTTACATTTTCCATCCACCAAACCATTTGGGGCTTCTTTGTTTTGGGACAAGCTGTACCACTCCAACCCATGCCCTTGATAGTAGAACTGTTCCAGAGAGTTGACATTGATATAATAGGCCCCTTAGCGATCCCCAACCGCAGTGGAAAAAGATTCATCCTCACCCTGGTAGACTTTGCCACCCGTTACCCAGAAGACGTTGCCTTAACTTCCATAGATGCAGAGCACGTGGCTCAAGCTCTAGTGGAAATCTTTAGCCGAGTAGGGTTTCCACATGAAGTATTGATTGACCAGGGGGCACAGTTCCAAAGTGAACTGATTTAGACCCTGTGGGAGAAACATGGAGTCCGCTCCATGCGCACAACCCCCTACCATCCTAAAACAAATGGATTGTGTGAGCACTTCAACGGAACGCTTAAACAGCTCATTAGCCGTTATGTAGTGTCCGAGGGGGGTGACTGGGAGAAAAACCTGCAGCAGCTCCTTTTTGCTTACCAGGAGGTGCCGAAGGACTCCACTGGGTTCTCCCCCTTCGAATTGCTGAACGGCCGAAAGATATGAGGGCCTCTAGAGCTGGTACGAGAGAGTTGGGAGGGCAGCTTCCCTACAGAAGAGGTTCCTATTCTGGACTATGTTCAAAAGTTTAGGGAAGGGAGGAGGCACCTCATGGCGTTAACCCACTGGAATTTAGAAGTGGCTCAGGAAAGGCAAAAACGATGTTACGACCGCACTGCTCGACCCCGAGAATTTGCCTGTGGACATAAGGTCCTAGTACTAGTACCGGTACGGAAAAACAAGCTGCAAGCAATGAGGGCGGGTCCATTCACCATTACCAAGAAATGTGGCAATACTGACTACACCGTGGCCATGGATCAAGCAGGTGTTCGTGAGCGTACCTACCACATTAACAGGCTAAAAGCTTATGAGGAACAAGAAGTCATCAATTTAGCAGTTTGTTGTCCAGAGTTAGACGACCCAGAGTTGGACCAGATCCCAGACCTATAAGTGCACTCCAAAAGTGAAATGGGGGTAAAAGATGTATCACTGCTGGAACAACTTTTTCCATCACATAAGAAACAGATATCAGACATTCTTGGAACATATGAATCCCTGTTCACAAGTCAGCCTGGTAGAACCCCCCTGGTCCAGCATCATGTCAACACAGGGGCAGCCACTCCACTAAGACAACCCGCCTACCGGGTGACCCCTCCTGTGTTGGCAATGATGAAGGCCGAGGTGGATGACATGTTAAATATGGGAGTCATAGTTCCCTCCCATAGCTCATGGGCTTCCAGTGTTGTGTTAGTGCCAAAAAAGGACAAGAGCACTAGTTTCTGTGTGGACTATAGACTGCTCAATGAGGTCACGATTACAGATGCTTACCCCATGACCCGGGTGGATGTACTACTGGATAGGTTTGGGGAATCTCGGTTTATATCTACCCTCAATTTGACCAAGGGATACTGGCAGATCCCACTCACAAAAGAGGCTCAAGACAAATCGGTCTTCATAACCTCTTTTGGCCTATTTGAGTTTACCAGCATGCCTTTTGGGATGAAGAACGCCCCGGTTACCTTCTAGAGGATGGTAGACCATTTACTGGAGGGATGTCAGGGGTATGCCCAGGCCTATTTGGATGACATTTCTATCTTCAGCGACACTTGGGAAGAACATCTTCAGCACGTGTCCCAGGTGATGCAGAGGGTAGCCAAAGCCCAGTTTACCATCCGACCGGACAAATGCCAAATGGGGATGGCCGAAGTGCTATACCTGGGACATCGGGTGGGAAGTGGGGGCATATGTCCCGAACCTGCAAAAGTAGAAGCCATTACCCAGTCAACCAAAAACAGGTCCGCGCGTTCCTAAGAACCGCAAACTGTTATCGAAAGTTTTTCATCAATTTCAGTACTGTAGCAAAACCGCTCACTGACCTCCCTTAAACTGTTGGACCAAGGGAGGGCTTACGCCACCATAGAAAAAGAATGCTTGGCCATAGTCTGGGCCCTGATAAAGTTGCAGCCATACCTCTATGACAATAAGTTCACAGTCCTCACTGACCACAATCCATTGAGTTGGCTAAATCACACTGCCAGGGACAACGGATGCTTGCTCAGGTGGAGTCTGGTGTTACAATCCTACAATTTTTCCATCTCCTATAAACAGGGCAAAACCATGGAAGCGCAGATGGGCTTTCCCGACAGGTGGATAAGGATGATCGGAAGCCTATCATGTCTGGCTAATATTAAGATGGGGGAGGAATGTGACGACATGGACTCTGAGAGCCTAGCATAAGTTAAGTTTCTTAACATTTAGCTGCACATGAAGATATTTTGTTTATGGACTGGGGATAAGCCCTCATTATTTCTGACTCAGGAGTCTATTGTTAAAGTTCTTGTTGACTCGTGTAATTACCTTGGACAGAGAGGATCAGCTACCCAGACAAATCAATTGTACGAACCTCCATTGTATTGCTATGTGCACAATGTGACTGGGCTGTTTCTCCCTCATCTCTGTCAGAGACCATTACTGCTGTGGATATTTTGCATACAGCTTGAGATCTAGCCAATAAAGGTGGTGTCACACACAGCGCCGACGACAATTTCGTCCCGTCGCTATCGCTGTGTGTGACATCCAGCAACGAGCTGGCCCCTGCTGTGAGGTCGTTGCTCGTTGCGGAATGTCCTGCTTCATTTTTTCGTCGTCGCTCTCCCGCTGTGAAGCACACATCGCTGTGTGTGACAGCGAGAGAGCGACGAAATGAAGCGAGCAGGGAGCAGGAGCCGGCGTCTGGCAGCTGCGGAAAGCTGTAACCACTGTAAACATCGGGTAACCAAGGGACGACCTTTCCCTGGTTACCCGATATTTACCTTCGTTACCAGCCTCCGCCGCTCTTGCTGCTAGTACCGGCTCCTGCTCTGTGCACATGTGGCTGCAGTACGCATCGGGTAATTAACCCGATGTGTACTGTAGCTAGGAGAGCAAGGAGCCAGAGCTAAGCAGTGTGCGCGGCTCCCTGCTCTCTGCACATGTAGCGACGTTATGATCGCTGCTGCGTTGCTGTGTTTGACAGCTAAGCAGCGATCATAACAGCGACTTACAAGGTCGCTGTTACGTCACAGAAAATGGTGACGTAACAGCGATGTCGTTGTCGCTGTCGCTATGTGTGAACCCAGCTTAAGAGCCCAGTCTTATTCACCAATCGTAAAGACTCTGGTGGTCTGTATGGAGAGCTCAGGGGTATAAGAAGGAGGACTGTCCATTGCCCGGGTAGACTCTTGCTACATGCTACCAATCTAGGACCTGGGGATCCGATTGGCAAGCCATAACAGAACCTGAGTTATAATACTATATGGACTTCAGCATCGAATGCAAGGATTCAGCTGAGATATCAGAGACTACCTAAGGAAGGAATCCAGCTTGGGACAATCCAGTCACCTGACTACAGGCTTTGCGGTCCTCAGACAGCTTCCTAAATCTGGCGTTATTCCATTCTTGGTGGGTGCCCGCTGAAAGCGGGGTAGTGCTGGTTTGGAATAAGTAGCCCTGGAAGCTCTGAGGCATGGACATTCTAATCCCTGGTGAGCCAGCGGAAGGGTAAGAAACTGTTGCAGGTTGCATTTTGTGGTTTTGCTGGTTATGTGCTATATGCCATTAATTGTTTGGGGATCCAATAAAGTCTTAATATTGTGATTCCTTCACCCTGTGTTGTCTGAGTAGTGTTCCGTCCATGGTTAAGGAGGTCAGGCGTTCAGTTGTGATGAGCCCTGGGCCATGCTGTCTTTCTAAAGGCGGCCGGGCCAGTGGACCCCCGTGACCCCCGTGTCTGCACAATATCCACAGCGGACCCCCGTGACCTGCTGACCCCCGTGTCTCTACAATATCCATTTCTAAGTAGTCACTGTTTTGCCAAATTATAGCTCCTTATGATGTGTGACGCCCTGGACTAGTCAGGTCGTCCCAGGTAGTCCCATTCACACACACCCCTCCCCTTAGTAATGTGACAGCAGCCAAACTACAAACCTTTGTCACCACCCTCCGGGTTTGATGTTCACACCAGGGGGGTGGAGCCAGGCAGTTGGCTACGCCCACCGAGGAGTTCACAGGCCCGGAGGCTGGAAAAACAGTGGAGTTTAGTCTTGACAGTGGAATGAAGTGGAGTCAAGTTCAAGGGCAGACCTGTGTTCAGGCCTGCCAAAGTCTACACTAGGTGTCTGGGTTAGAGCCCAGTCACCTCTGGCAAAGAGGCAGACGGTGGTGGCCGCCTGCAGGAGCTGGGATTACAGCCGGTGGAACCGTAGGGACCGGTGACGGGCGGTGGCCCGCCGGTATCGAACCGGGGAACCGATTGGAAGCCGGAGCACCAGGAGGGGTACTCAGACCCAGTACGAGGCCCAGAAACAACTAGGCTAAGTCAAATCAATTGATTGAGGACAGGACTTTAGGACCTTTCTCGCACAAGACCCGACTGAAGACAACAGCCCAACGATTAGGGTAAAGCCACCGCCAAGGCATAGAGACCCAAGGGACCAGCATCTGAGGGCAAACAGAGCTCTCCCGGCACACAGCAAGCAGGAGAAAGGCGGAAACCACCAACCTGTTAAGGGGAAAACTGCAGCTGGCTGCGGGCACCGTTTACCATCTTGTTTGGTTTACCAGAGACTTCAGCGTGTTTTCTCATAGTGAGTACAACAGTGCCTTCGGGCCGCACACCGCACCGTGCCACACCGCACCAACACCCCAGCACGCATCCGTCCCCTCGCCTCAGCATCTCCCTCGGGACCACCATCCCCCTACCCATGGAGGGGGACAACACCAAGCTGCGCAACACCGTCCCCGGGAGCCTAGTCAACGGCAGCGGTGGTGTCCATCCATTCACCACAACCCGAGCGTGGCGTCACGAGCTTAAATCTCCTACAAACCATCACGGCTCTGGCCGTGGATCTCCCCACCGAAGTCCCTACGTGTAGCGCCAACCCCCTTTCAGAGCGACGTGACCCCCGGGTCCGTGGCGAGCTCGAGCCACCCACCGACGAGCACCGATCTGAGCGGCTCGGCAGCTGTGGCTGAGCCCCGGGCGGTACAGATGCATATTGTCACAGTGTTCCATGTTATATCTAATGCCTTGGAAAAATTTGTATACAGTTCTGCTGACTGATAACTTTCAGCAATTACATCCATTTTCTGTCTTGTAAGCAGTTTATGGACAATGGCTTTTGTTGTAAATTGCAAGAAATACAATGTCAGGAAAATTCTACTTAGGCCTCTGCCACACTCACGTGTAAAAAACGTACGTTTGGTGTAGTCCGTTTTTTGTGTCCGTGTTCCGTATTTGCAGTCCGTTTTTCCCCTCCGTGTGGTGTCCGTATGCATATCGTGTGTCATACGTGTGTACGTGTGTGCGTTTTCCTGTGCGTGAAATACGTCAGTGTGTGTTCCGTGTGCAGTCCGTTTTTTGTGCGTGTTTCACATGTTTCACACATTGAGATAATGGTGATTACTTGGAATTAAATGACACATAGGTGTATGTGATTAGGACATAAATATAAGTTAACTATAAACTGTTTCCTGCTTGTATTATGCCTTGGAGCACCTATGTGTTGAGACAAAATAGTGGCAATGCCATTATCCACGGAGGCCTTAGTGTTTTTATGTTGGATTATATCTCGTCGTTTTGGCGTTAGACGGCACATGTTGCATTATGATAATGTAAGAAGAACCAGATTGTGGGTGCATCCACTAATGATGATGCGGCCTATGCATGGTCATTTCCATACTTTATTTTTTGAGTTACGGAATTTCCCAGATAAGTTTTTTTCATACTGCCGGTTGTCAGTTGAGAGTTTTGATTACTTACTAAATATTTTACGACCTCATTTGCAACATCAGGACACTTGGATGCGGCTTTCCATTTCCCCAGAGGAGAGATTTATGGTGACTCTGAGGTAATATATTTGTTATTTTTTTAATTTGTGTAAATGTGTTATTTTTCACAGTGAAATGTGTAATTGATCTTTATTGATGTAATCTCATTTTTGATTCAATGTTTGTGTTTTCTTATGATTGTTTTAATTTAAAAAAACATAGTGTTAATTGTAAATCATTGTTTGTCTTGTTTTCATAGATTCTTGGCGACTGGTCAATCTTTTAGTGCTTTACATTTTGATTTTTTGTTGGGGCGATCAACCATTGCCGTTATAGTACGTCACACATGCGACATGATATGGCAACATTTAAAAGAACAAATGATGCCTCAGCCAAACAGAGAAGATTGGTTGAAAATCTCTAAGGGCTTCAAGGACTCTGTTGACTTTCATAACTGCATAGGAGCTTTGGATGGCAAGCATTTCAGAGTAAAAAAGCCACCAAACTCTGGGTCACGTTATTTCAATTTTCATAAGTTTTTTTCCGTTGTTATTTTGGCATTGGTTGACACAGAATACCGATTTATTTATGCAGACATTGGGGCCTATGGTAGTGCCTCAGATGCCCGTATTTTCCGTTCATCAAGATTAGCCCAACGCCTGCAAGAAAATTCATTATTGATCCCCCCTCCAGTTGCCCTACCTGGTACATCTGGACCGTTGGCACCATATGTGATGGTAGCAGATGCAGGATTTGCATTATCCAAACATGTTATGCGACCATATCCAAGGAGATCCATTGATGACAGGAAACAGTACTTTAATAATCGGCTAACTAAAGCAAGACGTTATGTGGAGTGTGCATTTGGTATTTTAGCTAACAAATGGCGCATTTATCAGACAACGATTCAGTTGCAGCCAACCTTTGTCACATCTGTACTCAAGGCTACCATAGTGCTTCACAATTACTGTCGGATACATGAAGGAGGAACTTATGTGGATGATGAATTTCAGATAAACCATGTTGTTAATCCCACAGGTGAACCTATGTCTCATAATTCCGTGACATCTGGTTTACAAATTAGAAATTTATTTACTGATTACTTTAATTGTTTTGATGATACTAATAATAGTGATGATTGTTAAGATTGTGATGGTTTTGTGTTGATAAAAATATAAATTTTTTTTATTATAGGAACTTGGTTAAATTTTCTCAACATCTAAGAGCTTAAATCAAACTAGTATTAAAGGGCAAATGCGTTAATCATAAACTGACATTTCTGTTAGCAACATGGTTTTCTGAATGTTGTATGTATGTGTATGTACATTTCTGTGTTACTATCATGTTTTAGGAAACTTATTTTAAACTTACAACATTAATAATGTTAATCGTCTATTGAAAAAATGCAATATTATTAATAAATATCAATAATAAACATGTTTCTTTTCTTCAAAAACAGAATCTTTTATTAAGAATAAGCATATTAATGCATAAAGTAAGGATGTTATTTTTTAACATCCACATTAAAAATGTACATATTGTTCATCTTGTGTTAAATTTTTCTAAATGTAAATTTTGATGGTATTCTTCATAACATACAAAATATACTTTACATACAAGAGTAATTGTAAAGAAAATGTGTGCATTGCTTACAATGTTGAAAAATGTCGGCCAATAAAGTTGCTATCATGTTGGACATTGTCATAGACCAAAAAATTGTAAACTGTGTTTTCAGAATATTAGAAATAATCTAACCATCAAATTGGTTGGGTAAAAATGTGTTAATAAATTTCCAAATATAAAGGCCATAAAACATATATGTGATCCGTCACTAAGTATAATCACACATGTTTTTAAAATCTTTTCAACTTTGAGTTAGCACATTTTTGGAAATCCCTCTTTTTTAACATTTTGACACATTCATCAGATTTGTTGTTTGATTGTTAAGATTAACAAAAATGTGCATCACAAGTCAACAAGATCTTCTAGTGAAGTAACCTGAGTGTTGCTGAGTATGTTGTTTTGTGTGGCCTCAGAAATGGTATTTTCAGGAATGGAAACAGTTGTTTGCTGAACAACATTCCTATTACTAGCTACAGTAGTGTGTGGAACAGTCTGTTGCATGCTGGTTTGTCCCAACACATTGCCTGTGGTTGAGTACACCTGTGGATCTACATGGGTAATTGGGTATTGTGTGTGTGTATGTTGTTGACCTTGAGGATAGTTGACTGATGTTTGTAAGTGTGGTGTAGGTAACATAGTTGAGATTGGATAATGAGGCATCATGACTGATTGTGGGTATGTTGAACCTGGAAACAAATTAGGTAAACCACCAATATTTGTGGGTTGAGTAAAGTAACTAGTAGTTTGAGTTGGTTGTAAATTCATATAGTTCATGGGTTGCTGAGAGGTAGCACTTTGTACTGTGCTTAAGGCACCAGTATTGGTTGCAACATACCCTTGTCTAATTGGTGTTGGGAATAACGTACTTGAAGCAATTGAAGGTTGTCCAGATTGTTGTAATAGTGGATTATTGACTATTACAGTTGCCATTGTTGTTTGTGTTGAAATTGTATTTTGATTGTCTGTTGTGTTTGGGACTGTATGTTGTTGCATAATGGTACGCCAATTTTCTATGGCCTCATACACTCTCACTGGTTCCTGTTCTGCCTGACTAGCTGACAGTAGGGTCAGCATAGCAGCTCTTACACGTTCCTGCCTATCTGAAGGAATTTTGGTTAAGCTAGTTGATAAAGAGCGACAAAAACGCTCGGCATCTGTTTCTGGAATTAAAGTGTTCATTATGTGAATAATGCGTGTGTCAATTATTTCCGGTAAGGATCTCATTTCCTCAGGTCTGCGGATTCTTCTTGCACGTAGAGGTTGTGGTGCAAAACGTGGAAGTACATTTGTTTGTGTTGCTTGTGTAGCTGGTGTGGTTGTTTGTTGCGTTGAAGAGCCTTGGGTGTTGGTTTGTGCACTCTCTGTACCACCCTCATGTGATTCAGTTGCTGCATCTTGTTGAGTCTCAGGAATTTCAATGTCTTCTCTGCCAGGTTCTTGTTCTGATGCTGAGGTGGCTGTAGCAGAGGGACCTGCTGTTGGTTCATCATCTGATTCGTCAAGATTATCCTCCGTTCTATAAGAAATGAAAAAACATATTACAATCTTTACATTTATCTTTGTCCAATTATCTTCAGGGTTTTTTTTTTTTTCAGAAAAAAAAAAACTTACTGTGTAACTTCTAAGATGGGTGCTAGGAAGCTTATTTGTTCATAGTAGACATATCTGCGTTTGCGGCCTTGGCTGGATGAGGATGGCATAGGGTTGTACTCCCTTCGGTACTGATCACGGGCTGAACGCCAACGCCTTTTTACCAAGTCAACTGTGGAAAATTTACAAATATGTCACTTGCAACATTCTCCATAATTCTGCACACATTAATTTAAATAATGTTTGCGAATTTTAATATACAATTTAACACAATTATGTTGGTCAAATACTTAGGATGAAATATAATTTATTTAGATATTCATCATTCAAAAACATGTTTAGACATTCACACATAACCAAATAATATTTCTGAATAATTATATTTTAAGTAATTGTCATCTATATTTAAATTATAATTTGGTGTTTTTGCAATGACATTTGGCTATAAATTACTCGAAATATTATTTGATACATGTAGGTAATGATATTGACATGTCATTTTAAACAATTTTATTTTAAAAAAAAAAAAAAACCAACATTTTCAAGTGTGATACTAAATTTAGACTAATACAACAGGGAATTTTAAAAAACATGACAGTTTAATCAGTTAATTAAGTAAATTCATGAAGAATTCCAAGTCAGATTACAAATTTAAGTATACTTCGATTTTTGACACTGATGAAAGTTTGGTGATACTATGAAAAAAGTGTACAGGAACTCAATATATTGAGTAGTACATAGACCAATTCTTCTCATAGGATTTTACACTAAAAGACAACATAACTATGCCAAAACAATCACAGTTTGAAAGTATGAACTAATCCAAATATAGATATTAAATAAATAACTATAAAAAAATACAACAACTTACCATATTTAGCACGCTTTGCAGGAGAACATCTAGACCATGCATTATTGGGGTACACTTCCTCAGCTACTTGATTCCAATGGCGATCAACTGTCAGTCGGTCATGGTAACCATCTACACGTGTATCCCATAATGGTGGGTGAGTCTCGACAGCTGTTATAAGTTTCTCCGTGTCCACCCGTGGTGCCATTATTATATTTCGAAGACGAAAGTTTGCTCAAAATAGATCTTGCAATACACAGAACTACAACTTCTTGCTTGCTCACTCCTTCTGCAAATGCACAGTTAGTTTTGTGCAAAAAAATATGTTAGCTACGCCACCTGAAAGTATTTCAGAGTGTAACAAACTTTCTAATTAAAACACGGACACGGACCACACGGATAGCATACGGAGGCCATCCGTATCACGTACGTGTAAACACGGACCCATAGGATTTAATGGATCCGTGAGGACGTGATGCCGGTGGAAAACGGACATGTCAGCGCTTTTTCGACACGCACAAACGTACGCACGGAACGGACACACGCTCCGTGCGCAAACACTGACGTGAGGCTTTTTAGATTAAAAATAGTATGTCAACATCAGCACGTGTCTCCGGTACGTGCAAAAAATGCCAAAAACGTACCGGAGGCACGGATGTGTGGCACAGGCCTAAGACAGCTAAACTTTATATGGTGTTAATCAGAATCACAATAAAAGATGGCTGCCTTGTAATGACTGCTATTTAACAAAAATGTAAATGTAACTGGCTAATTCTGAACACAATCACCACATCCCCAATACTAAGAGGGTGTTTACGCAACCTCATTATTTTAGTTGTTTTTTTTTTTTTTTATTTCCCACTTAAAAGTTTGAAGTTTATTTCTGAATGGATTTATTTAAATTGTCTCTCCATTAAAGGAGACAAACTCTAGCACAGAACCACCTATTGGAAGTAGCGATCCTAAAAGTCACAAGTGGATTTTTAACAATCCTTTGCAATATGACTCAGGATATATAAGCCAGATCAGAATCCCAATTTGCAGACACGGTGTTTCGGGGTGCTTGCCCCTCGTCAGTGCAAAGTATGGGGCTGTCTGATCTGGCTCATGAGAAAGCTATGTGGGGACCACGGGGGAACACTATTCTCCTTAAGGAGACTTTGCAAGCCAGTCTGGCTGCCAAGCAAGGGGACTTATAGCTGCCACGCCCCTCTAAGAAATATTCAAATTGTCTCTCCATTAAAGGAGACAAACTCTAGCACAGCGCCACCTATTGGAAGTAGCGATCCTAAAAGTCACAAGTGGATTTTTAACAATCCTTTGCAATATGACTCAGGATATATAAGCCAGATCAGAATCCCAATTTGCAGACATGGTGTTTCGGGGTGCTTGCCCCTCGTCAGTGCAAATTATGGGGGTGTCTGATCTGGCTCATGAGAAAGCTATGTGGGGACCACGGGGGAACACTATTCTCCTTAGTGTACGCTCACACGAGCGACAAATACGGACGAGAGCAATGCGAGAATTTCTCGCATTAAACTCTGACCAATGTTATTCTATGAGTGCGAGCTGTTGGTCAGCTTTTCTCGCATCCAGAATCTGGATGCGAGAAAAGCGGCAGCATGCTGCGTATTCATGCGTGAAACGGCCGAGAATCGCCAATGAAAGCCAATGGGTGCGATTAAAAAACGTAACACACACGGACCGTCCGTGTGTTTCACGTATGCTGTGCAATTTTGATTCGAGTTTAAAAGAAAAAAAAGGAAATTACATCATATAAATTCAGTGTGCATGTGTTAAAAAAAAACAAACAGGAAGTTCAACCTCCACGGACAATTTCCAGACAACATGTCCAGGCACATCAATGTAGAGCTGCTGCTGGTGATGGTGCAGGAAAGGCCTGAAATTTGGGATACAAGACACCCAGGCTACTGTGACCGTGATAGGCGTGATGCCAGCTGCATAAACATATGTCAACAATTATTTCCCATTTATAATGAGTCATCTTCTGAAGTTCGTCAAAAGATAAGTAAGTGCAAATGTCAAAATCAATTTGGAGATGTTTTATATCACACATGTCAAAAATGTATGTTAAGATAAATTTTTATGTATGTCGTTTCTCCATAATATAGTGTCTGATGTAACTCGGCGCTGGCGTAGTTGCCGGGATCAATACCGACGGGAAAGGCAACAGCAATGTCATAGTGGATCTGAGGCACAGCGGAAAAAAAAATATATATATTTTGATCGTTTAAATTTTTTGGCACCAATAATGGATTTAAGGCCGTAAGTAAACATATATATTACTTTAAACTAAAAATAAAAAGGCTTGGAATTAAGATTCTTTATTTGTAATATTTCAGAACAGACAGTAATTTAAGAAGTCGGTCAACATCAGAATCTGAGGCACAAGTTGAACAAGCAGCGGAGCAGAAAGAAGAGGACACCTCTTTGGCAAATCCACTAAACAATGATAATGAATCGCAAGATTTCAATAACACACCAGCATTGTTACATAATCCTGATGAGGAAGTTCAACAACAGAGCAGCAGCCCTACAGTGGCTTTAGACCACTCCCCTGTTGCCCTGGCATTGTCACTCCGACCACGACGACGTCGAGAACTCCCCATCAGCAATACACGGCGCGAGGTAGATAATGGAGTTTTACAATATCTATCTCGCACTGTTAATGGTGATGGGGAGGAGGCATTCACAAGAAGTATGACAAACTATCTTAGGCAAATTCCAAGAGAAGTGGGTCTCCGTGCTAGAGCAGCCATGCAAATCGTCATAGATGCATGTACCTCACCAAACAACCCACAAATAGTGTTTAATTCACTAGAACAATGGCAACAGTCAAATAATAATCAGCTGAGAATGCCACAACCTGATAATGCAGGTAGGCAGCAAGCACAACCTGAAAATCAAACCAATACACAAACAGTAATGCATCCACCACAATTTAAAACACAAACATTACAATCAATAGGGCAACAACCAACACCAAACCAATCCCAACATCAACAATATGTACCACACAACACTTTTGTTGCTCAACATGTTTCTAGTGAACCAATTACCTATGGCACTCATGTAATTGAGCCACCTGGATCAGGTGCCCAACACGGTAATCAATCCTGGAATTTTGTAAGGCCTCATCAAGGTTCTAATTTGCCTCAACATATGCCCTATCATGCACAACAACATGGTCAAGCATCAGGATCAGCCCATAGTCAACAAAGAAATCAATACATCACACCAAATTCAAACATATCAACACACCAGCCACTGAATGTTAACATTCCACATTCACCACACACATATCAGAATTTATGAGCATATTAGTTTGTATGTTACATGTTTCTTGTTAAATTTTATTCCATATAAAGCAAATATGAAAGCACTATGTTTTTTGCACAAATAAAAAACAATGTTTTTTTTCTAAAAATAATATGAAGCTAATCTAAAGAAATCAAAAATGTTTGGTCATTTTCACACATAGTTGTGGCAAGTTAAGTTCTGAAAGCATATTTATGCCAAATAAATGAAAAGTTTGTTTTCATCAACAATGAATATGTATTTTTTTGACATGAACAGCTTATTTCAAATTTATTTAACATTAAATTTAGGGCTAGGTCATGTTTACATGCTCAATCAAAACATGTTGGGGCAAATCTATTTCACCCTCTGGTGAAACAAAGTAATTTGTGAAAATTTCTCTCACACGCATGGCGGAAGGGGCACGTATGTTTCTTGCCATGACTTGGCTGCCATGTGTTTCATTTGTTTCCATTGAAGATGTAATGTTATCTTCAATGTTATCATATTTTCTGACAAAATTATGCAACACAACACATGCTTTTATAAAGGTGTTGACATTGTTTTCACTCAATTGCAATGGTGTGATCAAGACTCTCCATTTGGCTGTCAGGATGCCAAACGCGCATTCAACAACACGTCGTGCTCGGGTTAATCGATAGTTAAAAATACGGCGTCTGTTATCCAGAACACGACGTGGATAAGGCCTAAGGACTTCTCTACGGAGTTGGAAGGCCTCATCACCTACTATTACAAAAGGTGCCTGTGTGTCAGATGTGCCAGGCAATAGACGCGGGGGTGGTACAGACAAATCATTGGACCTTAGTCTCTGACCCATGACTGAATTATTAAAGATTCTGGAATCTCCTGTTCGACCATGCGCACCGATATCTACAGCCACAAAATTGTAATTAGTATCAGCTATGGCCAGTAGAACAACAGAAAAATATTGTTTGTAATTAAAATATTGTGTTCCTGAGTTTGGTGGCTTTTTAACACGTATATGTTTTCCATCAATGGCACCAATGCAATTAGGAAATTGTGTTTTTTCATAAAAGCCATTTGCTATCCGGTACCAATCTTCAACACTTGGCTCTGCCATCACTAGAGGTTTTAATTTCTCCCAAATGGCATGACATGTTTTCCTTACAATGATTGAAATAGTAGATTTGCCAAGTAAAAATTCAAGATGTAAGGCAGAATAGGATAATCCAGTTGCAAGGAATCTATATCATAAAGGGAAAAAGTGGAAAATTTTAATAAATTTAAGTGTTGTCAATAATTTGAAAATAAAACATTATTTTAAAATAAAAAAAAAATACCTTATAGTGATTAGCAAACGTTGCTCAGGAGATATGGCACAACGCATATTTGTGTCCTGCCTTATAGTGATTAGCAAACGTTGCTCAGGAGATATGGCACAACGCATATTTGTGTCCTGCCTTATAGTGATTAGCAAACGTTGCTCAGGAGATATGGCACAACGCATATTTGTGTCCTGGTATGTGATCATTGGCCTAATCTCATCTAACAAACGATCAAAGGTAGTTATGGTCATGCGGGTGTAAGCGTGGAATTTGTCTTCATTTCTCCTTAACTCAATATAAAGACGATTGAAATGTCCTCTGCTGTATCGTTTGCATAGTAGAGGATGGACCCAAAAGCGACGACGCCTCAGCGGAACATGTTCTTCTGGGTATTGCGTGCCAAACTCTCTGGACAATAACCAATGGTATAAAATTCTTTCAGTTGTGTTGAAAGTAAGATGCAAAGACATTTCTCCAAAGGACAGGACACAATGGGTACACAGGACTGAAAACACAGTTGGACAGTGTAATGTGTAGGAGTCCAACTGTCTCATTGTTCTGCCGTTCATTTATTTGTTAGCCCAAACAACTTACTCATGAGCCCAATTAAAAAACATTGACAACATATGTTAAATGTCAATTTAAAGGTTAAAAAATGCATTCCACACGTATTACACACGGACTGCACACGGACTGTAATACGGATGAAGGTTTGACACATGCATTACACACGCAATACACACGGAAGACCACACGGATCACTATGGCACGACTATCGCACACGATAATGGGAACGTTTTTTCATACGTTCGTGTGAGTCCAGCCTTAAGGAGACTTTGCAAACCAGTCTGGCTGCCAAGTAAGGGGACTTATAGCTGCCACGCCCCTCTAAGAAGTATTCAAATTGCTTCTCCATTAAAGGAGACAAACTCTAGCACAGAACCACCTATTGGAAGTAGCGATCCTAAAAGTCACAAGTGGATTTTTAACAATCCTTTGCAATATGACTCAGGATATATAAGCCAGATCAGAATCCCAATTTGCAGACACGGTGTTTCGGCGTGCTTGCCCCTCGTCAGTGCAAAGTATGGGGGTGTCTGATCTGGCTCATGAGAAAGCTATGTGGGGACCACGGGGGAACACTATTCTCCTTAAGGAGACTTTGCAAGCCAGTCTGGCTGCCAAGTAAGGGGACTTAAGTCACCCCCATACTTTGCACTGACGAGGGGCAAGCACCCCGAAACACCGTGTCTGCAAATTGGGATTCTGATCTGGCTTATATATCCTGAGTCATATTGCAAAGGATTGTTAAAAATCCACTTGTGACTTTTAGGATCGCTACTTCCAATAGGTGGCGCTGTGCTAGAGTTTGTCTCCTTTAATGGAGAGACAATTTGAATGGATTTGTACAGATTGTAGTTGACAGTAAAGGTGGAAAAAGTTCTGAAATTATTCTTTTTGCTATAATTTTCTTACTTAACAAAAAACTGTCATTTTTACATGGGAGTGTAGACTTTATATTCACTGTATATGGCAACATGATATTACCCCTTCATGACCAAGGACATTCTGGTACATCCTTGGCTGTTCTGTCCCATTACCTTGGGCTCCCACAGCGACCCCCCCCCCTGGTGATCTCTGCACAGGTCTGCTGATCTGGTCGCAGATAAGTAAGGATAACAGGCGCATGTGGATTGGTGATCCACCCATGCTTTTTAACCCCTTAGATCGCACTGCAAAACTCTGACAGAGCGATCTAATGCGCTCCGGCGGGGATTGTGCTGCCATCGGCGGCCTTGTGACGCAATCACGGGATGCCAATGTGTTGACATGGCAGTGTGGGGCCAGATGATGACCCCTGTCACTGTGATAACTCCCTTCCTGTGACTTCTGGCAATGAACAGCCACTCACAGGAACACAGCATTTCTACTGATTAGAGCAATGATCATCTCCCCTTGGGAGACTAAAAAAATCACTAAAACAAAGTTAAAAAAAAGTTATAAAAAATATATAAAAAAAATAAAAGTTCAAATCCATTGAAAATAAAGCAATAATAATAATAAAAAAACACATATTTGGTATCGTCAAAAATCTAAATATAAAATCATGTAATCTGATCAGTACACGTCGCAACGAGAAAAAATTACAAATGCCAAAATTATGATTCCTTTGGTCGCTGCACAAATGCATTAAAATGCAATAACAGGCGATCAAAACATCGCATCTATGCAAAAATGGTATGAATAAAAATGCCAGTTCAAGGAGCAAAAAATAAGCCATCACTCAGACCCAAATACTGAAAAGTGAGAATGTTACGGGTCTTGGAAAATGGTGACCAAAGTGCTAAGCTTTTTTTTTTTTTTTTTTTTTTTTAACAAACCTGAATTTGTTTCACCAGTTAGTTAAAAGTAAAACGATACATGTTTGGTATCTATGAACTCGTACTGACGTGGGGAATCATAATGCAAGGTCAGGTTTTCAAAATAGTGAACACGATAAATAAAAAAAAACCAATTGTGCAATTGCACTATTTTTTGCAATTTCACCGCACTTGGAATTTTTTTTCCTATTTTTCAGTATAATATGGAGCAGAATGAATGGTGTTGTTCAAAAGTACAACTCGTCCCGCAAAAAAAAACCTCTCACATGGCTATATTGATGGAAAAATTAAAAAGTTATGGCTCTTGGAGGAAGGGGAGGAAAAAACGGAAAACTTAAAATTGCCCGAGGGTGAAAGGGGTTAATACACTGAGGGTATGTGCGCACGTTGCTTTTTACCTGCTTTTTACCTGCTTTTTACCTGCTTTTTTGCTGCTTTTTCTTCTGCGCTGTTTAATGCCAAAATGGATGTGTTCTTCTATTCAAGCAAAGTCTATGGGAATTTGGGTTTCTTGTTCACACTATGTTGTTCAAAATGCTGCCTTTTTGTGGCAGAACTTTGGTCAAAAACTCAGCTTTGCAGTGCAAAACCCAAATGGCAAAAACAATTGACATGTTGCTTCTTTGAAAAGCTGAGTTTTTGACCAAAGTTCAGCCACAAAAAGGCAGCATTTTGAACAACATAGTGTGAACAAGAAACCCAAATTCCCATAGACTTTGCTTGAATAGAAGAACACATCCATTTTGGCATTAAACAGCGCAGAAGAAAAAGCAGCAAAAAAGCAGGTAAAAAGCAGGTAAAAAGCAACGTGCGCACATACCCTTAATAGGTTTATCAGCATTGGTTTATGGTTGCCTTTTGGCTTCTAAAACTCAAAGGCATACTCTATTTATTTCAAATCCCTGGTACAAACCCCATAATGTTTTAGATGAAATGAAACATTACAATTTGAGAATCTCAGCATTCTGTTGTAGCGGTTGGAGTTCACTTACTGGTAAATCTCGCCAGAGGTCTTGCATTTTTGTCACCAGCTTCATTTGCAACTAAAACAAGAAGGAGAAATATATAAGTATTCCAATTGTGCGGTAGACACAGAGAGAAGTGACACAATTTGTAACAAGTATAGAAAAAAAATCAACAAAAATAAATCCATTCTAAAAGAAACCTTGTATTGTATATTAAAAAAACAGTATAAAAGTGCACGGGTACGGAAGATAGCTAAACAGTTAAACATCATTTTTCCTCAAATTGCTAAAAGAGATGATGATGATAATAATAATAATAATAATAATAATAAGAATAATAAGAATAATAATAATTCTTTATTTCTATAGCACCAACATATTCCACAGGAGGCACATGCCGTGCCAGTTTTGTTTTAAATTATTTATTTATTAAGATAAAAAAAGGCTAAAAACACCCTTTAAGGCCACATGAAAGGCACTACAGTGTGCAATGTGAAGGGATCACAGCCATGGTATTTTTCATGTTGTTTTTTCCTCCAATATGGGCATATGTGGGCTTATTGCTATAAGAAGAGTTGTAGTTTTGAATTTACCATGTAACGTACTAATGGCCAGTTGAGGTAAAATGGTGAAAAAAATGCAAGTCCAGCATTGTTTTTGATTCTTGTTTTCAGTAAAATTCATTTTGTAGTACAAAAAAACAAAAAACCTGACAATATGTTTTTTCAGATCAGTGCATTTAAGGTAATATCCCAGTATAGTTTTTTGTTCTGTTATTGCTGGAGAAAAATATGAACTTTGTAAAAGAATTTGGGTTTGTATCACCAAGACCCATAACTGTCTTACTTTTCTGTCAATGAAGCTATGTGAATATTATTTTTTGTGTGCTGAACTATAGTCTTCATGGCACTATATTTGACACATGGTACTGTGATTTGCAGGACATTTTGGTCTCTGTGTGCTGCATTTTTTTACAAGTGAGTTTTGGCACTGGCAATTCTGGCATTTACTTTTTTTGGTGAACAGAGTTTGCCATACAGGTTTAGATTTTGAAAGAACAGAGTTTTGCAGACACCGTGATATCATATATGCTTGTTTTTTGCCATTTTTGAAGATTTCTTTTAGGAGTACAAAAAATGGGGCGATTGAAAAATGGATTTAAAAACAAAACACTTTACAATGTCTCAATAGAAGTATATAGTAAACATCACAGTTTCCTATGAAGCCCAGTCTGAACTTCATAGGAGTACCAAGATGATGGTTCTCGGAATCTTTTGCAAGCTGCCTGGCTTCCATGGTGACCCTTTAGCCTATCATGTTGCTGTAATCTGACTTATTAACTATAAATCTTTCCTTGGAGAACTGGAACTCAGTGGACGTAACTGTACAGGCTAATGGGAAACAGAAGCAGAGCTCAACCAATCAGAATATGTGTTGTATCTTGTAACCTACACTGGACAAATGAGTGCTGCAATCTGATTGGCTCCAGAGCTCCATGTTATCTTTGGTCCTGTTTTATATATAAGTCCCCGTGTCTGAGGCTGTGAATTAATTGACAAGTGACATATTCTCATTACATAACATTTCATCAAAAAGTCAGCCAGCCAAAGAGCATCGTAATTTACATCTACAGCTATGCTGCGGTATTAACTGTCTTTGCCGCAGAAAAGGTTACAAGAAAAACATATTTTTTATAGTTTAGACAAGGTTAGAAAATGATATTTATTCAGATGTGAACTGACATAAATGTGAATCTTCTCAGATTGTATTAGCAATTAATGCATTTACATTACCATATTTCAGAAATATAACAGATGTATAAGAAATACAACTGAGTATTATCACAGCGTACAATGAAAAGTGACAAAATGCTTCAATATTGTTTACAACATTGGTGTAAAGTAAGTCAGCCAAGAGGTGGAGGAATGAAAAGCATCTAACATGTCTGACAGGAGGCGCCAAATCTAGCATTGTTACCTCGTCTACATTTAGAGAAGTTGTAAACCAGAAACAAGTTATCATAAGTCAGGTGAGAACTTGTTGCTCAGTGGGGGCCTTACTGCTGGGACCCGCACTGATCGGCAGGGAGTGGTTATCCCCATTAGAATGGAGTGTTACTGTGCATGCCGATCGCTGCTTCATACATTCCTTATGGGGCTACTGCCCCAAACTTGGGATAGCTGGTTACCCAGGGGTTGGACCCCCCCAGTGATCAGCATGTCATCCCCATCTCCCTATCCTATAATCTCATGTAAATCTCATGTAGATCTTGGCTGATTTCTTTTGACTTTCCCATGATGCTACACAAAGAACCAGTGTGTTTCAGGCTTGCATTAAAATACATCCACAGGTGTGTTTTCAATCTAATTAACTCAGATGTTGCCAATAAACCTATCAGGAACTTCCAAAGACCTGAGATCATCATATGGGCTGTCCCATATTGTTTAAAGGCATAGTACTCTTAGTGCATGTAAACTTTTGACTTTGCAGAAAGTAATAAAAATGTCTTAAACATTCTCTCTCTCATTATTCTGGCATTTGGCAAATATAAATAATTTTGGTTCATAAGTGACCTAAAATAGGAAAGGTTTATTCTGATTTCATGTCAGATAGTGAGAAAAACATGCAGATGTGTCTTTTTAGATACTGTATGTAAGCTTATGGTTTCAACTGTAGGAGTTTAGGTGTTATATTCTTACCAGATAAACTCTGGGAGACTTTTTAGGAGCTCGTTGTGCTTTTAACTCAGATTTCAAAGGAAAAACAACCGTAGATGATGAGGCATCAACTAAAACTTTTGATATGTCACTATGACATGTCAGAAATTTTGAAATGATAGTTACATATTTACGAATATATATATATTTTTTTTTAAAGCCAATGTACTGCCTAATAATTGTACATAAAACACTTACATTTAGGGAGAAAAAAACAAGCTTCATTCCTTTTTGGTGTCTGTTTCCAGAACTGACTTAGCAAACTACAGAACTGTTGGCAAGTGAGCAGTTATTATTCAGATCATTGCATTTATAATGAAAAGTACGGAATTTGAGACGCTACCAGAAACAGAAAACAGAACGCTAACCTCTCAAAATGAAGCCTAAGGTTTTTCCTCATTGGCCAACACTTTCTGTTCAGTATAATAAGAGGAAGAACCAGGCAAGAATTTCACCTTATTATAATGTGGTCACAAGCAGATTTAGGAAAATGTATTTTAGGCTGTGTGCCGACAAGGAGATTTTGATAAGTACTTGACCCTGTGTATTTTCACTGCATCAACAACACAGCGTCGTATAGTTCCAGCAAAGTGGGAGCAATTTATAGACTGATAAATGAGTACTAAAATGCTCAAGTGCTCATTACTTGAATCGAGCAGGTCAGACGCTCGCATGGGCTCGACTCGAGGAACGAGTATATTGGAAGTCAATGGGAAAGACTCTTCCAGGAGGACTCCGTGGGGCAGGAAAATCGGTGAAATGGATGGAAATAGCACTTTTACAGAGAGACAATAAAATATACAAAACCGAAGATAAAATGGCTTTTACAGGAAAACATTTTATAAAGCATTTTTTTCTGTATAATGACATGTATATAAGGCAGTATCACGCACACCGATGCTTGATCGAATATCAAGCAGTGGTGACCATGCTCGCCCAACAATAGTTGGAAGTTAAATAATACAATGGTTTTATGGTTCCAAATAGGATATCAGAGAATCGATACTTAATAGAGGAGGTCTCTTGATCAGAATCAATATCAATTTCCCAGAGCAGAGAGGCCATCAAAAGCATTTCTCTTTAGGATCAGAAGTGACTGCAAAACCTAGAGAATTAGCAAAATTGCATTTACTTAGTTTAGAAAAAGGATAGCTGAGGGGTGACCTAAAATAGTGTATTAATAAACAGATTTTTCTCATGAATTTATTTATAGACAGTGATGCATTTATAACAAGGGAGCATAAAAAGTTCTATATAATATACTGTAGATTGGAATTGTAATCTTTCTCTGTGCTATAATTGTGGAGACACGGGGGTCAGTGGGTGCTCTCGTCCGCTGGCCCGGCTGCCTTTAGAAAGACAGCATGGCCCAGGGCTCATCCCAACTGAGCACCCGACCTCCTTAACCATGGACGGAACACTACTCAGACAACACAGGGTGAGGGAATCACAATATTAGTTCACCAGGGATTAGAATGTCCGTGCCTCAGAGCTTCCAGGGCTACTTACTCCAATCCAGCAGCACCCTGCTTTCAGCAGGCACCCACCGAGAATGGAATAACGTCAGATTTAGGAAGCTGGCGGAGGTCTGTAATGTCTGTAGCCAGGTGACCAAATTGTCCCAACCTGGGTTTTTTCCTTAAGTAGTGTCTGGTATGATGATATAATCCTGGCAGCCGGAGTCGAAATCCCTAGACTGTGGTTATGGTCTCCAATCGGAATCGGAGTCCCTAGATTGAAGCCATGTAGCCAAGTGATCCTCTAGTCGAAGCCAAAGTCCCTAGACCGAGTCCATAAGGCATCCTGGTTCTGATCCCCTAGCCAGCTCCTAAGAGTTTAGACTGGATCATGCAACATCCATCAACCCTGGTGACTCCAGAAGTCCCCTTTTAAAGCCATAGCCTTCCCGTAGGATATACTGTGCCCTTATCGGATTGGTTGTACAAGGTTGCTTCTCTTATTGGATGAATTTCAAGCTGCATACACAATATCCCAGTAATAATGGTCAATAGCAGAGACAGCGAAGTTAAATTGCTTCCAGCAAACACGTCATAATACAATGGGTGTCTGCCCTTCAGTCGCCAAAACATGAGTCAACAAGAGTCTTGTAAAAACAATGAGGGACTTATCCCCCTGTCTATAAACAAACTATCTTCATGTCTGGCTGAATTTTAAGAAATTTAACCCCTGCTAGGCACTGAGTGTCTATGTCGTCACAGTAATCATTGCTGTTCTCTAATTATGATCATCCCGTTTTGGGCAAAATTTATAAACTTTGGATCTTTTGTAAATCACTGTTCTAGTGGCATGGTGTACCAATTGTAAAAAACTTTGAAATGTATATCATACAGGAACTGAAAGTAAACCCACAGAAACACAGGGAGAACATACAAACTCCTTACAGATGTTGTCCTTGGTGTGATTTGAACCCAGGACCCCAGCACTGCAAGACTGCAGTACTAACCACTGAGTTACCAAGGTAACTTAACTATCCTAAAAATTGAAATTTCCTTGGGGGGTCAACTAAAACTCCCATGCAGCACTACTCATGTCTCCTGAACCTTAAAAACATCTCCAGAAAGAGAAGTTTTTCTCACTTGAAACTGTGAAATCTCTTATTCATTCTTGTCTGGACTACTGTAACTCTCTACTGCTCAGTTTCACACTTAAACTTTCTCCTCTCCAATCCATCCTGAATGTGGAAGTTAGGGTCGTCCAGCTGCTATACCGATGACTTCAGCTTGTTCTAGTCATTGTACTGGTTAAGCATCCGCTAAAGATTATAATAAAAACGTATCTCTTTCACCTACAAAATTCTCTACAGTTTTGCACCACCATACATGCGTGGCGCTGCTGAGGCTTCTGTCACCACAGGGTACTGCACCTCACTTAAGGTGCGGTACTCAACCTGGGTCTAGAGGAGGTCGGTATCGTTTCCAAAACACACAAACTCATACATACATTCAGGTTGCCCTCCCCATTGGGGACCGGGCTAGGGTCAGGTCTTAAGGTAGTCACCAAACATGGGGGGCTGCCACCCACTAGTGACAGGGAACTGGAGGAAGAGTGGCCACCAGGGGGAGTTAGAAGCTAATGCATCAGGAGGAGTTCTCCAGCAGGAGAGGAGAGGAGCGGACGGGTTTTTCAGTAGCTCCTGTGGGACATAGGAGACAATACGGTCGCTGAGGGGAGAGCTTCTTTGCTACCTCGGAAGCAGCGCAGTTCAAGGTGCAGATCCCTAGAGTGGAACAGACTTTACGTTGTATCTCCAGAATCTGCAGGACAGGGGGATTGTTTGTCCCTCAGGCCACCACAAGATCCCGGAGCACAGTGGCACATAGGGTCCGGAGTCATGATCAAGGTCAGGCCCCACCACGGACCCACGTCACCTGCACCCGGGACGGGAGCTAACACTACAAGAACCGGGATCCCAAAGTAGCTTCAGGCCACAGGGATCCATCCTTAAAAGCGCAAGAAGGAATGGCCCACAAACTACTGTACTGGTTCTGTCCTCCAAAGGATTGTCTAGGGCCCATGACTGCAGAGATGGGTACCCTGAGTGGAGCACTTGAACTGTGAGTAAAAAGACATGGAACCATAGCAACTGACTCAGCCTCTTATTGCCATCGCCGGCACCCCGCGCTTCGACGCCAACGGCCATTACAGCCCTCAACATCCTCCCCAGGGCCCGCTCCACCTGTGAGAAGCAGAACCATCCTTGCTGCGACACCACCAGTCCCGGAGAAGGACATCATCCGTAGTGGCGGCTAATCCCTGGCTGCGTACCACAGGTGGCGTTATGAGACAACTACAACTTCCAACTTTCTCAACCTCCATCATCCCACCATCATCCCATCCTCCATCCTCTTCCCTTTTATTGTACACCTCGGGGCCGCGAAGCCGGGCAGGGCCCGTGTCATCCCAGACCCGACATCACCGGCCCGGTGACGAGTACATTTAACCCCTGCCCCGTGGGTGCTACACATGCTCTGTCCATCCCTTTGCTCCGTCCGTCACCCTACGCTCTGCAACTGATCTAAGATGGACATCCTCCATAATCCAAACCTCCCACTTCCATCTCCAAGACTTCTCTTGTTGTATGCACCAATTTTCTTGAATGCACTACCATAGACAATCCAAAATTACATAGCCCAGACAATTTTAAGTGTGCTTTAAAAACACATCTCTTTAGGCAGGCCTATTACCTCACTTAACTATACTAACTCTTCCCTGTTACTTCTTTCTACGTTTTCCTTAGAAACTGATTCCTTGTGTTTGTCTATCTCCACATCGTACATGCACACAATAGCACTTGGTAACTGTACGTAGACATAAGTTATTTTGTTATATCATTATTGTCTATATTTTGTCCCTGCTTAATTGTAAAATGCTGTGGAATATGTTGGTGCTATATAAAATTTTTTTATTATAGAGGCATCGTACGATAGCACTAAGAGTATAGACGCCCTGGGTTCCACTGTAAAGGTTTTGTGCACACGGATTTGCCATATTCATGAGCCCTTGACAAAGAATTTCCAAAACATTTATATTTAAATCCCTCTTTACATTTATTTATTACTTATTCCATGGTTCTTTTTACTTCCTCAAAATAGCATAAGTTGAAGTTAAAGGCTCCTCCTGAGAAGTGTTTCCATGCCTACATTGTGTCCCCATGACAGTACTGCGTCTTCCTGAATTCTGGCAGCTCAGTGTTTTCATAGGAACGCTATGTCTCATAGCCAACAATCCCATCATTTATTTATTCCCATTTTTGTTTTGTTTTTACTTGTTCTAGAATAATGGAACCTGGCCTGTAATATGACCTCAGGTAACTTGTCACAGCATAAATAACTCTCTTACAGTAACTTTGTGTAAAGGAATATTGGGCAAGGAGAACTTAAAAAGGTATTTGGGGGAAGGGGGAGTGAGTTGTTTCATTGCTACTATTTTGAAGTACATACATTTTTTTTTTTTTTCAAAAGGAGAGGTCACAAAGCAATACTGATTTTTTTTTTACACCATTCAGTTAATTTTATCAATTAGCATGTGCTGCCTTGTCACTTCTGTCTCCATTGAACCTGATGACATCCAACTCCTGTTCCAATGCCATAATAATTCTTCTATGGATCTGGCTCTATTGATTTCTAACTAGACACTTGGCTATTTCTTAGGTGTTATTCACACTGCAGTGTTTGTCATTGCTGTGTTGGTATAAATCTGACACATATTCTTTGGGGCCATTCACATCAGTTTTTTTATTTTTTGTTTTTTTCTGCTGATCAATGATACAAATAATCCAGTAGTTTCCAATCGAACGTCTGTTTAAGTAAACGGGTCAGTGAAAAAGAAAATGACCGCACATGGCTGGCATCTATGTGCTGTCAGTTTTTCCATTAATCAGTTCCTAAGAGATGATTGGAGACCTCCATCCTTGTTCCTTTGCCTAGCAGAAAAATGTGTGACACGAAGATGGTAAACATCGACAAATGGACAAAAAAAAGCTGGAAGATGGCCTTTCAGACATGGTCCTTTTTTGGAAACACAGTAGGACTGCTATACTATGCTGTCTAGTTCCCTCAATTACAGCCTAGGTGTCATTATTGTTCACTCTCTGCCTATAGGACAATTAAAACTATATTAATTACCTGTGATTGACATTGTTCGGACTCGGTCACCTGCCTTGACCTTGCCTTTTCTTGTACTTCCTCCTAATTTAAGCCCATGGTGACATCTTATCATATTCCACTCTTGTGACCACACTTTATTTCTGTGTCCTGTCCTTACTGCCACATACCGCTGCCAATTAATTTGAGTACTATGGCCACCTGAATGGCTATGTAGATCAAGCCTATTTTGGTATTACATTAGTACTACTGTGTTTTGCTGAAAATATGACCTACCATGAAAATAAGCCCTAGCATAATTTGACAGGATTTTTGGAGTATGCTTGAATTATATATGCATGAGTTACTGGTAGTAACCAAGTATGTGCTGGCTTCATGTCTGTGAGACACACTAATGGAAGTCTCATAGGAAGCCAAATAACCTGACCATTTTTTGAGAGTACTGTAACCAGATCTTCATCCTGGTAAGATTTGCATTCGTTACCTCAGTGCTGTTGGGTAAGCGTGCTAAACCAATTAACCACCAGGTACATTCATAAAATGTATAGGGCTGATTTTACTCTCAGAATGCAAAAACAAGAAAGCAAATATGGAAGTGTAGCAATGTAGAGAAATTTATTTTTAATAATTCTAACGCATGCATATAAGGACCGTTTCACACGTCAGTGAAAAACACAGACATTCTTCACTGACGTGTGAAACATGCACATGTCCCTCCGTGTGCCATGATTCATGGCACACGTAGGTTGTCTAAGTGCAATCCGGGCTCCGTTCTCCGTGGTCTGTGATTGCACATAGAGATTAACTCACCTGTTCCCGCTCCCGCTCTCCTTGGTGCTGAACGCTCCCGCGGTGCAGCATCCGACTGGCGCTGACCCCCAACAGCAGCTGCTTCCGAGTCGGCTGTGTCGTGCATCATGAATATGCACGACAGTAAGGAGCCGGCTCAAAAGCAGCAGGCAGCACAGGCTGCAGAGAGCGCCACTGAAGCCAGGTGAGTAAAAATGATTTTTATTTTATGTGCACGTTTTTTTCTGGCAAGTGTTTCACAGATCACACCACTGCGAGGTCCGTGGGACATCAGTGATGCCAGAAAAAAATGGACATGTCTCCGTGCGGCAATCACGGACACGTGGGTACGCCGCACGGAGACAAGGTCAGTGAAAAATCACTGATGTGTGCGCAGACCCATTGATTATAATGGGTCTGCGTATGTCAGTGATTCTGGTACGTAGAAAAAAAAGCACAAACGTACCAGAATCACTGACGTGTGAAAGAGGCCTAAATGTCCGAATTTCCCCCAAAAATGTGATAAATCAAATATCCTATATTAAGTTGTGCAATCCTTAAGAACTAGTGGCCGCCTGAATATTTCCTCTCATGTTTATTTCATTATAATTGCTATCTCCCATCGTTTTGAATTTTTTAGCGCTAAGTTTACATACATTTAAAAGCTCATTTATAAATATGCAAAGTAGCCATAGGCAATTTTAAATATTTCAAAGAATTAATTTGGACTTGCCAAGATTTAAGAACTTACTTGTCTAATGAACACATTATGCGGTCACCAGCAGAAGGGAGATGCCTGTTTTACTTGTCATCCAGAGAGATTATCAATTACACTAGAATACACAGCCGGATATTGAACCTTTAAGAGCTTAGAAATGAGTGGGCAGATTTCACAACATATATTCATTTGTCAAAGTTTCTTAGACTATAGACAATAGCACTATATCAAGTTTCAAGAGATGTTCTACTACTGTTCCTTATGGTCATGAGATTATTTTTTACTTTTATTTTCCTTAACCCTAGTATTAACTTTATTGTGTCAAAAATATAAAAATGGCCCATTTCATCCAAATCCACCCTGGGGGAGACAGGAGAGAAAAAAATTCTAACCATTATGGTTAGATGTGGACTTTAGCCGCTATCCATAAATATTTTATTGTTTCTTTCTGTCCGTTAGAATTAGGCATCATCTCAAAATAATAAATACATTTAGTTAGTGAAAACTAGGTCTGACAAAACAGACATCCAGTTTCTAGTTAGTAATACTTTTTACCTCCTTTTATGTAAATATCTTGAATATACTCAAAATTTAAATAAAAGGATCCAATAAGAAAACATCCCATTTCTATAACAATTAACATTCTGTAGTCTTTCAATATGGACCTTCATTGGTTACTTTAAAGGTTAAAATATGTTCTGGTCATGTGATGAAAGCAAAGATGAACCACTCATTTCAAGATGCCGATCTTTATCTGTAATCCATCCAACTTTTCTCAAGACGAAAGTGATTAAATAAAAAAATAATATACCATCGTGTAAGTTTGAACCAGTAAAACATACCATCACACAGCTCCATCAACAGATAAGCAGCCCAAATTATTAGTTTTACAAAGTTCGGAATTTTTTAAAAGCTGTAAATGTAATATATATATATATACTTCTGTTTTCACAATTTTTAAGTGCAATATGTGGTTAACTGAACGGTGACACCCAAAACTACTATTACTATGTAGACAGAAATTGTTTACGGCTCTTGGAAGAAGGGAAGTAAAAAGAGAATTCACAAAAACAGAGATTAGCCTCGTCTGAAAAGGGTTAAATAGCTATGTAAATAGTAATGGAGATATTATATTTAGCATACTGTTACTGAGAAAAAGATTTCCAAATTGTATTCATGTTTCAGCAAAATGAAAAGATATCTTTCTTTGGTGCTAATACTGTATGTCTAAAGTCTATACTTATCATTGACAACCAGTTTATAAGTTTTATATAGAGTTTATCTACAAATACGTTGTGACTTTGTAAATGCATTGCTAATCGAAAATCCAGGCACATGCTTTAATCAATTAATAGTCATCACAGTAAAAAAATTGGTAAATTACCCTTTCACAACCTATAATGTACCAGTACAACATAGATTGTGAAAGGGTTAATACTAAAGCTAGGAGCATCCTGATTGGGTACACCTTATCACAGTGGAATGGCTTTTACACTATTTTCATCAAACTATTGTCTGCTACGTACTCCATATTTTTTACATGTACTACTACCATACCTCCCATATAGTATATAGCCTCTATATAGGAGAGCCTGTATACAGCACAGTGGAGAACCAAACAGCAGTAGGCACCCTCATATAGTATATAGCCTGTATATAGAAGAGCCTGTATATGACACAGTGCAGAGCTAGATAGCAGTAGGCACCCTCATATAGTATATAGCCTGTATATGACACAGTGCAGAACCAGATAGCAGTAGGCACCCTCATATAGTATATAGCCTGTATATAGGAGAGCCTGTATACAGCACAGTGCAGAGCCAGATAGCAGTAGGCAGCCTCATATAGTATATAGCCTGTATATAGGAGAGCCTGTATACAGCACAGTGCAGAGCCAGATAGCAGTAGGTACCCTCATGTAGCATACAGTGATTAATACTCACTTCTCCTCGTTCCCCCGCTGCTTTGGTCTCCTCGGGGCGTCCATTGCTGTCACTCGCTCTGACCTCACTGCAGGCGCACATTGATTATGTCACTGCACTCCGCTGCAGAGCTGTCAGAGCGCCAACAGTTACAGCGGGAAGAATGATGAGAGAGGCAGCACGCTGTTCACTCTCTCATCATTGCTCTCAATTGTATCGGCAACTGCGATGCCGATACAATTGAAAGCGCGATCCTCGGCGGGGGGGAGGGGGAGTGACAGCGCGGGCAGCGGGCCCCCCTGAGTAGCAGTGTGCCACTCCTGCCACCGCGAGTGGGCCCCCCCGGCAGCTCAGGACCCCGGCATTTGACTGGGTTTGCCGGGTGCTGATGCTGGCCCTGCCTAGGATGATGGAATGGGGAAGCCAGATGTTGTGACCCTCCACGGGTAGGGGGGGTACCCCGGGGCACAGTGATTGAAAGGGAGTGCCATTGGCTGCAAGGGGGTCACAGTGTTACTCAGTCCATTAAGCTGACAACGACAACTGGTCAAACAAGTCTCTGGACGCCGCTGCCACTGAGGGGAGCTTAGTTCGAGTCCTGTCCCCAATGGTGTTGCCTGGTGATCCGTGACCTGCCTGCTGGCACTAAGTTTACTTCTTTGGTGGTCCCGGTAGTGTGAAACTTGCCGGGTCCCGCTTCCCACTATGGCTAAGTGTGATAGCTTGCTTTCAGAGCTCACGCTTGGGATTTTCTGGACCGTTTTGAATTGGAAAGTCCTATCCCCCTCGTTGCGCTAATGCCCCGATTTTGGAGCGGGTGGGAACGGCTCTTAAAGACTCCATTCTTCTCGGGTAAATTATCGGGTTCCCTGAAGCTACTCCCCGACCTAGGGTCCACGAACCCCGTCGTGCCCTGGTCCCAGCCCAGTGATGGTGCAAGGCCGCTGGCTGTCCTCCTCGACAGATCAGTGCCCCTTGTCACTATCCCCTGCGACTGGGGGTCCAGCTCCTCTAGGCCCAGACCACCGTCTGCTACCTAGATTGCATCCCAGGAGCCCTGCTCCTGACCTCCTCTCACTTTCACTTCTCAGACCCAACTCTCTCCTTCTGAATCTCCTAACCTCTCCTCTCCACCCCCCCCCCCCCAGGTGGGCGACTCTATTCCACTCAAGCCGTCCACTGGTGTGTTTGGTGGGTGTGGTGCAGGGTGTATCTAGGATTTGATTAGCTGATGTAGGCAACACCATGTAGTTAGGGACCCTAAACCAAGAAGGAGGTGGATACTGCACAGGGGGGCAGATTCTGCAATACCCTGTGACGACCCGATAGTCCAGGGGCTTCACATTCCCCATTTGTTAAACGTAGCTCGTCCTCAAGCTACAGGACATCAGAGGTTTATTTATTTATTTATTTTTTCAAAACTGCAAAATAGAAAAGAAGAACATTTTTATTTACAGGTTTCATCCCACATTTAGGGAGGCTTTGCACTTAAACGTTACGGTACTTTTGAGTTCATCAAATCAACAATGGAACGCTACCGGTTAAGTTAGTAGTGGAGGCTCAACCTGCTTCGTTGCAGCCTCTTCCTGCGACAGTCCAGTCCCAATTTCCCGGATATCATTAGCCCGCCACCTAAACAACCTGTCCTGCTGCATACCTATTCGTGGGTCTGTGATCAGGTTAAGGTCCCGGGTGTTGCAAAAGACGACTCAGTTGGAAGTCCTTAGCAACCTGGTAGCCATTGCCCATTGCGTCAACCTCCACCGGAGCCTCCTGGTGCTGTCTACCAGCACTTCACCATCCAAGGCCCTAATGGCCTTTTCCCTGGAGCAAAGGGTGAAAAAAGGTTCAACAAGGAGTGCGCAGTCTAATTATAGCAGAACTTTCCTATCACCTTCCATCAGGAACCCTTCAGCCAGTCCCCGACAGCCTCCTCCATTTGAACTGAACACTGGAGAACGTTCAACAAAGGTGACAGTCCACACAAAACTTTAAAACTCGCAGGTTCCGGTCCCTTTAACGTCGGGCACCTCCTGGACACACTCTTGCAAAGTGCCCTGGTAAACCACAGCGACGACATACGGGCACCACCACATCCATGGGATCGACTGAAATCTCTTCATTCGAAGTGGACTCTACTTCCACCTCCATTATCTCTAACGCCTGTAGTGCTTGTGATGACATAGACATCCGACAGCAGTATCCTTCAAAACGTGGCACCCATGCAGCTTCTGGGGTACTGGAACCTGAATCGCCTTCCTCCATCTCCTCCGGTTCTGAGTCCACGGCAACCGGTTCAATCTGATCAGAGGCCGCGGACTGGTCATCTCCATCAGGGGTCAAGAGATCCGCTGCCGGTGTTGCGGGCAGCGCCTCGGGGTCAGCCATGGCAGAGGTGACGGCGGCTGAGTGCTTGCCGTGAGCGGGGGTGGCTCAGATCCCACAGCCGCACCGGCCGGATTAGTGGAATCAACTGGGACTAGGTAACCGCTTACCAGCTCCTCTCGTGGGACTCCAATCTCATGGGTTTGCACTGCCGCTATGACCTGCCTCCTGGCACTAAGTTTACTTCTTTAGTGGTCCCGGTAGTGTGAAGCTTGCCGGGTCCCGCTCCCCACTATGGCTAAGTGTGGGAGCTTGCTCTCAGGGCTCACGCTTGGGATTTTCTGGACCGTTTTGAATTGGAAAGTCCTATCCCCCTCGTTGTGCTAATGCCCCGCTTTTGGAGCGGGTGGGAATGGCTCTTGAAGACTCCGTTCTCCTCGGGTAAATTATCGGGTTGCCTGAAGCTACTCCCTGACCTAGAGTCAACGTACCCCGTCGTGCCTTGGTCCCAGCCCGGTGATGGTGCAAGGCCGCCGGATGTCCTCCTCGACAGATCCGTGCCTATCTTAGACCCATGGTAAGGTTTTAATATTAGAGAGTGTAGGTACTATCCCAACTGGGTACACCTTGACGTTTGGTGGGATAGCTTTATGCTTTTTTTGATCAAAAACAGTGTTAACTAAGTACCCTATGTTTATATGCACTATGCTTTTATTTAGTTACAGCAGGGTATGTTTTCATAATTTTTTCCTTGGTTTCTCTTTGTCTCATGGCCAGTGTGAACATGGTCTCACAAGTTCCATGTATACCATCTCATACTCCGGCTCACTTTTTTGTTTTTATGTAGTTTTTTTGTATTCAGTACAAACAGGGAGTGGCCCCCTTCTCAGCGAGCTGGACATTTCATTCTGTGAATCCCCCTGACTGTGTGTGTCCTGTTGGGACCCGGTCGCTCTCAGCCCTTAGCCACATTGAGGCCTATCTTAGACCCATGGTAAGGTTTTAATATTAGAGAGTGTAGGTACTATCCCAACTGGGTACACCTTGACGTTTGGTGGGATAGCTTTATGCTTTTTTTGATCAAAAACAGTGTTTACTAAGTACCCTATGTTTATATGCACTATGCTTTTATTTAGTTACAGCAGGGTATGTTTTCACAATTTTTTCCTTGGTTTCTCTTTGTCTCATGGCCAGTGTGAACATGGTCTCACAAGTTCCATGTATACCATCTCATACTCCGGCTCACTTTTTTGTTTTTATGTAGTTTTTTTGTATTCAGTACAAACAGGGAGTGGCCCCCTTCTCAGCGAGCTGGACATTTCATTCTGTGAATCCCCCTGACTGTGTGTGTCCTGTTGGGACCCGGTCGCTCTCAGCCCTTAGCCACATTGAGGCCTATCTTAGACCCATGGTAAGGTTTTAATATTAGAGAGAGTGTAGGTACTATCCCAACTGGGTACACCTTGACATTTGGTGGGATAGCTTTATGCTTTTTTTGATCAAAAACAGTGTTTACTAAGTACCCTATGTTTATATGCACTATGCTTTTATTTAGTTACAGCAGGGTATGTTTTCATAATTTTTTCCTTGGTTTCTCTTTGTCTCATGGCCAGTGTGAACATGGTCTCACAAGTTCCATGTATACCATCTCATACTCCGGCTCACTTTTTTGTTTTTATGTAGTTTTTTTGTATTCAGTACAAACAGGGAGTGGCCCCCTTCTCAGCGAGCTGGACATTTCATTCTGTGAATCCCCCTGACTGTGTGTGTCCTGTTGGGACCCGGTCGCTCTCAGCCCTTAGCCACATTGAGGCCTATCTTAGACCCATGGTAAGGTTTTAATATTAGAGAGTGTAGGTACTATCCCAACTGGGTACACCTTGACGTTTGGTGGGATAGCTTTATGCTTTTTTTGATCAAAAACAGTGTTTACTAATTATCCTATGTTTATATGCACTATGCTTTTATTTATTTACAGCAGGGTATGTTTTCATAATTTTTTCCTTGGTTTCTCTTTGTCTCATGGCCAGTGTGAACATGGTCTCACAAGTTCCATGTATACCATCTCATACTCCGGCTCACTTTTTTGTTTTTATGTAGTTTTTTTGTATTCAGTACAAACAGGGAGTGGCCCCCTTCTCAGCGAGCTGGACATTTCATTCTGTGAATCCCCCTGACTGTGTGTGTCCTGTTGGGACCCGGTTGCTCTCAGCCCTCAGCCACATTGAGGCCTATCTTAGACCCATGGTAAGGTTTTAATATTAGAGAGTGTAGGTACTATCCCAACTGGGTACACCTTGACGTTTGGTGGGATAGCTTTATGCTTTTTTTGATCAAAAACAGTGTTTACTAATTACCCTATGTTTATATGCACTATGCTTTTATTTAGTTACAGCAGGGTATGTTTTCACAATTTTTTCCTTGGTTTCTCTTTGTCTCATGGCCAGTGTGAACATGGTCTCACAAGTTCCATGTATACCATCTCATACTCCGGCTCACTTTTTTGTTTTTTTGTTTTTAAGTCTCTGGACGCCGCTGCCGCTGAGGAGAGCTTAGTTCGGGTCCTGTTCCCAATGGTGTTGCCTGATGATCTGTGACCTGCCTCCTGGCACTAAGTTTACTTCTTTAGTGGTCCCAGTAGTGTGAAGCTTGCCGGGCCCTGCTCCCCACTATGGCTAAGTGTGGGAGCTTGCTCTCAGGGCTCACGCTTGGGATTTTCTGGACCGTTTTGAATTGGAAAGTCCTATCCCCCTCGTTGTGCTAATGCCCCGCTTTTGGAGCGGGTGGGAATGGCTCTTGAAGACTCCGTTCTCCTCGGGTAAATTATCGGGTTGCCTGAAGCTACTCCCTGACCTAGAGTCCACGTACCCCGTCGTGCCTTGGTCCCAGCCCGGTGATGGTGCAAGGCCGCCGGATGTCCTCCTCGACAGATCCGTGCCTCTTGCCACGATCCCCTGCGACCGGAAATCCAGCTCCTCTAGGCCCAGACCATAGTCTGCTACCTAGATTGCTTACCAGGTGCCCTGCTCCTGACCTTCTCTCACTTTCACTGCTCAGACTCAACTCTCTCCTTCTGACATTCCTGACCTCTCCTCTCCAACCCCCCCAGGTGGGTGACACTATTCAACTCAAGCCGTCCACTGGTGTGTTTGGTGGGTGTGGTGCAGGGTGTATCTAGGACTTGATTATTTGATGTAGACAACACCATGTAGTTAGGGACCCTAAACCAAGAAGAAGGTGGATACTGCACGGGAGGGCAGATTGTGCAATACCCTGTGAAAACCCGATAATCCAGGGGCGTCACACATCCACTTTGCTTGGACAATTAAACACAGCAAAATTTATGTGCAAAAAAGCAGCAGAAAAACACGGCATTTATGCTACATGTGAACATGGACTAAATGTCCAAGCAAAGTGGATGAGATGTCATTAAATTTCCGCCCCTTTTGCGTCTAAAGACGCAGCTGAACTCTGCGGATTTGAGGGTTTTTATTCTTTATAAGCTTCAGGATTCACATCTGCAACAAACATGTATCACATAAAGGGGACAATGCATAAAATGTATCGCAAACACGCAATAATCAGAGAAGATTGTTATTGTGTTGTGTGGTGTGAACACATGCAGAAAAAAAGCTGCATTTATGCTACATGTGGACACGGCCTCAGCAATACATTTATATTACATTTTTTATGGGTGTAATAGAGAAAAATAATTAATTGCACCATTTTTTTTTGCCATTTACCGATCCCTATAAATAATCTGATTGCTGTGTTGTTTCGGTTGGCACGATTACAGGGACACCAAATATGTCCATGTTATTTGATGATTTGTGATGTCTATTATTTTATAAAAAGCGCAATCAAAATTACATTATTGTAATTTTTGTATTATTAGTTTTAGTAATTTTATTAGAAGAAAAAAAAAACATCTCTCTTCCTCTCCCTCTAGAATACAGGACACAGAGATGCTGCTCTGTACAATGGATCTCTGTGTCCTGTGTGAGAGGCTGCATTGTAGGTTCATCATACAAAATCCTCCCTCTGACATCAACATTCCTAGTGGCTCAACAGCTAAGGGTTGCTAGACACGTGTGAAAGTTGATGGTTTGAATCCAAGGGGGTGAAAGTAAAGAGTTTTTTATATATTTGTATTTTTTTCTCAATTCTTTATAGTAGTTTTATGGGAACAAATGAATCTGACTCCTACATTCACCTACACAGAGATGCAGTATCTATCTATCTATCTATCTATCTATCTATCTATCTCTATTATCCATGTATCTATTATCTATCTATTATCTATCTACCTATCATCCATGATCTATTATCTATCTATTGATATATCTATTATATCTATTATCCATCTATCATCTACGATCTATCTATTATCTATTTATAGAGATGCAGTATCTATCTATCATCAATCTGTTATCCATCTATTATAAATGTATCTATCTTTTATCTATCTATTATCTATTTATTATTTATCTACCTATTAACTATCTATCACCTATCTATCTATCTAGATATTATCTATCTATTAAATTCAAATTCAAATATGCTTTATTGGCAGGACCAAAATACAATTAGTATTGCCAAAGCAAGAGAAATACAGTAAGTGTGGTGGGAGGGGATCAGGGTTATGGGGAGTTGGGGGCACAATTTGGGCTCTGAAAATCCTTTTAGGGGCCTTATATTTCTCTCAGCTTATGACAAGTGGAGACATATTGGGCGGCGATCTCCACCATTGATTCTTCTTCCCCCAGTAGGATGCGGAGTTTCCTCTCCTCGTCCATGAATGGAAAGTCCAGAGTATGAGTGGTAAGTTTCTGGAAGTGGGAGGCCCCCACTGCTGAGTATTTGTCACAGTGCAGTAGAAAATGTGCCTCGTCCTCCAGAGCCCCCTGCTGGCAGTGCTGGCACAGTCTGTTCTCCCGCGGCTTGCATGTGTGTTGGTGACGCCCTATTTCCACCTCTAGGCTATTATCTATCTATTAATCTATTATCTATCTATTATCTATGAATCTATTATCTATCTATTATATATCTATCTCTCTATCTATTATTTATCTTATCTATCTATTTATCTATCTATCCCTCTATTATCTATCTATTATCTATCCATCCATCTATCCATCCATGCATCTGTGTAACTATTATCTATTTATCTTTGTTAACTATTATCTATCTAGTATCTATCTATCTATTATCTATCATCTATCCATCCCTCTATTATCTATCTATTATCTTTCATTATCTATTATCTATCTATTATCTATCTTTATCCCTCTATGATCTATTATCTATCCATCTATCTATTATTTATCCCTCAATCTATTTATTATCTTTTATCTATCTATCTAGTATCTATCCCTCTTTCAATCTATTATCTATCTATCATCTATCTCTATCCCTCTATGATATATCTATCTATCCCTCTCTCTATTATCTATCTATTATCTATCTCTATCTATTATCTATTTATCTACCCCTCTCTCCATCTTTTTCTCTATTTATTATCTATCTATTAGCTATCTATCTATTATCTATCTAGGTAGCTGCTTCAGGTTTCTCTGGCTACCATACAGGTCAAGATTTCCAAATCTTCCTATGTGATTCATTAGAGGCAGTAGCTCAGTGGTAGAGCTGCTGCCTATGGACACTGAGTTCAAATGAAGGCCATCCTGGAAATCCAGAGCAGATGAGAATTTAATTTAATTTATTCACTGCACTGAGGGGAGGAGTCGGGACAACATCTGTGAGCCGCAGGACTGTGGGAGAGAGCACTCAAATCGGGACAGTCGTGCAGAATCCAGGACGGTTGGGAGGTATTACTATTCATTTAGTTTCTGCAGGATGTTTGCTCATTGTTTTTATTCTAAATTTCATCTGTTAATGACCATAGTGTGCATATGCATCTACACATTGCAATAACAAGAACAGGTGTGCCAGCCCATTTTTTTGGTTTAACTTTTAATAAAGCCTCAGATTAGGCAAGGCTAACATGTGTGTAAAATAGTGTATGTTTGTGTGTAGCAGTGTGTGTGACAAACGGCTTGTATGTGGTATACAGTGTGTGTAATATGCACTGTGTGTAGCATACAGTGTATGTAACATACAGTGTATGTATGTGACAGGTGCCTTAGGACATGCGCGCATGCACTCCCCCTCTTTTAAAGGCACAATGTGCACACACTTAAGTGTCCCCAGCCAATGTATGGGCGGGTATCACTGGCTATTTAACGCACCTTCCCCTTCTGGGAGGTGCTTTTTCAATGTTAGTTGCCAGTCTGTCCCATGTGTACTAGTTATATTATCAGGTCCGAATTTCTGTGTCTCTGTTCCTGTGATCCTGCCTGTAACTTAACCTGTGTTCGAGTTCTTGTCTAGCCTGTGTTTCAGTACCTGTACCCATCTTCTCTGAGGTCCTGCCTATAACAGGCGTAGTGTTTTTACCAGAAGTTGATCCGGCTCGGCTTGTCTGTATGTGAACCCTTGGTCCTATCTATACCCAAATCTGGCACCTGTCTTGCCTATGGCTCCAACTTCATCTTACCTGTTTTCAGTCCAGACTCCTGCTTGTGGCTCCAACTACATCTCACCTGCTTCTATTCGAGTTAGCTACTCTGGACCCAGTGACTGCCTTGGAGTAGTACCTGATGTCTACCAGCAGCCAAGTCTAACCTCACCATCGGAAGCTCTGGTTAATACCAGGCAAGCACTTATTTACACTCCAACAGGATAAGCCAGGCTTTGTGGTACAGGGGGTCCACACTCCACACTCCCGTCTCTGCCGTAACACTCACAGATGCTTTGGTTGTAACAGTAACCTAATGCAAATAACCTCTACAGATAGGAAGAGTACGTGAAACCACTGTGACACCTATTGAAAGAAAAAATTGTAAAAGTCATTATTGTCCCTTTAAAGAGTCTTGCCACATGACTTAGGATAAGAAACTCCATCACATTTCTGCAAAAGAAGTTTTTTGTTTGGCTTCTTATCATAAGTCATGTGGCAATATTGTAACAAAAATCTTAGTTCTCAGCAGCACATCTTGTAGTGTAAACAGGACATATGGTAACATGATACCATATGGTGACAGAACGTTTGTATTATTCTATTTTTATCATTCCTCAGCTTCTATAAAGAGGCCGGTAAACAATCACCAGACCGTAACATTGGCGCTGTCTTGCTACCTTCACCCATCAGGCCTTCCTGGCCACTAAGTGGTGGTTTCTCTCTCTGTCACTACCTACTGCTACCGGGGCATGCAAACACCACACAGGTCTCCTGGAAGCGCTTTTGGGGCACGCACTTGTTTCTTTCTCCCCTTAAGAGGCCAGCGTGTCCTAATTCAGAAGTGTCTCTTGTAGATGAAAGGTATGAAATATTTAAGGCATCCTCCCCTCCGGGAAGAACCTGAGCAACCTGTCCTGTCAGTAGTCGGCATGCTTGCTAGTTGTCAGGTCTCCTTAACTTCAACCTGCCTTAAATACATTCACCAGTGTTCTTGTCTCTGTACCAGTCCAGTTTATCTGCATCCATATTCTGGACTACGTTTCAGTCCGGTGTACCAGTACCCATGATACTGTGCCTGACCCTGTGTGGTGTACCCGCTTCTGCCAGGATCTGCTGCTCTGTCTGTACCAGCCATCCTGCCAGTACCTGTTGACTAGTCTGTACCAGTTGTCCTGCCAGTTCCTGCTGTCCAGTCTGTTCTAGCCATTATGTCTGTACCTAAGTCCATACCTGCATTCCTGACTCCTGGGGTCAGCTGCTGCAGTACCGGGGACTGCCCTGGACTGGAACATGGCCATTAGGCTAAGTTCACATTTCCGTTGATTTGTATCAGTCACATGCGTCGCTTGACGCATGTGACTGATGCGCTGTTCAACGCTGTACAACGGATGACAAAGAACAGAATTCTTTGTCGGATTCCGTTGTGTGCGGGGGGCGGAGTTCTGGGGCAGAGCCGAGCGGGGGGCGGGGCCAGGCGCTGAGGATGTCAGTGGAAGTGCTGCGGTCTGCATGGCTGGGGACAGGTGAGTGTATCTGTGAGTGAGTGAGTGTGTGTATGTGCATGTATGTATGTATGTATGTATGTATGTATGTGTGTGCACATGCAAAGTGCGGGAGGGGGCGGAGCCGAGCGGGGGGCGGGGCCAGACGCTGAGGATGTCAGTGGAAGTGCTGCGGTCTGCATGGCTGGGGACAGGTGAGTGTATGTGTGAGTGAGTGTGTGTATGTGCATGTATGTATGTATGTATGTATGTATGTGTGTGCACATGCAAAGTGCGGGAGGGGGCGGAGCCGAGCGGGGGGCGTGGCCAGGCGCTGAGGATGTCAGTAGAAGTGCTGCGGTCTGCATGGCTGGGGACAGGTGAGTGTATGTGTGAGTGAGTGTGTGTATGTGCATGTATGTATGTATGTGTGTGTGTGCACATGCAAAGTGCGGGAGGGGGCGGAGCCGAGCAGGGGGCGGGGCCAGACGAGGGTGTCAGTGGCAGTGCTTGTCTGCATGGCTGGGGACACGTGTGTGTGTGTGTGTGTGTGTGTGTACATACATGTGCGGAGTGCGGGAGGGGGCGGGGCCGAGCGGGGAAGTGTCGGCCTCCCTGCACACGTAACCAGCCTAAATATCGGGTAACAGCAAAGCACCCGATGTTTACCTTGGTTACCCGATATTTACCTTGGTTACGGGCCTACACCGCTTAGCGCTGGCTCCTTGCACCGTAACCAGGGTAAATATCGGGTAACCAACCAAAGCTGGTGACGTGTGCAGGGAGCCAGAGAGCATGCCCAGCGAAATCCGATGGATCTCGCTGCTCAAAAAACGTTACATGCTGCGTTCCTCCCGCCCGGCGGTCAGTCGTTCCACGACTGATCAGTCGGGCGGAGGGTGCAACGCAGCATCATCAGTCACAATCCGCTGCTCATACAAGTCTATGGGAGCAGCGGAATCCGCTAAACGGATTCCGCTGTTTACAAGAGCAGCGGATTGTGACTGATAGATTTTAGCGGAAATGTGAACTTAGCCTTATCCTCCAGCACAAACCTAACCACACTATCAGGGCCCAAGAAAAGATGAGATAACCACTTAGTTATGAACACCACTACGAATCGGAGCTGATAAATCAGTCCATAGAATATCAGCACAAAGGCTCGCCTCAGAAAAAATAAATTCAAGACACACTCAGCTGGAAAAATCGCGGCATCAGTGTTTTGGGACGCAGATGGTGTTATCCATGTTGATTTCCTTGAACGTAGAAAAACAATCAATTCAGAGCATTACATCACAACTCTGCCGACTTTGACATGACAATAGTCCGAAAAGAAAAGGGAAATGTTCTCCTGCATTATGACAATGCCAGACCACACACTTTACATGCCACCACCGCAGAACTTCAGAGACGGAAGCTCACCACCATACGGCATTCTCCATAAGGTCCAGATTTGGCGCTATCTGACTTTCAACTGTTCCAAATTGATGAAAGAGAATCTGTTGGGATATCACTATGCATCTGATGAAGAAGCTGAAAGAACTGTGAGAGGCTGGTTGTGGAAGCAGACTGTCGACTTCTTCCATGCTGGCTTCTAAACACTGGTTCATAATTGGCAGAAGTGTATCCAATTGTCTGGTGATTATGTGGAAAAGTGAATATCGGTACTTAAAGAGCACATATTTCTGCAATTGATTTATTAAAATATTCCCATCGAAAACCAAGTTACGAAGGTAGAGGCATTACTTTTCACTCAACCCTCGTATCAAATGAAAGTTTGAGCTTTAGAGCTACTATATTTAAATTAATGTATCTATACATTTTCTAGGAAATAAATTGCTGTATAAGGGCCTTTTCAAAGGTCTACTGGGGAGGGAGACGGGGACAATTAAGCCAATATAATTTAAAAGGCTAGTCCAAGTCTTCATATAAATTACAATTACTTCATAGGCTATAGATGAAAAGCAATTACTGGATTGTCATGGGCAATTATCATATGGAACTTGTTACCAGTTATAACTTACTGGACCAAATCTGAAAGGTTGCTTCACATTATGAACTAAGCTGCATCATCTGTGTACGGTGTCTCGATAGGTGTTCCTTACAGTAAGCTCGCTCTCTCCAGTATTAATGAGCAGTGTGTTTAGTACGAATGTTACCAAGGAATAGTGACATGTGGTTAAGACAAAGGGACAGTTAATTATAATGAAGCATACATCATACTGGAGCTTTATCTGTTTAATGAGCAAAAATCCTGGTTAATTTATTAAAATTAGTTACATTTTTCTTTTAATAATTGGTATCCTCCCTTAAAGAGAACCAACCAGCAGGTTTCCCCCTAAAAACTAAAGGCAGTGCCTTAATGGTGCTAGCATGCTGATTAAAATGATACCTTTGGATAAGAAATTCGAGGCTTTATTGCAGGGCAAACTTTTATTTTTCCATCGATATTGTTGTGTTAGGGCTTATTTTTTGGGGGGATGAGTTGTACTTTTGAATGACACAATCCTTTTTATCATGCAATGTAATGGGAAATAAGAAACAAATTGCAAGTGTGGCTAAATAGCAAAAAAAAGTTAAATTCTGCAATTGTGTTTTGTTTTTTTTATTTGCAGTGTTCATTTTATGATACAAGTGATGTGGCAGAATAATTCTGTAGGATGTAGAGACAGAGAACCTGATTCCAGCAACGTGACACTTACTGAGCTGTTTACTGACATTTTGATAAAATCACTGCGTTCTCTGCTGCAGATATAGCAATTACACAGAGCTTATGAATATACTGGACTACCTGGCAGCACGCCAAATAGTCCTCTAATGATAATCTACTGCTGATTAAACTGTTGTTTTTTATCAAAACTACAAAAAGCAGCCCAAGTAAGTGAAACACTGCTGGAATCAGGATCTCTGCCCCTACAACATGCTGCTCCAAGCAAAAATCGTGTGAAAGATTCTCTTCAACTGCATCCTAACTCAAGTCAATGTGCAAAAGAAAACCAGGGATTAAATAAAAATGAAATACATATAACTAGAGAGTGAGGCACAGGCTTAGGAATGTGTTCACATAGTAACCCAGAACATACAGAAGAAAATAAGATGACTCCAGGAACAAACGGAGTATGAGAAATCTCTCAGACACCCAAATTAAGAGAAAAGGAAGAGGTGCCAGGAGGCAAATCACTCACAGATTCTCTGTAGAGAAAACAACTGGGATTTAACATTTAACAGCACAAACTCCTAGCTGAAGAGATGGAATTCCAACTACCTTTCTACTTGATAATATAACCAGCAAAGAAGGTCGGTGCAAGATAAGTATAAATACGGTAGTCCCACTCAAAATGCGATAGGACAGAACCAAATAGAGAAGTGGAGAAGAAAAGCAACAGAACCATCAGCAGTTAGAGACCAAAACAGGCTGTGGCTCAGCATAGAGAGAAACCGACCACCCAGCAAAAGGTCACCTGATCTGATCAATTCCTGAAATCGAGACATAACAATAGAGCATTGAACATTAGCTGTTCTTTTATATCACTTGCCAGGGAGACAAACTTTAAATTTGAAAATTATGTAATTGCCAAAAAAAAGTAATAAATTATTTAGATAGATTACAATGCTGACAAAATCAGAACATGACTTTAGGAACACTCCAAGGAAGGAGGAAGTGCTCTATGATAAGGCTATATAGGCCAACATCTATGCACCATGTCTTCCTATTCCTTACAGCATCAAAGATAAACCTGCCAAATTATACAAGTCATCCAATTTTATAGTTCACAAATCAGACCGGTGAACTAAAGGGGGCTTTACACGCTGCAATATTGTTAGTGAATTATCGTCGGGGTCACGGTGTTTGTGCCGCACATCCGGCTTCATTAATGAGATTGCAGTGTGTGATACCTACGAGCGACCTTAAACGATCGCAAAACAGGTAAAAATCGTTTGCGGTGGAGAGGTCGTCCTGAAACCAAAAATCATTGTCTGCTTATTAGCGATGTTGCTCCTCATTCCAGCGGCACCACACATCGCTGTGTGTGACACCGCAGGAGCGACGAACATCTCTTTGCCTGCGTCCCGCCGGCAATGCGGAAGGAAGGAGGTGGGCGGGATGTTACGTCCCGCTCATCTCCGCCCCTCCACTTCTATTGGATGCCTGCCGTGTGACGTTGTTGTGACGCCGCACGAACTGCCCCCTTAGAAAGGAGGCAGTTTGCCAGCCAGAGCGACATCGCAGGGCAGGTAAGTCCAAGTGACGGGGACTAACAAGGTTGTGCGCCACGGGCAGCGATTTGCCGATCACTAGAGAGATCGCAGCGTGTAAAGTACCCTTTAACTCAAATGGACTGACAACATCACCACTAATAAAGCCTTTGATTACTATCCATGTTTTTCACAGCTAGAACTTATATCACAAAATTGTGGAGACATGTCCAATATTGATCCGAGTGTATGATCACAATTGCCAATTCAAGGCTATGGTTCCATGAAAAAAATCGCACAGCACTCGGATGCCATTTGGGTGTTGTCCATTTTTCACGGACTGGTTGATAGAAGCTGGAGACACACATTTGTGAAACTTGGACCAAACTCTGATGATAGTGATGATACTTTGCTGAAACTCTAATAAAAAGAATTATATGAAGCTCTGTCCATTTTTCCTGTACATGAAAAAACAGACGTCTGAATGAGCTCTTAAGGCCACGTCACACTAAGCAACATCGCTAGCAACATCGCTGCTAAGGAACAACTTTTGTGACGTTGCTAGCGATGTTGCTGTGTGTGACATCCAGCAACAACCTGGCCCCTGCTGTGAGGTCGATGGTTGTTGCTGAATGTCCTGGGCCATTTTTTAGTTGTTGCTCTCCCGCTGTGAAGCACACATCGCTGTGTGTGACAGCGACAGAGCAACAACTAAATGTGCAGGCAGCAGGAGCCGGCTTCTGCGGACGCTGGTAACCACGGTAAATATTGGGTAACCAAGAAGCCCTTACCTTGGTTACCCGATATTTATCTTCGTTACCAGCGTCTGCCGCTCTCAGCTGTCAGTGCCAGATCCCTGCTCTCTGCACACGTAGCCACAGTACACATCAGGTAATTAACCCGATGTGTACTGTGGCTATGTGTGCAGGCAGCAGGGAGCCGGCACTGGCAGTGTGAGAGCGGCGGACGCTGGTAACGAAGGTAAATATTGGGTAACCAAGGTAAGGGCTTCTTGGTTACCCGATGTTTACCGTGATTACCAGCGTCCGCAGAAGCCGGCTCCTGCTGCCTGCACACGTAGCAGAGTACACATCGGATAATTAACCCGATGTGTACTGTGACTAGGTGTGCAGGGAGCCAGCGCTAAGCGGTGTGCGCTTGTAACCAAGGTAAATATCGGGTTGGTTACCCGATATTTACCTTAGTTACCAAGCGCAGCATCGCTTCCACGCGGCGCTGGGGGCTGGTCACTGGTTGCTGCTGAGATCTGCCTGTGTGACAGCTCACCAGCAACCCATGTAGCGACGCTCCAGTGATCCCTGCCAGGTCAGGTTGCTGGTGGGATCGCTGGAGCGGTGCTTAGTGTGACATCTCACCAGCGACCTCCTGGCAACTTACCAGCAATCACTATCAGGTTGTATCGTTGTTGGGATCGCTGGCAAGTTGTTTAGTGTGACTGGGCCTTTACGGACTAATTTTCTAGCCATCAATCCAGAACTATCACACTTGTTGTTAACTGAACAGAGCTAAAAGCAAAGACTGAAAGCTGTTGAAAGGGAACAAAAACATTAGGTCATAAAATTCAATCACAATCCACAATGTATTTGATGTGATTTGACTTCTTTTGTTGTAATCATATTGTTAAAGGTAAAATCACTGAAAAAAATGAAAAGGTTTATATTAACAGTGAAACATCTCCAGATGTGAGGTTCATCCATTATAGATGACTATGAATCCACCACAACATTTCTAAATTTAAATCTCTGTGTTCCCATGTGAAAATGCTTTGGTAGAAAATAACAACTAAAAAGGAAATACATGTCATGCTACACAGCATGGAGGAGATATGTTATACTATTGTATTAGTGGCGTTATTTGGTTTGACGTCCAGATTCCATCAAATCTCCTTAATCATTTCTATATATTATGACACAGGTTTCTAGATATATTTACTTCAGCAAATATCTGAATCTTCTCATTGAAGATTTCTCAACAGGAAGAAATCTGAAGTACCTTCTACTATTTACCATATGTTTGTGTTACAAAACTTATCTGCAATTACCAAATCTATAAAATCTATTGGATTAGACAAAGGTTTCATGCCTGGATAAAGTTTATCTAAGAATGGTGGATGAATGTTCTTTAGCAATAAAGGCAATCTGATTGTCTACATGTAAAGGCCCCTTTACACACTGAGACTTTCAGCGATCCCACCAGCGATCCCAACCTGGCCGGGATCACTACAAAGTCTCTGGTGAGTCGCTGGTGAGCTGTCAAACAGGCAAACCTGGCCAACGACGCAGCAGCGATACGGACCTGCAGAACGACCTAGCTAGTCATTGGGGACGTTGTAAAGCAGCTTTTTGAAAGGGAAGTCGCTAACAAATTCGCTGTAAAGTCCCCTTTACACACCTTGATCTTTCTAGCGATCATGCTGCACAGCGGGAAACAAAGGACCAAAGAATGGTCCTGAACGATTTGTAGCGATCAGCAACTTCACAGCAGGGGCCAGGTCACTGATGTGTTTCACACACTGCAATTTCGCTGGGGAGGTCGCTATTACGTCACAAAACGGGTGACGTTACAGCGATGTCGTTTGAGAAGTTGCAGTGTGTAAAGCCACCTTAAGGCTTCATTCACATGGCAAAACAAAGGCTGCAGTGAGCCACACAGGGTTCCTGATGGAAAATATTACAGGCCATTAGAGCCATTACAGATGCCATGTGCTGCCTCCATATGGCCCCATATTAAAGAAATAATGCTTCTTCTTAAAAATGTGACTTTAATATGGCATCCAATGGAAAATGCCAAAACAATTTTGCAAAAGCTGAAATGCCAGAGGTTGGAGACCACATCACTACAAGGATTTGACAATTGTCAAATCTTTATTGGAATCTAGTTTTCAGATATGTGTCTTACTTTATTTTCCAAATAAGCAGCCATCTCAGTATACTATGTATAGTTGTCGCGGGCGGGGAGGAGGGTGTCGGCACACCACGCTCACCCCTTCTGCTCGGGTCCGGCAGCTGCTCAGTGGTGGCTCGAGCGGTGGGCCGGATCCCGGGGTTCCTCAAGCGACACTCCTCGCCCGTGAGTGAAAGGGGGGTTGTTGTGGTTGGGTGTGGGGATTGTTATAGTTCGTGACGCCACCCACGGTTGTGGTGATTTCACCACCGCTGCTCAATTCGGGGGTCCCGGGGATGGTGATGCGGAGCAGCCAGGTGTTGTGTTGCCCCTCCGTGGGTAGGGGTTGGTGATCCCGGGGCCCGGTGGTGGAGGAGGAGGTGCGGGGCCTGGTGGGCGCAGGGACGCGGGGGCAGCGCTGTGCCTTGCGGCACTGTGGTACTCACTCAGCCTGAGACACGGACACAGTTTGTACGGTAAACCAACGGCTGGTAGGACGGTCCCACAGACGGCTGCACCTGCACTCCCGGTAGGTGACGGTGATGTCCCTCTTCCTTGCACCTATGTTGACTGATGGTAGCGGTGGATTCCCTCCGGTTACCCGCTCCCCGACTGCAATCTGGGCCGGAGGAGCTCTACACTTTGCCCGCAGGCGCTGGCCCTGGGGAAACTGGTGCCCTGGCGGTGGCGGTGTCTCCCCCGTACTGGTTGGGCTGTTGCCGTCAATCGGGACTTGGTTGTTGGGGGATCTACGTCCCCTTCACTGACGGATTCGGCAAATTTGGCGACTCCTAGCCTTGCCGGGGTCCGAGAGGCCCCTGCCCTGGTGCTGACTGTCCTTCGGAACACTGCTCCAGACCACCGGGCACACAGCCAACGGGGTCCTTCCAGGAACTTCCAAACGGTCCCCATCCAGACAGTCACCGCCATCGCTGACCTTGCTGTTCTCAGGCTTTCTTTCCTTACTGTCACCTCACTTGCTTTCCTCCTTTACCACTTTACTTCTTTCCACTTTTTACTCCCTTAACTTCACTTCCCTGTTTACTCAAGCTCGTCCCTGAGCTAACTGCCTGGTTTTCCCGCCTCCAGAGCTGTGACCTCCTTGGTGGGCGGAGCCAACCGCCTGGCCCACCCCCTGGTGTGCATCATCAGACTCCTGGAGGAAGGCAACAAGGATTTTTGGTTAGCATGGATGTGCCTACCTGGAGTGTGGGGTGTGGTGGTGTTGTGACCTGTGTCCCCTGGCTTGCCCAGGGCGACACATTCCCCCTTAGCAAAATGCAGACCGTCCGCGGGCTGCCGTCCTACACCGGTTTTATTTTTCTGTAAAAAGGGGATAACAGGGTTAAGCAAAACATAAATACATTTTTAATCAAAACTCTTTCCAAGACGGGAGGCACATTTACTTAAACGTTGCAACGGTTTACGGTTACGGTTTCCGCTCTCTCCCACCCAAGCAACCTGGCCCTGATGCTGCCCCTAAAGCCCAGGCAGCACCCCTTGACCCACAGTCCAGCACAAGCCACCCGAGCGGGATCTGTCCTTCCCCTCCAGAGGGTAGCCACCGGTTCCTTTGGTGGCTGGGCCCTAGCCTGCTCCGCTCAGGGCCCTCCCTCCAACCTGCCTCTCCGGAGACGGTATTGCGGAAACGGTAACGGTAACCAACATATTTACAAGCCACTTAACGTTTGTGGTGCCCTGCAAGTTCACGGGCTTGTCCATGGATAGTTCCCATGCATTTTAAACGGTCCCCACGGGGACAACGGTGCCGGCTCCTGCCGGTTGCAAATCACAAGGCAAATCAGATGAAAAACTCGGTAATTTTCATTTTTCTTCAGAACTTTTTCAAACAACAAACAGCAAACAAGCAACTCAGTGATGGTCCCAACGGGGGGGACGGTGCAACAGGCATCCGCTGCCCTACTCCGGTCCTTTTGCTGCTTCATCCGAGGGAGGGGATGCAGAGCCCACCTTGCTCTCCGGGCTGCCCCTCAGCTTTACATCCAGGGCAAACCACCCCCTCTCTCCGCAGTGCGGGGTATACCGCACCATGTCTCCCGGTATAAGATTACGGCCAGGATGCTCCTCGGGCAGGTGGGCATTCACATCCCGCCGGGCTACAAACACCTCGGCCTCCAGGCCCGGTTCGTATATGAACCCGTAGCCCCGGCGGACATCAAACCGCCTCACCTGCCCCTCGTAGAATGGGCCCCGGACACGGAAGATCGCTTGCCGCAGGTTCTCTTTTTCCCGTATGGCTCGGGCCACCAGCTCGGCTTTCCTTTGCTCCCTCTCCGTGATCTCCAGGCCCAGCTTTGTCGGCTCCCTGTCCCAGTATGGCGCTGCTGCCAGCGCCGGCGCACGGGTCGGGCCCCGCGGGACATCCAGCACGTTACCCACTGTCAGGAAGGTGGGTAGCGTATCCCGCGGTGTCATGGCCTTGGGCGCTGCCTTGCAGCAACAACCCGGCGCCACCTCAGCCGAGGTGTGGGGGATGGGCACAGGGGCTTTCCGCAGCGGGGCCTTCGGCTCGGAGCGGGTCATTGGCTCCGGCTCGGGAAACTGCTCGGGGACTGTCTCTGGCACAATCTTCGGGGCCTTCCATGGCAATGCCTCCGGTTTGCTTCGGGCTCCGGCTACAGGTCGGTCCACTGGGGCGGACGGGCTGGGTATCGCTACCGGTTGCGGTGGCAGCGGGCCTAGTGGCGGGGTCACGGCCCCCGAGACGGGTGGCGAGGGAGGCAACGGGGGGAGAGGGCTTGGACCGGGTCCCTCAGCCGCAGCGACCGGTCCCTTCGGGACATAGGGGCGTGGGTCACTCACCCTCCCTTCCTCCGCTTCCTCCTCGCGTCTCCGCACGGTGGCTATGACGTCCGCCATGTCGGTCTCCCACTCCTCCAAGAGGAGCTGCATCTTGACCTGCAGCCTTAGGTGGAGCTGCGCGGTCCGGATTTCCACCCACGCTGCGGTTCCCGGCGCGGGGGCCACGGTGTTTCGGGACGGCATCCACATGGTATCTTTCTGTCTTTCTTCCAGGAACGGTATGCTCGCAAGGTCCTGGCGTCCCTGCTTTTATATCCGCGACTACATGCCGCCAGCCGCCATCGCGTCCCCCTTAGCTCTTTCCGGCCCCTCCTCTCTCGGGGCGGGGTTTTGGCCTTCGCGCCTCTACTGCTCGAGAAGACGCTCGAGCGGGAACTTTTCGCGCCAAAGATGGCGGCTTCTGAAATTTTTCTGCCGGATACCTCCGGCGGTAACAAGGCGCACCTCTACCAGACGGCAGAGCGGTAAGATCCTGTTCGTGACGCCAAGTTGTCGCGGGCGGGGAGGAGGGTGTCGGCACACCACGCTCACCCCTTCTGCTCGGGTCCGGCAGCTGCTCAGTGGTGGCTCGAGCGGTGGGCCGGATCCCGGGGTTCCTCAAGCGACACTCCTCGCCCGTGAGGGAAAGGGGGGTTGTTGTGGTTGGGTGTGGGGATTGTTATAGTTCGTGACGCCACCCACGGTTGTGGTGATTTCACCACCGCTGCTCAATTCGGGGGTCCCGGGGATGGTGATGCGGAGCAGCCAGGTGTTGTGTTGCCCCTCCGTGGGTAGGGGTTGGTGATCCCGGGGCCCGGTGGTGGAGGAGGAGGTGCGGGGCCTGGTGGGCGCAGGGACGCGGGGGCAGCGCTGTGCCTTGCGGCACTGTGGTACTCACTCAGCCTGAGACACGGACACAGTTTGTACGGTAAACCAACGGCTGGTAGGACGGTCCCACAGACGGCTGCACCTGCACTCCCGGTAGGTGACGGTGATGTCCCTCTTCCTTGCACCTATGTTGACTGATGGTAGCGGTGGATTCCCTCCGGTTACCCGCTCCCCGACTGCAATCTGGGCCGGAGGAGCTCTACACTTTGCCCGCAGGCGCTGGCCCTGGGGAAACTGGTGCCCTGGCGGTGGCGGTGTCTCCCCCCGTACTGGTTGGGCTGTTGCCGTCAATCGGGACTTGGTTGTTGGGGGATCTACGTCCCCTTCACTGACGGATTCGGCAAATTTGGCGACTCCTAGCCTTGCCGGGGTCCGAGAGGCCCCTGCCCTGGTGCTGACTGTCCTTCGGAACACTGCTCCAGACCACCGGGCACACAGCCAACGGGGTCCTTCCAGGAACTTCCAAACGGTCCCCCTCCAGACAGTCACCGCCATCGCTGACCTTGCTGTTCTCAGGCTTTCTTTCCTTACTGTCACCTCACTTGCTTTCCTCCTTTACCACTTTACTTCTTTCCACTTTTTACTCCCTTAACTTCACTTCCCTGTTTACTCAAGCTCGTCCCTGAGCTAACTGCCTGGTTTTCCCGCCTCCAGAGCTGTGACCTCCTTGGTGGGCGGAGCCAACCGCCTGGCCCACCCCCTGGTGTGCATCATCAGACTCCTGGAGGAAGGCAACAAGGATTTTTGGTTAGCATGGATGTGCCTACCTGGAGTGTGGGGTGTGGTGGGGTTGTGACCTGTGTCCCCTGGCTTGCCCAGGGCGACACATATATACTGCTCAAAAAACGAAGGGAACAATAAAATATCTGTGAAGCCCCGCAGGTGTTGTGTCGGTGTCGGTGCGTTACCTTCAGGGACTCCACGTTGCTGGATCTCCGTCACTGGTAGGAAATCTTCGGTTTTGATCGTGACGCCACTCTCAGTATTGCGGTCAGTGGGGACCGCCACTGCAGGTTAGGGGACGCCTGGGGCTGATGGTGGGTGCAGTCGGATGTAGTAGCCTCCTGAGAGTGAGGCAAGCCCCAGGGCCCTGTGTAGGTTTGTAGTACCACAAGGCGCAGAATGACCACACAGGCAGGAATGTCTTTCAAAGGCTTTACTCACATTTGATGGCAGGGTGAGTAGCCCGGGCGTAGCTGAGATGAACCAGGTGGGAACCAGGTATCCTTCAGGCTGACTTTATGAGGGTGACTACTGACTCGCCTTCCTTAGCCCTTGGTGGTTTGGGGTGACCCCGACTTTGAGTCCCTATGGGGGTCGCCCAGGGAAGATGCTGCAGCCTCTCTCCCCCTTTTGTTTGCCGTTTGCTTGTTCCCCGGACCAGGCCACTCCAGCTGCTTGCCTCCTGTGACCTATGGGCCCTCACTGCGGTTACGTGGCTGCGGCTTTTGTGGTGTTGTGGTGTGGGCTTTGAGAGCCCCACGCCGGCAGGTTTAGCAGGGAAAGGTGGATCTATCCTCGCTTCGGGATCTGCCGCCCGGTTGGGCCTGGTGCTCTCTAGCAGTCTCCTTACTTCCCACTCCGTTGCACTCCCTAGCTGAAGCTGGCTTTCAGGTAGCACTCCTAGTTGACCGTTCTCCCCCGTCTGTAGCCACTGCGCGGACGCTGTCAGATTGCACAGCTCCAGGGATCTGCTCCTCACTTGAGCTCCCTGGACTCTACACTGAACTGGCTCACTGCTCCTCCTCTCCTGTTCTTGCCTACGCCACCTAGCAACCAGACTCTCCACCACACCCCTTGAGAGGAGATGGAGGCTCTACCCCCTCCACTATTCCAGTGAAGGTGAAGGCTTGCCCCCTCCTGGGATCCCCAGGGGTCCTCTCATGGGTACATGTGTGAGACCTGGTCACTATGCGCCTGTGTTCCACACCCCGGTCAGCCTTCTGGATTACCTGTGTTGTACTGTCCCCAGCATGGGTGCAGTACTCAGTGGTGCCTGACCAGGTCAGGGGCGCCACATTCCCCCTTAGTTATCACCAGCACGTCCTCGGGCTGCAAGACAACATTTTAAAATGCATAAAACATTAAAACATGTAAAACATTTTTAAAACCACCAGGTATCAGACATCACCACCCTCCACCCACAAGTCCGTTAACCCACCCAAAACCCTCTCAGGAGGCAGGTCACCGGTCCTGTTGGTAACCAGGTCTGGGCCATCCGTTTCCCCAGACCTTTCCTCCAATCTTCCTCTCCCGTTGGCCGCGACTTCAGCCACTTCTGGCAGGATGTAGAGGCGGCTTTCATGGGCTGGTGGTTTCAGGGTATACCTGGCCTGGTGGATCCGCGCCGTCAGCCTCTTCTGGCAGGTTGTAGAGGCGGCCTCCACAGTTGGTGCTGACCAGGTACCCTCTTTGTGGTGGTGAGCCAAGGCCCCATAAACAGGCGTGCTCTCTGGTCGCAGGTGAGCCAAGGCCCTATATACGGACGGGCCCCTCCTGGTTGCAGACGAGCCAAGCCCCTAAACAGGCTGGCCCTGGTGGTGGTGCCACTGGTGTAACTATTTACACTGCGAGAGTTTGTGGCTATAGCAAGTTCATAGCCTTCAAGTTTATTTCTCACAATAGTTTTTGTGGGCACATGCTTAAACAATAACGTTGCAAACTTTTCAACTTGTCAAACTGGTCAAACTTTCGGTACTTCTTTCTTTACTTTACTCCTCTTTACCAGGGCTTTGGCCTATTGGGCTACGGCACCTGCTGCTTTCTTGCTCCTTGTCATCCTCTGAGGTAGTTTCATCTGTAGGCTCTTTGTCTTTCCTTTCTTGATCTTCATCTGTTTCCTTTTCTGCATCTGTTTCTTTATCTCTGTCTTTGGGACATGGTGCTACGTCTAAGGCATAGTAGCCCCTTTCTCCTTGATGCAAGGTGAACTGTACTGCGTCTCCAATTTTCAAATTTCTGCCTGAATGTCCTCTGGGCAGGTGGGCTTGAACATCTCTCCGATTCACAAATATGCCCTCTTTTATTCCTCTTGCTACAATAAAGCCGTATCCGCTTTTCAAATTGAAGTCCTCTACTACTCCTCTGTAAAGGGGTCCTCTGACCTGGGCTCTAGACCTTCTCAGTAATCTTTTCTCCTGCAGGTCTCTGGCTGTGACCTCTCTCTGCTCTGGAGACTGTGGTGTTGGAGGATACTTTGCTCTGCTGCGCCGTGTCTTGCGGGCTGGGTTCATGCCTGCGGGCTCCCAGGTGAGGTCTTTGGGCTGATCTTCGTCAGCAGACGGGGTCAGATCTTCCTCATCCCAGCGAGAATAGGGCAGCATCTCTGGCTCTGAGTATAGGTCCACTGCTGGTGGCTCCGGAGTCAGCTCCTCAGCTTCCTGGCCTCCTCTCCCCCTTAGTTCTTCGCTGCACTCTGGTTGTGGAAGTGCTGGGGATGGGCTTTCTTCAGCTGGTCTGGGCGGTGGACTCTCTGGCGCGGCTGCAGGGGTTGCCTGAATCTCCTTGGGGGTATGCGGAGGGAGCAGATACCGATCCACCATCTCTTGTGGGAACTGGGCCTCTAGGTCAGCCTTCAGCTTCCAGTATTCAGGGTCCTCTCCTATCAGGGTCTTCCTAGCAGGGACCTCTCTGGACTGGGGAGCGGTGTCTGCTCTGGCCTTGCAGGCCGGGGAAAATAGTGATGCAATCTCTTGGCGGGCCGCGCCCTGTATGGCGGCGGCCTGGTCTTGGCGGGCCGCGCCTGGCATGGCGGCGGCCTGGATCAGTGTCGCTGTTGCAGGGGGCTCTGTGCAGGCTGGGCTGGACGTCGCTGCAGCGATCGGAGCTTGGCGGGCCGCACCCGGCGGGGCTGCGGCCTGGTTCAGCATCTCACTTGCGGCGCGGACGAGCGTCGCTGCTGCGGTGGGGTCTTGGCGGACTGGGCTCAGCAGGGTGGCAGCCTGGGTCAGTGTCACACCTGCGGCACGGATCAGTATCGCAGTGGTAGTCGGACCTTTGCGGGCCAGGCGGGGCATGGCTGCGGCGGCCTGGATTTGGCGGGCCGCATCTAGCGTGGCTGCGGCCTGGTTCGGTGGCGCCGCGCCGGGCGCCTCTTCCGGGACCGCGGGCGTGGCAGCAGGGGTCGGGGCACTTGTGCTGGCCGGGGCATCACTCGACTCACCCATCTGTGGCAGCATCGGGGTCTGCGTCGTCGCCGCTCGGTCTGACATGCGTCGCGCGGCTCCCTCCTCGTAGGTCCGCACCGCCGCAGCCATCTCCAGGAGCTCCGTGCGTTCTTCCCTAAGCTGTCGCACAATCCCGGCCTCCAGCCGGTCACAGAAGATGGCAAGCTCCCGGCACCACCAGGCAGCAGTGCCTGGTTCTGGGTATCCGCGTCTGGACTCCATTTCCTCTAGCAAGCTACTGGCTTCTCTTCTGCTCCGCCGTCTCTGGACGCCTCCGCTTTCTTCATCAGCGAGGTCAGGACTCTGCAGGGGATCTCTGGGTAGCCACACCTCTTCGTGGGCGGTAACTTCTTCCAGCGCGGGCTGCTGTTGTTTTTCAGCGCGCTTTTCATGGTGGCAATATGGCGGCGCTTCCAATTTTTCAAGCGGACCGCCCAGGCACATGGTCACCTGTCTGGACAGGTCTAGTCCTTATCCTGTTCGTGACGCCAAATGTGAAGCCCCGCAGGTGTTGTGTCGGTGTCGGTGCGTTACCTTCAGGGACTCCACGTTGCTGGATCTCCGTCACTGGTAGGAAATCTTCGGTTTTGATCGTGACGCCACTCTCAGTATTGCGGTCAGTGGGGACCGCCACTGCAGGTTAGGGGACGCCTGGGGCTGATGGTGGGTGCAGTCGGATGTAGTAGCCTCCTGAGAGTGAGGCAAGCCCCAGGGCCCTGTGTAGGTTTGTAGTACCACAAGGCGCAGAATGACCACACAGGCAGGAATGTCTTTCAAAGGCTTTACTCACATTTGATGGCAGGGTGAGTAGCCCGGGCGTAGCTGAGATGAACCAGGTGGGAACCAGGTATCCTTCAGGCTGACTTTATGAGGGTGACTACTGACTCGCCTTCCTTAGCCCTTGGTGGTTTGGGGTGACCCCGACTTTGAGTCCCTATGGGGGTCGCCCAGGGAAGATGCTGCAGCCTCTCTCCCCCTTTTGTTTGCCGTTTGCTTGTTCCCCGGACCAGGCCACTCCAGCTGCTTGCCTCCTGTGACCTATGGGCCCTCACTGCGGTTACGTGGCTGCGGCTTTTGTGGTGTTGTGGTGTGGGCTTTGAGAGCCCCACGCCGGCAGGTTTAGCAGGGAAAGGTGGATCTATCCTCGCTTCGGGATCTGCCGCCCGGTTGGGCCTGGTGCTCTCTAGCAGTCTCCTTACTTCCCACTCCGTTGCACTCCCTAGCTGAAGCTGGCTTTCAGGTAGCACTCCTAGTTGACCGTTCTCCCCCGTCTGTAGCCACTGCGCGGACGCTGTCAGATTGCACAGCTCCAGGGATCTGCTCCTCACTTGAGCTCCCTGGACTCTACACTGAACTGGCTCACTGCTCCTCCTCTCCTGTTCTTGCCTACGCCACCTAGCAACCAGACTCTCCACCACACCCCTTGAGAGGAGATGGAGGCTCTACCCCCTCCACTATTCCAGTGAAGGTGAAGGCTTGCCCCCTCCTGGGATCCCCAGGGGTCCTCTCATGGGTACATGTGTGAGACCTGGTCACTATGCGCCTGTGTTCCACACCCCGGTCAGCCTTCTGGATTACCTGTGTTGTACTGTCCCCAGCATGGGTGCAGTACTCAGTGGTGCCTGACCAGGTCAGGGGCGCCACATATCATTGTGTTGTTCCCTTTATTTTTTTGAGTAGTATATTTTTATTTAACTGTTAAAAAAAAAACTTAGGCATGGTTGACCATGATAACATGATGACATAATTGCAACTGTGAAACAAATCATGTTGACACGTGTGAAGTCACACCAGTAACACCATGCAGACAACGTGTCCTCATTATCTGAAACTCGACTTATGGTTTTAGGGTATAATATAAACACATACAAACATATGACAAGTGGTAGATAATCCTGCCTTTGCCATGGACCACTGCATTTTTACCATGTAGATGAGATTTTTTTAATGAAACATATGATACACTGGTGTAATCTGGAGAGATCTACCAAGCCTTAGTGGTATTTAAAGAAGTAATAATTAGTATAAATTTATAGGATGGGGTATGGATCTATTGAGTTTACCTAAATGAAAAAAATTGTAAGATGAGCAGATAAAATCTTAATATTAAGCTGTGTGCTAGAGATAGATGTCGGCTATTTATTATATACATCAGCAGGGTGTGGAGGGAGCTGAGCTCCTGAGCCACCTCCATGTGCAGATATCCAAGGGTAAATATACAGATAAATTAATGTCCATCAAGGGGTTAACAAATGTATTTACCTTCCAGTAGATGGGTTAACTCCTAATATCCCAGTCACTTCTTTCCATCCCATTAGTTTGTATCCAGCAGTTAGCTGCTCATGTTCCTCCCCTTCCCTCTCATCCCATGGCTGGGTACTAAACATCCGCCTCCTATTCAAATCAATTGGAGGAGGAGATGAAGGATCCGGCTGCGGCCATTATCAGAAGATGGAGCAGCTCCAGAACTGAATATTCCCTTCTGCCTCCAGCACTGTGAGCAGCTGTTCGGTGGGGGTGCTGAGCGTTGGACCCAGCTGATCAGACATTGATGACCTTTCCTAAGGATAAGCCATCAATGTAAAAGTAGTGGACAAACTCTTTAAGGACTAGAGCTACAGCCAAATGGCACAGTTTCATCACCTGATATCAGTTGCATACAGAAGAAGAAACAGTGGTTTTATTGTTACCACTTAGTAACATACACACACACGCACACACACACACAAAACAAGGGAAGAAATGGGAGACCATAGATAAAAGGATGGGATACACACAGAAAAACAGAGTAATGGCCACATAAGGCTGCCGGGACAAGTTTTGACTGCCTTACAAACGGATCCATGGGTTTATGGGACAAACCAGTGGCTGTAGAGTTAACACTAGAACTACTGGACTCGTGACACCTATATAGAAATACATGGTGCAAAGTAGTCAAAATGACTACCTCAGTAGATCCAGTGTTAAACTGTGCATGCAGGTGTCATCTGCACTTTTACAAGAGAGGTGATTCTTCAGTAAAAGCTTGCATACAGTATTTAAAATAAATTGGCTGGAAAGTTGTTCAAAACATTTTGGAGAGCTAACCACAAATCTTCTGTGGATAGGCTTTCATTTTGTCTTCTAATGTATTTATCTATAGTGTAAACGTTTGTTCAGTACATTAATACAACCTGATCTCCTTCTCTACTCCCCTGTCATCTTTTCTTCCCACCATCGCATCCAAGATTTCTCTCGTGCCTCCCCCATACTCTGGAATGCTCTGCCACAACACATCAGACTCTCGCCTACCTTGACAAGCTTCAAAAGGAACCTGAAGACCCACCTCTTCCGACAGGCCTACAACCTGCCATAACCCTCAGTCCGATATAGCACCGCACAACCAGTTCTACCATAACCTACTGTAGCCTCACCTATCCCTTGTAGACTGTGAGCCCTCGCGAGCAGGGACCTCTATCCTCCTGTACCTGTCTGTGTCTTGTATTGTTTATAATTATTGTACTTGTCCCTATTATGTATACCCCTTTCACATGTAAAGCGCCATGGAATTGATGGCGCTATAATAATAAATAATAATAATAATAATTCCCCAATCAATTAGAACGCTGTGTAAAATGTACAGAAAACAAGAGTGAAATCATTTGGAAACCTCTTACAGCCATATTTTATTCACAACAGAACATGGAACACAGGTCAGACGTTTAAAGAAACTGAAAGCAGCAACACGTCTAAAATACGTTGGGACAGCGTTAACAAAAGGCTGGTAAAATAAGTGGTACTAATCAAAAATAGCTGCAGGGTCAATTTCCAACTAAGTCATATCACTATATATAAAGCAGGCTCGAGAAACAGAGTCTCTCAAAAGCAAAGCAGAGAGGCTGACCAATCTGAGAACAGCTGCCTCAAAAATTGTGGAACAATTCCAGAAAAATGTTATTCAATGTAAAATTGCATAAACTTTGAATGTTGCACCATCTACATTATATCATTCAGATAATCTGGAGAAATCCATGTTTACAAGATTCAAGGCCAATATCTACGAGCCCTCAAGCTCTGTGCGCACGCTGAGTATTTGATTGCTGAAGTTTTTGCACCAAAAATCAGCATCTCCTAGCAGAAAAATGTGTATTTTCACAGTGCATTTTTGACTCATTTTCAGTGTATTTCTAATTAGTTTGTTCCATGCATTTTTCATGCATTTGGGGAGGAAAAACGCTGCCAAAACCGCTAAAAGAATCGACATGCTGTAGGTTATTCCTGTGTGGCGCCTTGACTAGCCAGGTCGTCACAGGTAACATACATACACCCCCACCCCCACTAGACAGTAACATTAGCCAAACATAAAACCCTTGTTGCCTCCCTCCAGGGTCTGATGTCCACACCAGGTGGGGCGGAGCCAAGTGGTTGGCCCAACCCACCGAGGAGTTCACAGGCCTGGAGGCGGGAAAAGGAGTCAGTGAAGTTGAGGAGGTGGAAGTGAGAGGAGTCAAGTGAAGGGTGTCTGGGTTTGTGGCCCAGGCACTGACAACAAGGTTGGGAGACGGTGGTGGCCGTCTGCAGGAGTGGTGAATCGACGCGGAACCGTAGGACCGGGGTTGCGTTGGAGCGAAGTGAAGCCAGCACACACAGGCAGGGCCATCGGACCCCGACTAGGCTTGGAGTCGCCGTCAACAGTCAAATCCGAGTGTGACAGGATTTGGCTGCGGGCAAACGGGCTCCTCCAGCATCCATACACCGGGGAGCAGACTACCGTTGGGAATCCACCGTAGTCAAACAAGTACACAAAGCTGCAGGGAAAGACAGCCGCCATCACCTGTCCGGGAAAGACACTGCAGCCGGCTGCGGGACCCGTCCATCCAGCCGTTTGGTTTACCGAGACTTTGTGCATCTCTTACTGAGTGAGTACACCCGCGCCATCCGGCACCGCACCGCGCTGTCCCTGCAACCCTGCACCTCACCTACCCTGCCTCCCCGTCACACCACAACCGACCACCGACTCCTACCCACGGAGGGGGAAAACAACATCCCAGCTGCTCCCTACCATCGCTCCCGGGATCCCTGTCACCAGCAGCGGTGGTGCCTACCTTCACCACAACCCGTGGGTGGCGTCACGGACTAAATCCCCCAAACCAACCACCCCTTTCACTCACGGGCGAGGAGCGCTGCTCGAGTCCCCGGATCCGACCCACCGCTCAAGCCACCGAGCAGCAGCAGCCGCAGCAGCGCCGGATCCGAGCGTTAGCGAGCGCAGCAGCGGCGGCGTCCTCCCCGCCCGCGACACCTGCACCAAATCTGGAAGAGAAAAATAAGCTACATGTGCACCACACTTCACAATTCTCATTGACTTTGTTGACGTAAGGATAGGCAATGCAGTTTTGTGACAAAAAGCATAAGAAACTCAGTGTGTGCACATAGCCTCAGCAGCATTGAATTAAAAGCATACATGATTCCCTACCCTTAACTAGAGATGAGCGAACCGGTCCCGGTTCGGCTCGAGGCCGGTTCGCCGAACGGGGGTCCCGTTCGAGTTCGGTTCGTCGAACGTTCGACGAACCGAACTCGAACGTATAGGCTATAATGGGAGGCAATCACAAACACATAAAAATGCATTATAAATGTACACAAACAGTTAATAAACATTGCCATAACACTTACCGGTCCTCGCGATCCCTTCTGCACTCTGTCTCCTGCCGCTATTCCATCCGATGATCGCTGAATCCTCCCGGTGACCTGCACTGCCAGCAGAGAAGCAGGACCTATCGTGACGTCAAAATAGCCATGTGACCAGTCACGTGGCTATTATCTCATTGGCTACAGACTGGTCACATGACTATGACACGTCATGTAGGACCTGCGAGTGCATCTCTCCGGTACACGGTGCACATATGTGTATCGCCGTGTACCGGCGACATGCTCTAGCACACGGTCGACTCCCCGTTCCGTTAGGGACCGGCTGACACAGCCGGTCATTAACGGAGATCACCGTTGCCATAGCAACGCAGTTAGCGGTGACGTCACCGCTAACCGCGGCTCCGGGAGCACCGTTGCTATGGTAACGCGTCTGTCAGCGTTACCGCTAGCAGCCAGCAGTGATCACTCATGGAGTGAAGGCTGCACGCTGCTTCCCGATTGTAGTGAGCATTGTAGTTAGGATGGAGGTTCCCCAGCCCCAAGTGATGCCCCTCACTACAATCGTCACTACTACTACACTAGAAAGAAAGAACACAGAAGAGCAGGATCGTGGAGGGCTGACAGGGGTAATAAAGATGGAGTCTCTAATGTGTCTGTGTATTTATTTCTATTAAAGTATTTTTTCTCTGTGTGGTGTCTTTTTTTAACCCTTTATTGGAGATTCTTAATGGCCGGGTCAAACGTGCCTGACATTAAGAATCTCTGGCTTAATACTGGCTGGTAAAACAAAGCCAGTATTAACTCATGATTACCCAACAAGCCACCCGGCTCCAGGGCTGTTGGAAGAGTTGGATACAGCGCCAGATGATGGCGCTTCTATGAGAGCGCCATTTTCTGGGACGGCTGCGGACTGAAATCCGCAGCAGAGGCGCCCACAAACCTCGGGCTAACCTGTGCTGCGGATTCCAATCCCCAGCTGCCTAGTTGTACCCGGCTGGACACAAAAATAGGGCGAAGCCCACGTCATTTGTTTTTTAATTATTTCATGAAATAAGTGAAATAATTAAAAAAAACGGGCTTCCCTATATTTTTGGTTCCCAGCCGGGTACAAATAGGCAACTGGGGGTTGGAGGCAGCCCGTGGCTGCCAGCTGTACCTGGCTAGCATACAAAAATATGGCGAAGCCCACGTCATTTTTTTGGTGGGCAAAAAACTTCTGCATACAGTCCTGGATGGAGTATGCTGAGCCTTGTAGTTCTGCAGCTGCTGTCTGCTCTTCTCCATACAGACAGACAGCAGCTGCAGAACTACAAGGCTCAGCATACTCCATCCAGGACTGTATGCAGAAGTTTTTTGCCCCCTGAAAAAATTATGTGGCTTCGCCATATTTTTGTATGCTAGCCAGGTACAGCAGGCAGGTACGGCTGCCCCCAACCCCCAGTTGCCTATTTGTACCCGGCTGGGAACCAAAAATAAAGGGAAGCCCTTTTTTTATTATTTCATGAATTTCATGAAATAATTAGAAAACAAATGACGTAGGCTTTGCCCCATTTTTGTGTCCAGCCAGGTACAACTAGGCAGCTGGGATTGGAATCCGCACCACCGGTTGGCCTGAGCTTTCTGGGCCCCACTGCTGCGAATTGCAGTCTGCAGCCACCTCAGAAAATGGCATTTTCATAGAAGCGCCATCTTCTGGCGCTGTATCCAACTCTTCCAGCACCTGCCTGCTATACCTGGCTAGCATACAAAAATATGGCGAAGCTCACGTCCTTTTTTTGTAGCTTTTTGGCAAAAAAAAAAAAAAATGCTTCCCTGGATTTTCCATTGCCAGTGAAGGTAACACCAAGCAGTGGGGGTTAGCAGCCAGTAGCTGCTTGGATTACCCTTAGCTAGCAATACAAAAAATGCAGTGGGAGCTAACATATATTTTTTTTAATTATTTATTTAAATAACTAAAAATAAAATGGGCTTCCCTGTATTTTGATTGCTGGACATCACAGTGCTGTAAAAATAAATCTTTAAAAAAATGACGTAGCGCTCCGCGGTATTTTTGATTCTCAGCGCAGATCAAGCAGACAGCTATGGGTTGCCACCCCCATCTGCCTGCCGTTACCTTGGTTGGCAATCAAAATACAGGGAAGCCCATTAATTTTTTCTATTTAAAAAATAGTTAAAAAAAAAAATGACGTTGGGTCCCCCAATTTTTGATAGCCAGCTAGGGTAAAGCAGACGGCTGTAGCCTGAAAACCACAGCTGGCAGCTTTACCGTGGTTGGGGATCCAATGTGGAGGTCCCCTCAGGCTCTTTTTTATAATTATTTTATAAATATTAATAATTACACAATAAAAGTAGGGGACCCCCAAATTGGATCACCAGCCAAGGTAAAGCGGACAGCTGTGGTCTGGTATTCTCAGGGTGGGAAGGTCCATAGTTATTGGGCCTTCACAGCCTAAAAATAGCAGGCCGCAGGCACCCCAGACGTGGCGCATCCACTAGATGCGCCAATCCTGGCGCTTCACCCCAGCTCATCCCGTGCCCTGGTGCAGTGGCAAACGGGGTAATAAATCGGGTTGATACTAGCTGTAAAGTCACCTGAGATCAAGCCCAGCAGTTTGTGATGTCATGGCGTCTATTAGATACCCAACATCATAAACTGTCAGTACTAACAAAAACAAAAAATCGACAAAAGAAATTTATTTGAAAAAACAGTCCCCAAAACATTTCCTCTTTCACCAATTTATTGTAAGAAAAAAAATAAAGGGGTCCCACGACGACTCTGGACCGTCTAGAATATGGGGGGGAGACACTCAGGGAACGTATCCCCCATTTTCTAGGAGTGCGGACCCTTCATGTGAGGAGTGTGGGTGCAATGAATCTGCACTCACTCTCCCCGGGTCCACAGCAGCAGAGTCCATGTCGTAATGGTTGCTACCAAAGCTGCAATGCCCTGCTCATGAGGTAAGGGCATGCCTAATCAGGAGAACTACTGTAGAGGAAGCTCTGCTCACTGGTATATAGGTGCTCAGAGGTAATAATAGATAAAATTAGTGAGTAACCTCGGCACTCTATATCTCCCAGACTAAGTCAGTAAGTCACAACGGATAGTAATGCAAAATCACTCTTTATTGGTCCGTATTAAGAAATTTTTTTTTTCATAAGCATATATGTTTTTGTCCAAAACAAGTTACAAATGACGTTTCGGCCTGAGCCTTCGTCAGATTGGACTTATCTGCATGTAATCATGAAAAATGACAATAATCAGTATCACATAAGAGTGAGAGAACAATAACATAAACTCGAACAATGTAGAGGTACAATTGGGATGCAGCAAAAAAATTGCAACACAGCAAGAAATGAAACACATGATACAAATGTCATAATACAGTACAAGGACAATATAGTAATGACAAATATGGGGTCAGAGTAGACTTAGACAGCTCTGGTACGAAAGAGATGTCAATCATAAAGTAACATGTGCAGTAGGTGTAGAGCTACACTATGCATGGCAGAGCTAATGGGTAGACCGACCATAGAAAAAGTAGAGAAAAAGTGGAGAAAAAGTGGAGAATAAGTGGAACATAAGAGGAGAAAAAGTGGAGAAAAAGTGGAGAAAAAAGTGGAGAAAAAGTGGAGAAAAAGTGGAGAAAAAGTGGAGAAAAAGTGGAGAAAAAGTGGAGATTAAGAGGAGAAAAAGTGGAGAAAAAAGTGGAGAAAAAGTGGAGAAAAAGTGGAGCATAAGTGGAGAAAAAGTGGAGAAAAAGTGGAGAAAAAGTGGAGCATAAGAGGAGAAAAAGTGGAGAAAAAAGTGGAGAAAAAGTGGAGAAAAAGTGGAGCATAAGAGGAGAAAAAGTGGAGAAAAAGTGGAGAAAAAGTGGAGCATAAGAGGAGAAAAAGTGGAGAAAAAGTGGAGAAAAAGTGGAGCATAAGAGGAGAAAAAGTGGAGAAAAAGTGGAGAAAAAAGTGGAGAAAAAGTGGAGAAAAAGTGGAGAAAAAGTGGAGAAAAAGTGGAGATTAAGAGGAGAAAAAGTGGAGAAAAAGTGGAGCATAAGAGGAGAAAAAGTGGAGATTAAGAGGAGAAAAAGTGGAGAAAAAGTGGAGAAAAAGTGGAGAAAAAGTGGAGAAAAAGTGGAGCATAAGAGGAGAAAAAGTGGAGAAAAAAGTGGAGAAAAAGTGGAGAAAAAGTGGAGATTAAGAGGAGAAAAAGTGGAGCATAAGAGGAGAAAAAGTGGAGAAAAAAGTGGAGAAAAAGTGGAGAAAGTGGAGAAAAAAATGGAGAAAAAGTGGAGAAAAAGTGGAGAAAAAGTGGAGAATAAGAGGAGAAAAAGTGGAGAAAAAGTGGAGAAAAAGTGGAGAATAAGAGGAGAAAAAGTGGAGAAAAAGTGGAGAAAAAGTGGAGAAAAAGTGGAGCATAAGAGGAGAAAAAGTGGAGAAAAAAGTGGGGAAAAAGTGGAGAAAAAGTGGAGATTAAGAGGAGAAAAAGTGGAGCATAAGAGGAGAAAAAGTGGAGAAAAAAGTGGAGAAAAAGTGGAGAATAAGTGGAGAAAAAAATGGAGAAAAAGTGGAGAAAAAGTGGAGAAAAAGTTGAGCATAAGAGGAGAAAAAGTGGAGAAAAAGTGGAGAAAAAGTGGAGCATAAGAGGAGAAAAAGTGGAGAAAAAAGTGGAGAAAAAGTGGAGAAAAAGTGGAGCATAAGAGGAGAAAAAGTGGAGAAAAAGTGGAGAAAAAGTGGAGCATAAGAGGAGAAAAAGTGGAGAAAAAGTGGAGAAAAAGTGGAGCATAAGAGGAGAAAAAGTGGAGAAAAAGTGGAGAAAAAAGTGGAGAAAAAGTGGAGAAAAAGTGGAGAAAAAGTGGAGAAAAAGTGGAGATTAAGAGGAGAAAAAGTGGAGAAAAAGTGGAGAAAAAGTGGAGCATAAGAGGAGAAAAAGTGGAGAAAAAAGTGGAGAAAACGTGGAGAAAACGTGGAGAAAAAGTGGAGAAAAAGTGGAGAAAAAGTGGAGAAAAAGTGGAGCATAAGAGGAGAAAAAGTAGAGAAAAAAGTGGAGAAAACGTGGAGAAAAAGTGGAGAAAAAGTGGAGAAAAAGTGGAGCATAAGAGGAGAAAAAGTGGAGATTAAGAGGAGAAAAAGTGGAGAAAAAGTGGAGAAAAAGTGGAGAAAAAGTGGAGAAAAAGTGGAGAAAAAGTGGAGCATAAGAGGAGAAAAAGTGGAGAAAAAAGTGGAGAAAAAGTGGAGAAAAAGTGGAGAAAAAGTGGAGCATAAGAGGAGAAAAAGTGGAGAAAAAAGTGGAGAAAAAGTGGAGAAAGTGGAGAAAAAAATGGAGAAAAAGTGGAGAAAAAGTGGAGAAAAAGTGGAGAATAAGAGGAGAATAAGAGGAGAAAAAGTGGAGAAAAAGTGGAGAAAAAGTGGAGAATAAGAGGAGAAAAAGTGGAGAATAAGTGGAGAAAAAAATGGAGAAAAAGTGGAGAAAAAGTGGAGAGAAAGTGGAGAAAAAAATGGAGAAAAAGTGGAACACCCTTTGGTACCTTTCATGTGGCACTATGGGTGCTTAGCTTTGTATTTAGCCAAAAAAATGAAAAAAAAATGACATAGGGTTCCCCCTAGTTTTGTAGCCAGCTAGGGTAAAGCAGACGGCTGCAGCCTGCAGACCACAGCTGGCAACCTCACCTTGGCTGGTAATCCAAAACTGAGGGCACCCCACGCTGTTATTTTAAATTAAATAAATAATTAAAAAAAAAAACACGTAGGGGTCCCCCAAAATTGGATCACCAGCCAAGGTAAAGCAGACAGCTGGGGCCTGATATTCTCAGACTAGGGAGGTCCATGGTTATTGGAATCTCCCCAGCCTAAAAATAGCAGGCCGCAGCCGCCCCAGAAGTGGCGCATCCATTAGATGCGCCAATCCTGGTGCTTCGCCCCAGCTCATCCCGCGCCCTGGTGCGGTGGCAAACGGGGTAATATTTGGGGTTAATACCAGATGTGTAATGTCACCTGGCATCAAGCCCTGGGGTTGGTGAGGTCAGGCGTCTATCAGATACCCGACATCACCAACCCAGTCAGTAATAAAAAAAAATACACGACAAACACATTTTTATTTGAAAAAACACTCCCCAAAACATTCCCTCTTTAACCAATTTATTAGATTGAAAAACAAATCCAGGTCTGGTGTAATCCAAGGGGTTGCCATGACGATGCACACTGTCCCAGTCAATGAAGAGCAGGATGTTCCCCATTGGCTGGGAGAGCAGTGCAGTGACCTGAGCTAACATCAATGGGTCAGCCCAGGTCACTGCAGGGGGGTGACAAGTGCTGCTGTCAGTGAGGTACATTACCTGCGCTGATCTCCAGCACACTGACAGCCCCTGTCACTGAGGTCAATGACCGGCGCCTTCACATCAAGTATCGCGAGAGGTCCGTGACGTCACCGCCAGTGTCAGTCTCGGGTCGGAAGCGATAGGTGATGTGACAAGCGGCGGCCATGGAGGACAGTGACAGCGCTGAGGTCGGGATGGCGGGACTTCATCACCGCAGGTAAGCCGAGCGAGCGAGCGAGCGAGCGGGCGGGCGGGCGGGCGGGCGGGGGGTGGGGTTGGGTGGGGGATGGATGTGTGTGTGTGTGTGTGTTTGTGTATGTGTATGTATGTGTACATGCCGCGGGCAGGAGGGGGTGGAGCGAGCTGAGCGGGAAAGTGTGGGCTTCCTGCACGTAACTAAGATAAACATCGGGTTACTAACCAAAGCGCTTTGCTTGGATACCCGATGTTTATCTTGGTTACCAGCTTGTGGCAGGCTGCCAGCGATGGCTCCTGCTCACTGTAGCTGTAAAAAGCCCTGCTTTTTGCTGCTAGAACCGTTCTCGAACATATCTAGAACTATCGAGCTTTTAGCAAAAAGCTCGAGTTCTAGTTCGATCTCGAACAGCCCAAAAATCACTCGAGCCTAGAACTGGAGAACCACGAACCACGAACCGCGCTCAACTCTACCCTTAACTGAATAAACTCTGCAGCTTAACTCTGCAGGAGAGCAGGAAGAAATGGCCTCCCTGCACTGACGTTCTCCGTTCTGAATGCCGCAGGTCTCTTGACTGCAGCCTGTCGAACGACAGTTCCAGTGCAAGATGATATAATGATGTCATTGCGCCATGATGCATATAGCACATCAGTCTCAGCGCACTGATGGACTCACTGCAGTTAGGCGAGTATATGATGTTTTTATTTAATATTGTGTTAAGGTCATTATGTAGTGGGTCCACTAAGGGGCCCGTATAAATAGTGGGGGCTACTAAGGTGGTCTTAATAAATAGTTTGGGCTACTAAGAGGGCCCATCATACATAGTGTGGGCTTCTAAGGGGCCTCATATACAGTTGGGGCTACCAAGGGGGCCATCATAAATAGTGGGGTTACTAATGGGGTCACCATAGAGTGTGGGGGCTATGATACAGTATGGGGACTAGCCCTCAGATAGAGTGAGGGCTACAAAAAGGGATATCATACATAATGGGAGCTACTAAGGGGGCTTTACACAGAGTGGAAGCTCCGAAGAGGGCTACAAGACAGTGAGGAAGTTACTAAAGTACCAAATTACAGAGTGGGGGCAACTGAGGAGCCATGATACAGTGAAAGGGCTACCAAGGGGGCCATGACACAGCATTTTGGCTACTAAGGGGGGGCCATGATACAATATGGGGGCTATTGTGGGGCGATTGCACTGCATGACTATATGATACAGTGTGGGTTCTACAGGGTGGCCAATTCGGGGTCTGTACCAGACACCTAGTGTCTGTGTACGGACCCTGAACATGGACTTCTCAGAGAAATCCATGTTACTGTTCGAGTTATGCCACCTGGATTAGAATAAAAAAAGAAGGAAAAAGGAAGCAAAACGTGGATAAAGCAGGACAGTTATATTTACCGAGTAACACTGCTCCGAGGTCCACTCATTAAAGCTTTTAAACATGCACTGCTTCCCTCGCCCACCCTCTGTGACAGCGTATATGATTGGTTGCAGTCAGATTGCTGGTATGTCGGCATCTGTGATAGGTTGCCATCACACTAAAGGCCACTTTACACGCTACGACATCGCTCCAGCGACTTCGGAGTCACGGAATTTGTGACGCACATCCGGCCACTGTAGCGATGTCGTTGCATGTGACACCTATGAGCGATTTTGAATCGTTGCATAAACGTTCAAAATCGCTCATCGGTGACATGGGGGTCCATTCCCAATTATTGTTGCAGCTGCAGGTAGGATGTTGTTCGTCGTTCCTGCGGCAGCACACATCGCTATGTGTGATGCCGCAGGAACAAGGAACATCTCCTTACCTGCGGCCTCCAGCAATGTGGAAGGAAGGAGGTGGGCGGGATGTTACGTCCCGCTCATCTCCGCCCCTCCGCTTCTATTGGCCGGCTGTTTAGTGACATCACAGTGATGTCGCGGTGACGCCGAATGAACCGCCCCCTTAGAAAGGAGGCGGTTCACCGGTCACAGCGACGTCGCTAGGCAGGTAATTAGTGTGACGGATCCGCGTGATTTTGTGTGCCATGGGCAGCGATTTGCCTGTGTCGCACAAACGATGGGGCGGGTGCGCTCGCTAGCGATATCGGTCACGATATCGCAGCGTGTAAAGCGGCCTTAACTGTGTGGGTTTCTGGAGTGGAGTGTAAAAATAAATAAATAATTGGAAAAAATTGCGCAGAGTTCCCCATATTTTGATACCCAATGCAGACAAAGCAGACTGCTGGAGGCTGTAGACCCCAACTGTGTGCAATATCTTGGCCGTGTATCAAAATACGAAGGACCCCAGGTGGCATTTTTTATTTATTGAAATAAGTTAGACTACACCGCCATTCTCTGTGCTGGCATCTGTGATTGGTTGCCCTCACACTTGCCATCTGGGTCCCCAAAGTAAAGTGTAAAAATAAATAAATAATTGGTGCAGCAACCAGCTGTGTGCTTTATCTTGGCTGAATATCAAAATACAAGGGACCCCATGTGGCTTTTTTTTTTAAATTATTAACATTATTTTAATCATAATTAAAACAGGGTGAGTTACCCTCAATTTTGATACCCAGCCAAGAAAAAACATATAGCTGGGGGCTGGTATTCTCAGGCTTGTGTGGCCCAGGGTTATTGGCCCTCCCCAGCTTAAAAATAGCAGCCCACAGCCACCCCAGAATTGGCATATCCAATAGCTATGCCAATCCTGGAGCTTAAAGTGCATTAGAAAACGTGACCAATTTCTGTGGCCCACGCGTCACACTGATTGAGCCACTGCTGTGAATGCGGTGATGTCCATAAGTTCACCTGAGGTCACAGTAGGTGGTTCCCATGGTACTCCAGCTGTGACCACAGGTACACTCAATTAACAAATTGAACTCACCTTAAGTAAACTCTATTCCACTAACAACGCCAGGCCACATTTTAATTGTTCTACTGTGAGAAACTCTTGTGGCTTAAGATTACTTCTGTGGTCTGCAGCAACTCTGGAGTTGTCTCCTATTGAGAACAGCTGAGACATCTTTGTTTTTCAATTGTAAATGGAACTGCTAGAGGCAAATCTTGATAATTTGCCCAAGTGCCTTTAGCATGGCAGAAGATTCTGTAGACAACCATTAATAACCTTACTGATAGCATGTCTAGACGTGTACGTGTATTTCTGCATGTGATGCTTATAATCAGTGCTCAATAATGCATATCATTTACGCTATCAAACCTGTGATTTTCATAATTCCATTACTTTTTCTTTTTGGTATTGCAAAATAATGTGTCCTTCTTTACCTTTAGCTTTGACTCAGTATACATTAGAATCTCATTCTTGGGTTAGTATTTGGAGCTATTTATTACACAATATAATTCATGGAAATCGGCTTTTGGAAATGTCCTAGTGAGTTTTAGCATAATATATTCGTACTACTGTAACTAACGCTTGTATTTCTCTGGGGTGGGTGATGGATTGTACAGTTGAAATTCTCCTAGCATAATCCGCATAACTGCAGACAATTCCTTGGAAATTTTATACCAAACGTACTCATACTGTAACAAGTCATTTTCTTTACTATTTGAAATGTCTGATTGTGTATTCCACTTTTATTTAAAATATTAATGACCAATATCTGTGCAGTTCCTGACTTAACCTATTGAAATACTGGCTATAATCACAGTCTGACTGCAAGTTTCATAAATACCTTTACATATTACTACAAATAGGCAGATATTGTGACATTTGAATTAGCCACCTTCACCAAATTTTAACCAAGAATTTGATTTGTGGCATATAAATTTTCTCAAACTCTCAATACTGTAAAACTTGCCATTGCTCAGAAAATACACATGAGGAGAGGAGACAGAACCTAGCTAAGCATAAGAATGTGCACTTTACAGCAGAGGGAGGACCCCTCTGACTATAAGAGCTTATATTCTACAAGAGAGAGAGGACCCCGCTGACCATAGGAGCTTACACTCCACAGGAGGGGGAGGACCCCACTGATTACAACAGCTTACACTCTACTGGAGAAGGATGACCCCACTGATTATAAGAGATTTTATTCCATAAGAGAGAGATTACCAAGCCGATCATAAGAGCTTACACTTTACAGGAGAGACAGAGGATCCCGATGACCATAAGAGATTACACTCTACAGGAAAGACAGTGGACCCCATTGACCATAAGAGCATAAAGTCTACAGGAGATAGACTGAGGACCCCTCTGACCATAAGAGCTTACACTCTACAGGAGAGACAGAGGATCCCGCTGACCATAAGAGATTACACTCTACAGGAAAGACAGAGGACCTCTCAGACCATAAGAGCTTACACTCTACAGGAAAGACAGAGGACCTCTCAGACCATAAGAGCTTACACTCTACAGGAGAGACAGAGGACCTCTCTGACCATAAGAGCTTACACTCTACAGAAGAGACAGAGGACCTCTCTGACCATAAAAGCTTACACTCTACAGGGGAGACAGAGGACCACGCTGACCATAAGAGATTACATTCTACAGGAGAGACAAAGGATCCATCTAACCATAAGTACTTACAATCTTCAGGAAAATTAACTTATTTCCTCCCAGGAGCTGACATCTTTCAGTTATAGGGACGGTGCACAAAGCAGCTACAGTCACCGCTCTATAAACGCTCCTATGACTGAAAGATGGCGCTTTCGGGAGGAAATCAGTTTATTTTTTGCTGGTAGCTACACTCTGAATAAAGCAGCCAGACAGCTGTGTAATGTTAATTACCTGCAGATTAACCCCATATCTGCAGGTACCTATTGTTTTCCAAAGTGACAGGTTCTCTTTAAAAAGGCAGACACTGGATGTAAAATAAAACCATATGTTTAGGAATACAAATCATTAGGAAATATTATGAGTTTTCTTATACTAAGCTATAGATTTCAGTTAATAAGTAGAATATGGAAAGACTAATCTGAAATCTCATCCCTCTTGCTAGGACATTACAGTTAGCATCACGCAGTGAATGTAATTGTGTGGGAGATATGTCTGGTGACAGTAAATTGAGCTTCACAAATGCAAGGAAATGTATGGTCAAATATAATTATGAGCCTTTACCTTCTAATGCGTGTATTATTTTCTGGTTCAGTCGTCCATGATCATTGCATTGCCAGTAATTACTATTTTTCAAACTCTAATATTTTCTAATATTGCGAATGATAGAAAAGATATGAAGCCCATCCAACTGTGGTGAAAGAATACGCATTAGAAAAAAAAAATCTAAAGTCATTCTCTAGTAAAGATTATAGCAACTGAAGAAGGAAGGAATAGAGGTTCCCAGCGGACGTAATAGGTATTATTTACTCTTCACAAGCCCAGACCAAAATGCAATGAATGTGAAAAATTACACTCATTTATTAGAAAAAAGATGGAGTGGGTTATTTACATTTATTATAACACTTTTAAATGTTAGTACTTTTTATTATTTTACTATATAATTCATAATAAGCTCTGATTTAATGCTATTAGACAAGGTATGGTCTTCATGCCAAAGCAGGTGAGAAATGTATTTAATGATGTGACCCCTCAGCTCCTCTAAGTAGCTGTAAAAAAAAATCTAATGCATGGCATTTTATTTCAATTAGACAACCCCTTTCTTTCTGCACAGTAAGGGCACATTAGTTTAGGTAACTAGGTTCTTGGCTAGAGGTCCTCACCTGTGACCAGACTGAGGAACCTCTACAAAAATCTGCCTAATTTCAATGGGTGCGGTGTGAAGCTTCAAATACTGGTGATCACAGGGTACAGAGCTGCAAAAGGCCTCTCTCTTTTACAGTCAATCAAGATGGGTTCCTAAAAGCAGCTGAAAATTGTACAACATTATATTGTATCTTTTTCCCAGTTTATCCTGGAGCTATATGTTTTTTTATTAAGAATATTTTCAAATCTTTAATAAGTCTTTAAATACAATCAATTTAAGTGGTTTTCTCACTAAGGCCCCTTTCACACGTCAGTGATTCTGGGACGTTTGTGCTTTTTTTTAAACGTACCAGAATCACTGACATACGCAGACCCATTATAATGGATGGTCTGCTCACACGTCAGTGATTTTTCACTGCACGTGTCTCCGTGCGGCGTACCCGCGTGTGCGTGATTGCCGCACGGAGACATGTACATTTTTTTCTGGCATCACTGATGTCCCACGGACCACGCAGTGGTGTGATCAGTAAGACACGTGCCAGAAAAAAACGTGCTTTTAAAATAAAAATCATTTTTACTCACCCGGCGTCCAGCGATGTCCTCTGCAGCCCGTGCAGCCTGCAGCTTCTGAGCCGGCTCATTACTGTCGCGCATATTCATGATGCACGACACAGCCGACCCGGAAGCAGCTGCTGCGGGGGTCAGCGCCGGCCGGATGCTGCACCGCGGGAGCGATCAGCACCATGGAGAGCGCACAGGTGAGTTAATCTCTAAGAGCAATCACGGGCCAAGGAGAACGGAGCCCGGATTGCACTTAGACAACCCACGTGTGCCGTCATTCACAGCACACGGAGGGAAATGTGCGTGTTTTACACGCCAGTGAAAAACGTCAGTGTTTTTCACTGACGTGTGAAACGGGCCTAAGACACATCAGTGTTACCTGTAAGCAGAATGTAACTCCTAGGAAAGTAGGAATACCTCACAACTATCCCATACACATTCTTGTAGAAACTCCTGTTTAGGCTATGTGCGCATGCTGCAGTTTTGTGCCTTCACCGAAAAACACATCCTCTGGCAGAAAAACGCATCTTGTATTAGAAAACGCATAAAAAAAGCATATGTTATTGTGATTTTTCGCACGTTTTTGTCCCATGCTTTTTTTTAGTAAATAAATGATGGGCGGACTGAGATGCCCGGGATCGGCGGGTCTAACTGCATTTGAGGTAGCAAGCCGGGGTACAAGAAATATAAAACTTAACTTTTAATATATTTTTCCTTAAAAGGAAGCAGGAGATCCTTACTTCAGTAAAAAGTTATCTAAAAAAATGCCATACATCACACATCCCCTTTAGCATGTGTCAGGGGTTCAGATGTCCAGAAAAGGATTTTCTGAAAGATAACATATGTATGGTATGCTGACCAGTGCGAACTGCAGGAAAGGACAGCTACCGACAGGATTTGAACTATAAAGTACCACAAGGTCCAAAAATCACTGTCTTATAAGAAGAAAACTGGAATGGTCTTGTCACGGGTGGGGAGGACGCCGCCGCTGCTGCGCTCTCGCTAACGCTCGGGTCCGGCGCTGCTGCAATGGCTGCTCTGTGGCTCGAGCGGTGGGCCGGATCCGGGGACTCGAGCGGCGCTCCTCGCCCGTGAGTGAAAGGGGTGGTTGGTTTGGGGAATTTAGTCCGTGACGCCACCCACGGGTCGTGGTGAAGATAGGCACCACTGCTGCTGATGACGAGGATCCCGGGAGCGATGGTAAGGAGCAGCTGGGATGTTGTTTTCCCCCTCCGTGGGTAGGGGTCGGTGGTCCCGGGGCCCGGTGATGTTGTTGTGACGGGGAGGCAGGGTTGGTGAGGTGCAGGGTTGCAGGGACAGCGTGGCGCGGTGCCAGATGGCACGGGTGTACTCACTCAGCAAGAAAGGTACAAAGTCCTCGGTAAACCAAATGGCTGGATGGACGGGTCCTGCAGCCGGCTGCAGTGCTTCTCCCCGGACAGGTGATGGCGGCTGTCTTTCCCTGCACCTTGATGTTCTCTTGCTGACTACTATGGATTCCCAATGGTAGTCCGCTCCCCGGTGTATGGGTACCGGAGGAGCCCGTTTGCCCGCAGACGCTGGCCCTTGGGTCTCTAGCCTTAGGCGGTAGCTCTATACCCTCACAGTGTGGGCTGTTGCCTTCAATCGGAACTTTTGTGTTGTGAAACCCCTGGGGTTCCAGTCACATTCGGATCTGACTATTGTCAGCGGCTCCAAGCCTGGTCGGGGTCCGATGGCCCTGCCTGTGTGTGCTGGCTTCACTTCGCTCCCCGGTTGGTACCGGCGGGCCGTCGCCCATCCCCAGTCCTACGGTTCCACGTTGCTCCACCACTCCTGCAGACGGCCACCACCGTCTGCCAACCTTGCTGTTAGTGCCTGGGCCACAAACCCAGACACCCAAGTGCTTGCCCCTCTCACTTCGAACTCCAACACTGAACTACTGTCACTCCTGACTCACACTTTTCCCGCCTCCAGGCCTGTGAACTCCTTGGTGGGTGGGGCCAACCGCTTGGCTCTGCCCCACCTGGTATGGACATCAGACACTGGAGGGAGGCAACAAGGGTTTTTGTTTGGCTGATGTCCCTGTCTAGTGGGGTTGGGGGTGTTTGTATGTTATTTGTGACGACTTGGCTAGGCCAGGGCGCCACAGTCTCACCCATAAAAATGCGATCCATCCACCTTCACTTTAAAGGATTCACATAACATCCTGGGCGTCCCAATGGTCCTTAGTTGGACTAAACATATGGTCCCCTTGTTTTGAGATGAGATCCTTATGTCCCTGTTCTCCCAACGCGTTGCTTACATTAGTATTTATCAGGGGAGTTTACATCAGGCACCAGTCCTTATCCACAAGGACTGGACAGGACATGCAGATGGCAGCAGTGGGCCTTCCAAAACACTGTGCACAGTACCTTGTACCCTGGCTTGCTACCTTGATTATTTGGATTGTGGTACTTTACCAGTGGCTATTTTCTGTCTCTAACTGCATTTGAAAAAAAAAAAAACAATTGTGGCCCGAAACTGATCCTGGGTATCTGTCTGGATACTGGTCCTCATAGAAATATATGGGAACAAGAATCTGGCGCTTAAAAATTGTGGTAGAAGGGATAGGGGGATAGGAGCAAGCGCGTTACACTTACTAGGCCTCCAGCTCAGTTGGAACTGCTCCCGATACCGCTCACTCTTCTTCCCGGGCTCTTCATTAGCCTAATACATATTTACTGCTTTCCCCGCTCACTGACGTCTCTGATTGGCTGCAATCAAACCCCACCCCCAGACAGCATCTGTGATTGGTTGGAATCACAGACCCTGTGTTTGAGTCTATCGTGGTATAAAAATAAAGAAATAAATTGGCATAGGGTCCACTATATTATGATACCCAGCACAGATAAAGCTCACAGCTACTGGCTGCAGCCCCCAGCCGTGTGCTTATCTTGGCTGTGTAACAAAATAAGAGGAACCACATGTATTTTTTTTTTTAAATTGTTTAAATAAATAAATAATGAAAAAAAAATGATGTGCTGTTCCCCCAATTTTGATACCCAGCCATGATAAAGCCCAACAGCTGGGGGCTGGTATTCTCAGGCTGGGGAGACCTGTGCTTTTTGGCTCCCCCCAGCTTAAAAATAGCCGCCTGCAGTCACCCAGAATTGTCGTATCCATTAGATGCAACAGTCCCAGCACTTTAACCAGCTCTCTCCAATTGCCCTAGTGTGGTAGCAATCGGGGTAATATAAGGGGTTAATGTCAATCCACAGCTTCCACTAAGCCCTTGATTAGTAATGTGAGGCATCTATGAGACCCCATCACTAATCTGTAAGTGAAAGTAAATAAACACAAACACTGAAAAAAATCACTTAATTTGAAATAAAAGCCAAAAAAGTGCCCTCTTTCACCACTTTATTAGCCCTACAAAATATCCCTGAAGGTCCGACAAATTCACACGAGGTCCCACAATAATTCTATGTCTGCTACATCTGAAAAGGCACACAGCGCGGCCGTAGAACATGACCATTCGCTGTCAGGTTTAGGCAGCGACTGAATGAGCTGTGCGATCAGCAGTGATTTGTGATTCCATGGTGGAGGACCATAGGAACCTCCAGCTGTGACCAGAAATAGCCTGAGTGACGTCACCGCTGATCATGCCTCATTCATTTTGTGCTTGAAGTTCACACTGTTCGGTCATCTTCTATGGCCATGCGCTGTGCCTTCTCAGATGTAGCAGAGTTAGGATCATCATGGTATCTTGTGTGGATTACATCAGACTACCTTTAGAGGTATTTTATGGGGTTAATAAAGTGATGAAAGAGGGTGCTTTTTTTGTATTTTATTTCAAATAAAGGATTTTTGTTTGTGTGTATTTACTTTCACTTAAAGATTAGTGAAGGAAGGGGGTCTAATAGATGTCCCTCATTACTAATCTAGGCCTTAGTAGCAGCTATGGGCTGACATAACCCCCTATATTACCCCGATTGTCACCGCACCATGGCAGTCAGGAAGAGCCGGGTAAAAGGCCAGGACTGTGGCATCTAATGGATGCGACAATTCTGGGTGGCCGCAGGCTGTTAATACTTAGGCTGGTGGGGCCAAAAAGCAAGGGTTTCCCCAGCCTGAGAATACAAGCCCCCAGCTTTCGGGCTTTATCATGGCTGGGTATCAAAATTGGAGGTACCGCACATGGTTTTTTTTAATATTTATTTAAATAATTTTTTAAAAAATGCATGTGGTTCCTCTTATTTTGATACACAGCTAAGATAAGCGCACGACTTGGGGCTGCAGCCAGTAGCCATGGAATTTATCTGTGCTAGGTATCATAATATGGGGGAACCTATGCCAAATTTTTATTTATTCATTTTTATACCCCGATGGACAGGATCTGTGATTCCAACCAATCACAGATGCTGTCTGGGGGCAGGGTCTGACTGCAGCCAATCAGAGACACTGATGAGCGGGGAAAGTAGTGAATATGCATGAGACTAATGAGCGGCCATAGAAGAAGAGTGAACAGAGGCAGGAGCAGTTCCGGCTGAGCCGGAGTCTCGGTAAGCATTGCCCTTGCTCCTATTCCACCAATCTCTTCTTTCACCATTTTTAAGCACTGGATTATGTTCACCATAGACTTATATGGGGACTGGCATCCAGCCAGAAACCTAGGATCAATTCTTGGCTGGAACAATTTTTTTTTAACCCGTTTTCACTAAAACACTAGTCAAAAGCGCACAAAGAATTGAAATGCTATTTCTTTTTTTCTGCACCAAAAACTGCAAAGAAAAAAGAAGTCAAATGGGCGGTATAAATCCAAATTTACAATGCAGGAGGGTCAAATTGGTACAGCCAAGATAATTATCTGCCAATACACTTATGACACAATACAGCCTTAGACATTAAACATACAAAACCTACAATGATATAATAAATGTAATTGTTGTATAATATACCAAGAGCTAAAAGGTGTCTAAGCTTTATAAAATATATTTACTCAATTAATAATATAGAAAAGCAGAAACACCTATCAATGAATAAACTATAAGATATATGAAAGAAGGCAGGTTAGAAACTGGCTACTTTGCGCTGTTTAGGAGGCTAAAGTCCGCTTTACACGCTGCGATATCAGTACTGATATCGCTAGCGTGCGTACCCGCCCCCATCTGTTGTGTGACACGGGCAAATCGCTGCCCATGCCGCACAACATCGCCTGGACCCGTCACACTACTTACCTGCCTGGCGACGTCGCTGTGACCGGCGAACCGCCTCCTTTCTAAGGGGGAGGTTCGTTCAGCGTCACAGCGACGTCACAGCTACGTCACTGAACCGCCGCCCAATAGAAGCGGAGGGGCGGAGATGAGTGGGACGTAATATCCCGCCCACCTCCTTCCTTCCGCATAGCAGCCGGGAGGCAGGTAAGGTGAGGTTCCTCGTTCCTGCGGTGTCACACGGAGCGATGTGTGCTGCCGCAGGAACGAGGAAGAACCTCGTTACTGCTGCAGTAACGATTTTTGAGAATGGACCCCCATGTCACCGATGAGCAATTTTGCACGTTTTTGCAACGATGCAAAATCGCTCATAGATGTCACACGCAATGGCATCGCTAATGCGGCCGGATGTGCGTCACCAATTCCGTGACCCCAACGAGTTCGCATTAGCGATGTCGTAGCGTGTAAAGCCCCCTTAAGTTAGAAAGATTGCAGAAATCTGCTTAGCACCCAAGATGATAAGGGGTTAATAAATACCGAGGAAAAGTGTAAGGAGCTGATAACGTGAGATTTCTAATTCAATGCAGATTGCAAGAGATGGTATAAAGTGAAAGGACTGGCTAAGGGGTTAATGTCACTATTGAGGAGATGTGTAAGGAGCTGATATGTGAGGTTACAACTTAATGCAGATTGCAAGAGATGGTAAAAAGCCAAAAGATTGGCTACTCAGCACATTATGAGAGGCAAGGCTGTACCTGAGGAGATGCAAGAGACCTGCGGGAGAGGCGTCTGCTCGACGACCCGCGTTTCGGTGAATACATTCGTCTAGGAGGTATCACAGAGGCTGTCTGAGAGCAGGGTCTGACTGCAGCCAATCAGAGACACCAATGAGCAGGGAAAGCAGTGAATATGTGTGGTGCCCTGGACAAGCCAGGGGCCACAGGTAACAACACACACACACACCCCCACCCCCAGCAGTTAACAGCAGACATCCCCAGTGAGACCTGATTTCCTCCCTCGGGTTCAGACAGACACGCCAGGTGGGCGGAGTCAGGCAGATGGAGACGCCCACCCAGGAGTCTAGCTGGTCTGAAACAGGAAACAACAGAGTGAAGTCCAGGCAGAGGAAGAGAGAGGAGGTCTGCGGGGAGGCAGACGCAGATTGGGGCCTAGGTTGGAGCCTAGGGCCCTCGTCTAGAGAGTGAGGCAGACGGTAGTGGCCATCTGCGGGAGCCGGGAAGACAGTCTTGGTGGAACCGTAGGTAGCCGGGGCTGGGGGGTGGCCCACCGGTACCAAACCGGGGAGCCAGCTGGAAACCGGAGCGCAGGAGGAGCGTACACCAAGGGGAAGGAAAGGACTTACACTACCAACCTGGGGTCAGGGGGAAAAACACCACAGCCGTCAGTGGGACCCATCCATCCAGCCGTGTGTTAACTGAGGACTTTGGATTCGTCATTGGCTGAGTGAGTACCACTGTGCCGTGCGGCACCGCACTGCCCCCGCGACCCTGCACCTTACCAGGTCCCGTAACCCACCTGCCACATTCCTCCCTCATCGGGCCCCGGGACAACCAATCCCCTCTACCCACGGAGGGGAAAAACAACAACTAAGCTGCTCCCTGTCATCGCTCCCGGGATCCCCGTCCAGAGCAGCGGTGGTGTCACAACCTCACCACAACCGTGGGTGGCGTCACGGACAAAAAAATCCCAAAACCATTCCCCCTTTCACTCACGGGCGAGGAGCGCCGCTCGAGTCCCCGGATCCGGCCCACCACTCGAGCCACCGAGCAGCAGCAGCAGCAGCAGTGCCGGACCCAAGCGTGGTGAGCGCAGCGTCCCCTCCCCGCCAGCGACATATGCATGAGACTAATGAGCGGCCATGGAAGAAGAGTGAACAGAGGCGGGAGCAGTTCCAGCTGAGCCGGAGGCTCGGTAAGTATCGCACTTGCTCCTATCCCACCGATCTCTTCTATCACCATTTTTAAGCACTGGATTATGGTCACCATAGGCTTATATGGGGACTGGCATCCAGCCAGATACCTGGGATCAATTCTGGGCCGGAACCAATTTTTTTTAACCCGTTTTCACTAAAACGTTGGTCAAAAGTGCACAAAGAATTGACATGCTACTTCTTTTTTCTGCACCTAAAACTGCAAAGAAAAAAGAAGCAATGTGCGCACAGAATTTCTGAATTCTCATAGACTTTGCTGTGGAGGGAAGTCATGTAGTTTTTGGCAACAAACTGCATCAAAAAACGGGGAAAAAACGCAGCATGTGCAAAAGGCCTTAGAGTTTCCATTCTTTGCAGTAAATAGCACAATCAGGAAGACAATCGCACTAGCATTTCATTACATTTCATTTACAGTGCCTTGCAAAAGTGTTCGGTCCCCTTGAATTTTTCAAGCTTTTCCCACATTTCAGGTTTCAAACATAAAGATAAAAAAAATTATGGTGAAGAATCAACAAGTGGGACACAATTGTGAAGTAGAACGAAATTTATTGCTTATTTTAAACTTTTATAAAAAAAATAATAAACTGAAAATTGGGGCGTGCAATTTTATTTGGCCCTTTTAAGTTAATACTTTGTAGCGCCACCTTTTGCTGCGATTACAGCTGCGAGTCACTTGGGGTATGTCTCTATCAGTTTTGCACATCGAGAGACTGAAATTCTTGCCATTCTTCCTTTGAAAACAGCTGGAGCTGAGTGAGGTTGGATGGAGAGCGTTTGGGAACAGCAGTTTTCAGCTCTTTCCACAGATTCTCGATTGGATTCAGGTCTGGACTTTGACTTGGCCATTCTAACAGCTGGATACATTTATGTGTGAACCATTCCATTGTAGATTTTGCTTTATGCTTTGGATCATTGTCTTGTTGAAAGACAAATCTCCGTCCCAGTCTCAGGTCTTTTGCAGACTCCAACAGGTTTTCTTCAAGAATAGTCCTGTATTTGGCTCCATCCATCATCCCATCAATTTTAACCATCTTCCCTTACCCTGCTGAAGAAAAGCAGTCCCAAACCATGATGCTGCCACCAGCATGTTTGACAGTGGGGATGGTGTGTTCAGGGTGATGAGCTGTATTGCTTTTACGCCAAACATATCATTTGGCATTTTGCCCAAAAAGTTCAATTTTGGTTTCATCTGACCAGAGTATCTTCTTCCATATGTTTGGTGTGTCTGCCAGGAGGCTTTAAACTTTAAACAACTCTTTTTATGGATATCTTTGAGAAATGGCTTTCTTCTTGCCACTCTTCTATAAAGGCCAGATTTGTGCAGTGTCCTGATTGTTGTCCTATGGACAGACTCTCCCACCTCAGCTGCAGATCTCATCCAGAGTGATTTGCAGTGGTATGATACTCCTTCCATTTCAATATGATCACTTGCACAGTGCTTCTTGGGATGTTTAAAGTTGTGGAAATCTTTTTTGCAACCAAATCCGGCTTTAAACAGTATCACGGACCTACCTGTTGTGTTCCTTGGTCTTCATGATGCTCTCTGTGCTTTAAACAGAACACTGAGACTATCACAGAGCAGATGCATTTATGCGGAGACTTGATTACACACAGGAGGATTATATTTATCATCATCAGTCATTTAGGACAACATTGGATCATTCAGAGATCCTCAATGAACTTCTAGAGTGAGTTTGCTGCACTGAAAGTAAAGGGGGGGAGTAATATTGCACGTCCCAATTTTCAGTTTGGTTTTTTTTACAAAAGTTTAAAATAAGCAATACATTTCGTTCAACTTCACAATTCTGTCCCACTTGTTGTTGATTCTTCACCATAAATTTACATTTTTTATCCTTATGTTTGAAGCCTAAAATGTGGGAAAAGGTTTAAAAATTCAAGGGGGCTGAATACCTTCGCAAGGCACTGTTTAACTAAAATATTTAGGCACTGTGAGCACCTCTAACAAATATGTCCTTTTTTCTTCCAGTTATGGAAACAGACTGGCATATTGTCATATACCAACCTATCCTCATGGTATGCACTTGTCCCAGATCCATGCTTTGCTTCTCACAACCCAGCCCACTAAACTCTGTTGTGCTCCCCGTCAGGCTTTGCAGTAGGCCTGGCGTGATCACATGCGATCATCTGCTTAGGCCTACACCCACCTGTGTCTTGGTATTAAGACTTAGGTGTTCCTAAAACCTGTCTGCCTGCGGCTTCCAGTACCTCAGCTATATGTCTGCCTGTGTTTTCTGGTACCTCACCTACCTATCTGCCTAGGCTTTCAGTACGTCAGCTACTTGTCTGCCTTTGGCTTCCAGTACTACAGCTACCTGTCTTCCTGTGGCTTCCAGTACCTCAGCTACCTGTCTGCCTGCAGTTTGCAGTACTTTAGCTACCTGTTTGCCTGAGGTTCTCAGCATCTCACCTACCTGTTGGCCTGTGCGTTCTCCTACCTCAGCTACTTGTCTTCCTGCAGCTTACAGTACCTCAACTACCTGTCTGCCTGCAGTTTCCAGTACTTTAGCTACCTGCTTGCCTGAGGTTCTCAGTATCTCAGCTACCTGTTAGCTTGTGGGTTTCACTACCTCAGCTACCTGTCTTCCTGCAGCTTACAATACCTTAACTACCTGTCTGCCTTCAGTATCGAGTACCTCAGCTACCTGTCTGGCTATAGATTTCAGTACTTCAGCTAACTGTCTTTCTGCACATTACAGTACCTCAATAACAAGTTTGCCTGTGGGTTCCAGGTCCTCAGCTGTTTTTCTGGCTGTGGCTTCCCGTATCTCAAATACCTGTCCGCCTGCAGCTCCCAGTACCTCAACTGTCAGCCTGCAGCTTTCAGTACCTCTGTTAACACTAGAAGTCCCAGAGAGGGGTCATTTAATATTTCTACCTTTGGAACCCAGAGACGGGTCGAATGACCTGAAGGATTTTAGCTAACATCCTATAATCACCGTCTTTTGTTCTGTAATTAAGGCCATTACTGTCGCACCACAGGAGGTTGTTGTTTTCCATTGAGCTTAGCCATTTAGTTTCTAGTTGGTTCTATTTAGTTTATCATCAGTCATTTGACCCTCTTTCGGGACTTCAGGGGGAGCTCGAAATTTTTGGGACTTCTAGTGTTAATGGCCTCCTGTCATCCTGCAGTCTCCAGTAGAGTTGAGCGCGGTTCGTGGTTCGTGGTTCTCCAGTTCTAGGCTCGAGTGATTTTGGGGCCTGTTCTAGATCGAACTAGAACTCGAGCTTTTTGCAAAAGCTCGATAGTTCTAGAAACGTTCGAGAACGGTTCTAGCAGCAAAAAAACAGCTAAATCATAGCTTGGTTTCTGCTGTAATAGTGTAAGTCACTCTGTGAATCACACTATTATGACATTTCAGTGTATAGTGTGCGTGAACAGCGCCTTCAGATCACTGCTGTTTCTATAATGGCGATCGCCATTTTTTTTTTTTTTTTCTTGTCTTCCTTCCCTAAGCGCGCGCGTCTTGTGGGGCGGGCCAGCATGTCAGCCAATCCCAGACACACACACAGCTAAGTGGACTTTGAGCCAGAGAAGCAACGGCATGTGTGATAGGATGTCCATGTCACATGTCCCTGCATTATAAAACCGGACATTTTCTTCCAGGACGCCATTATCTGCCTTCTGCGTCTTTGGTGTCAGACATCACTGTCGCAGCTCCGTCCTCCTCCTGAGTCCTATCGCCGATACAGCTGTATGCGCTGCATACACAGCGTTAGACAGCTTAGGGAGAGCACTTTATAGCAGTCCTTTTAAGGGCTCAAACCGGCAGGGTCAGAGCCATAGGTGACAGGTCCTGAAAACAGCAACAGCGTCTGTGTAGCCAAGGTCAGGGATTTCCTCCCTGCATTTCACCATTAGGAGGGAATAGAAAGGCAGGCTTCCATTCCTCTACCCAGAGCACCACAATCCTGCCACTGTACCCTCTTGTCCTCTGCACACTCCAACTCATTATAACTAAGCCATTATACTAGCAAACACTCAGTGTACCTAGTGGCATCCTATACGTGGCTATTGGACTTTGCTATAGTCCCACTAGTGCAAAGACATTTGCAGAGCACGTCTGCCTGCATTGCACACTCCAACTTTTTTAAACTAAGCAATTTTACTAGCAAACACTCAGTGTACCTAGTGGCATCCTAAACGTGGCTATTGGACTTTGCTATAGTCCCACTAGTGCAAAGACATTTGCAGAGCGCGTCTGCCTGCATTGCACACTCCAACTTTTTTAAACTAAGCAATTTTACTAGCAAACACTCAGTGTACCTAGTGGCATCCTATACGTGGCTATTGGACTTTGCTATAGTCCCACTAGTGCAAAGACATTTGCAGAGCACGTCTGCCTGCAGTGCACACTCCAACTTTTTTAACTAAGCCATTATACTAGCAAACACTCAGTGTACCTAGTGGCATCCTAAACGTGGCTATTGGACTTTGCTATAGTCCCACTAGTGCAAAGACATTTGCAGAGCACGTCTGCCTGCATTGCAGACTCCAACTCTTTTTAACTAAGCCATTATACTAGCAAACAGTCAGTGTACCTAGTGGCATCCTAAACGTGGCTATTGGACTTTGCTATAGTCCCACTAGTGCAAAGACATTTGCAGAGCACGTCTGCCTGCATTGCACACTCAAACTTTTTTAAACTAAGCCATTATACTAGCAAACACTCAGTGTACCTAGTGGCATCCTAAACGTGGCTATTGGACTTTGCTATAGTCCCACTAGTGCAAAGACATTTGCATAGCACCTCTGCCTGCATTGCACACTCCAACTTTTTTAAACTAAGCCATTTTACTAGCAAACACTCTGTGTACCTAGTGGCATCCTAAACGTGGCTATTGGACTTTGCTATAGTCCCACTAGTGCAAACACATTTGCAGAGCACGTCTGCCTGCATTGCACACTCCAACTTTTTTAAACTAAGCCATTATACTAGCAAACACTCATTGTACCTATTGGCATCCTAAACGTGGCTATTGTACTTTTGTCTATTCACACTATTGGAACGATATTTGCAGCACGTCTGCCTGCATTGCACACTCAAACTTTTTTAAACTCAGCCATTATACTAGCAAACACTCAGTGTACCTAGTGGCATCCTAAACGTGGCTATTGTACTTTTGTCTATTCACACTATTGTAAACATATTTGCAGCACGTCTGCCTGCATTGCACACTCAAACTTTTTTAAACTAAGCCATTATACTAGCAAACACTCATTGTACCTATTGGCATCCTAAACGTGGCTATTGTACTTTAGTCTATTCACACTATTGGAACGATATTTGCAGCACGTCTGCCTGCATTGCACAGTCAAACTTTTTTAAACTCAGCCATTATACTAGCAAACACTCAGTGTACCTAGTGGCATCCTAAACGTGGCTATTGTACTTTTGTCTATTCACACTATTGGAACGATATTTGCAGCACGTCTGCCTGCATTGCACACTCAAACTTTTTTAAACTCAGCCATTATACTAGCAAACACTCAGTGTACCTAGTGGCATCCTAAACGTGGCTATTGTACTTTTGTCTATTCACACTATTGTAAACATATTTGCAGCACGTCTGCCTGCATTGCACACTCAAACTTTTTTAAACTCAGCCATTATACTAGCAAACACTCAGTGTACCTAGTGGCATCCTAAACGTGGCTATTGTACTTTTGTCTATTCACACTATTGTAAACATATTTGCAGCACGTCTGCCTGCATTGCACACTCAAACTTTTTTAAACTCAGCCATTATACTAGCAAACACTCAGTGTACCTAGTGGCATCCTAAACATGGCTATTGTACTTTTGTCTATTCACACTATTGTAAACATATTTGCAGCACGTCTGCCTGCATTGCACACTCAAACTTTTTTAAACTCAGCCATTATACTAGCAAACACTCAGTGTACCTAGTGGCATCCTAAACGTGGCTATTGTACTTTTGTCTATTCACACTATTGGAACGATATTTGCAGCACGTCTGCCTGCATTGCACACTCAAACTTTTTTAAACTCAGCCATTATACTAGCAAACACTCATTGTACCTAGTGGCATCCTAAACGTGGCTATTGTACTTTTGTCTATTCACACTATTGGAACGATATTTGCAGCAAGTCTGCCTGCATTGCACACTCAAACTTTTTTAAACTAAGCCATTATACTAGAAAACACTCAGTGTACCTAGTGGCATCCTAAACGTGGCTATTGTACTTTTGTCTATTCACACTACTGCAAATCTATGTGCAGCACCTCTGCATGACAACCTCCTGCTCTGTTTTTAATAAGCTATAATGATAGCACAAAATACTGCCATTTAGTGGCATCATAGAACTGGCTGTTGTATTCCATTAGTGCCCCACTGGTGACAAGCTATTTCTAGCACCTCTACATGACACCCTCATGCACATTTTGCTACGCTAATGTTATAGCAAACTCATGGAATTCATTGCTGCATTTCATAATTCGGAGGAATAGAAAGTCAGGCTTCCTTTAGCTTTTCCTTCTGTTCATAGACAGCATCTCCAAGAGCAATTTCCCCTCCACGTCTAAGGGTACTTTCACACTTGCGTTATTTTCCTTCCGTTACAATCCGCCCTTTTGGGAAACAGCGGAATCCGTTAACGGATTCCGCTGTTTCCCATAGACTTGTATGGTTGACGGATTGTACCAAAAGGAGCTGCGTTGCTTCCGCTGGGCGACGCTCCGTTGCTTCCGCCCAGCGGGAGGAACGCAGCATGTAACGTTATTTTGAGCAGCGGAATCCTCTGGATTTCACTGCGCATGCTCTTTTTTTTTTTTTTTTTTTTTTTTTTTTTTTTTTTTTTAAATCAAACTTTATTTTGGCTCGCGGTGGCCGAACGTTCAGCTGAGCGCCCGGCCGTCGGCAAGCGACAGCGCTCAGCTGAATGACCGGCCACCAGCATGCCCGGCCGCCGGCAAGTCACAGCGCTCAGCTGAGCGCCCGCCCGCCGGCATGCCCGGGCGCCGGCAAGTGACAGCGATCAGCTGATCACCCGGCGGCCGGCTGCAGGGAGCGATCAGCTGATCACCCGGCGGCCGGGAGCGATCAGCTGATCACCCGGCAGCCGGCTGCAGGGAGCGATCAGCTGATCACCCGGCAGCCGGGAGCGATCAGCTGATCACCCGGCGGCCGGCTGCAGGGAGCGATCAGCTGATCACCCGGCGGCCGGGAGCGATCAGCTGATCACCCGGCAGCCGGCTGCAGGGAGCGATCAGCTGATCACCCGGCAGCCGGGAGCGATCAGCTGATCACCCGGCAGCCGGCTGCAGGGAGCGATCAGCTGATCACCCGGCAGCCGGGAGCGATCAGCTGATCACCCGGCGGGCGGGAGCGATCAGCTGATCACCCGGCGGCCGGCTACTGGGAGCAATCAGCTGATCACCCAGCGGCCGGCTGCAGGGAACGATCAGCTGATCGTTCACTATAGTCTGCCGCTGGTAAAACCGGGAAAAAAAAAAAAAAAAATCAAAACGAATTGCGTTGTTTTGCAGCATCCGTTGCATCCGTTGTGTCACTATATGCAACACATCCGTTGCATCCGTTACACAACGCAATGCAACGGATACCGTTCAACGCAAGTGTGAAAGTAGCCTAAGTGTGGAGAGGCAGCTAGTGCGCATGCGTGTGCCGATGTACCGCAGCTGCAGCATAATTACAGTGTTTCGCGTAGTGAGTATGCTCAGCCTGACTGTGTTATTCCTGACGCTAAGTCTTCTTTTCGGGATACAGCGCATGCTCCCACACTAAGTGTGAAAAGCCTCTTTGCACAGGTGCTTGCATTCCGTGCCGGGTCTAAGTCCTGTTTTGTGCCTAGACACCATGCTAAAGCTGATAGTCTTTTTTCAGAGACTGTATTTCATGCTACTGAGCATGCTCAGGCACTTCCTGCATCTGAGACTAGGTCCAGTAATGAACTCTTTGGCCCTGGCCCTGATGTGGGGGTCCCATATAGACCACAGGGCATCAGGTGTCCTCCCAAATGGCTTGCAGAGGCCCACACCTATGACTTGTCACCACATTATTGATGGTCAGACGATGACTGGTGAGGTGTTTGGGTCATGGCAGCCATGAGGTCATCATTGAAGTTGCGGTTCCAAATAGGACGCTAGTTATGCCACTCATGACGTGTCACTCTACTTTTGTCTCCAGGAGGTGCATTGTGGTTCACCCTGGTTTGGGGCGGACCCAGGTTATAAAAGGGGCTGGAGCCAACAAGGAGGTGCGCAGTCTTCTATTATGCTCCGAAAGAGCACACCTCCATGTGTTGAACCCATTGCGGCTTTAGGCCAGAGGTAGGCAGGGATAGGGTGGTGGATGCAGGCCACCACCACAGTTGGTAACGCAGAACGGTTAAGACCAGCTCCTGTCCTACCAGTCCTGCTTGTGCAGCCCAGTGGCATTAACAGGCCTGCTGCTGCTGATGCGCCTGCTGTCCACAGGTGTGGCCCCTACGCACACGGTCAGCGTACTCAATGGCCCCTGTGTTGTTAACAGTGAGTTCCTGGGCTGGGTGGGCATGTGGACCCTGTGACGCTAACAGGGCTCACAGTCTCCAGATCTGAATGGCGTCTAACTCGGTTCAGGCTACTATTAGTTTCATAGCCACACAGCTCTGTATCCTCCACCAAACCTTCCAGTTGCCAACCTCTCCTTTTCCAACTGGGAGCACGGTGGACACTGACTGCTGATGGGGATATATACCTTTCTCTTTCTTTTCTTATTAATTTTCGTTATATAGCGGTCACAGATTATATACCACTTTATCCAAATCTGCCAGTCCCACTGTAACAGATGGTGTTTCTTCAGCAAATGTTACAGTTGCTTAACCACCAAATCCACGGACCAAAACTTTTTTCCCCTTTCCAACACACCTGTTCCCCTTTCCAACAGCATCTGTCCTTTTTCAACTCATTTTGGGATATGACCAAAAGTGCAACTGTGCAGGGACACCGTACTCAACGCCATCTCAGCACAGCAGCCATCCCTCGGTCCCTCCGATGTGGACAAGTAAAAGACCATTTCCTCCTATCCATGACAAAGCGTTGTGATTCACTCTGTGCAGCACTGGTGTTTAGTGGAAAAGTAGATCTAAGATTGCGTACCACATTCTGCAGATACTCCTGTATACGTGCGTCCATTTCTATGGCAGGAATTAGTTCGCCAAATTTTGTCTTGTACCGGGGATCTAACAGTGTGGCAACCCAGTAGTCAGAATTACTTCAAATTCATACAATCCGAGGGTCATGTAGGTAGTGCAGCAACAAGGCGCTCATGTGTCTTGTGCATCCAGGAGGACCAAGTCCTTGGTGTGTTGGTGGCAGAGAGGTGAGAATCGTGCCTCCTTCCTCTGCCCTCTCCCCACAACCTCGCACAACCGAAATGTGAGCAAGCTCTCACTCATCTGCTGAGTCTTCCATGCCCATCGCCAGTTCGTCCTCCATTTCTTCATGGGCTCCTGCACTTTCATCAACACTTTTTGCTGATACTATGCGCCCTTGTTAATCCCTCTCCCTCACCATGACTGCCGCATAGGTGCCGCTGACCATCTGGACCTCGTAGATCTTGTTATCCCTTCCGCATATTACTCCTCCTGTACTTCCTCCCTTCCTCTTGTCCCAACACCTGACTCCGAATAATAATTACAGTGTGCTCCATCATGTAGATGACCAGAATTGTCACGCTGAGAATGACATTGCCAGTGCTAAACATCTTCGTCGACATTTGTGAACTGTGTAGCAGGGTGCATAGGTCCTTGATCTGACACCACTCCAGCAGCGTGATCTGCACCACCTCTTGATCAAGTTATCCCAGGATATATGTCATACCGTATTTCAGCAGGGCTCTGCGGTGCTGCCACACACGCTGCAACATGTGCAGATTCCAATTCCTGCGTGTCGGAACATCGCATTTCCGGCGTTTAACTGCCAGACCCTAAGACTTCCGGAGTGATGAAAGTTGTTGAGCTGCTGTGTGCGCACGATGGAAGTGAGCACATAGCGAGCGTGCACGCTGCACAAGGCCATGTAGGCCGTGATGGTGTTTTAAAAATTGCTGGAGAATTCGGTTCAACACGTGAGCCATACAAGGCACGTGTGTCACATTGCCCTGAGGATGGCCCGCAGCCAGGTTTGCATCATTGCCGCACACGGCTGTTAAGTCACCAACGGAGTCCGCTCCGTCAATTTGTACTCCGGTCGCCAGGTGACAACGTGTTCCTTTCATGAATAGTGCTAATGATGGGAGAGTAGTCGATGCCAGCGGCGCAGGTGGACGCAGGTTATGCTCACCCACTGGGCTGCATTACCTTGACAGATGCAGAATCTCTGGCTGAATGTAGCTGGTGGGTATCTCACAGATGAAATACCATCATTCAGCTACAACCAATGGGAAGACACCACACCCTTTTTTATGCCCATCCTGTCTGCAGACCACTGCCAGACATAGCTATGAACCTCTGGTTAATTTTACCCCCAGTTCAGTTTTATGATTTTGTGTGCTTGTTACCTGACTACTTTTCCTGCTTGCTGTTTATGTACCTTGTTGGCCGATCCGCATTTCACCTCTGCTTGTTTTCTGATTAAGTCCTGGCCGTCCCATTGTGTTCCTGTTCCTCAATTAATGTTTTGACCCTGCCTGACTACTATTCTCTGGAATAGCGGTGTGACTCACATTTCCCATACATTTCAAAGTAAAACTTTGACCGCCTGATGGCATTGAGCTCTGCTGCCAGCATAGTAAGGAGGTGTGTGGTAGTCCTTGTGCGCAGTTGCAAGGAAGGGTGGCCTGACCACACAGGGTTTGCGCCAAGGTGGAGGACCCACACGAGGTTGAAGAGGCAGAAGCAGTGTATTAACTTCTACATACAGAAGAAGGATTGAAACAACTCGTGGGGACGGCAAGACTTGTACAGCAGACCCTTCTCCATCTCTCACCATAGTTTGCCAGTGCCCAGTCAGTGACATGTAATGACCCTGTCTATGCTTACTGGTCCAAGTATCTGTGTTGAAATGCACCCTGTCGCACACAGATTTTCTCAAGGAAGTGGTGATGTTGTGTGCGACATGCTGGTGTAGCGCGGGCATGCTTTTCTTGGAGAAGCAGTGGTGATTGGGCATCTGGTACTGGGGCACAGCGACAGACATAAGGTCTGTAAAATCCTGTGTGTCCACTAGGCGTAAAGGCAGCATTTCGGTAGCCAACAGCTTACAGAGGGATAGAGTCAACCACTTAGCTTTGTCATGGGTCGCAGTAAGTGGCCTTTTATTTGACCACATCTGAGGGACAGAGATCTGGCTGCTGTCTGTAGACGGTGTTGAGTAGGGTGTCCCTGGAAAAATGCAGGTTTGTGAGGAAAGTGCAGGCGGAGACATGATGTTGCCTTCATCTTGCCTTCAGATCTGTTCATCTTGTATCATTTTTAAAAAACACAGCAAGCAAGGGTTACTCCAAGCGGAGTATACCTTTTTTCCAAAAATTGGGCACACAGACACCCCATCAGTGGCAGCACTTGTGCCCTAGTTGCAAACAGGATGTTTTGATTTGCATCAAGCACATTCAAAAATACGCCATAATTAACCGTCCCCAGCATGACACCGGGGTAGGTAGATAAAGTCTTTGCTGAACCATGACTTGGTCATCTTGGCTCCTTTTAAAAACAATGTAAGCAAGGGTTACTCAAAGCGGAGCCTCCCTTTTTTCCAAAAATTGTGCCCCACACACACCCACCCATTCAGTGGCAGCAGTTGTGCCATAGTTGTGCACTTCACAGCTAGATTTGCATCAAGCACATTCCAAATCCACAAGCATTTACTCTCCCCAGGATGACATAGGGGTTGTAAATTCCTTCTGGATCCATGACTTGTTAATTTTGATGAACGTCAGTCTGTCCACATTGTCACTGGACAGACGCGTGCGCTTATCTGTCAGCACACACCCAGCAGCACTGAAGACACGTTCAGAGACAACGCTGGCAGCTGTACACGACAAAATCTCCAAGGCGTAACTGGATAGCTCTGGCCATTTTTCTAGATTTGAAGCCCAAAATGAGCAAGGCTCTATTTGCAAAGTCATGGCATCGATGTTCATTTGTAGATACTCCTGTATCATCCTCTCCAGCCATTGACTATGTGTCAGACTTGTTGTCTCTGGTGGCCTTGCAAAGGAGGGTCTAAAAAAATTATGAAAAGATTCCATTAAATTGCTGTTACCAGCACCAGATACGGTCCTACTGGTACGTGTAGACTGTTGAAGATGACGAGACCGTCCCATGTTTGTCAAGTTACAACTGGGAGATTCCCTCCCTGCACCTGCACGGTTGTTTGGTGGAAAAGCGGATCTAAGATCGAGTAACAGCTTCTGCTGATACTCCTGCATAAGTGCGTCCCTTTCTATGGCTGGAATTATGTCACAAAATTTGGACTTGTACCGGGGATCTAATAGTGTGGCAAGCCAGTAGTCATCATCACTTCTAATTTTGACAATACGAGGGTCATGTTGGAGGTAGTGCAACAAGAAGGCACTCATGTGTCTTGCGCAGCCATGCGGACCATGTCCACGCTGTGTTTGTGGCATAGAGGTGCTAACCGTTCTTTCTTCCTCTGACATCTCCCCCCAACCTCTTTCAACTGAAATTTGACCAAGGTCCCCCTCATCTGCTGAGTCTTCCATGTCCATGGACAGTTCGTCCTCCATATCTTCATGTCCTCCTGCACCTTCCTCAACATCTCGCCTGCTACCATGCGCCCTTGTTGATCCCTGTCCCCCATGGTCCCATGCCTGCCGCGTTGGTGATGATGAACGTCTGGACCTTGGTGATGTTGTTGTGTCTTGCGCATATGAATCCTCCTGTAGTTCCTCCCCTTCCTGTTGTCCCACCCCCTGACTCCGAATAGTGTTTAGCGTGTGCTCCAGCATGTAAATGACTGGAATCGTCATGCTGATAATGGCATTGTCAGCGCTAAACATATTCGTCGCCATGTCGAAACTGTGCAGAAGGGTGCCTAGGTCCTTGATCTGAGACCACTCCATCAGGGTGATCTGCCCCACCTCTGCATCTCGTTGGCCCAGGCTATACGTCATGACGTATTGCACCAGGGCTCTGCGGTGCTGCCACAGTCGCTGTAACATGTGGAGAGTTGAATTCCAGCGTGTCGCCACATCGCATTTCAGGCGATGAACCGGCAGGCCGAAAGACTTCTGGAGCGATGCAAGTCGCTCAGCTGCGGCGCTTGAACGGCGGAAGTGAGCAGACAGTTTTCGTGCCCTGTTCAGAAGGCCATCTAGGCCGGGATAGTGTGTTAAAAATTGCTGGACGACAAGGTTCAACACGTGAGCCATACAAGGTACGTGTGTCACCTTGCCCAGGCGAAGGGCCGCACCCAGGTTTGCAGCATTGTCGCACACGGCCTTACCAGGCTGCAGGTTGAGTGGAGACAACCATTTATTAAACTCGGACCGCAGAGCTGACCACAACTCCTCAGCTGTGTGACTCTTATTCCCAAGACATGTCAAGCTAAAGACCGCCTGATGCCGTTGCGCTCTGCTGCCAGCATAGTAATGAGGGGTGCGTGATTCCTTCTGCGCAGTGAGAACGCTGGTGGCCTGACCAGGCAGGCTTGGGGCGGAGGTGGAGGACCCAGATGAGGTGGAGGATGCAGAAGCAGTGGCGGAACTTGGACAGACAGAGGATTGACACACAAGTCGTGGGGACGGCAAGACTTGTGCAGCAGACCCTTCACCATCAATCACCATAGTTACCCAGTGGCCAGTCAGCGACATGTAACGTCCCTGTCCATGCTTACTGGTCCAAGTATCTGTGGTGAAATGCACCCGTTCACACACAGAGTTTCTCAAGGAAGCGGTGATGTTGTGTGTGACATGCTGGTGTAGCGCGGGCACACCTTTCTTAGAGAAGTAGTGGCGACTAGGCATCTGGTACTGGGGCACAGCGACAGACATAAGGTCTGTAAAATCCTGTGTGTCCACTAAGCGGAAAGGCAGCATTTCGGTAGCCAACAGCTTACAGAGGGATAGAGTCAACCTCTTAGCTTTGTCATGGGTCGCAGGAAGTGGCCTTTTATTTCACCACATCTGAGGGACAGAGATCTGGCTGCTGTGTGTAGACGGTGTTGAGTAGGGTGTCCCTTGAAAAATGCAGGTTTGTGAGGAAAGTGCAGGCGGAGACATGATGTTGCCTTCATCCAACGTTGGTGCTATCGATGTTTGAGAGAGCTGTACACAATCACTTGTTTCCCCTTCCAAACCAACTGACGACCTACCAAGCAAACTGCCTGTTGCGGTTACAGTGGTGGAAGTTGTGGGTGGAAAAACAGGTGTGACAGCTGTCCCCACAGTCCTAGAAGATGACGAGCGCGCGGATGCACTGGAAGGGGCAGGCGGTGGATGGTTGGCTCCGCTAGGCCGCATTGCAGCACGGTGAGCTTCCCACCAGGCCATATGATATTTATTCATGTGACGATTCATGGAAGAAGTTGTCAAACTGCTGAGGTTTTGACCTCTAGTAAGATAACCATGCCAAATGTTACAGATCACATAATTTGGGCAATCTTTTTTCATGTCAAAAAAGGACCAGGCTAGGCAAGGCTTAGAGGCCATGCGACCTGTTGATCCACCCCGAATAATGCTCAGAGGCAGAGTGGTGGCTGAGGATGCAGTTGTAGACGTGCTACCAGTGCTCCGACTGTGTCCAGGAAGGCGCAAGGTTACTTCGACGTCGGTTGCATCCTCCTCCACCGCCTCTGTTGACCTCCTCGATTGTCTGACTGTGGGTTGACAGTAGGTGGGATCTAGAACTTCATCATCAATTGTTGTGTTTGCACTCCCCTCCCCCTCAGACCGAGCCTCTTCTTGCCCTGACCGAATATTTAAGTTGTCATCCCAATCGGGTATCTGCGTCTCATCTTCAGCAGTATGTTCCTCATTGTCTATAACCACAGTTGTTGGAAAGGCAGCATTTTGGTAGCCAACAGTTTGCAGATGATGAAAGTCAACCTCCAAGCCATGTCATGCCCTTCTAAAAGCATGTAAAACACAGCGAGGGGACTCCAACCACAGTCTCCCTCGTTTCCACTAACTGGGCCACACACACCCCACTTGACTGGCATCGGTTGAGCCCCCTTTTGAAAAAGAAAAAGATGCTTTGCATGAAGCACTCTCAAAAATACGCGTGCCTTTCCCGTCCCCTGGCTGACCCAGGGGAAGAAAAGTCCTCTGAGAGCCATGACTTGTTCATCTTGGTTCTTTTAGAGACACAGCGAGGGGACTCCAACCACAGTCTCCCTCGTTTCCACTAACTGGGCCACACACACCCCTCTTGACTGACATCAGTTGATGCCCCTTTTCAAAATGAAAAAGATGCTTTGCATGAAGCACTCTCAAAAATACGCGTGCCTTTCCCGTCCCCTGGCTGACCCAGGGGAAGAAAAGTCCTCTGAGAGCCATGACTTGTTCATCTTGGTTCTTTTAGAGACACAGCGAGGGGACTCCAACCACAGTCTCCCTCGTTTCCACTAACTGGGCCACACACACCCCACTTGACTGGCATCGGTTGAGCCCCCTTTTGAAAATGAAAAAGATGCTTTGCATGAAGCACTCTCAAAAATACGCGTGCCTTTCCCGTCCCCTGGCTGACCCAGGGGAAGAAAAGTCCTCTGAGAGCCATGACTTGTTCATCTTGGTTCTTTTAGAGACACAGCGAGGGGACTCCAACCGCAGTCTCCCTCGTTTCCACTAACTGGGCCACACACACCCCACTTGACTGGCATCGGTTGAGCCCCCTTTTGAAAAAGAAAAAGATGCTTTGCATGAAGCACTCTCAAAAATACGCGTGCCTTTCCCGTCCCCTGGCTGACCCAGGGGAAGAAAAGTCCTCTGAGAGCCATGACTTGTTCATCTTGGTTCTTTTACAGACACAGCGAGGGGACTCCAACCACAGTGTCCCTCGTTTCCACTAACTGGGCCACACACACCCCTCTTGACTGACATCAGTTGATGCCCCTTTTCAAAATGAAAAAGATGCTTTGCATGAAGCACTCTCAAAAATACGCGTGCCTTTCCCGTCCCCTGGCTGACCCAGGGGAAGAAAAGTCCTCTGAGAGCCATGACTTGTTCATCTTGGTTCTTTTAGAGACACAGCGAGGGGACTCCAACCACAGTCTCCCTCGTTTCCACTAACTGGGCCACACACACCCCACTTGACTGGCATCGGTTGAGCCCCCTTTTGAAAAAGAAAAAGATGCTTTGCATGAAGCACTCTCAAAAATACGCGTGCCTTTCCCGTCCCCTGGCTGACCCAGGGGAAGAAAAGTCCTCTGAGAGCCATGACTTGTTCATCTTGGTTCTTTTAGAGACACAGCGAGGGGACTCCAACCACAGTCTCCCTCGTTTCCACTAACTGGGCCACACACACCCCACTTGACTGGCATCGGTTGAGCCCCCTTTTGAAAAAGAAAAAGATGCTTTGCATGAAGCACTCTCAAAAATACGCGTGCCTTTCCCGTCCCCTGGCTGACCCAGGGGAAGAAAAGTCCTCTGAGAGCCATGACTTGTTCATCTTGGTTCTTTTAGAGACACAGCGAGGGGACTCCAACCACAGTCTCCCTCGTTTCCACTAACTGGGCCACACACACCCCACTTGACTGGCATCGGTTGAGCCCCCTTTTGAAAAAGAAAAAGATGCTTTGCATGAAGCACTCTCAAAAATACGCGTGCCTTTCGCCTCCCCTGGCTGACCCAGGGGAAGAAAAGTCCTCTGAGAGCCATGTCCACATTGTCAGTGGACGGACATGTGTGCTTATCTGCCAGCAGACCCCCAGCAGCACTGAAGACAGGTTCCGAGAGAACGCTGGCTGCAGGACACGACAAGATCCCCAAGGCGTACGTGGCGAGCTCAGGCAATTTATCAAGATTGGAAGCCTAAAATGAGCAGGGCTCAAGTTGCACAATAATGGAATCGATGTTTCCTTGCATATACTCATATATCTGTGTCTCCTCCTCTTTTTCCTTGTCCAGCTCTTTTGTTTTCACATGAGTATATGTCCTTGTCACTTTCCCATGTGTTGTGAGTTGTTTGTCACCTTTTGGACACCTTTGAGGGTGTTTTCTAGGTGTTTTTCTGTGTTTGTGATTGCCTGCCATTGTTTCCTATGCAGCTCGAGTTCGGTTCGTCGAACGTTCGACGAGCCGAACTCGAACGGGACCTCCGTTCGGCGAACCGACCTCGAGCCGAACCGGGACCGGTTCGCTCATCTCTAGTCTCCAGTACCTCAGCTATCTGTGTCCTGCACACCTTACCCGTCTGCTAAAACAACTCCAATGCCCCGTGAGCCAACTTGGACCTTGGACTCGGGGATCCATCTCACCAGGGGAACCTAATACCTCATTCTTGCACCATCTACTGCCAATCTGACTTGATGAGCAGAGATGATAGCAGAGGATGAGTGTCATGACATCAGTTGGCTTCTAAAAGGCTTTTCAGTCAGCTCCAGCTGTGCAAGCTGCTGCTGAGTGATACACACACTGCTCACACAAGTCTCCCTAGTGCCCTCCTGTTGAGGAGTTCTTGCTAATGACAGAGGCCAGTCAGTAAACTAATTACAGGGTACAGAGTGTCCTATTTAAACTTCCTTTGACATCCTAGTTAGTCTTATTGACTTTGGTGTAATACTGCAGATTGCTATTCGTTATACCCAATCAGGCTTGAATATACTTTTGTCTAACCCATGGATAAAGGTGCCTTCACACTTTAGCGATGCAGCAGAGATCCGACCAGCGATCTGACCTGGTCAGGATCGCTGCTGCATTGCTACATGGTCGCTGGTGAGCTGTCAAACAGGCAGATCTCACCAGCGACCAGTGACCAGCCCCCAGCCAGCAGCGGCGTGCAAGCGACGCTGCGCTTGCACGGAGCCGGCGTCTGGAAGCTGCGGACACTGGTAACTAAGGTAAACATCGGGTATGGTTACCCGATGTTTACATTAGTTACCAGCGCACACCGCTTAGCTTTGCTCTCCTAGCTACAGTACACATCGGGTTAATTAACCCGATGTGTACAGCAGCTACATGTGCAGAGAGCCGGAGCCGGCAGCACAGGCAGCGTGAGAGCGGCGGAGGCTGGTAACTAAGGTAAATATCGGGTAACCACCTTGGTTACCCAATGTTTATCTTGGTTACAGCTTGCCGCAGCTGCCAGACGCCGGCTCCTGCTCCCTGCTCGCTTCATTTCGTCGCTCTCTCGCTGTCACACACAGCGATCTGTGTGTCACAGTGGGAGAGCGCCTTTGAAGAAAACGAACCAGAGCTGTGTGTAACGAGCAGCGATCTCGCAGCAGGGGCCAGATCGCTGGTCAGTGTCACACACAGCGAGATCGCTAATGAGGTCACTGCTGCGTCACAAAAAGCGTGACTCAGCAGCGATCTCGGCAGCGAGCTCGCTGTGTGTGAAGCACCCCTAAATCCTGTATTTGATCATGGATGTAATTAACCATTCTTGTACCATGTCAATCTTGTCTCTAGTTACACTCTTCTGGCTTTAACCCCTGCAATTCTGCTGACCTAAGTATTTCATGCTGGTTCTGACCCAGGTTCACCACTATTTTACTACCAAATGCATTGCTGACCAGTAGGTACTCCTTAAATGTAACACGTGGGTGTCACAGGTGTGTCACACTTAACAAACAGTCCTGAGGTGTCCGGCTGTAGAAGGTCACATTGTTCGGCTGCACAAACTGCTCCTTAACATTCTCTGCTTGGGGTTTATCCTTTTCTCTTTAGGACTCTGCAGAGTTCCTCACCTTTTAGCTGTTAATCATCAGTACTTCCCTTTGTGTGCCTAAATATCTTCATTCCCCCTGGATCTGTGCTGGTCATAGTCTTATCATATACTAACACTGGATGCAAGCAGTCGGCTTGCCTTCATCTGAAGAAACGTTGTTATTCTTTGCTGCACTTCTCTCTGGGTCATTTGGAAATGAACTTTGCCCTGTGTGTGCTCCCTGTTCTATAGTATACCTAGGGTCAGGTATCTTCTTGCTTGGTGCATTGCTGCATTGGTGCAGAACCTACCTAGGGTGGTGAGGGAAGCTAGGGGCCAGCGGTAGGCTTAATCAGATGTCACCATCTCACCCTTCCCTAGAAGCAGGGTTTACTTCCCTTTTGCCATTTGCTTGGTACTTCCCCGACCTTAGGGCGACAATGGTACTTTGCAGTAAATACTGGCACTCCCTAAAACTTGCTAAGTACAGTGGATAATGCAAACATCATATTTCTGGCAGCCCTCTTAAGAGTTGCCAGATATCCATGAACAATCCCTGTAACGTAAATGGCAGACCCAACAGTCTTGGTAAATCTGGACTATAGCTCTTATTATCTACCCAGATATAGAGTTATACACAAAATTAACCTGTTTATTGAGTACCACCCTATGAGACAGTAACACTGAAATATTTAATTTACTCAATACATTTTAAAAATTTATAAAATATTATCTTTAGACCATCAATGCTGAAAAAACATCCCCTAAGAAACCAGCATATTCATGGCCTACATATAATATTTTTGGATAACAGAGTATAGTTGTCACTGTAGTTATTACATGTATACTTCATGTAATAGTTCATATTTTATTGTGATATTGCATTCTAAATTTATGACTTATAATACACAATATTATGATATTATTAAAGTCTTCACTGAGATACATTGAACAGCTATGGACTGTTCCAGTTGAGTTTGTTTTATTTTCTTAGTAATTAGGCTTCACTTGGAGCCTCAAGGGGAAGAGAGACTCAGGCTTGATATCTCATAAATAGCTGTTTGCACATGTCATTCTCCAAGGAGGGTAATCCTGGTAAATACACATCTCATTATCAAGTTGCACGGATCTCAACCAAGTAGTAGCAGTTGGTAATAGCATGTACTGTGATAGATGATGGAGCCAGTGCGGGATGTAAAGCTATATCTCTCATTCAGTATTAGATTCTGAACAATTAAGTACATGGCAGTGCATTGTAACCACTAAACTACGAGAATAGTAATTGTACAATATTTCCATTATTATAATATACTAGTGCACATTGACACTTTTTTATCTCGTGTATAGTATCCTGCTTCATGATCGATATTGTCCTTTTCAATTTGCATTGTATTATTGCAGCTTATGCTATGTGATGTTACTATTATTATTTCTAATACATACACAGTGCCTTGAAAAAGTATTCATACCATGTGAACTTTTCTATATTTTTTAATGTTACACCCACAAACTTAAATGTAATTTATTGGAACTTTATGTGAAATACCAACACTAAGTAGCAAGTGTTCATGAAGTGTACAGGAACTGATAAATGGTTTTTGGAATAGTTTGAAAATCTAAGCCTAACAATTCTGACTTGCATTAGTATTCAGCCTGTCACGATAGGTCAGTATAGAAAAGCTATAACTTGCCCATGGGAGAGTTAAGGCCCAGTCACACTAAACAACTTACCAGCGATCCCAACAACGATGCAACCTGATAGGGATCGCTGGTAAGTTGCTAGGAGGTCGCTGGTGAGATGTCACACTAAGCGACGCTCCAGCGATCCCACCAGCAACCTGATCTGGCAGGAATCGCTGGAGCGTCGCTACACGTGGAACCAACCCGATATTTACCTTTGTTACCAGCGCACACCACTTGGCACTGGCTCCCTGCACACCTAGCCACAGTACACATCGGGTTAATTACCTGATGTGTACTCAGCTACGTGTGCAGGCAGCAGGAGCTGGCTTCTGCGGACGCTGGAAACCACGGTAAACATCGGGTAACTAAGAAGCCCTTACCTTGGTTACCCGATATTTACCTTCGTTACCAGCGTCCGCCGCTCTCAGCTGTCAGTGCCGGCTCCTGCTCCCTGCACTCCTAGCCACAATACACATCGGGTTAATTACCCGAAGTGTAGTCTGACTATGTGTGCAGGGAGCAGGGAGCCGGCACTGACAGCGTGAGAGAGGTGGACGCTGGTAACGAAGGTAAATATCGGGTAACCAAAGTAAGGGCTTCTTGGTTACCCGATGTTTACCGTGGTTGCCAGCGTCCGCAGAAGCCGGATACTGCTGCCTGCACATTTAGTTGTTGCTCTGTCGCTGTCACACACAGCGATGTGTGCTTCACAGTGGGAGAGCAACAACTAAAAAATGGTCCAGGACATTCAGCAACAACCAGCGACCTCACAGCAGGGGCCAGGTTGTTGCTGGATGTCACACACAGCAACATCGCTAGCAAGTCATGCCTCAGCAGCGATGTTGCTAGCGATGTTGCTTAGTGTGACGGTACCTTTAGTAGTGAGTATAAATAATGAAAGAGAGTGGCAGCAAGGTGTTGCAGCTGAGATTAGAGCTATATGGAATCTCTGCAGGATCAGAAAGCAACACTTAACTCCTTCAACACCAAATGAAAATAAATCTGCTCCACTCATGTAATTGAGGACCTATGATTGGCTAATTACTGCAACCTTCTATCAACAAATGAAGCAAAAGTCTCAGCCGGACATGACACACTCTTGACATAACCTCCCTTTCTCTGAGGGGCCCAAGGACCCTCAGGACCAGATTTATTCGGATGAAATGCATGGAAGGAATGTACGAAGCTCCTGGCATTTACTTCTGATGCAGGTAACCACATTTTCTTCTCAGGACCATAGATCTTCCAGTGCACCAAGTACTGAAGAGAGCGGTGAATAAAAATTGACACTTCTCGCAACCTGAAACTCCAAATGTCCATCAACAATGATTGGAAGAGGTGGCAAGGGTGATAGTTCAGATGACGCAGCGTAAGCGATGATCTATGAAATACATTGTGGATTTTAAGTCTTTAACCCCTTCACAACCGGCCGATTTTTCGCTTTCCGTTATTTTTTTCGCCATTCTTTTTCTGAGAGACGTAACTTTTTTATTTTTCAGTCAATATGGTCATGTGAGGGCTCATTTTTTGCGGAACGAGCTGTACTTTTAAATGAAACCATAGGTTTTACCATATAGTGTACTGGAAAATGGCAAAAAAATTCCAAATGCAGAAAAATTGAAAAAAAGTGCGATAGCACTATTGTTTTTGAGATATTTTATTCACTGTGTTCACTATATGGTAAAACTGATGTGTGGGTGTGATGCCTCAGGTCAGTGCGAGTTCTTAGACACTAAACATGTATAGGTTTACTTTTATATAAAGTGTTAATAAAAATCGGAAGTTTGTCCAAAAAAAGTGGCGCACGTTTTACGCCATATTCCGTGACCCGTAGTGTTCTCATTTTTCGGGATCTATGGCTCAGTGACTGCTTATTTTTTGCGTCTCGAGCTGATGTTTTTAGCGGTATCATTTTTGCGCAGATACTATGTTTTGATTGCCTCTTATTGCATTTTGCGCAAAAGTTGTGGCGACAAAAAAACGTCATTTTGGCATTTGGAATTTTTTTGCCGCTACGCCGTATACTGATCAGATTAATTAATTTTATATTTTGATAGATCGGGCGTTTCTGAAAGCGCCGATACCAAATGTGTGTATGTTTTTTATTTTTTTAACCCTTTAATTTTCAATGGGGCGAATGGGGGGTGATTTGAACTTTTAGGTTTTTTAGTTTTTTTTTTAATTTTTTAAAACTTTTTTTTTTACTTTTTTTTTTTATTTTACTAGTCCCCCTAGGGGGCTATTGCGATCAGCAGTCCGATCACACTGCACTATCTGCTGATCACAGCTACATAGTTGTAAACAGCAGATAGGCTCACTTTCTTTTTCACTGTGCCGCGGGCACAGCGAAAGTGAAAGCAATTCATGTGTAGTACAGGAGTCATCACATGACACTGTGCTACCATGACAACTACCGGAAGTCACGTGATCGCGTCACGTGACTTCCGGTATTGGGCGGTAAGTAAAAGTTTACCGCGATTGCGCTTATAATGGCGCTGTCACATATTGACAGTGCCATTTAAGGGGTTAAACGGCACGAGCAGATAACGATTCTGCTCGTGCCTAGCAGGCACACATCTCAGCTGTGAAAATCAGCTGAGATGTGCGCCGATCGTAGCATGCTGCCGCTGGCAGACCGCGGGCAGTAACGTTAGGACCGCTGGGACGTAATTTTACGGCCCGCGGTCATTACGGGGTTAAGTTAACTTAAAGCGAAAGACCACAGGGTTAATGATGACAGTTACTTTCTAAGGACTAATGCAGCAAGTTTCCAGGAGGAAACTTATAACATTCATACACAGGTCCGGACGTTTTATATCAGCCATGTGTTTATACAGTTAGGTCCAGAAATATTTGGACAGTGACACAATTTTCGCGAGTTGGGCTCTGCATGCCACCACATTGGATTTGAAATGAAACCTCTACAACATAATTCAAGTGCAGATTGTAACGTTTAATTTGAAGGTTTGAACAAAAATATCTGATTGAAATTGTAGGAATTGTACACATTTCTTTACAAACACTCCACATTTTAGGAGGTCAAAAGTAATTGGACAAATAAACCAAACCCAAACAAAATATTTTTATTTTCAATATTTTGTTGCGAATCCTTTGGAGGCAATCACTGCCTTAAGTCTGGAACCCATGGACATCACCAAACGCTGGGTTTCCTCCTTCTTAATGCTTTGCCAGGCCTTTACAGCCGCAGCCTTGCTTGTGGGTTTTTCCGTCTTAAGTCTGGATTTGAGCAAGTGAAATGCATGCTCAATTGGGTTAAGATCTGGTGATTGACTTGGCCATTGCAGAATGTTCCACTTTTTTGCACTCATGAACTCCTGGGTAGCTTTGGCTGTATGCTTGGGGTCATTGTCCATCTGTACTATGAAGCGCCGTCCGATCAACTTTGCGGCATTTGGCTGAATCTGGGCTGAAAGTATATCTCGGTACACTTCAGAATTCATCCAGCTACTCTTGTCTGCTGTTATGTCATCAATAAACACAAGTGACCCAGTGCCATTGAAAGCCATGCATGCCCATGCCATCACGTTGCCTCCACCATGTTTTACAGAGGATGTGGTGTGCCTTGGATCATGTGCCGTTCCCTTTCTTCTCCAAACTTTTTTCTTCCCATCATTCTGGTACAGGTTGATCTTTGTCTCATCTGTCCATAGAATACTTTTCCAGAACTGAGCTGGCTTCATGAGGTGTTTTTCAGCAAATTTAACTCTGGCCTGTCTATTTTTGGAATTGATGAATGGTTTGCATCTAGATGTGAACCCTTTGTATTTACTTTTATGGAGTCTTCTCTTTACTGTTGACTTAGAGACAGATACACCTACTTCACTGAGAGTGTTCTGGACTTCAGTTGATGTTGTGAATGGGTTCTTCTTCACCAAAGAAAGTATGCGGCGATCATCCACCACTGTTGTCATCCGTGGACGCACAGGCCTTTTTGAGTTCCCAAGCTCACCAGTCAATTCCTTTTTTCTCAGAATGTACCCGACTGTTGATTTTGCTACTCCAAGCATGTCTGCTATCTCTCTGATGGATTTTTTCTTTTTTTTCAGCCTCAGGATGTTCTGCTTCACCACCTCAATTGAGAGTTCCTTAGACCGCATGTTGTCTGGTCACAGCAACAGCTTCCAAATGCAAAACCACACACCTGTAATCAACCCCAGACCTTTTAACTACTTCATTGATTACAGGTTAACGAGGGAGACGCCTTCAGAGTTAATTGCAGCCCTTAGAGTCCCTTGTCCAATTACTTTTGGTCCCTTGAAAAAGAGGAGGCTATGCATTACAGAGCTATGATTCTTAAACCCTTTCTCCGATTTGGATGTGAAAACTCTCATATTGCAGCTGGGAGTGTGCACTTTCAGCCCATATTATATATATAATTGTATTTCTGAACATGTTTTTGTAAACAGCTAAAATAACAAAACTTGTGTCACTGTCCAAATATTTCTGGACCTAACTGTATCTATCCCCCACAAACTTCAAACTGTCCTGTACCCCTTGCCATACAGAAACAAAACATTCATCCCCAGGAATCACTGAAGACCCATCCCTACTCAAACCATAGAACCGAAGATGAAAACACTGTGCACCAAAAAATGGTGACTTAAGAGTGGATTCATGATGACAATTGTTTAACGCAAATTCTGCCAAAAATAAGATGACAATTCTTCCTGGTTCTCCAAAATTAAACACCTAAGGTAAGTCTATAAACTTTGATTTAAGCGTTTGGTCTGACTGTGACTGAGGATGAAAGGCCAAGGAAAAAGATAAATGCAGCCCTCCAAAATTTAGATACAAAATGGTTCCACCGATCTGAAACCACAACAGATACAGTAAATACAATGTTATTACATTTCTTCTGTTGTTGTAGCGGTTACAGTAGATGGACTTTTATATAGGGGCTTATCAGACTACAGGGGGCTTAATACATATGCACATTAAAATTCTCAGACTTATATGTTCAAAATAACTAGAAAACAATGTATCATTATTTCCGTTACACTTCACAAATACTTGCTACTTAGTGTTGATATGATTACATCAAATACCAACAAAATGAAACTACCGTAAGTTTGTGGGTATCACGTCCACAAATGTGAAAACGTCATGGGGTAGGAATATTTTTCCATACAGTATATTTTACATATATATATATTGTCTCTGAACATGAACAATGACTTCCATCTGCAGAAGTCTGTGGAGGAATCATGGATGTGCTAAAATTGCACCACACCTATTATAATGTGAGATACCATTTTGTATGCTTCACTTTAGGCATCTGTAGTTTCTCTATTTCCATTTTATCACATATATACCTTGCAGAAAGAATTTATTATGACTTGTGTCTCATTTTCCAGGTTTGAGCAAAAAGTCAGCTTACGTGAGAAGTGCCTTTTTTAAAAAAGGAGCACAGTGGCATAACTTGAAGCTTGTGGGTGACAATACATAACCTCCATTGGGCCACTATCACAGGCGTTTAATAGAATTGGTCTTCTAATGTGGGCCGAAGGGACCTTTTGGATGGCTCTAAGATCTTGGGTCAGATGTGGAAGTAACTTTTGCACCCACTTTGGTTATGAGGTGAATGCCTATGTGACACGTATGAGCTAACACAGATACAATATAAATAAATAATTTTAAATTGGTAAATGTCACGCTTCCCGGTCCCCGTGCCCCGCTCTCCGGTCCCCGTGGCCCGCTCCCCGCTTCCCGGCGGCGTTCCCTGCTCACCACTCCGGTCCCGGCCTCCTCTTCCTCGCCTGCGCCCTCCATGTGTCCTGGTCCCCGCTCCCGGCGCCCCTCTGCGACGTGGGACACTCAGCCGGGCACTCCTGCTTCCTCTGCACCGCTTCCTGGACTGGCTTCTGGCACACGGGCCTTGTGCATGCGCATTAGGGCGCGCGCACGGTCATTGACCCTCTCTTAAAGGGCCAGCACCTAGAAACAGGAAATTGCACAGGTACAGGGTATATTAGGATTCTCCTTCCTGGTGGGCGGGGCCTGTTCTACGTGTTTAGTCAGCTAGGAGTTCAGGTCCCTGTATTGCTGTGTCCAGTATTAACCCCTGTCTGTCTCGCAGAGCCTGTCCTGCCACGCCAGCCGGTCCTGACCAAGTCCGTTCCAGTACTACTGACTGTGACTTCGGCGGAAGTTCCAGCACCTCTGCAGCTCCGCCAGTCTCCAGTCCCTGGCTCCGTTTGGTGATCCGTCCCCTCGCTCAGCAGGTTCCGGATTCCGCCTGACCCTACAACCCGGCCTCGGACCCTGAGCCTCGTCACCCGGACTACCGTCTAGAACTCCGTGTTCTCAGCGACATCTACTTTCCAGCTCTCCTACGGACTGTCTTGCTACCAATAGCGCTTCGGCTACCGTGCATCAAGACCCTCTGGCGGGGTGACCGGCCTGGCTGCCTCACCAAGGGAACCGGTGTACGTTCCAGTGTTTCCACCACCCGGACGTAACAGCTAGAACAGGCCATGGATCCCGCCGAAGCACTAGCGGCCCAGCTGGGCAACTTGCAGCAGGAACTCGGGCGACAGCGCGAGACCCAGTCCCGCATGCTGGCCTTCATGTCCTCGGTGGATGCCCGTCTGAACACGCTGCAAGCAACTGCCACATCCCTGGCATCTCAGGCTTCTACAGCACAGTCCACGGCCGCAGTTCCCGTGGCAGCTTCCTCGGAAGCTTCTAAACTCCGCTTGGCCTCTCCACCCCGATATGCCGGAGATCCTAAGACCTGCAGAGGATTCTTGAATCAGTGCTCCCTCCACTTTAAGCTGCTTCCACACCTGTTTGCCTCCGACCAAGCCAAGGTGGCGTTTGTGATGTCCCATCTGGAGGGAGAAGCACTGGCCTGGATGAACCCTTTATGGGAGAAGGAGGATCCGGTAACCACCAACATCCAGGAATTCCTGCAGGCTTTTCGTATCACCTTTGACGAGCCCGGACGCGTCTCCGCGTCCGCCTCATCGCTCCTCAGGCTACGTCAGGGGACTTTGACGGTGGGCCAATATGCTATCCGCTTCCGCACCTTGGCCTCAGAATTAGGGTGGAACAATGAGGCCCTAACCGCCGCCTTCTGGGAGGGACTCTCGGGCCGTATAAGGGATGAGCTGGCTTGTCATGACGTGCCTTCCACCCTGGATGCCCTGATCGCGCTAGCGACCCGAGTGGATTTTCGCTTTCAGGAACGATCCAAAGAGGTGTCCCGCGAGAGGCGTCCGATACGGCACTCCTCCCCACCACTGAAGTCCATCGCTCCCCAGTCGGCATTACCTGGCGCTTCTACCTACGAGCCCATGCAGATTGACCGCCTGAGGCAGTCTGAGCAACGCAGAGCAGAACGACTAGCAAAGGGTCTCTGCTTCTACTGCGGAGATGGCACACACCTGCTACGCTCCTGTCCCGAGAAGCCGGGAAACTCCAAAGCCTAGGCTTGGTAGGAGAGGCCACCCTAGGTGCTGGGACTCTCTCAGACTCCATTACATGGACTGTGCAAGTGACTACAGAAGAGACCCGGTTCACGGCAGAGGCATATCTCGATTCCGGAGCAGCAGGCAACTTCATCCAGCAGGCCACGGTGGATAAGTACCAGGTGCCTGTTCTCCCACTAGAAAAACCACTGGTGATCGCCTCTGTAGATGGGAGACCCCTCTCTGACACCGTCTTGTTGACCACTAAGCCTGTGGAATTACGGATCTGTGCCCTGCACACCGAAAATATCACCTTCTATGTCCTCCCGCGCATGTCTCATCAGATCCTGCTGGGACTCCCATGGTTACGGGCACACGAACCGTCGGTCAGCTGGAGTACAGGCGAAATTACCCGATGGGGCTCCTCGTGTCACGAGAGATGCCTGAAATCCATACAGCCCATCTGACGACCTCTGGTTCCAGAGTCTCTACCAGGACTGCCTTCTGCCTACTGGTCCTTCACGGATGTGTTTGATAAGAAGGAGTCAGAGGTACTACCGCCTCACTGTCCCTACGACTGTGCCATCGACTTACTGCCGGGAACTACGCCTCCTAGAGGAAGGATATACCCCTTGTCCCCTGCTGAAACACGGGCCATGTCTGCCTATATCACCGAAAGCCTGGCAAAGGGGTTCATTCGAAGATCCTCGTCCCCTGCCGGAGCAGGTTTTTTCTTCGTCAAGAAGAAGGAAGGTGATCTGCGCCCTTGCATTGACTACCGGGGATTAAACCAGATCACCGTAAAAAACAAATACCCTCTGCCACTCATCCCCGAACTATTCGATCGGCTCCGAGGAGCTCGTGTATTCACCAAGTTGGACCTCCGTGGGGCCTATAACCTGGTTCGCATTCGCTCTGGAGATGAATGGAAGACCGCATTCAACACTCGGGATGGGCACTATGAGTATTGTGTCATGCCCTTTGGTCTGTGTAATGCTCCGGCAGTCTTCCAAGAGCTGGTGAACGACGTGTTCAGAGACCTCCTCTATGTCTGTGTCGTGGTCTATCTGGACGACATCCTGGTCTTTTCTCCGGACCTACAGACCCACAGAGAGAACGTGCAGCTAGTACTCCAAAGACTTAGAGAGAACCGTCTGTACACCAAGTACGAGAAGTGCGTCTTTGAAAAGTCGTCTCTTCCCTTCCTGGGTTATGTAATCTCGGACACTGGCCTGCAGATGGACCCAGAGAAAGTGTCTTCCATCCTCAACTGGCCTCCTCCTTCCGGACTGAAGGCCATCCAACGCTTCCTCGGCTTTGCAAACTATTATCGTCAATTCATCCCGCACTTCTCTGCCCTGACTGCGCCTCTCTCTGCCTTGACTAAGAAGGGAGCTAATCCTAAGGACTGGCCACCGGCGGCTGATGCCGCGTTCTGCTCTTTGAAACAGGCGTTTGCTTCTTCCCCGGTTCTCCATCGCCCTGAATTGAACCGTCAGTGTTCACCTTGAAGGTGGATGCCTCCTCCTCAGGGGCCGGGGCAGTGTTGATGCAGAAATCCTCCACCGGGAAGATGGTCACCTGCGGATTCTTCTCCAAGAGCTTCTCGGCACCCGAACGCAACTACACCATCGGTGATCGGGAGTTACTGGCCATCAAGCTGGCCTTGGAGGAATGGCGCTACCTCTTGGAGGGAGCAGTATACCCTGTGATCATCTACACAGACCACAAGAATCTGGAGTACCTATGGTCAGCCCAAAGACTGAACCCGCGACAAGCCCGCTGGTCTTTGTTTTTTGCTCGATTTGATTTTCAACTCCATTTTCGGCCCGCAGATAAGAACGTGCGGGCAGACGCCTTGTCTAGGTCCTTCGTGCCCGTGGAGCAGGAGGAGGAGACGTTCCAGCCCATCATCAGCCCCACTAAAGTTATTCTGGTGGCTCCTGTCGCTCTGACTCAGATACCCCCAGGGAAAACCTATGTCTCAGATACTGACAGACAGAGAGTCCTGCACCGGGGTCATGCCTCGCAGATCGCCGGCCATGCTGGTCAGAAGAAGACTTGGAGTATGATTGTCCGTCACTATTGGTGGCCGTCCCTCCGTAAAGACGTCGCAACCTTCGTCTCAGCCTGTCCATCCTGTGCCCGGAACAAGACACCCAAGCACCTACCATATGGACGTCTTCTGCCTCTGCCCATTCCTTCCGTTCCGTGGCAACATATTGCAATGGACTTCATTACGGACTTACCCTTGTCCTCCGGACACACGGTCATATGGGTTGTGGTGGACCGTTTTTCTAAGATGACTCACTTCGTTCCCATGGCCAGGCTGCCCTCTGCCCAGGAGCTAGCTGACTCCTTCATACAACACATATTCCGATTGCATGGCTTTCCTGCACACATTGTGTCCGACAGAGGAACTCAGTTTACCTCGCGCTTCTGGAGGGCTCTCTGCAAACATCTGGGAGTATCCTTGGACTTTTCTTCGGCTTACCACCCTCAGTCGAATGGCCAAGTGGAACGGGTCAATCAGATGCTGACCTCCTTCCTGTGCCACTACGTCAACATCCATCACGACGATTGGTCCACGCTCCTTCCTTGGGCTGAATTCTCCCATAACCAGCACATCAGCGAGTCCACCTCCAGCTCTCCCTTCCAGGTCGTTTACGGACTTCAGCCTTCTGTCCAGTTGCCAGTATCCTCGGCTTCCGATGTCCCCGCGGCAGATGCTCTGGTCCGGGACTTCTCAGCTATATGGAACTCTGTCAAGACTTCCCTAGAGCGTGCTTCTTTGCGGATGAAGAGACATGCGGACAAGAGGCGCCTGGATCCCCCGTGTTTCTCCCCAGGTGATCTGGTCTGGCTTGCATCCAGATATGTCCGATTGAAGTTACCATCGTACAAGTTGGGTCCTCGTTACATCGGGCCGTTTAAAGTCATCAGCAAGATTAATGCAGTCTCCTACAAGCTGCAGCTCCCGGCCACGATGCGGATACCCAACTCCTTCCATGTCTCCTTACTCAAGCCTGTTGTCCTTGGTCCCTTCTCCGCTGGTGCCGGTACTGCTCCTCCTCCCATCGCTGACGATGACATCTATGCGGTAAGGGATATCGTGGCCATGAAGACCGTGCGAGGTCAGCAATACTTCCTGGTGGACTGGGTGGGTTATGGTCCCGAAGATAGGTCCTGGGAGCCCCGGGAGAATGTTGGCACTCCTCTGATTCGTGCCTTCCTGTCCCGGTTGCGGGGAGGGGGGCGTGGGGGAGGGGGTACTGTCACGCTTCCCGGTCCCCGTGCCCCGCGCTCCGGTCCCCGTGGCCTGCTCCCCGCTTCCCGGCGGCGTTCCCTGCTCACCACTCCGGTCCCGGCCTCCTCTTCCTCGCCTGCGCCCTCCATGTGTCCTGCTCCCCGCTGCCGGCGCCCCTCTGCGACGTGGGACACTCAGCCGGGCACTCCTTTTTCCTCTGCACCGCTTCCTGGACTGGCTTCTGGGACACGGGCCTCGCGCATGCGTATTAGGGCGCGCGCGCGGTCATTGACCCGCTCTTAAAGGGCCAGCACCTAGAAACAGGAAATTGCATAGACAGGTACAGGGTATATTAGGATTCTCCTTCCTGGTGGGCGGGGCCTGTTCTACGTGTTTAGTAAGCTAGGAGTTCAGGTCCCTGTATTGCTGTGTTCAGTATTAACCCCTGTCTGTCTCGCAGAGCCTGTCCTGCCACGCCAGCCGGTCCTGACCAAGTCCGTTCCAGTACTACTGACTGTGACTTCGGCGGAAGTTCCACCACCTCTGCAGCTCCGCCAGTCTCCAGTCCCTGGCTCCGTTTGGTGATCCGTCCCCTCGCTCAGCAGGTTCCGGATTCCGCCTGACCCTACAACCCGGCCTCGGACCCTGAGCCTCGTCACCCGGACTACCGTCTAGAACTCCGTGTTCTCAGCGACATCTACTTTCCAGCTCTCCTACGGACTGTCTTGCTACCAATAGCGATTCGGCTGCCGTGCATCAAGACCCTCTGGCGGGGTGACCGGCCTGGCTGCCTCACCAAGGGAACCGGTGTACGGTCCAGTGTTTCCACCACCCGGACGTAACAGTAAATAATTAAATTTGTAGTGTAGCGATTTGCCACCCATTTGTTTCTATTCTAAACCTCACCCATTTGTATAGAAATGACAAGGGCCAGCACAAACAGGAAAAAAGTTGCCAAATTCAAAAACTTTTTAAGGCCAGAAAACTGTCATAGATTATGTGCCTATAGATCAGGACCCCCTGCATCCTTGACGAGGCGGGTCCTTACCTGCGGGTCCGCAAGTCTCCTCTGCAGGAGAGCTGCTCATGCCCACAATCATGGTTCAGTCTTTCACTTGTGTTCACCCTGCAGAGGACGCTTGCAACTCCACAGCAGAGAATTGACATGCTGCAGCTCGGAAAGCCGCACCACAGATCAGTTTACTCTGCGGGCCGTACACACAGTGGGCACGGGATTTCTACAAATCCCATCCACTGTGTTTGTAATGCACAGCACAGTGTTTTGGACGCAGCGAAAACACTCTGCATCCGAAACACTGCAAACACTGATCGTGGACACGTACCCATAGAGGGACTTATCCGTCACCGGAATGTAGAAAGCACTTGCTAACTCCCTTCCCCCCTAGTTTTCAGTATATTTATAGGATAAATCTACAGTACCTAAATGGTTCAATAACTTTGTAAATACAATTTTATTGCATTTATACCTCTGATTACCAATGTTGTGTTAAATCCATTGTATACCTAAGTTCACACAATGAGCATTTGGTGCATTTTTGATGTTGCAAATGTTATGCAGCATCTCTGAACCCATAAGGTAAAATAGGTTGCTTGAGTCTTCTTTTATTTTTCCATTTCTTTTTTTATTACAATTTTCACATATACGTATTGTTATTACATTTTTATGCTGCGGTTTTTGTCTTCTTTTGACACCTCAACGCCTTCTTTACATTGCTGAGGATTAACCCTTCACAATATATGACATATATTTATATCATATAGTGTGTCTCCACATCTTTCCCTGCACATGACAGCTGATTTAATCAGCCATCACATGCCTCTAACAGCCGTAGGTGGATCGGAGATCGGCCTGCGGTCGCTAAACTGTTAAATCACACTATCAATCTTTGATAACGGGATAAAAGATGCATGTGGGGCGTGCCACTCTTCGCTCCCATTGGTATACCTGTGACATGATCGCTGTTAGCCCATGGGTTGTCCTGACGCCAGGGGTCATCTGATGACTCCTGTCACTGTTATGATGATCCTCCTGTGGATAATGATTTCTGCTGTACAGAGCAGTACTGATGCCGATGTACTTCTCTGTACAGAACAAGTAATCGGACGATGACAGCTTGAAAGACCCCTAAAAGGACAAGTAAATCCAGTTAAAAGTAAAAAATAAAATAAAAAAATAAAAAAGTTTTTAAAAAAATTAAAAATGCCAGAATTAAATTTTTTTGCCCACAGCAACATTGAAATAAAATACAATAACCGGTGATGAAAACATCACATCTACCCAAAAAATTGTATAATTAACAATATCAGCTCAGAGTGTGGTGCCCCTGAGGCTTCAGTAGCCACAGGGTACTTCACCTCGCTTAAGGTGCGGAACTCATCCCGGGTACTGAGGAGGTCGGTGCCGGTTCCACATCAAACATTCCATAAATACACAGCAGGTTGCCCTCCCCACTGGGGACCGAGCTATGGTCGGGTCTTAAGGTTGTCACCAAACACTGGGGCTTCCATCCACTAGTGACAAAGACTCGGGGATGGGAGGAGCACCCACTGGGGAAGAGGGAGGAGATTTACATGTGGGGTCATGCCCTGACACAGGTTGGGGAAGGAAGCAAGGGAGCTGACCGGTGGAAGTTGTGGGACACAGGAGTAGATACGGTCGCTGAGGGAGAGCTGAGTTGCCCCCTAGGGATCGGCGCAGTTCAGGGTGCGGAGCCCTAGGGTGGTGTATATTTCAAGTTGCACCACCAGAATCCGCCGGACAGGGGGATTTCATGTCCCTCTGGCCCCCACAAGATCTTTGAGCACAGTAGCAACATAGAGCCTGGAGTCGTGATCACGGTCAGGCCCCAAACGGACTCACGCTGCCTGCAGACAGGATGGGAACTTTAACACCAAATAGGGGTCCCCAAGCCCTTCAGGTCATAGGCATCCACACAAAAAAGCGCAAGAAGGAAGAGCCCACAATCCACAACACCAGTGGTGACCTCTGAATTATCGGGGATCGGCTCAGGCCCATCATGGCAGAGACCAGCACTCCAATGGTGACAACCAGACTGTGAGTAAAAGACCTTGAACCACAACCACTAAGTTAGCCCTTCATTGCCGGCACTTCGCGCTCCGGCGCCAATGGTCACTACCACTCCCATCATCCTCCCTGGGGCCTAGCTCCACCTGTGGGGAGCTGAACCATCCTGGCTGCGACACCATCCGCCCCAAAGGACAGCACCTGCAGCGGCAGCTAATCCCTGGCCGCACACCACAGGTGGCGTCACGAGACAACAACTCCCAACATCCTCAACCCCTTCATCCTCATCTCCACACAATCATCCCATCCTCCATCCCTTCGTGGACACCTCGGGGTCACAAAACCGGGCAGGGCCACCCGTGACATCCCCTGACCCTCACCGGGCAGGTGACAAGTATTTCCCAGGCCTTGTGGGGTGCTCCAAGAGCACAAATAAAAAGCTGTCACTGAGCCCCAGATCCTGAACAACGAGAATGTTACAGTTCTCAAAAACTGGCGACTAAAGCAAAATACTTGTTTTGACAAATGTCTGATTCTTTTTTCACCACCTGAATAAAAAACCATACATGTTTGATATCTACGAACTCATACTGACCTAGAGAATCATACTGGCAGGTCGGTTTTACAATATAGTGACCGTGGTAATTAAAGAAAAAAACAAAAGCAACTGTGGAATTGTATTTTTTTTTGCAATTTCACCGTTTTCCAGTGCACTATATGTTAACATGAATTGTGTCATTCAAAAGTACAACTCATCCAGTAAAAATAAAGCCCTAATACTGCTATATTGACAGAAAAGTAAAAAAATGATGGCTCTTGGAAGAAGGGGAGGAAAACATGGAAAATGGCCATGGCATGACAGTTAACTGAATACCCCATCCACACCCCACTCCCCAACAGGCAAAAAATTTACGGGTATCAGCTATATACAGTTAGGTCCAGAAATATTTGGACAGTGACACAAGTTTTGTTATTTTAGCTGTTTACAAAAACATGTTCAGAAATACAATTATATATATATATAATATGGGCTGAAAGTGCACACTCCCAGCTGCAATATGAGAGTTTTCACATCCAAATCGGAGAAAGGGTTTAGGAATCATAGCTCTGTAATGCATAGCCTCCTCTTTTTCAAGGGACCAAAAGTAATTGGACAAGGGACTCTAAGGGCTGCAATTAACTCTGAAGGCGTCTCCCTCGTTAACCTGTAATCAATGAAGTAGTTAAAAGGTCTGGGGTTGATTACAGGTGTGTGGTTGTGCATTTGGAAGCTGTTGCTGTGACCAGACAACATGCGGTCTAAGGAACTCTCAATTGAGGTGAAGCAGAACATCCTGAGGCTGAAAAAAAAGAAAAAATCCATCAGAGAGATAGCAGACATGCTTGGAGTAGCAAAATCAACAGTCGGGTACATTCTGAGAAAAAAGGAATTTACTGGTGAGCTTGGGAACTCAAAAAGGCCTGGGCGTCCACGGATAACAACAGTGGTGGATGATCGCCGCATACTTTCTTTGGTGAAGAAGAACTCGTTCACAACATCAACTGAAGTCCAGAACACTCTCAGTGAAGTAGGTGTATCTGTCTCTAAGTCAACAGTAAAGAGAAGACTCCATGAAAGTAAATACAAAGGGTTCACATCTAGATGCAAACCATTCATCAATTCCAAAAATAGACAGGCCAGAGTTAAATTTGCTGAAAAACACCTCATGAAGCCAGCTCAGTTCTGGAAAAGTATTCTATGGACAGATGAGACAAAGATCAACCTGTACCAGAATGATGGGAAGAAAAAAGTTTGAAGAAGAAAGGGAACGGCACATGATCCAAGGCACACCACATCCTCTGTAAAACATGGTGGAGGCAACGTGATGGCATGGGCATGCATGGCTTTTAATGGCACTGGGTCACTTGTGTTTATTGATGACATAACAGCAGACAAGAGTAGCCGGATGAATTCTGAAGTGTACCGGGATATACTTTCAGCCCAGATTCAGCCAAATGCCGCAAAGTTGATCGGACGGCGCTTCATAGTACAGATGGACAATGACCCCAAGCATACAGCCGAAGCTACCCAGGAGTTCATGAGTGCAAAAAAGTGGAACATTCTGCAATGGCCAAGTCAATCACCAGATCTTAACCCAATTGAGCATGCATTTCACTTGCTCAAATCCAGACTTAAGACGGAAAGACCCACAAACAAGCAAGACCTGAAGGCTGCGGCTGTAAAGGCCTGGCAAAGCATTAAGAAGGAGGAAACCCAGCGTTTGGTGATGTCCATGGGTTCCAGACTTAAGGCAGTGATTGCCTCCAAAGGATTCGCAACAAAATATTGAAAATAAAAATATTTTGTTTGGGTTTGGTTTATTTGTCCAATTACTTTTGACCTCCTAAAATGTGGAGTGTTTGTAAAGAAATGTGTACAATTCCTACAATTTCAATCAGATATTTTTGTTCAAACCTTCAAATTAAACGTTACAATCTGCACTTGAATTCTGTTGTAGAGATTTCATTTCAAATCCAATGTGGTGGCATGCAGAGCTCAACTCGCGAAAATTGTGTCACTGTCCAAATATTTCTGGACCTAACTGTATAAACAGCTTTGGAGCCCATTGGGGCAGATTGACCCCATAGATGTCACTGTTAATTGCACTAGAGGAAGAGAGCACACTGTTTAACCCTAGCAGAGATCCTGTTGTGATCATGAGTGATGATGGTTGCTCTTGCAACCTGAAGTCATGAAATGATTACATGGATTTTTACTGCATTTCCTCTGCAGAAATGCATAAAAAATATGTCTTTTTTACCTGCAAATTTTCCTCTTCTCATTCATATCTAGGGGAAAATCCACAAACAGAATACATATTCACCAACGAGGAATTGCCATGTTGCAGATTTCAAAAACACACTGCAGGTCACTTTACACTGTGTAGAAAAGCACAGTGGGCATAAGACCTCTATAATCCTACCAACTTTTCTGCTCATATGCGGTCATAAACTGCTGTTTGGGCACATGGCGCAGATAAGGGGGAAGAACTGCTTTTTGATTCTTGGAGGTCAAATTTGGCTGGAATAGATGCAGACGCCGTACTATATTTGCAGCACACCTGAGCTGCCAAAACAGAATAAACTCCTAACAAGTGAACCCATTTTGGAAATTAGACCCCTCAAGGAAATAATCTAGTGGACTGGTGAACATTTTCAACCCACGGTGCTTCACAAAACTTTATAACATTGATATATGCAAACAAAAAAATATTTTTTTTTCAGTTAAATGTTCTTTTAGCCCCAAATTTGTCAGTTTCATGTCGAATTATAAGAAAATCTAAAGATCCCACATAGTAGTATGCCATACATCATCAAAAAATAATGTTTGGGCACACCGCAATGCTCAGAAGAAAAGGAATGCAACATGCTTTTGGAGCACACATTTGGATGGAATAGATGTCAGATTTGTGTCCCTTATGTACCAAAACAGTGCATAACCCCCACAAGTGACCCTCATTTTAGAAACTAGACCACTCAAGGCATTCACCTAGAGGTGTGATGAGCATTTAGAACCCACATGTGCTTCACAAAACTTTATCAATTTTCATATATGAAAACAAAACTATTTTTTTTTCAGTAAAATATTTTAGCTCCAAATTTGTCATTTTCACAACGTAATAGGATAAATGAAACCTCACATTTTTTATGCAATATCTCTCAAACATGGCTACACTCCATATGGCAGGCCTCGGGAAATAAAGATCTGATTTTGTAGACAAGTTTGACTGTAATAAATTTTATAAGATTAGACTCTGAAAATGAAAAAATATGGTTTTTTTTCACCTAATATGTTACTTTAGCCTCAAATAATGCTTCAGCATCACTCTAATCAGCAGAAATGCTGTTCTACTGTGAGTGCTGGTGCTCTGCTGGCTTTCATAGGAAGTGAGTCATGACAACAAATTGAGGGCAGGGCAACAAGTTGGCACCCGGTGATCGCATCACAGAGCCGCCAATAGTGGCAGGGAACAGCACGATCTCCACCAGAGCGTGTTCGCTGCATGTATCCGCTGATCAGATCAGCAGACATGTGAGGGAAGGCAAACTAGGATGTATATACTGTATATGTCTTAGGTCATGAAGTGGTTAAAGACTAAGGCAAAAAATTGTACCGGTGTCATCAGTATTTTACATCATTGTGTCATCCATGTTTCCATTTTTACCATCAGTGTTTTTCCACATATGAATTACACAGTATCTCATACATTCTGCAATGTTAAACACATACAGCACACGGGTGGCACACCTACGCCATCCTTGTATTCTATGTGTTTTTTACGGTCCCTAGACTTGTATTGGCACATGTCATCCGTTCTCCTGGAAAACAAAAACATGTCTCCATTTGTGTAAAAAACATGGGCATGTGAATAATACAATAGATTAAAATGGATATGCACATATCACACAGACGTCTAAATGGGGCCTTATTGTTTAGGTTCATTATAGATTTACCCTAAAAATATCATTATATACATTGCCTTGAAAAAGTATTCAACCCCCTTGATCTTGATATTTTCAACCTTTTCCCACATTTCAGGTTTCAAACATAAAGAAAAAAATATTTAAATTTATGGTGAAGAATCAACAACAATTGTGAAGTTGAACGTATTGCTTATTTTAAACTTTTTTAAAAAATAAAAAAGTGAAAAGTGGGGCATGCAATATTATTCGGCCCCTTTAACTTAATACTTTGTAGCGCCATCTTTTGCTGCGATTACAGCTGCAAGTCGCTTGGGGTATGTCTCTATCAGTTTTGCACATCGAGAGACTGAAATTCTTGCCCATTCTTCCTTTGCAAATAGCTCGAGCTGAGTGAGGTTGGATGGAGAGTGTTTGTGAACAGCATTTTTCAGCTCTTTCCACAGATTCTCGATTGGACTCACATCTGGACTGCGACTTGGCCATTCTAACACCTGGATACGTTTATTTGTGAACCATTCCATTGTAGATTTTGCTTTATGTTTGGGATCATTGTCTTGTTGGAAGACAAATCTCTGTCTCAGTCTCAGGTCTTTTTCAGACTCCAACATGGTTTCTTCAAGAATGGTCCTGTATTTGGCTCCATCCATCTTCCCATCAATTTTAACCATCTTCCCTGTTCCTGCTGAAGAAAAGCAGTCCCGAACCATGATGCTGCAACCACCATGTTTGACAGTGTGGATGGTGTGTTCAGGGTGATGAGCTGTGTTGCTTTTACGCCAAACATATCGTTTGTCATTGTGCCCAAAAAGGTCGATTTTTGTTTCATCTGACCGCAGCACCTTCTTTCACGTTTGGTGTGTCTCCCAGGTGGCTTGTGGAAAACTTTAAACAACACTTTTTATGGATATCTTTGAGAAATTACTTTTTTCTTGCCACTCTTCCTTAAAGGCTAGATTTGTGCAGTGTATAACTGATTATTGTTCTATGGACAGACTCTCCCACCTCAGCTGTAGATCTCTGCAGTTCAACCAGAGTGATCATGGGCCTCTTGGCTGCATCACTGATCAGTCTTCTCCTTGTTTGAGATAAAAGTTCTGAGGGACAGCCGGGTCTTGGTAGATTTGCAGTGGTATGATACTCCTTCCATTTCAATATGATCGCTTGCACAGTGCTTCTTGGGATGTTTAAAGTTTTGGAAATCTTTTTGTAACCAAATCCAGCTTTAAACTTCTCCACAACAGTATCACGGACCTGCCTGTTGTGTTCCTTGGTCTTCATGATGCTATCTGCGCTTTAAACAGAACACTGAGACTATCACAGAGCAGGTGCATTTATACGGAGACTTGATTACACACAGGTGGATTATATTTATCATCATCAGTCATTTAGGACAACATTGGATCATTCAGAGATCCTCAATGAACTTCTAGAGTGAGTTTTAGGCCGAATAATATTGTACGCCCCAATTTTCAGTTTGTTTTATTTTTACAAAAGTTTAAAATAAGCAATACATTTCGTTCTACTTCACAATTGAGTCCCACTTGTTTTTGATTCTTCACCATATTTAAATGTTTTATCTTTATGTTTGAAGCCTCAAATGTGGGAAAAGGTTGAAAAAAATCAAGGGAGAATACTTTCGCAAGGCACTGTATAGATATCCATATGTCATAGGAGAGGTTTAATTGACACCACTTAACCATTTTGTTCAGTTCTAATATTCTATTAAACATGATAAGCACAAGGAAATCATTAGAACATCATACAAAATAGTGTCTCTGAGGGCCCAGAGGTGACTACACACCTGCCCCTTCAACTTTGGCTGAACTAAATAAATTCACAAGCCTGAGCTTCCTGACAAGACCCTCTAAAGGTCAAGCTGAAAGTAAATAAGAATTCAACAGAAGGAATACTTTTTAAGCCATTTTTTTCCTGTTGTATGTTTAGTTTTTATTTGATGGTTTCAAACCATATATTAAAAGACATTCTAACAATACCGTTGAACATCAAACAAGACAAAATAATGGTTATCCGTTATCCGTTCCAATGATAAATTAGAGAAAATCTCAGCACATAGACTTCTTTAAGAAAGAATAGCAATTCAATTATTTTTCTAACTCACATTGTCAGAGTGCTAATTCAAAGCACAAACATTTTGATTGAGATGTGTGAGTTCTTGTTCATTGGTGTTGTAGTGTATTCACCGGATAGCATTATCTTATTTAATTCCCCAAATGCCATGATAAACTATTGGCACCCTGCTATCATGTTATGCGGAGTTGGAGTGTGATGTAGTCTAACTATTGACCACCGGGTCTAAGGTACCACTGGCTGGAATCAAAGTAATCTGTGATCTCAGCCAGCACAGCTCTGGTCCTAGCCTATAACCTCTTTTGTGCTCTAAAAGGTTAAGGATTTCTGCTTGCAGAGGTTAAATATGATCTGTCACGCTCAAGGAATAAAGCTCAAACCAGGACATGTGATAGAAATTCAACTAAACATTATAATACCCAGAATCTACCAGGAATCTATCCTGTACCCGTGTTTCTTTCAGATGATCAAACCAAAGTTTGTATCTGGTGAAACAAAACAATGATCGTTCTTATTGAATTGGTAGGGGGTCGCTCTTAGGTCATCACTGTATAGCCAAAAAATGAAAGCAGGCTTGGAAGTAACAAATATAAATACGGTAAGTACTATGTGCTATGTACTAACTAAAGATCATTAGGTAGCCCAGTTATCCTTATATCATTTCACTTTAGATCCACCACTTTGGCTATACCTGGGAGCCTCAGAATGTCATCCTCTTACACTAAATACAGTCTTATGACTCCTTACATTGCAGCATAAACAGATCACAAACCCCATCATGTCATAGTCACTAAACCTATGGGATTCCATAAATTACTCCTCATCTTTTACCTACCATAATTTGGCACTCATACCCATATGTGACATTGATCTGTTTCCTCTAAGCAAAGAATCACCACAAGTCTTCTGTACTTGGACTGCTACGGGTTTATCGAGAATTCACCTTCTGCTTGATCTTAATCGGCTGAAACCCTTTTTATTTTGCAGGAAAATTCCATCCTGCATTCAAGAAATTTTTTGCGATTTACAACTGAAACACTGTGCCACTTCCTTCATCTGGTCAGCCTCCCCTACCATATCCCTTACCACATTTGAGCTACACTTCTTCAGAGGCCCTCTCCCTACTTTAAGCTCATTTAACCCGTACTTCATATGAGCGACACTCTACCTGGGAGTCTGACCCATGCGCCTCTTTATCAGATACAAAATGGTCATGGTTCTCAGCCTCTAGATGCCTCCTAAACACCCTGATCTTAGAGAACAGCGAGAAAGTTAAATTTGATGATATATGACCTATGCAAAGCCATCCCACAGTACTCCCCACAATGTATGTGAGTGGCCATGGGAGATATGCACCATATCTAGGGCAGTGCCCTAAGATGCACAGGCGCTGTAGTAGAGTCTACTTCCTTATTCTTTCTTTTGCTTTCAATAACATTGTCTAAAATCCTTGGGAAATCTACTGAACAAGGTAATCAGTGGGATGCTTATATATGCTTAGACTCTTATCCCATATATATATTTCTAGTGACTAAGCAAACTATTGCTCATGCTTGGAGAAAAGCAGAGCTAAACCTCTTTGAGGTAAAGAGATGCCTCTCTTGGTATATGAGTAATGAAAAACGTATGGCTCTCTTGACTGACAGACACACCCTTTGGTGTACTTCCCGTAGAGCATAGATTACCCAACTCAAATTTATGATGTGTTTCTGGAAAGAACGCCTCCTTGACGCTCCCTTTGGTCCACCTTACCGCTTCCTAATCCCCCTTTTCTTGTTTTTTTTTTTACTCAATTGCCCTTGTTGCCTTTGCTGATACTCAACTGTATTAAATGTAATGAGTGACCTTATTACAGGCCACTCATTACATCTTTTTCACTTGCTATTAGTTAACTTGTCCAATATAGTGTTGGTGTCTGCTATTTGGCACCGAGCCATATTTACTTTGTTCCGCCATTACTGTATGTATATGAGATTTTACTTCACTTTTTTGCTAGATTTACTAGCTACTGTTGAATATTGTTTGTAAGCTTACTTGCCATGTTGTATTGTTTTACAAATATACAGTGTATATATTAAAAAACCTACATTTTAAAAAAGAAGTTCCTATTGAATGACAGTAATAAAGTATAGTATATTGGAAATCTTTATATTTACCTGATTATACAACGACCAGTAATCTTTTCCTGCAACCAGAAGTTTGATGAAAGGACTGCAGTGATCAGCAATAGGAATAGGACAAAGTAATAACCCCAGGCATAACCACAAATATGGACAAACTTACCTTTTTCTGCCAATTAAAAAAAGTTGCCTATCATATGGATAAATAACCGTATAGGGTACAAAGTGGTTAATGTGGTTAATCCACCTAATAGATGTTCATATTCAATAGATGACATGGTACCAAATGAAAGGCATACTTTGTAAAATACTTTTGAAAGAATGCCAATGGATGGGCTCCCATTGTTAGCCAAAATAATATGCATTTGGAATACATCACGAGTACAGTAGGCATATGCCTAGCATAACAAACACAGTGTGAACTCAGATTTACTGCATCTTTATGAGAAGAGAATATCTACAGAGAAAGAGGAATGAAGGAAGAATTCAGAAAGAACAGAAAAAATTGAATTGTTACATTCTCATCTAGTCCTGCCTCTGTCACCCCCTATATTGTCTGTGGACAGCACTGATGATGATGGTGACTCTGAATTATTATCTAAGCTATTATCACTGAGCAACATGTGTGGTCCCATCAGCTGTATTAATGTGGCTGGGACTTTTTGTGACATTACACTCCCAGACAGGTAAAATGTGTGTTTCTGAAGAACAGCAAATTAGCTGGTTTTAGCTTCTTGCGGTGATCTATAGAGTAGAACCCCATCCTGTTTAAACTCCCAGCATATGTCAGGTAGTTGACAGTTATAAGTGTATATGTGATGCCCTGGACTAGTCAGGTCGTCCCAGGTAGTCCCACACACACACACCCTCCCTAAAAAGGTGACAGCAGCTAATCTTCAAAACCCTTGTCACCTCCCTCCAGGTTTGATGTCCACACCAGGGGGGGTGGAGCAAGGCGGTTGACTCCGCCCACCGAGGAGTTCACAGGCCTGGAGGTAGGAAAAACAGTAGTTCTAAGTAGATTAGCTTTGACAGTGGACGGGAGTAGTCAAGTTCAAGGGCAGACCTGTGACCAGGCCTGCCATAGTCTACCAGGTGTCTGGGTTGGAGCCCAGTCACCCCTGACAAGGAGGCAGACGGTGGTGGCCGCCTGCAGGAGCTGGGATTACAGCCGGTGGAACCGTAGGGACCGGGGTCGGGCGGTGGCCCGCCGGTACCAAACCGGGGAACCAATTGGAAACCGGAGCACCAGGAGGGGTACTCAGACCCAGTACGAGGCCCAGAAACAACTAGGCTAAGTCGAATCAACTGATTGAGGACTGAACTTTAGGACCTTTCCCACACAAGACCCGACTGAAAACAACAGCCCAACCATTAGGGTAAAGCCACCGCCAAGGCATAGAGACCCAAGGGGCCAGCATCTGCGGGCAAACAGGGCTCTCCCGACACACAGCAAGTCGGGGAGCGGACTACCGTTGCTTAGGCATAGGAGTCATAACGTCTACACTAAAGAGGTGCAGGAGAAAGGCGGAAACCACCAACCTGTTAAGGGGAAGCTACAGCCGGCTGCGGACACCGTTCATCATCTCGTTTGGTTTTCCAGAGACTCCAGTGTGTTATATCATAGTGAGTACACCAGTGCCTTCGGGCCGCGCACTGCGCCGCACCGCACTAGCACCCAGCACGCACCCGCTCCCCCGCCTCAGCACCTCCCTTGGGCCCCCGGGACCATCACTCCCCTACCCACGGAGGGGGTCAACACCAAGCTGCGCAACACCATCCCCGGGAGGCCTAGTCAACGGCAGCGGTGGTGTCCATCCATTCACCACAACCCGTGGGTGGCGTCACAAACTTAAATCCCCTACAAACCACCGCGGCCCCGGCCGTGGAACTCCCCACCGAAGTCCCTGCGTGTAGCGCCAACCCCCTTTCAGAGCGACGTGACCCCCGGGTCCGTGGAGAGCTCGAGCCACCCACCGACGAGAACGGATCTGAGTGGCTCGGCAGCCGGCCGAGCCTGCGGGGCGGTACATATACTTATACTGTTTTTGTCTGCTATTAGACCCTGCTACCAGACACAGCTGATATGATTCCCATTGATGATCCTAGACTGACTCAGGGTATGTGCGCACGTTGCTTTTTACCTGCTTTTTACCTGCTTTTTTGCTGCTTTTTCTTCTGCGCTGTTTAATGCCAAAATGGATGTATTCTTCTATTCAAGCAAAGTCTATGGGAATTTGGGTTTCTTGTTCACACTATGTTGTTCAAAATGCTGCCTTTTTGAGGCAGAACTTTGGTCAAAAACTCAGCTTTTCAAAGAAACAACATGTCAATTGTTTTTGCCATTTGGGTTTTGCACTGCAAAGCTGAGTTTTTGACCAAAGTTCTGCCACAAAAAGGCAGCATTTTGAACAACATAGTGTGAACAAGAAACCCAAATTCCCATAGACTTTGCTTGAATAGAAGAACACATCCATTTTGGCATTAAACAGCGCAGAAGAAAAAGCAGCAAAAAAGCAGGTAAAAAGCAGGTAAAAAGCAACGTGCGCACATACCCTTAAACCTCCTTTTGACTTACGATTCCAATTATGTTCTTCTGATTCTGACCTTGGCTACCGCCTTATCTCATCCCTGTTTTTTGACTTTATCTTGTACCTGTTCTATCTGGTTTTGATCTGGCTTATCCAATTTCCTTTGCCAGCTTGCTCCACTTTCCAGCAGCTACTCTGTGAGCGCATTCCAGGGGCCCCCATTCTAAGTCCAGATTCCTGTATAAATGGTTAAGGACAGGGTACCTCTGGGGTCGGTTAATCATAATGGCTGGAGGAAAGTAGCCGGTTAATCATAATGGCTGGAGGAAAGTATGTCTGTGGAAACCTTAGTAAGATCTGCTAGGTTTCATTCCAATGTTCACTCTTTCAAGAATGAAACAAATTAGTCCCCTTTAATGGAAGAAAAATCACTGTGAATTTTAGAAGCCAGTTACATCATTACAGGAGCAAGATTAGTTTTTTGCTTCCAGTTAATAAGAAGTTCCATAGGCGCCAATAGAACAGAACACCAAAAGGTTAAAGCATTGTCAGAGCATCTATAAAATTGCAAGGAGAAAGTTGCACATTTGTGGTTACAGCTCCATTCATGGAAGCACACAACAGGGTCCTCATTCTCAAAATAGATTCAGGAGTGGGACCCACATTTATGAGACATTTATGGAATAGCCTGTTGATAGACAACCCCTTTAATGACAAGTAGCATGGTTGATGATGCAAGTCTACATGCATTTAGCTACCTGGCTATTAGGAATTGCCTATCCCTATAATATAAACAGTCATTTGATATTCAGATGTGACAATCTGTTTTTATGATCGATTTGCTAATACATCAAGTATTAAAAAATAATCAATAACTATTAAGATTTTTGCTGTATACGTGGATGTGTTTCAAAAGAAAGGGATCAGGTAATGTAGGACACATGGTCTAATTGTACAAAAACAGGCATCTTTCATCCTTGTTCCTTACGGAATCAAAATGTGCTCTTTAGCTCTGACTTTCCATAAAGGTCAATGATCTTTATGTGAACATCCATTTCTGACAGTCGTCTGTCTCAAACAAAAACATAGAAAGCCAAAAGGAATAATTCTAATGTAGTTTGACAGAACCCAGTGGACTGAGCAGTTCTCTTCTAGTGAATTTCAAGATTAAAGCCGCAATTTTCTAAAAACTTCTATCATTAGCATTTCCCAAATGAACATTCCTATTATTGTGGCGGTTCTTGTATCCACAGACATATTCTAATAATATCCTACTGAAGTATCTGCCCATCAGCTGAATTTGGGCTTGTGTTTACCGCAGCGTGTAATCTGTCTGCACTGTACACACAGGCTGCCAGAACACCCTTCAGCAGATCACAACACTCTATGAAAAAAATGACTATTGGCTAAACCATTTTTTTGTGAAATGTACTTTTTTTATATTTGAGGATTTTTTTTCTATATTACTATCTTGATTAAAAGAAAAAAAAAACCCTTTCCTAGACGCAGGGTTCCCCTTTTCTTTCGCCGTTTTCTTGGTACTCCCCAGTACCTAGCATGACAGGTGCTTATTGTGAATACATAGGTGTTCATTTTTATTGTAATCCTAACTGTTATGATGAGGTGATTGCTGAAAAGTCCTGTTTACAGAACAGGAAGTGTGAGTCTAATATTGTCAAGAGCGTGTCCCACCCGAGGAAATTTCGGGTGAGTCTGTAATCAGAAGATCACAAAACCTTAATGCTCGCAGATCCACTACTGGTATTTAAATAATATCTACTTGCTTGGAGTGCTGTAAGGGTTAAGCACTCTTTCCTTTCTTGCTACTGTCTGTAGCTTGTATCCCAGGTGCAGCTCTTTTTCCACCTCTTGCCTTCGCTATATCAAGTCACGTGTTCTATCATCTGATGCCGGTGATAGACTCTGCATCCTCATTATTTCTATGCGGTCCACTTTGGTAGGAGCCAGGCTCTGAAAGAAGCTTTTATGTTTCGTGTCATTTGCAGCTGTGGTGTTAGCTGCATTGTAGCTGCTTGCAGTGTATATTTTTCCTTTTTGTGTCCATTTCCCCTGTCTGTTATCCTACCCTTGTGTTTCTTTAATGTAGAAGTGAAACTAGTGCTTTTGCAAGCCTGTTCATTAGCAAGGCTGAGTTTACGACAAGCAAGGACTCAGGCACGTGGTTAGAAATGAGGTTGAAGAATCAATATTGGGACAACAGGGAGTGCAGGGTAAAGCCTTAGGTGAGTGCAAGTGGTGACCTCGCTCCCCTCTCACTATCGCCAGGGTCCACCATTGGCGGGTCCACCGTGGATTCTCTCCCTGCTGACCTAGATTGATAGGACTCGCCATAAGGTGAAACCTGTCACTCCCAGGCAGTAGGCAGAGAGAAGCCACCAAAGACCTGGTTGTACAACATGTATATCATATGGCTCGGTCCCTGGCAGCTTTTAAATTACTTTTTTAATGACACGCAGTATTTCACAGTTAAATATATTTGGCTGAGACTATACAGCCAGTATCCGTTACATGCTGCCTGTAGATCGGGCAGTAGAAATCAGCTGTCAGGCTCCCTCTAAAGTGAATGTTCAATTGTGAGCTGAAAAATAGTATGCCAGTCATTATGTATATGTTATCTTGCTTTTTTTTCAGTGTTTGCTGCTTAGCTGATTTTTAACCTCATAACGACGGCCGTACGACTTAAAGCGGCGGCAAAACAGGGTACTTATTCTGTTCCACCGCTTTAAAGCGGCGGCCCGAAAAAACCCTGTAGCGCCCCCCAGCGACCGAAAATCTCGGGGGTTTCAGCTACCGGGGGTAGCTGAGACCCCCCAGATTATGAATCGGGGTGTTTTTTTTGGACCCCGATAATGTGATCGCCAGTATACACCGTATACCGACGGTCACATAAAAAAAAAAGAAATGGCCGGTAAAACTGATTTCTTTTTCATCTGACATGATTAAACATGTCAGATGAGAAAGAAATCTAAACCCCTAGTGCCCCCAAAGCCCCCGGTACCGGAGAGTCCCCCCCCCCACCCCTACCCCGCCTCCGGAGCAGTCAAAATGGCGCCGAAGCGCACAGAAAACTGCCGCCGGCGCCGGCTCTGCATTCATTTCCCTCCGATCTGAAATGATCAAACATTTCAGATCGGAGGGAAATGTCCTCCCCCTGACCTCTCCTCCGGTCCACCGGAGCCCTCTGGTCCCCGGAGCCCTCTGGTCCCCGGAGCCCCCTCCGGTTCTCCAGAGCCAACCCCCCTCCCCCCTCCGGAGCGTGAAAGATGGAGGCGCACAGCGCGCGGCCGCATTCATTCTGCTCTTTCTGCCGCATGTGACACGTCACATGCGACAGAAAGGTGTCCCCAGGTCCCGCTAGGTCATCCCCTGTCACCCCCCCCAGCCCCCGGTCTTACGTTACCTGTCTGGTGATCCGTCCAGCGATCACGCCGCCTCCTTCTTGAATGCTGGCGGCGCATGCGCAGACAGCGGCTGTCAGCTGGATCGGTCGCTGCTGCACAGGCTGCTCCACTGTGGACCGGGGGAGAGTGAGTGCAGTAATCTGCAGCCACACTCCTCACATGGAGAGACTGCTGTTCCAGAAAATGGGGGGTACGTTCTGTGAGCGTGCCCCTCATATTCTGGAATGAGGTTACTGCAGGTCACTCTGCCCTAAGTTGGACCGGGGCAGTGTGAGTGCAGTAATTCTCAGATTACTGCACCCACACTGCTCATGGAGAGCTTGCTCTTCCAGAAAATGGGGGATACGTTCCCTGAACGTGCCCCCCATATTCTAGAAGATCCAGAGTCGGTGTGGGACCTCCAAAATGGATTACAGCGACCGGAATTTCTTTATTTTCAATAAATTGGGGAAAGAGGAATGTTTCGGGGAGTGTTTTTTCAAATAAATTTTTTTTGTCTTTATTTTTTTCTATTACTGACTGGGTTAGTGATGTCGGGTATCTGTTCAGATGCCATGACATCACTAACCCCAGGGCTTGATGCCAGGTGACATTACAGCTGGTATCAACCCCATATATTACCCCGTCTGCCACCACACCAGGGCGCGGGATGAGCTGGGGCGAAGTGCCAGGATTGGCGCATCTAATGGATGCGCCACTTCTGGGGCGGCTGCGGCCTGCTATTTTTAGGCTGGGAAGAGTCCAATACCCATGGCTCTTCCCACCCTGAGAATACCAGACCCCAGCTGTCCGCTTCACCTTGGCTGGTGATCTAATTTGGGGGGGGACCCCACGTTTTTTTTTTTTAAAAACGCCTGGGGAACCCTCCAAATTGATCACTAGACAAGGTGAAGCTGTCAGCTGTGGTTTGCAGGCTACAGCTGTCTGCTTTACCCTGGCTGGCTATCAAAAATAGGGGGGACCCCACGTCGTTTATTTTAATTATTAATTTTTTGGGGGGCTAAATACAAGGCTAGGCACCCTTTAGTGCCACATGAAAGGCACTAAAGGGCGCCAGCTTAGAATATGCAGGGGGTGGGACGTTATATATGTTTGACATCTATCCATTCATCCATTGTAGCATTTTAGGCTGTGCACCCACAATCGGGATTTGCAGCGTTTTGGGCGCAGAGTGTTTTCCCTGTGTCCATAATGCTGCATTGTGCAGTAGAAGCACAGTGGAAGGATTTTTAGAAATCCCATGCCCAATGTGCTTCTTTTCTCCGCAGCATACACTGACCTGTGGTGCAGCTTCCCGAGCCTCAGCATGTCAATTTATGCTGCGGAGACAAGAGTGTTCTCTGCAGGTAGCATAGAGCTCCACAGCGGCCTGAACCCAAATCGTGGGCATGGGCAGCTGCGTTCTCCCGTGGACAACACTCACATCTCTGCAGGAGGCTGACACTGTGTACTAGACGCCGTGTCGCTGGATCATGGCCACATAGCCTAAAAGTGAGACATTTGTTGCTACAGCAACATTTTTGTGAAGTACCTGTGGATTCAAAATGCTTACTATACTCCTGAATAAAATCCAGTTTCCAAAATGGGGTCACTTGTGGGGGGTTTCTGCTGTATAGGTACCCAAGGGGCCCTGCAAATGTGACATGGTGCCTGCAATTTATTTCAACTTTTCCAGAATTCAAATGGTGCTCCTTCCATTCCAAGCCCTCCCATTTATCCAAACAGAGGTTTTTGGCCACATGTGGGGTATCCCTGTGCTCATAAGACATTGGATAACAACCTGTTGGGTCCACGGTTTGTTGTTGTCTCTTGAAAAAGTAAGAAATTTGATGCTGAAGCAACAATTTTGTGAAAAAAATGAAAATTTTCAATATGGCAACCTAAGCTTATCAAATTCTGTGAAGTACTCTTGGATTCAAACTGCTCACTATACACCTAGATAAAAGTCTTGAGGTGTCTTGTTTCCAGAATGGAGTCACTTGTGGGGGACCGCCACTGTTTAGGCACCTCAGGGGCTCTCCAAATGCAACCTGGTGTCCGCTATTGATTCCAGCCAATTTTGCAGTCAAATGGCACTCCTTCCCTTCCGAGCCCTGCCATGCACCTAAACAGTTGATTTCCACCACATATAAGGTATTGCCAAACTCAGGAGAAATTGCACAATACATTTTATGCTGAATTTGTTCCTTTTACTCTTGTAAAAAAAAAAGCTACCTGGTTGAAATAAGTTTTGTGGTAAAATTTTATTTTTTTTTTTCATGGCTCAACGTTATAAAATTCTGTGAAGCACCTCGGGGTTCAGGGTACTCACCAAACATCTAGATAAATTCCTTGAGGGGCCTAGTTTCCAAAATGGGGGTCACTTGTGTGGGGTTTCTGCTGTTTAGGTACCTTAGGGGTCCTCCAAATGTGACATGGTGCCCGCAATCTTTTTCAGCCAAATTTCCTTTCCAAAATTCAAATATTGCTCCTTTCGTTCCAAGCCCTCCCATTTGTCCAAACAAAGGTTTCAGACCACATGTGAGGTATCACCGCGCTCATAAAAAAGTGGTTAACAAACCTTGAGGTCAAATATTTGGAATTACCTCTTGAAAATGTGAGAAAATTGATGCTAAAGCAACATTTTTGAGAAAATTATTAAAATTTTCAATATGACAACGTAACGTTAACAAAATCTGTGAAGTACCTGTGGATCTAAAATGCTCACTATACCCCTAGATAGAAGCCTTGAGGGGTCTAGTTTCCAAAATGGTGTCACTTGTGAGGGGTTTCTTCTGTTTAGGTACCTTAGCGGACCTGTAAATGCAACATGGTGCCCGCAATCTATTTCAGCCAAATTTGCTTTCCAAAATTCAAATATTGCTCTTTCTGTTCCGAGCCCCCCCATTTGTCCAAACAGAGGTTTCTGACGACATGTGGGGTATCAGCACACTCATAAGAAAGTGGGGAACAAGTTTTGGGGTCCATTCTGTTGTGTTATTTCTTCTAAAAGTGAATAAATTTGGGTTAGAGCAACATTTTTAGGTAAAATTTAATTTTTGCTTTTTTTCATTCTACATTGCTTTTGTTCATGTGAAGCACCTGAAGGGTTAATAAACTTCTTGAATGTGGTTTTGAGTACTTTGGGGGCTGCAGTTTTTAGAATGGTGTCACTTTTGGGTATTTTCTGTCATCTAGGCCTATTGAAGTCACTTCAAATGTGATGTGGTCCCTAAAAAAATGGTTTTGTAAATTTTGATGTAAAAATGAGAAATCGCTGATAAACTTTGAACTCTTCTAACTTCCTAACAAAAAAAAATTTTGTTTCCAAAATTGTGCTGATGTAAAGTAGACATGTGGGAAATGTTATTTATTAACTATTTTGTGTCACAGAAATCTCTGGTTTAACGGTATAATAATTCAAAAGTTGAAAATTGCTAAATTTTCAAAATTTTTGCCAATATTCAATTTTTTTCATAAATAAACGCAAAAAATATTGTCCTAAATTTGGTACTAACATGAAGTCCAATATGTGACGAAAAAATATTCTCAGAATCACCGGGATCCGTTCAACCGTTCCAGAGTTATAACCTCATGAAGTGACACTGGTCAGAATTGCAAAATTTGGTCTGGTCATTAAGGTGAAAATTAGCTCCGTCACTAAGGGGTTAATTTACCTTCAAAATGTATTACGTTTTCGAGTAATAGGTGGCTAATTGCTTGGGGTCCCACCACTAGGACCCGCAGTGACAATGAAAAGGGAGTCCTCGTGTTCAATATCTAACTGGAGAGGCAATCATGCATGAGCAGGGTTGTTCTTTTCAGTCTATGGGCCTTACAGAACTCGATGATTTTCGTCAGTCATAGGGAGTTTCAATGGACAGCATAGTCCATTCAAGAAGAGGACATCATTCTTGTGATGAGCGTGGGGCCTAATTGATCAGACAATAATCACCTACAGGTGATCAGTTTGATTAGAGACATCTCCCTGAATGAGTATTCAGCAAATATAATTTTTAAATATATCTTAAAATGTACAACTTAAAAGAAGCCATAATTCTCTACATATCCCCCATGGTTCAAAGTGAAATGCGTCCCGATCTGCCGCTAGTCCTTAATTTCTGCTGCAGTAATGACATTATATATCTATGACATATGACAGCTATAGCTAATCATTAACTCATCGCCCAAAATATTATCACTGCAGCTCTCATGTCTCTGATTCAGAATATCCTCGCTGAAACAGGAAGGAGAGACCTGCAAGGAAGTAGAAAGTGTCTGTAGTAGCCAGTTTCAGGTGTCCGTGCTTCAGGTACATGTGACATTTGTTTTTAACACGGATGCCACACATACCCATGTTATTCTATGCTGTTTCTCACACTGCCGTGTTTTCACACGGACCATGTGACCTCTCATGACCCCACACGCACACACGGAAACATGTCCGTTTTTTCTCCGGCATCACGGGTGTCACACTGATCGCACACTGATGTGATCCGTGTGACATCAGTGTGACACGTACCGGAGAAAACACAGGTCTGTGAAATAAAAAGATTTTCTATATTCACCTGTATCCAGTGATGTTTTCTTCGGTTCTGCTGTCTCCCGCTTCTGACTGCCGCTCATTATATTCATTGATTATTCACTACACCGAGAAGCTGGAAGCCGGAGCATCGTGGGGACAGCATCGCCGAGGACAGCATCATGGGGACAGGTGAGTATTCCGCAAGCAGTGTGTGTGCAGTGATGTCCAGGAGGTCATTGGAGTTCCCAATGAACTCTGATGAACGCTTGAAATCACTGTGGTGACACCCGCTGTTGGGCAGGTGTCGCGGGGGTGTCATCAGTATATCATCACAGTTCATTGGGAACTTTGATGAGCTCCTGGATGTCGCTGCACACACACTGCTTGCTAAATACTCACCTGTCCCCGCGATGCTGTCCTCGGCGATGCTGTCCCCGGCGATGTCCCTGCGATGCTCCGGTTTCCAGCTTCCTGGTGCAGTGTATTAAATGAATATAATGAGCAGCGGTCAGAAGCGGGAGGCAGCAGAACCGAAGAAAACAGCGCTGGATACAGGTAAATATAGAAAATCTTTTTATTTTACAGACCCGTGTTTTCTCCGGTACATGTCACATGTATGCAAACACAGATGTCTCAAGTGTAGATTGATCGTGGATATTTAAGGTAAGCATGGCTTCTTTTATTATTTTAGAATATTTTAAGATGTTTTCAAAATCATTTTTACTATTTGAACAATCCCCCCAACAGGCAATGTACAGTAATAAAAGTTACATATCTTAAAAGAACTGCCCAAGCCAGCTTTCAGGATACTATTAGTATGGTACTAAAATAATAACCTGCCAGATTCCCTTTAAAGAGAATCTGTCAGCATGAGCATACTGTTTATGGGGTCATGTTATTCTCTAAAAGATGTCATCCATACCTGTAGTATCGCAGTCTGCTGCCTTCCGACAAATAATCACTGTTTATTTCATGTGCAATTGAGTCTTAAAGAAGCCCTCCCATTAATGTTTTATTCAATAAATGAACAGTATATTTGTATGGTGTGTGTGAATGTATTAATATACTCACTTACTACCGCTCTCCAGGAGTGCTCTCCTTCTGCTCCACTTCCCAATAAAGTCACCACTCTGCTGACTTTCCTGGTGACACTACGCTCTACATGACCCAAAAGTGGCTTCTACAGTTTAAGTCTATGCAGCATTGGAATGAGACTCCATAGACTTTTATGCCAAAAGAGACATCGGGATCATGCATAGGAAATAGAATTAGCTGGCTAATCTGAATTGCGGTGACGTCACTGAGAAGAGGAGAAGAAAGGTTTTGGATACCACAGATGGAGGTGGTAGGTTGGTATATTAACCTTTTCCTCTCCAATAAAATTTCCTGTTCTGCCCATTGAAATCCTATTATAAAAAAACGTCAAAACAGACTTTTGCAATATGAATGAATTTTGTAAAATAAATCAACAGGAAATCAATTTATTCACATGTGACTGATAAACAAGGCAATGGCCCGACAAAGGAGCGTAACACAATTTTTGGTATGTCCTAAAGATAGGAAAGGTTAATACACTCACTCTACACTACATGCATACATACAGTACACTCAATAAATGAAAAAAAAATCATGAGATTGTTTCTTTAATTGCTCTGGACATATCAAAGTACTTCGTAAGCCTCTGAGTGCACTTCTCTAAACTTCACTAAGACGCTTTTTCCTGCCTGACAGTTCACATGATGTGTAGTCAGGCCAGTGAGCTGTCAGGAAGAGGAAGGAGGGGCTGGGAGGGAAGTGAGCAAGGAAGGCAGAGACTTGGGAAGTGCTTTGCCACACCCAGAGCACTTAAGGTTCTTTTAAATATAAAGTAAAACAGTGATATTATAAATACCCTTTAAATTAGGTGCATTCCATAGAAGCGATAGTTCTATAAGGCTGAAATGTCAGATATATTTTTCCTTAAAAGGTGATTTATGATCTTCAGTGTTATATGTTTGTAATACAATACATGTTATTTTGTGTTACACGATGCTATGGAGACTTCAAACTATTTAAGATCTCTTAAATTAATTAAATAGCCTGAAAGGTCACGGTTTAAATAAGAACATTTAAAGACCTGATCTCTTTAATACCTTGAGAATTCCTGCTCCTCCTGCTATAATAAAGCAGCTGAACTTTCCCTTAACAAGGAGATCGCATCCGAGCTTCACAGCGTGTTCAATGCTGCCCATTCATTTTAGGTTATTTTAGGTCAGTTCGCTTTTGTTACATTTACAAAAAAAGATCCAGCAGCTCCCTCAGGGTTGTTTTTACTTTCACACTTTAATAACTTGTTTTATTTAATGTCATTGCTGAACAGCTTTGGTTCTTACTCCGTAAAAACATCAAAACACAGCAATTGTGTGTCATGAACAAAGATACCGTGCAGAAAGATATAATAATAAACAAGAGCTGACCTTTTAATAGTAGCTGTCATGCCCATAATGTAAGGCGTTTTACACTTGTCATAAGTCATCTATATATATAATTGCCTTATTCTGTCTGTCTGTCTGTCTGTCTGTCTGTCTTGCTCCAAATTGTGTCCTTACGGTGACACAAAGCTGATTGGCCGCTGGGCTCGCCATGGCCCCGCCCCCCCCCGCACGGATTGGCCCTCGCCTAGGCTGCGCCCCCACACGGATTGGCCGGCCGCTCGCCCAGGCTCTGCCCCCCACACAGATTGGCCTCTCTCCCCGGCACCTTGCAGGCATTGGCAACTCGGCCACGCCCCGCCCCGCTCACGCAATGCACGCTAGCTCTGGCCCCACCCCCCCCCCGCATTCCCCGAACCGACACGGTCACAGAGCTACGACTACCAGGTGAGTACTGTACCCCTGGGAGCCCACATCAGCGTACGCCGCCAAACCAGCCGACACATACCCTCACATTGCTGGGGCTGGCCAGCGTATGCTGGTGTGGGCTCCCGTGCGAGCGGGGGACGAGATGCGCTGGTAACCATGGTAGCATAGTTACCAGCGCATCAAGGTCCTGCAGCGGCGAAAAATACACACACGCACACACATAACAGTACACACACACACACACACACACTCACACACACATCACATCGCATCCACATACTCACAACATCCTGGGATATCGCTTGCTTCTCGGCGGCGATACTGTGCTGTGAGCTTCCAGGACCTGCCGGAGGATCACATGGCCAGAAGCATGTGGTATCTCCGGATGTTGTGAGTATGAGCGCGTATGTGCAATATCGTCAATGTGTGTGTGTGTGAGTGTATGCGATCGGGTGTGTGTGAGTGTATGCGATCGGGTGTGTGTGAGTGTATGCGATCGGGTGTGTGTGGGTGTGTGTGAGTGTATGAGATCGGATCTTTGAGTGTCGGCAGAGGAGCACGGCGTGCTGTAGGAGGCTGGGAGGAGAGAGGCTGATCCTGGGGAAGGCTGGGATGGGGAGGCTGAGAGAAGAGAGGCTGATGCTGGGGGAGGCTGAGGCTGGGGTAGGCTGGGAGGAGAGAGGCTGATGCTGGGGACCGAAAAGGCATCAGCTGGGGACAGAAAAGGCTGATGCTGGGAGGAGAGAGGCTGATGCTGGGATGAGAGAGGCTGATGCTGGGATGAGAGAGGCTGATGCTGGGGACAGAGAGGCTGATGCTGGGAGTCGAGAGGCTGATGCTGGGGACAGAGAGGCTGATGCTGGGAGGAGAGAGGCTGATGCTGGGATGAGAGAGGCTGATGCTGGGGACAGAGAGGCTGATGCTGGGGACGGAGAGGCTGATGCTGGGATCAGAGAGGCTGATGCTGGGATCAGAGAGGCTGATGCTGGGATGAGAGAGGCTGATGCTGGGATGAGAGAGGCTGATGCTGGGATGAGAGAGGCTGATGCTGGGAGGAGAGAGGCTGATGCTGGGAGGAGAGAGGCTGATGCTGGGGGAGAGAGGCTGATGCTGGGATGAGAGAGGCTGATGCTGGGGACAGAGAGGCTGATGCTGGGAGGAGAGAGGCTGATGCTGGGGACAGAGAGGCTGATGCTGGGAGGAGAGAGGCTGATGCTGGGATGAGAGAGGCTGATGCTGGGGACGGAGAGGCTGATGCTGGGAGGAGAGAGGCTGATGCTGGGATGAGAGAGGCTGATGCTGGGGACAGAGAGGCTGATGCTGGGGATGGAGAGGCTGATGCTGGGATGAGAGAGGCTGATGCTGGGATGAGAGAGGCTGATGCTGGGATGAGAGAGGCTGATGCTGGGAGGAGAGAGGCTGATGCTGGGAGGAGAGAGGCTGATGCTGGGGGAGAGAGGCTGATGCTGGGATGAGAGAGGCTGATGCTGGGATGAGAGAGGCTGATGCTGCGGGTAGAGAGGCTGATGCTGGGAGGAGAGAGGCTGATGCTGCGAGCAGAGAAGCTGATGCTGCGGGTAGAGAGGCTGATGCTGGTGCAGCATGGGGGATGGAGCACGATGGGGGGTGCGCAGCATGGCGGATGGAGCACGTTTGGGAGTGTGCAGCATGGCGGATGGAGCACGTTTGGGAGTGCGCAGCATGGCGGATGGAGCACATTTGGGAGTGCGCAGCATGGCGGATGGAGCACGTTTGGGAGTGCGCAGCATAACGGATGGACCACGTTTGGGAGTGTGCAGCATGGCGGATGGAGCACGTTTGGGAGTGCGCAGCATGGGAGATGGAGCACGATGGGGGGTGCGCAGCATAGGGGATGGAGCACGATGGGGAGTGCGCTGCATGGGGGATGGAGCACGATGGGGAGTGTGGAGTATGGCGGATGGAGCACGTTTGGGAGTGCGCAGCATGGCGGATGGAGCACGTTTGGGAGTGCACAGCATGGCGGATGGAGCACATTTGGGAGTGCGCAGCATGGGAGATGGAGCACGATGGGGGGTGCGCAGCATAGGGGATGGAGCACGATGGGGAGTGCGCTGCATGGGGGATGGAGCACGATGGGGAGTGCGCTGCATGGAGGATGGAGCACAATGGGAAGTGCACACCTCCCCCCAACACACACGCGCGCGCACTGCACAACACACCACACACACACACTGGGAACCACAAACAACTGCCCTACACAGACACCCACACACACAGACAACGCTGCACACACAAATATACGCACATACCGCACAACACACACATTGCACAAAACATACCTCCCCCCAAAACACACCACACACACACAAACCGCGCAACACACACACAACGCTACAGACACACAGCGCTCCACAAACAACGCAACACACATACAACACCGCTCTCACCCCCCGTCACACCCAGACAACACCCAGAACATGTACAGCGCCCTACACAAACACTTGGAAAACTACACACAACAACATCTATATATATATATATATATAACAAAAATCATACAGATGTGAAGCCCCACAGGTGTTGTGTCGGTGCATACCTTCAGGGACTCCACGTAGCTGGTTCTGGTCACAGGTAGGGAATCTTCGGTTTTGATCGTGACGCCACTCTCAGTATTGCGGTCAGTGGGGACCGCCACTGCAGGTTAGGGGACGCCTGGGGCTGATGGTGGGTGCAGTCGGATGTAGTAGCCTCCTGAGAGTGAGGCAAGCCCCAGGGCCCTGTGTAGGTTTGTAGTACCACAAGTCGCAGAATGACTCACACAGGCAGAACTGTCTTTCAAGGGCTTTACTCACATTTGATGGCAGGGTGAGTAGCCCGGGCGTAGCTGGGATGAACCAGATGGGAACCAGGTATCCTTCCGGCTGACTTTATGAGGGTGACTACTGACTCGCCTTCCTTAGCCCTTGGTGGTTTGGGGTGACCCCGACTTTTAGTCCCTATGGGGGTCGCCCAGGGAAGATGCTGCAGCCTCTCTCTCCCCCTTTTGTTTGCCGTGTGCTTGTTCCCCGGACCAGGCCACTCCAGCTTCTTGCCTCCTGTGACCTATGGGCCCTCACTGCGGTTACGTGGCTGCGGCTTTTGTGGTGTTGTGGTGTGGGCTTTGAGAGCCCCACACCGGCAGGTTTAGCAGAAGAAAGCTGGATCTATCTTCGCTCCGGGATCTGCCGCCCGGTTGGGCCTGGTGCTCTCTAGCAGTCTCCTTACTTCCCACTCCGTTGCACTCTCTAGCTGAAGCTGGCTTTCAGGTAGCACTCCTAGTTGACCGTTCTCCCCCGTCTGTAGCCACTGCGCGGACGCTGTCAGATTGCACAGCTCCAGGGATCTGCTCCTCACTTGAGCTCCCTGGACTCTACACTGAACTGGCTCACTGCTCCTCCTCTCCTGTTCTTGCCTACGCCACCTAGCAACCAGACTCTCTTACCACACCCCTTGAGAGGAGATGGAGGCTTTTGGCCCCCTCCACTATTCCAGTGAAGGTCAAGGCTTTTCCCCCTCCTGGGATCCCCAGGGGTCCTCTCATGGGTACATGTGTGAGACCTGATCACTATGCGCCTGTGTTCCACACCCCTGTCAGCCTTCTGGATTACCTGTGTTGTACTGTCCCCAGCATGGGTGCAGTACTCAGTGGTGCCTGACCAGGTCAGGGGCGCCACATTCCCCCTTAGTTATCACCAGCACGTCCTCGGGCTGCAAGACAACATTTTAAAATGCATAAAACATTAAAACATGTAAAACATTTAAAAGCACCAGGTACCATACATCACCACCCTCCACCCACAAGTCCGTTAACCCACCCAAAACCCTCTCACGTTGGCCGCGACTTCAGCCACTTCTGGCAGGATGTAGAGGCGGCTTACATGGGCTGGTGGTTTCAGGGTATACCTGGCCTGGTGGATCCGCGCCTTCAGCCTCTTCTGGCAGGATGCAGAGGCGGCCTCCACAGTTGGTGCTGACCAGGTACCCTCTTTGTGGTGGTGAGCCAAGGCCCCATAAACAGGCGTGCTCTCTGGTTGCAGGTGAGCCAAGGCCCTATATACGGACGGGCTCCTCCTGGTTGCAGACGAGCCAAGCCCCTAAACAGGCTGACTCTGGTGGTGGTGGTGCCCTTTGGTGTAACTATTTACACTGCGAGAGTTTGTGGCTATAGCCAGTTCATAGCCTTAAGGTTTATGGTTTTTCTCACAATAGTTTTTGTGGGCACATTACTTGAACTTGAACGTTGCAAAACAAAACTTTTCAAAACTTCAACTGGTAACTTCTTTCTTTACTTTACTTTTCTCTACTCCTCTTTACCAGGGCTTGAGCCTGTATGGCGGTGGCACCTGCTGCTTTCCTGTTCTTTGTCGTCGTCTGTGGTTGTTTCTTCTGTAGGTTCCCTGTCTTTTCTCTCTTGATCTTCATCTGTGTCTCTATCTCTGTCTTTTCTTTCCTCTTTGGGACATGGTGCTACGTCTAAGGCATAGTAGCCCCTTTCTCCTTGATGCAAGGTGAACTGTACTGCGTCTCCAATTTTCAAATTTCTGCCTGAATGTCCTCTGGGCAGGTGGGCTTGAACATCTCTCCGATTCACAAATATGCCCTCTTTTATTCCTCTTGCTACAATAAAGCCGTATCCGCTTTTCAAATTGAAGTCCTCTACTACTCCTCTGTAAAGGGGTCCTCTGACCTGGGCTCTAGACCTTCTCAGTAATCTTTTCTCCTGCAGGTCTCTGGCTGTGACCTCTCTCTGCTCTGGAGACTGTGGTGTTGGAGGATACTCTGCTCTGCTGCGCCGTGTCTTGCGGGCTGGGTTCATGCTTGCAGGCTCCCAGGTGAGGTCTTTGGGCTGATCTTCATCTGCAGACGGTGTCAAATCCTCTTCATCCCAGCGGGAATAGGGCAACATCTCCGGTTCTGAGTATAGATCCACTGCTGGTGGCTCCGGAGTCAGCTCCTCAGCTTCCTGGCCTCCTCTCCCCCTTAGTTCTTCGCTGCACTCTGGTTGTGGCAGTGCTGGGGATGGGCTTTCTTCAGCTGGTCTGGGCGGTGGACTCTCTGGCGCGGCTGCAGGGGTTGCCTGAATCTCCTTGGGGGTATGCGGAGGGAGCAGATACCGATCCACCATCTCTTGTGGGAACTGGGCCTCTAGGTCAGCCTTCAGCTTCCAGTATTCGGGGTCCTCTCCTATCAGGGACTTCCTAGCAGGGACCTCTTTGGACTGGGGAGCGGTGTCTGCTCTGGCCTTGCAGGCCGGGGTAAATGGTGATGCAATCTCTTTGCGGGCCGCGCCCTGTATGGCGGCGGCCTGGTCTTGGCGGGCCGCGCCCGGCATGGCGGCGGCCTGGTCTTGGCGGGCCGCGCCCGGCATGGCGGCGGCCTGGTCTTGGCGGGCCGCGCCCTGTTTGGCGGCGGCCTGGTCTTGGCGGGCCGCGCCCTGTATGGCGGCGGCCTGGATCGGCGTCGCAGCTGCGATGGGATCTGTGCAGGCTGGGCTGGGCGTCGCTGCAGGGACCGGGTCTTGGTGGGCCGAGCAGGGCATCGCTGCGGCGGCCGGGGCTTGGCGGGCCGCGCCTGGCGTGGCTGCGGCCTGGTTCAGCACCTCACTTGCGGCGCGGACGAGCGTTGCTGCGGCGGTGGGGTCTCGGCGGGCCGGGCCTAGCAGGGCGGCGGCCTGGGTCAGCGTTACGCCTGCGGCGCGGATGAGGGTCGCGGTGGCAGCCGGTTCTTTGCGGGCCGGACTGGGCGTTGCTGCAGGGACCGGGTCTTGGTGGGCCGAGCAGGGCATCGCTGCGGCCGCTGGGGCTTGGAAGGCCGCACCTGGCGTGGCTGCGGCCTGCTTCAGCGTCGCCGCACCGGACGCCTCTTCGGGGACCGCGGGCGTGGCAGCAGGGGTCGGGGCACTTGCGCTGGCCGGGGCATCACTCGACTCACCCACCGGTGGCAGCATCGGGGTCTGCGTCATCGCCGTCCTGTCTGGCACTCGGCGCGCGGCTCTCCTTTCATAGGCCCGAACCGCGGCAGCCATCTCCAGCATTTCCATCCGTTCTTCCCGGATCTGCTCCACAACCCGGTTCTCCAGCCGGTCGCAGAACTGGGCCAGCTCCCGATACCACCAGGCAGCGGAGCCCGGTTCTGGATTTCTGCGGTCAGACGCCATTTCTTCTGCGCCCTCTTCTGCACGACTCTCCAGCTGTGGACTCGCCGTTGCCTCTGATAGCAAGCTGTTCAGTTTCTGCTCTGCCTCTTTCAGCAGCTCCTCTCCCAGCAGCAGGCTTGTGGCTCTCTTTCCTTCCCGCCGTCTCTGGACGCTTCCACTCTCATAGCTGGCAAGGTCCGAACTCTGCAGGGGATCTCTGGGTAGCCACACCTCTTCGTGGGCGGTAACTTCTTCCAGCGCGGGCTGCTGTTGTTTTTCAGCGCGCTTTTCATGGTGGCAATATGGCGGCGCTTCCAATTTTTCAAGCGGACCGCCCAGGCACATGGTCACCTGTCTCAACAGGTCTAGTCCTTATCCTGTTCGTGACGCCAGATGTGAAGCCCCACAGGTGTTGTGTCGGTGCATACCTTCAGGGACTCCACGTAGCTGGTTCTGGTCACAGGTAGGGAATCTTCGGTTTTGATCGTGACGCCACTCTCAGTATTGCGGTCAGTGGGGACCGCCACTGCAGGTTAGGGGACGCCTGGGGCTGATGGTGGGTGCAGTCGGATGTAGTAGCCTCCTGAGAGTGAGGCAAGCCCCAGGGCCCTGTGTAGGTTTGTAGTACCACAAGTCGCAGAATGACTCACACAGGCAGAACTGTCTTTCAAGGGCTTTACTCACATTTGATGGCAGGGTGAGTAGCCCGGGCGTAGCTGGGATGAACCAGATGGGAACCAGGTATCCTTCCGGCTGACTTTATGAGGGTGACTACTGACTCGCCTTCCTTAGCCCTTGGTGGTTTGGGGTGACCCCGACTTTTAGTCCCTATGGGGGTCGCCCAGGGAAGATGCTGCAGCCTCTCTCTCCCCCTTTTGTTTGCCGTGTGCTTGTTCCCCGGACCAGGCCACTCCAGCTTCTTGCCTCCTGTGACCTATGGGCCCTCACTGCGGTTACGTGGCTGCGGCTTTTGTGGTGTTGTGGTGTGGGCTTTGAGAGCCCCACACCGGCAGGTTTAGCAGAAGAAAGCTGGATCTATCTTCGCTCCGGGATCTGCCGCCCGGTTGGGCCTGGTGCTCTCTAGCAGTCTCCTTACTTCCCACTCCGTTGCACTCTCTAGCTGAAGCTGGCTTTCAGGTAGCACTCCTAGTTGACCGTTCTCCCCCGTCTGTAGCCACTGCGCGGACGCTGTCAGATTGCACAGCTCCAGGGATCTGCTCCTCACTTGAGCTCCCTGGACTCTACACTGAACTGGCTCACTGCTCCTCCTCTCCTGTTCTTGCCTACGCCACCTAGCAACCAGACTCTCTTACCACACCCCTTGAGAGGAGATGGAGGCTTTTGGCCCCCTCCACTATTCCAGTGAAGGTCAAGGCTTTTCCCCCTCCTGGGATCCCCAGGGGTCCTCTCATGGGTACATGTGTGAGACCTGATCACTATGCGCCTGTGTTCCACACCCCTGTCAGCCTTCTGGATTACCTGTGTTGTACTGTCCCCAGCATGGGTGCAGTACTCAGTGGTGCCTGACCAGGTCAGGGGCGCCACACATGAACTACACAATACGTACATTCTAGAATACCCGATGCGTAGAATTGGGCCACCTTCTAGTTTAGTATAATTTTGATCTAAGTGGCTGATTTATTTCATAATTTATCCATTCAGGGGTTGATTTCTGTTTTCTGCTACAGATTCCCTACACAGATAGAGGGCCATTTCTAAATGTTGGAATTTACATTTTTCAACATTGATCCAGAAATCACTATAATTTGACAGTTTAAAATATGGCCTGTGTGCCTTTTATACAATAAATAAGAAATCTGCTACAACTTTAGCCTTATGTTGCTTTGTGTGTACGTGAACATATCGCCTGTGCATCAAATTCAGGAGCCCAGCAGCCCAGATCGGAAGGGGACTCGTTACAACTAGAGATCAGCAATTTACACTGCTAAGTTTGTAGGGTGGATGGGATTATATTATACAGGTGCATCTCAATAAATTAGAATATCATCAAACAATTAATTTATTTAAGTAATTCATTACAAAAAGGGAGAAACATATTATATTGAGTCATTACACACAGAGTGATCTATTTCAAGTCGAATATAAAATAGTAATCCAGCGCAATCCTCAGAGTAAGGGTATGTGCGCATGATCAGGGCTCACTCTGTCCTGGACACAGCAGGTCCTCACCTGCGGGGTCACGAGTCTCCTCTGCAGGAGATCGCAGGAGACCGCAGCTGCTTGTACCTACGATCAGGGTTCAGTGCGCTGCGGTCTCTCGCTTGTGTTTTTTCTACGGAGGACGCATGCGAATCCGCAGCAAACAATTGACACGCTGCGGCTTAGAAAGCAACACTGCGGGTCAGTGTTTGCTGCGGAAAAAAACAAGCACAGTGGGTACAGGATTTCTAGAAAGCCATCCACTATGCTAGTACAGTACAACACAGCGTTTTGGACGCAGCAAAAACATGCTACATCCAAATTGCTGCAAACACTGATTGTGGGCACGCACCCCAATAGGTAAAATTTAACTTTTATTTTATAATAAATAAAACCTAGGGGACGTATAGCAGGGAAAATGGTGAATGACTCAGAACAAGGCATTTCAATGTGTAGTTTTAATCATGAACACAGTTAAATTTTACCTATTACTCCGAGGATTGCGCTGGATTACAACTTTCTACTGGATTTGACAATATTGGTTGCCTCAGCCTTTCCGTGCACCGCATCCTGAACGTAGAGTGAGACTACAGCTGGTGGGTGAGCTGATTTTTGCTCTTTTTTCTTTTCTTTTTTGATCTATTTCAAGTGTTTATTTATGTTAATGTTGATGATTTCGACTTACACCAATGAAAACCTAAAATTCATTATCTCAGAAAATTAGAATAATTACCACAAAACACCTCGCACGGCTTCCTAAGCATTTAAAATGGTCCCTTAGTCTGGTTCAGTAGGCTTCACAATCATTCAGAAGACTGCTGACTTGACAGATGTCCAGAAGGCAGGCATTGACATTAGACACACTCCACAAGGAGGGTAAGCCACAAAAGGTCATTGCTAAAGAAGCTGGCTGTTCAGAGTGCTATATCCAAGCATATTAATGGAAAGTTGAGTGGAAGGAAAAAGTGTAGTAGAAAAAGATGCACAAGAAACCGTGATAACTGCAGCCTTGATAGGATTAAGAAAAGGCCATTCAAGAATTTGGGGGAGATTCACAAGGAGTGGACTGCTGCTGGAGTTAGTGCTTCAAGAGCCACCACACACAGACATATCCAGGACATGGGCTACAACTGTCACTTTCCTTGTGTGAACCCACTCATGACCAATTGACAATGCCAGAAGCATCTTACCTTGGCCAAGGAGAAAAAGAACTAGACTGTTGCTCAGTGGTCTAAGGTGTTGTTTTCAGATGAAAGTAAATTTTGCATTTCATTTGCAAATTAAGGTCCCAGAGTCTGGAGGAAGAGTGGAGAGGTCACAATCCAAGCTGCTTGAGGTTTAGTGTGAAGTTTCCACAATCTGTAATGGTTTGGGGAGCCATGTCATCTGCTGGTGTAGGTCCTCTGTGTTTTATCAAGACCAAAGTCAACGCAGCAGTCAACCAGGAAATTTTAGAGCACTTCATGCTTCACTCTGCCGAAAAACTTTTTGGATATGGAAATCTAATTTTCCAGCAGGAATTGGCACCTGTCCACACTGCCAAAAGTATCAGTACCTGGTTTAATAAACACAGTATCACTGTGCTTGATTGGCCAGCAAACTCGTCTGACAAAAACTTTCTAGACACAAGTAAAATATATCTTTGTACCGTGTTAGCCAGTAGAGATAAAAAAATTTGTTTAAAAGAACAGAGAGTCCTCAGTGGTTGATGTTTAAAAGAACAGAGAGTCCTCTCTGTTCTTTTAAACAAATTTTTTTAAAAACTTTCTAGAGAATCTATGGGGTATTGTCAAGAGCAAGATGGACCAGACCCAAAAATGTAGACAAGCTGAAGGCTGCTATCAAAGCAACCTGGCTTCCATAACACACCACGCCGCATTGATGCAGTAATTCATGCAAAAAGAGCCCCGAACAAGTATTGAGGGCATTTACTGTACAGACTTTTCAGTAGGCGCCAACATTTCTGAGTTTAAAATAATTTTTTCAGTTGGTCTTATATAATATTCTAATTTTCTGAGATAATGACTTTTGGGTTTTCATTGGCTGTAAGCCATAATCATCAACATTAACAAAAAATAAATACTTGAAATAGATCACTCTGTGTGTAATGACTCTATATAATATATAGGAATAGATCACTCTGTGTGTAATGACTCTATATAATATATGCGTTTCCCTTTCTGTATTGAATTACTGAAATTAATTAACTTCTTGATGATATTCTAATTCATTGAGATGCACTTGTATTTATCTCAATAGTCATCGCATCATGTTATAAAAGTGGATATTTGCAATAATCAGTCAAATCATTTTAAGACAACTACACAAAATTGCATTAAAAAATGATCTGAGGGAAATGGTCTCCTCAAAGCAAATGGCTAATAATATGCATAAGAAAATATTGCATTGAAAATCTGTCACAGCAAAACTGGGAAATGGCATGGTCTTTAAAAAGTAGTGGTATTTTGGATTGGTTTCACTGTACATGCAAATGTTTGGGCACCACTGGTCAAAATTACTGTTATTGAGAATGTGTCACCCAAGGGATACCGATCCAGTTTCAGGGACGCCACAGGGTCTTCTTCTGTATATAGCAACAGGTATGTCGGTTTTGTATATATGTTTCGTGACGCCACTCACAACTTGCAGTCAGGGATATGGGTGACCGCCACTGCAAATTTAACGAGCGTCTTGGGCTGATGGGGTCTGCAGTCGAAAGATGTGGCCTCGCGTGAGTGAGGCTGGCTCCAGGGGCTCGGGTGTGTATAATAATGGGTCCCAGAAATACTCAGGCCCAGTCCAAAAGTCTTTCAACTGCTTTTTACTCACTTTGATGTTGCTGTGAGCTGACCTGGGCGGTGCTTCAATAAACCAGATGAAGCCAGGTATGCTTCAAGCCAGTCTGAGGGTTACACGTAGCTCGCCTTCCTAGCACATCTGTTTTCGGATAACCCCTGACCTGAAGTACTGTGGGGGTCTATCCAGGGAGTCGCTACTGCCTTTTCTCCCTTTTTGGACCATTTGCCGGCAGCGTGGACCAGGTGAGATGACTTCTAGCTCTGTATCCTTATGGGTCCCTGCGTTGCTGCTGAGGCTCAGACTCTGTGTGGTTGGTGAGGTACTTGTAGTTCCCCTCACCAGCAGGTTTAGCAGATAGTTAAAACTGAAGTCTGCTCTAGGGACCTGTTCCCCGTACGTGCCTAGTCATCAGGAGTACCTTTTCAGCGTCCTCACTCGATGACCGTTCTCCCCCACCAACTGTCGCTACACCGCGCAGGGTCTGACTAGCGTGAGCGTGCGTCTGCGTCTTCTAGCAACCGCTGCTCACCACTACCAGACTCCTTTCCCGACAGCCTCTGCAGTTTAGCTCCCAGCCCCTCCACTATACCCCTTGAAAAGAATTGAAGGCTAGCCCCCCTCTGGAGACTGCTCAAGGGTCCCCTCTAAAGGTGTGGGAGACCTGGTTGCTATGTGTCTGTGCATACACACCTCATTCTGGCCCTTAGGATTACCTGGAAGCACTGTCCCAGCATGGGTGCAGTACTCAGTGGTGCCTGACCGGGTCAGGGGCGCCACATGAACAGTTAAGTAAGTTGAAGATGAAATGATCTCTAAAAGGCATAAAGTTGAAGATGACACATTTCCTTTGTATTTTAGGTAAAAACAAAAAAAAGATTTTCATCTTTTATATTTTGAAATTAACAAAAACAGAAAATGGGCCAATGCAAAAGTTTGGGCACCCTGCATGGTTAGTACCTAGTAGCACCCCCTTTGACAAGTATCACAGCTTGTAAACACGTTTTGTAGCCAGCCAAGAAAAAACAATAAACAATACAATCGAACTGAGTCTAGTGTCTAGTACTGAAAATCCTCAGGTTCTAATTAAATCTGTTAATCTTTATTAATTTAAATTTAAAATTACAACACCCTGAGCAAATGAACACAAAAACAGGGTGTTGTAATTTTAAATTTAAATTAATAAAGATTAACAGATCTTATTAGAACCTGAGGATTTTCAGTACTAGTAGCCAGCCAAGAGTCTTTAAATTCTTATTTGAGGGATTTTCATCCATTCTTCCTCGGAAAAATCTTCCAGTTCTGTGAGATTCCTTGGTCGTCTTGCATGCACTGCCTTTGAGGTCTAAACACAGATTTTAAATGCTGTTCAGATCAGGGGATAGTGAATGCTATTGTAGATCCTTCAGCTTGTGCCTTTTGAGGTAGTCTATTGTGGATTTCGGTTTGTGCTTACAATCATTATCCATTTGTAGAAGTCATCCTCTTTTCAACTTCTGCTTTTTACAGATGGAGTTATGTTTGCATCAAGAATTTGTTGACATTTTACTAAATCCGTTCTTCCCTCTACCCATGAAATGTTCCCTATGCCATTGGCTGCAATACAACCCAAATCATGATTGATCAATTCTGTGCCCTTTTTCTCCACACATACTACACTACAGTTCAAAAGTTTAGGATCCCTTAGATATTTCCTTATTTTTGAAAGAAAAGCACATTTTTTTTTCAATGAAGCTAACACGAAATTAAACAGCAATACACTGTGTACATTGTTAATGTGGTAAATGACTATTCTAGCTGCAAGCATCTGGTTTTTAATGCAATATCTACATAGGTGTATAGAGGCCCATATCCAACAATCACCACTCCAGTGTTCTAATGGTACATTGTGTTTGCCAACTGTGTTAGAAGGCTAATCGATGTTTAGAAATCCTTTGAAAACCCTTGTTCAAGTAAGTTAGCACAGCTGAAAACAGTTTTGCTGATTAGAGAAGCTAGAAAACTGACCTTCCTTTGAGTTAGTTGAGAATCTGGAGCATTACATTTGTTGGTTCCATTAAACTCTCAAAATTGCCAGAAAAAGAGAACTTTCATGTGAAACTCGACAGTCTATTCTTGTTCTTAGAAATGAAGGATATTCCATGCGAGAAAATGCCAGGAAACTGAAGATTTCCTGCAACAGTGTGTACTACTCCCTTCAGAGAAGAGCACAAACAGGCTCTAACCAGAGTAGAAAGAGAAGTGGGAGGCAACAAGACAAGTACATTAGAGTCTCTAGTTTGAGAAATCAACGCCTCACAGGTCCTCAACTGGCAGCTTCATTAAATAGTACTCGTAAAACGCCAGTGTCAACGTCTACTCCGGGATGCTGGCCTTCAGGGCAAAGTGGTAAAGAAAAAGCCATATCTGAGACTGGCTAATAAAAGGAAAAGATGCTGGAAGAGTGCCTGATGCCATCTGTCAAGCATGGTGGAGGTAATATGATGGTCTGGGGTTGCTTTGGTGCTGGTAAAGTGGGAGATTTGTACAAGGTAAAAGGCATTTTGAATAAGGAAGGCTATCATTCCGTTTTGCAATGCCATGCCATACCCTGTGGACAGTGCTTGATTGGAGCCAATTTCATCCTACAACAGGACAATGACCCAAAGCACACCTCCAAATTATGCATGAACTATTTAGGGAAGAAGCAGGCAGCTTATTATTTCAAGTAAAAATCATTATTTCTAACCTAGTCAATATATGGACTATATTTTCAACTCATTATGCAATTAAATGTAAGTTCATTGCCCCAGGTCTTATACTCACCTTCCGGTGCCTTCATGTGTTTTCAGCATCTCTATGAGAGCCTCATTCTTGCTCTTGTGCCACCCCCGTGCCAGCAACCGGCTCTGCTCGGATCCGGGCCTGCTGGGGTAGTGGCTCGAGGGTGTCCAGACCCCAGGGTCTTGCGGACATGCCAAATAAATGGGGGGGACGTAGATGTACGGGCTAGGCTGTATTAAGTTCGTAATGCCACCCACGGTGTGTGGTGAGTTGGCACACCACCGCTGCTGTGATGGGGCACCCGGGGGAGATGTAGTGCCAGCTGTATGTTAACCCTTCCGTGGGTAGGGATGGTTGCCCCGGGGCCCAGTGTCTGGTGCACGGTATAGCAATGGCAAGGGGGAGGTTTGATTACTCACAGTCAATAAATCACACAAGTCTCTGGTAAACCAAGGTGCTGGTGGCCGGTGCCGCGGCCGGTTGCATTCGGGTCCCCCACCCGGGCTGGTGGTCTCTATCCTTTTCCTCTGCACTGTTTTGTGTAAGGTGGACTTCCTAGTCTTGAACTCAGGAGTCCGCTCCCGGCTGGATGTGGCCTAAGGAGCCGTGCTCGCAGATGCTGGCCCATGATATCTATGGGCCCTGGCGGTGACCTCTTATCCCTATCGGTGGGCTGTTGTCTTCTATGAGGGACTTTGGATGAGACAGAACCTCTAGTCCTGGCCTCAATCGGTTAATTAACCAGGCCCCTTGTTTCCGGTCCTGGCTTCAGTGTCCGAGTACCCCCCTTTGTGCTCCGGTTTCCGGGTCGGTTCCCCATGTCGGTACCGGTGGGCTACAACCCTGTCCACCTTGGTTCTGCTGAGCCGTCTTCCCGTCTCCTGCTGACGGAGACCACCGTCTGCCTCCTAGCCAGTGGAACCAGGGCTCCTACCCTGGTACCGTTCAACTTGAACTTTTCCTGCTGGAGCTACACTTAGCTCCAGCCCACACTCCTCTCCAAACTGAACTACTGATTAGACTAGCTACTGTTTTCCCACCCCGGGCTGTCTAGACCCCTGGGTGGGCGTGTCCAACCGCCTGGTCATGCTCACTGGTGTGTCTATCTTTCCCTAAGGTGGGTGACTAGGGTTTTTGGTTGGCTGTGTGTTTCCTAAGTGGGGGATAGGTGTTGTGTAGGGGCCTATCTGTGACTACCTGGTTTTGCCAGGGCGTCACACTCTCATAGACTTGTATTCACTGCTTGTAACGTAAATCTTGAATTCCAGCCATCACAGAGCACTCTGGTGTTAACTGTTTCATCCCTATATAGAGATCTTGCCTTTGCTGCAGAGACTACAGGAGGCCATTGGATTGCATTTACAGTGTAGCTGCCAGGCTGGTAGAGTGAGGTTTGGAAGAAATGCAAAAAACTAGGTCAGAAGAACCTAGGAATCATGACAAAATAGTATCTAATAGTAAAGTAAGCGAACAGCAGGATTCAAGACCATAGAAGTCAGGCAGAGATGTAAGGCAGAAAGAGTAATCAGTCAGTCTACAATTCAAGTCGATAAGGCATCCAAGGAGCAATCAGCAGAGAAAACATGGAAGAAATACTTGCTAGGTCATAAAACTAAGGTTAATCCAGTAAAAAGCCCACCAAAGTTGTGTTAGTGATGAACTAATTAGTTAAAGCAGAGAGCTATATAGGAAATTAAATAAGATGTTGTGCACTCCCATTATCCCCAAACCAGTTTTTACAGTGGTCTGCTGGCTGGCCCCAAGAGTAGGAGGGGATGACAGCAGGGAGTAGGGACAAGACTACGAAGGGGTACTGACTGAGCTGACTCCAGCATTAGACACAGTATTCAAGGATCCACTGTCTCCGCCACTGTCAGCACTACCCATGGAAACACTGCGGTGGTGAGCGACAGCAAAGAGACTGGCACAGGAGCAGGGAAACATAAGTTAAGAAAGCCATGGAACCCATAGGGTGTAGGGGCGACATGACAGCCCGGAGGGTAGGGAGTTGATGGGGTTAAACAGTGTTGGTTCATTTAACAATGAGGAAAAGAAGGTGATTGGTTAGGGGGTGTAGTGTGGTGGAAGGAAAGGAGGGAGCTTTATGGTGTATATAATAGGAGGTGGGAGTCCATTACCTCCTCTTGCATTTCCTGGATGACAGCTTAGACGGGCTGGGGAACCTCCATCATGACATCCAGCATGATGGATCCGGACATCGCAGATCTGCAGCTTGGACGGGCTGGGGAACCTCCATCATGATGTCCTGAGGAATCCTCGGATCTGGTCAGCATGGCGGTGCAGGGCGCCCAGGTAGTGCAGTCCTACACCCAGGCTGCCTGGGTGTCTCCTCGGCACCTTCCCCTCCCCCCCCCCCCTCTTTGCTGTAGTGCTGGCAGTTTCAGGACTCGCCGGGGTCTTTTGGGGAAGGTGGGGGTGAGGAGGACAACGTGAGAGCCCCCACTCCCGTGGGGACCCTCCGCAGCTGGGTGGGCAGCGGTAGCTTGCAGCGCCCGCTCTGGCTGTCGGGAGGAATCTCCTGCAGGGCCGCGACGGCCGAAAAGGGGGCGTGTCCAGCCCGGGGGTCTACTTCCGGTGTGAGGCCTCAGGCTGGATTTTTTGAGCGATGCGGCCGCTCCCGGCAGGGAGGGCGGAGGTCGGCTGCCTACAGGGTCACCTCACCTGTGTGGCTTGGATTATTGGGACCGGAGGACTGGGCGCAGAAGGCGGCGGTGAGGAGGAGACAGGAGGCGCCTGCAGGGTCACCTCACCTGTGTGGCTGGATTATCGGGACCGGAGGACTGGGCGCAGTAAGCGGCGGCGAGGAGGAGACAGGAGGCGCCTGCAGGGTCACCTCACCTGTGTGGCTGGATCATCGGGACCGGAGGACTGGGCGCAGCAGGTGGCGACGAGGAGGAGACAGGAGGCCTGCTGTCTATCCTGGAGCAGGCATTGGGACAAGGGTGCAGCTCTCATCAGTAGCGGCTTCCCCCAGGAGGGGAGCGCCCAGCATTGTGGAGGCGACAATCGGCCCAAACAGGGCATGTGGACACGGTGCTCCTGGCGTCAGGGGGCGAACCCGGCGGGCATTCGGTGCCTGCAGCTTGAGGGACTGTCCCGGGATCAGCGACGGACGACTGGCGAAAAGGACGGTGACGGCTGATCTGAGGGCGTCCTCTGGAGGCAGCCTGGCACGGTAATCAATTTAAGTTTCAGCCTTTTTGTAGTGGTGGGGGGACAGTCGCTGTAGTGGAGTAGTGTCTGGAGATATGGGTAGCAGCTGGGGGGGTTTGGAGCATGTGGTTAGTTCATAGGTCGGTTGGTTGTTCTGGGGGCCAGGGGCAGAGTTACGGACGGGGTGGTCTCATGGCAGCGGGGCCGTGAGGGTGCAGGTGGCGTCAGGTCCGGTGGTTACAGTTGCAGGTTGGGGATGGCGAGGTTCGGCGTTTACCGCAGTTTAGGTCTTGTGAGACTTGGTTAAGGGGGCTGATGATTGTGGCACATGTGAGCGGGTGAGACGGCGCAGTTATTGAAGGTTTGCTGGGGTGTTTCATTATTAATCTTCTGATGCATGGTGGTTCTTATTGGATGAATTATGGTGGGTAAGGTAAAGGGGCGAGGGGTCCCGCGGTACGGTGTGTTCGAGGAGTTTTCAGGGGGTTTTTGTGAGTGATGTGTAGGTGCGGGGCCCCGGTATGGCGCGAGGGTTGCTGTGGATAAGTGAATAGAGGAGAGCGGAAATGTAGGAGAAGGTGAAGTGTTGGTTGCTGTAATGGGTTTGTAGGTTTGCAACCGCATCAATGGTAACATGGGGTTAATTTGTGGCTAGTCAGCATGTTATCCCATTGTGGAGGTTGGTGCTGGGAGGAATGTTGAGTCCAGCGTGACTGAATTGGTGTTAATGTAGGTGCTGGGCAGCTTTGGGCTGCTGTGGGTGAACTCGGTTAATCAGCAATGGTGGGCCGCGGACGGAATAATGGAGTTCTTCGGACAGCCGTGATTACGGGTGGGGACTATGCGAGTTATGGTTTGGACTAGAGGATTGGGTACTTGTGGTGCATAGCGTGTAAGTCGGATAGCTTAGGGCCATCTGGTATTATTGGGTGTTTTGCATGGGTGGACTCCTGGCATCTGTGGGCTGGTGGAGTCTATTTAATATTCATATACAATTTAAAAAAAAAAAAGGAATGCTTGGCCCGGTGGTAGGTATGGGCATCTGGGTAAGGGTTTGCTTAGGGAGTCGTGGTGCTCCGGTCTCACGGCACGAAGGTATTTGGTTTGAAGGTGCAGTTGTGCGTTACGGGAAAATGGTGGTACGCCCCACGGTGGTCGGCTTTGAGCGGATACTATGGTGTGGCCAAGGTTTTAATTTATCTTGGGGTGTAATATGAGAGCTCAAAGGGGGTTGCGTGTCACAAGGTTTTCCTTGAGATCGAAAGGCCCGAACATGGTGTTTGGTAAAGTTGTGTCTCCTGATGCCCATAGTTGCATATGGAGTCAATCGGGCCAGTGGTGTGGCTGCAATTTTCCGGTGGGCATTGTAGTACAGGGAGCTTGCCGTGGTCCAGTTTGCAGAGACAAGCGGACTATGCATTATGGTTGGAGGTGTTGTTGGGGACCTTGGGATCGAAGGTAATGCTTCAATATCTTCGACTCAGTAAGGGGTACAGGGCAATGGTTGCGGTTGTTTTGTTTTTTGAGGCCGTGTTAATTTTGGGGTGGAGCATGGTTCCGTTAGGCCGTGTGGGCCTCGTTGAAATTAAGTGGGCCTGATTTCGGATGAAGAAGGTCCATTAGTGTGGTAGTTGAGTATGTGGGAAGATTTTGGGATTTTCTGGGGAAGACAGCTCGAGCCTCTGTTGTTGTCAGAGGGTGTGATGGCGGAATAAATCGGTCAGGGGAGACCGGTAGTGATATTTGGCTCTGGGGAAGCTGCAAGGTCAGCTGTAGGGGAAATTTGAAGGCTATGGATTGCAGTCGTTTTACAGCGGGGTTTCACTTTAGCGGTTTCCTGGGAGAACTAGGTTTGGGGTGCGAAGTGACCCAGTAGCATAAGCAGTGTGAGTGTCATCCTGTTGTTGTATCTCAACCCCAGTGGTGGTTTAATTCAGCTGGAGACAGGAGGAGGACTGACTGTACAGGGTGACTGTACAGTGGTTCTTTGGCCGGTACTGGGGAGGACGATGGTACAGTCGGTACTGCATTTAATTGGTTATAATAAGGCCAGCGGGGCATGGTGTGGATTCCGGTATAGTTTGGGAGCTTGTGGCATGGTGGGCCTGAGTGGCCGTCAGAGGGACCCGGTGGCTCCTGCCACCAAGGATCAGGGGAGTGCGGTGCAGTAAGGTGGACTGGGTACGCTGGATGGTGCATATATGGGATGCTCAGAGTTTAAGTGATAGATGGAAAGGTTTTAATGGTTGGTTTGGCTTGCAAGTTGGGGGAGCAAGTGTTGGGTGTGTGGGGGTCCAGGCCACGCAAGGTGTCACGTGGCCTGTTCTGTGGCGGGGGTAGGTCTGGTCCAGAGGCGGTTTAACGGATAATGTTATTTGTTTGGAGAGTCACTTGTAGGATATAGTGGCTCCGGTTACAAGGATCTTGCAGGCATGGGTCCTGCAAGGTGGGGGGTATTGATCCGTAGGTGATTCATACCTCATCTCCGGCCCGGTGTGTGTTGCGGCCAGGGATCATGTTTTAATGGTGGAAGGTGGTTTCTGGACCGGGCCTACCCAGGGTTACGTATTGTATTACGTACTGTATTATTATTATTATGGTATTACCTATTGTTAAATGTTGGGGACGCCCGTTGGACGGCGCCCCCTTGTGTTAGTGTGTAAACAATAGGCAATAAAGGGCTGCTGTGGCCATTTTTTACCAAGTCGCAAGCAGTGTCCGTGTATTATTGATACCGGGTAAGGGTAATTGGGAATAATATAGGAATCAACGACCGGAAAATCCCTCCTGGAAATGTCAAGAAAGCCATGGAACCCATAGGGTGTAGGGGCGACATGACAGCCCGGAGGGTAGGGAGTTGATGGGGTTAAACAGTGTTGGTTCGTGTAACAATGAGGAAAAGAAGGTGATTGGTTAGGGGGTGGAGTGTGGTGGAAGGAAAGGAGGGAGCTTTATGGTGTATATAATAGGAGGTGGGAGTCCATTACCTCCTCTTGCATTTCCTGGATGACAGCTTCCCACCCACCCTCCCTTCTATTGTTTATTGTTATTATTGGTGTGTTTATATGCATGTATAGTTATTCAATTTTTAGAGCCATTACAACAAAAAAAAAAAAAAAAAAGAGAAAAGAAAGGATTGGAGGAAGTGTCGTGTATAAAATAATAATAAAAAAAAAACGAAACAAAAGAGATTTCTATGTGGATTGTGATGTATATTGTCATTTGGGATTCTTGTAAGTGGGTGAATAAGATGGGGGTAATGTGGGAATATATGTATATGTATATGGTGTGTATGATGTATATGTGTATGGTCAGCATAAATAATGGGGATTATGTCCTTTGTCACAGCAGCGGGGGTAGGTCTGGTCCAGAGGAGCTCTAATTGTTACTGGTGTTTGGATGGAGAGCCACTGGGGAAGGTACAGTGGCTCCGGTTACTGGTGACCTGCAGGTACAAGGTTGTCTGCAGGGAGGAGGTATTGCTCCGTTGGTGATCAATGCCTTATATATGGGTCAGGGTTGTTGCCAAGGATTATATATTAAGGAGATGATGGTTGCCAGGGAGTCACAGGTGGCTATAGTGCCCCAGGTGATAGGTAATTGAAAGTACGGGTGTTTTGGTTTGGGTAAGGGTATTACTCCTTTGGTGACTTTTACCTCATTTAAATATGGGACCATTGTTATGGTCAGTGATCCATTTTGGTGAAATGGTAATCGCAGGAGGAGTCACTGGTTGGGGTCATGGTTCTGGATCCAAGTGCAGTGCAAGCACGTGGTTCTGCAAGGCATAGGGGTTTTGATCCGTAGGTGATTAATACCTCTTATCTCTGGGCTAGTTGCAGCCGGGGATGTTGTTGGATTAAAGTCGCTAACGGGCTTTAAGGTTTTTGAGGTCACAGTTACTGTTATGCACATGGGGGATTGATCCGTAGGTGATTGATGCCTCATATCTCTGGGCTGGAGGTTGCAGCCGGGGATAATATTGAGTTGGAGGTAAAGAGGAATGTAAGGTTTTGAGACACGGTTGATACTTGATGCTACTTGGGGGGGTTTTAATCCGTAGGTGATTAATGCCCCCATCTCTGGGTCGGTGTGTTGCAGCCAGGGATCGTGTTTCTGACGGTTGTGTGATTTGAAGGGTCACTTGTAGGATATAGTGGCTTTGGTTACAGGGATCTTGCAGGCATGGGGTCCTGCAAGGTTGGGGTATTGATCCGTAGGTGATTAATGCCTCGTATCTCTGGGTCAGTGTGTTGCGGCCAGGGATTGTGTTCTGGTGGTGGAGTATGGCTTCTGGACCGGACTTATGGCGGGGGTAGGTCTGGTCCAGAGGCGGTTTAACGGATAATGTTATTTGATTGGAGAGTCACTTGTAGGATATAGTGGCTCCGGTTACAAGGATCTTGCAGGCATGGGTCCTGCAAGGTGGGGGGTATTGATCCGTAGGTGATTCATACCTCAACTCCGGCCCGGTGTGTGTTGCGGCCAGGGATCATGTTTTGGTGGTGGAAGGTGGTTTCTGGACCGGGCCTACCCAGGGTTACGTATTGTATTACGTACTGTATTATTATTATTATGGTATTACCTATTGTTAAATGTTGGGGACGCCCGTTGGACGGCGCCCCCTTGTGTTAGTGTGTAAACAATAGGCAATAAAGGGCTGCTGTGGCCATTTTTTACCAAGTCGCAAGCAGTGTCCGTGTATTATTGATACCGGGTAAGGGTAATTGGGAATAATATAGGAATCAACGACCGGAAAATCCCTCCTGGAAATGTCAAGAAAGCCATGGAACCCATAGGGTGTAGGGGCGACATGACAGCCCGGAGGGTAGGGAGTTGATGGGGTTAAACAGTGTTGGTTCGTTTAACAATGAGGAAAAGAAGGTGATTGGTTAGGGGGTGGAGTGTGGTGGAAGGAAAGGAGGGAGCTTTATGGTGTATATAATAGGAGGTGGGAGTCCATTACCTCCTCTTGCATTTCCTGGATGACAGCTTCCCACCCACCCTCCCTTCTATTGTTTATTGTTATTATTGGTGTGTTTATATGCATGTATAGTTATTCAATTTTTAGAGCCATTACAACAAAAAAAAAAAAAAAAAAGAGAAAAGAAAGGATTGGAGGAAGTGTCGTGTATAAAATAATAATAAAAAAAAAAACGAAACAAAAGAGATTTCTATGTGGATTGTGATGTATATTGTCATTTGGGATTCTTGTAAGTGGGTGAATAAGATGGGGGTAATGTGGGAATATATGTATATGTATATGGTGTGTATGATGTATATGTGTATGGTCAGCATAAATAATGGGGATTATGTCCTTTGTCACAGCAGCGGGGGTAGGTCTGGTCCAGAGGAGCTCTAATTGTTACTGGTGTTTGGATGGAGAGCCACTGGGGAAGGTACAGTGGCTCCGGTTACTGGTGACCTGCAGGTACAAGGTTGTCTGCAGGGAGGAGGTATTGCTCCATTGGTGATCAATGCCTTATATATGGGTCAGGGTTGTTGCCAAGGATTATATATTAAGGAGATGATGGTTGCCAGGGAGTCACAGGTGGCTATAGTGCCCCAGGTGATAGGTAATTGAAAGTACGGGTGTTTTGGTTTGGGTAAGGGTATTACTCCTTTGGTGACTTTTACCTCATTTAAATATGGGACCATTGTTATGGTCAGTGATCCATTTTGGTGAAATGGTAATCGCAGGAGGAGTCACTGGTTGGGGTCATGGTTCTGGATCCAAGTGCAGTGCAAGCACGTGGTTCTGCAAGGCATAGGGGTTTTGATCCGTAGGTGATTAATACCTCTTATCTCTGGGCTAGTTGCAGCCGGGGATGTTGTTGGATTAAAGTCGCTAACGGGCTTTAAGGTTTTTGAGGTCACAGTTACTGTTATGCACATGGGGGATTGATCCGTAGGTGATTGATGCCTCATATCTCTGGGCTGGAGGTTGCAGCCGGGGATAATATTGAGTTGGAGGTAAAGAGGAATGTAAGGTTTTGAGACACGGTTGATACTTGATGCTACTTGGGGGGGTTTTAATCCGTAGGTGATTAATGCCCCCATCTCTGGGTCGGTGTGTTGCAGCCAGGGATCGTGTTTCTGACGGTTGTGTGATTTGAAGGGTCACTTGTAGGATATAGTGGCTTTGGTTACAGGGATCTTGCAGGCATGGGGTCCTGCAAGGTTGGGGTATTGATCCGTAGGTGATTAATGCCTCGTATCTCTGGGTCAGTGTGTTGCGGCCAGGGATTGTGTTCTGGTGGTGGAGTATGGCTTCTGGACCGGACTTATGGCGGGGGTAGGTCTGGTCCAGAGGCGGTTTAACGGATAATGTTATTTGATTGGAGAGTCACTTGTAGGATATAGTGGCTCCGGTTACAAGGATCTTGCAGGCATGGGTCCTGCAAGGTGGGGGGTATTGATCCGTAGGTGATTCATACCTCAACTCCGGCCCGGTGTGTGTTGCGGCCAGGGATCATGTTTTGGTGGTGGAAGGTGGTTTCTGGACCGGGCCTACCCAGGGTTACGTATTGTATTACGTACTGTATTATTATTATTATGGTATTACCTATTGTTAAATGTTGGGGACGCCCGTTGGACGGCGCCCCCTTGTGTTAGTGTGTAAACAATAGGCAATAAAGGGCTGCTGTGGCCATTTTTTACCAAGTCGCAAGCAGTGTCCGTGTATTATTGATACCGGGTAAGGGTAATTGGGAATAATATCGGAATCAACGACCGGAAAATCCCTCCTGGAAATGTCATGCCTTCCCTCAAATAATGATGGGGTAACATCGTTGACCAGCAGAGATTGACTATCTCTCCAAATAAACAGTAAAAGAAAAAGCAATAGTAAAATTCCTAAAGGGGACAATTTTGTTTCTTATGTGTTTTTGGCTAAAGATCACTTTTGTAATTTAGTTTCATTAAACATTTTGCACCATTTACTTTCTACACCTTTGTGTTGCAGTCGCTGCAGAATGATTATTTTGTAACAGGGTTTCATTATAGGGGTTGTCCTCTTGTCTTTTTCAATTATTAGATTCCCTCATCTAAAATAGAACAGCCTATCCTCACCTCTGGTGACAGTGCCGTTCTAGCGACTTTGGTACCTGGTCTCTGTGACTATTGCTGAGACTTCCTTCAAATGAAAAAGACCTCCTCATGATGTCTGTTACATTCCAAGGAGCTGAGAGTGAAGTGGCTGCTGACTGACCACAGCGCTCACTTGGCATAATGAAATCACATATGCCCTGGGAGACCAGGCGTCAATGTCGCAGAACAGTGCCGGCGCCGGGGATGAGTACAGGTTGTGGATATTTTACGTGTGTAAATATAGTAATTCAGAAGGGGTTGTCCAAGTGGACTTATTTCATGAGCGAAATAACAAAAATGCTGTAAAATCCAAATGGTGCACAATTTTTAATGAAACCAAATAGCAAAAATGATTTTTAACCTCAAATACATGCATTAAGGTTAAAAAATGTGTCCGCAGAGGATTTTTAATACAAAGTGAGTGTAGTAAATACCATGGTGTTGTATATGACAGCTTCCCCAATCCCCCCCAAACCATGTGCATGTGTTTATTCATATGTTAATACCCTGCCTAACGATGCGAAAGTCACATGCAGGCTTAAGATTTGCAGTGAGACGGCGGTGATACCTGTGAAGACATGAGGGTCAGTGGGTGCTCTTGTCTGCTGGCCTGGCTGTCTTCAGAAAGACCGCATGGACCAGGGCTCATCCCACTGAACACTCACAATCCTACACCATGAGCAAACCACTACTCAGATAGCACAGGGTGAGGGCACCACACATTGGTAAGACTTTTTACGTACACCAACAGGCAAAAATATATCAAACGTTCCCAGCACAACACAAGATGGTACAAGCGACAGTCTCACCCTTCTGCTGGCCCACCAGGAATTATAATCTTCATGACTTCAGGATTTCCAGGGCCAACTACCCCAGCACCCTGCTTTTGATGGGCACCCAATGAGAAGAGACAGCAGGAAGATAAGGAAGCTGACAAACCACAGCTAGAGATATAGCTCAGTGTCCAAGTTTTCCAAACCTGGGTTCCCCAAGTGAGTTTGTGGGCTTAGCATTGAGCAATGAAGCAGTGCTGTGTTCTTTCAGCAGGAACCATTGATCCTAGGCTGAAATCCTGTAGAATGAATCCTCTACAGCTGGAACTGCAGCTCCTCAGAGGAGGTTATGTAGAATATCTTTGAATCTTGAAGCAGTTTTGTGATTCCCTCAGCTGGAACCATAGCTACTTGGCTTGGGTCATGTAGAATAACTCTCTGGTGACAGAAGCAAGGTCCTTTAATACCCCTCTGTTCTCTTACAGGATTGGTGGAGAGGGCTGCTCTCATTGGTCGCTAGTTTAAGCCGACTGTATACGTTTCTTCTGAACTATGTAGTCAGAAGAGGTGATGTAATACACATTTACAAACAATAGGGCTTTGATCAGTCTCACATGGGAAAATGACAAACTTCTTTTGGTTTAACAAACAAAGGAACCATACTGTAATTAAAAACAGTTCACCCACCACACAAGTGGTCGTCACAATGCCGACTCCTACGTATCATGTTACCAGACCCACAAGGGTGACTGGTCTTGGGAAACCACTGCCCCACTGACCAGTCCGAATTTGTTTAGCATATTGCAAACAGATTTTATAGATTACTAGCTGTAGTACCCGGGCGTTGCCTGGGATAGTAACTGTGTCTCTGTCTCTCTCCCAGTGTCTCCCAATTTCTGTCTGTCTGTGTCTGTCTGTCTATGTCTTTTTCTGTCTGTCTCTTTCTGTCTGTCACTTTCTGTCTGTCTCTGTGTCTGTCTCTGTCTGTCTCTTTCTGTCTGTCTGTCTCTTTTTGTCTCTGTGTTCTTGTCTCTGTGTCTGTCTCTGTGTGTCTGTGTTTCTGTCTGTCTCTGTGTGTATGTCTGTCTCTCTGTCTGTCTCTTTCCCTGTCTGTATGTGTATCTGTGTGTCTGTCTCTATCCATGTGTGTGTCTGTCTCTATCCATGTGTGTCTCTCTTTCTATCCATGTCTGTCTGTCTGTGTCTGTCTCTCTGTCTGTCTGTGTCTATCTCTCTGTCTGTCTCTGTATCAGTCTTTCTGTCTCTATCTCTGTGTCTGTCTGTGTCTCTCTCTTTATCTCTGTGTTTGTCTGTCTCTCTATTTCTGTGTTTGTCTTTCTGTCTGTCTCTATCTCTGTGTCTGTCTGTGTCTGTCTCTCTCTGTGTCTGTCAGTCTGTTTCCCTGGCTGTCTCTTTCCCCGTGTGTCTCTTTCTCCGTTTGTTTCTTTCTCCGCCTGTCTCTTTCCAGGTCTGTCTTGTTCCAGGTCTGTCTCTTTTCCTGTCTGTCTCTTTCCAGGTCTGTCTCTTTCCCCATCTGTCTGTCTCTTTTCCTGTCTTTTTCCCTGTCTCTGTCTCTCTCCTTGTCTGTCTCTTTTCCTGTCTTTTTCCCTGTTTTTGTCTCTTTCCCTGTCTCTGTCTATTTCCCTGTCTGTCTCTTTCCATGTCTATCTCTTTCTCTGTCTGTCTCTTTCCCTATCTGTCTGTGTCTGTCTCTTTCCCTGTCTCTATCTGTCTGCCTCTGTCTCTTTGACTGTCTGTCTCTCTCTATCTCTTTCCCTGTCTGTTCCTGTCTGTCTCTGTCTGTCTGTCTCTTTCCCTGTCTGTGTCTGTTTGTCTGTGTCTGTCTGCCTCTGTCTGTCTCCTTGATTGTCTCTCTGTCTCTCTCTCTCTCTGTCTCTTTCCCTGTCTGTCTCTTTCCCTGTCTCTCTCTGTCTCTTTCCCTGTCTGCCTCTTACTCTCTGTGCCTATGTCTCTGTCTCTATCTGTCTCCCCACCGACATCTTATTACCTCACACATAAGCTTCTTATACTATGAATGCCCTTTGTTGCCTATAGCAACCAAACACAGCTGCTATTAATAACCTTTAGCTCGCAGCTCCATTGACTTTAATGGAGGCAGGTTTTTTGGAGAGTAACTGTAAAGCGCAGGGTGAAATTTTCCCGTCGAAACATAGTCTATGACGTTCCCTGAGTCACATAGAGCGTGTGTGCAAAATTTCGTGATTGTAAATGCGACAGTGCGGATTCCTTTAACGGACATACATACAGTACATACATACATACATACATACATACAATGAACTACGCAATGAAACCACCTACAGCGCCACCTGGTGGAAAACAACGGAGTTAGCATTTTTATCTCGAAAATGGAAAGAGATAGAGAAATAAAGTGACTTAAAAAATTGTAGGGCATTATCAATTCAATACGAATGAACCCCTTGCATACAGAAATACTATAATATGAAACCCATGACCCCCCCAAAACATTGAATGCTGGTCACGCATATGGCGCTCATTTAACTTTGATGCTCAAAGTGGTCACTGTCAGCTGCAATGCACATCTGGACTCTGGACAGCATACTGTATCTTGCTGCACGTTGTGCAATATGGTAGGTGACATGTTTGCACAAGCATGTGTAGTACGTCATCGTAGGTCCTGCAATGTTGGTGGAGGGGTCGCATACATTTGCTGTTTGATGTGACCTCATAGAAAGAAGTCCAATGGGGTTAGGTCAGGTGAGCGTGGAGGCCACTCCACGCAGCCATAATATCCAATGACTTGTAGGAAGGTCTCCATGAGGTATTGCTTCACGACCGCAGCCTTGTGAGTTTTACACGTTCTAATCATAGCATTTCTGTATGCAAGGTGTCGATTTGTATTGAATTGATGATGCACTATAACTTTGTAATTCACTTTTTTCTCTATCTCGTTCCGTTTTCGTTGTCGAGATAAAAATGCTAACTCCGTTGTTTTCCACCAGTTGGCGCTATAGGTGGTTTCATTGTGTAGCGCTTGGCTACTTTACTATACCTAGACACCACTTCTATGCCTATACCTGCCGCCGTTCTCAAGTTCTTGGCGGTGGACAGGATATGGGTGGACACACTGTATATTAGAATTTTTTTCCATACACTTAAATTAGAAATACCGCACAAAGGGATTGTATTGTGAACATTGCCTTTTTTTGTGACTACAAAGATGCAGTGATTTTGTGCATTTTTGGCCACATTGCATGAGTGAAAAACGCAGAGAAAAACGCAGAAATAATGAACATGTTGCATCTTTGTGGTCACCACAAAAACGCACCTTAAGACCTCTTTTACACGTCCGTGAAAATCACGCACGTGTTTCACTGACGTGTCAAAGGTGCGTATTGCCCTTGGTATGCTGTGTGCATGGCCTACGTGTGTTCTCCGTGTGTTATCCGTGATAACACACGGAGAACGGGAACTTTCTACTCACCTGTCCCTGGCGTCGCTGTCCGTGGTGCTGATCTTTGGTCTCCGGTCCTGCCGACTCCCCACTGCTGCTGCTTCTGGCCCCAGTGAAGTGAATATTCAATGAGAATAATGAGTGTCAGCAGCAAGTGACAGCAGCGGCAGAGACAGGAGGGCTGGAGAAGGTGAGTAATGTTTTGTTTTTTTTCTCGCAGACGCATGTCTTTTCTCCAGTGCGTGTCACACGGAACACATCTGTGTGGTCCGTGTGTGTTACGTGTGACCCGATTGCGTTACGTGTGACACCCGTGATGCCGGAGATAAAACGGACATGTCGGCGTGAGAATCAAACGGACACACATATGTACGGAACGGACACACGTTCCGTGCGAAAATACATACGTGTGTCTGACACCATAGGAAGACATACGTCTACGTGTGTATGTGTCTCCGGTACGTGGTGAGGAAACGTGAGGCACATACGTGTGAAAGAGGCTTAAACAAAACTGCAGTGTGAGGACAGCAAAAATGAAAACTCATAGACTTTACTAGGGAAGCAAAGTCATGCAGTTTTTAGACCAAAAACGCACCCGAAAAATGTGCAAAAACAACGCAAAAAACGCAGCGTGTGCACATAGCTTTAGACGGGGTATTAGCAGATGAATAAACAGATGCTGGTGGTTTGGGGAGAATGGAGGAGCTGTTAGGTTTCCTTGAAATGTTCAAGAGGGAGAAGTGCTAATTCTCAAAACTTCCTAAGCAGCAAATAAGTTATGAAATGGATGTCTTTGTAGAACAGAAAATGAATGTAATAAATGTGAATTTTAAAGAAAAAGAACAGAGGTTTCCAAAAAGTAACACCAGCGATAGTAAGTGAAATAGGCGGCAGTGTTGCTAGGAAACACAATGCTCTTTGAGCCTCTGACAACAAAGCTTGGGGTTGCTAGGCAATAGTAGTTCGGAGTTTTTGAGCACCCTATGTTTCCTTTTACAAACCTAGCGTAAGTAGTAGGTACAAAGAGTTTCAGTGCAGTGGGGTTAGAGGTGATGATATCTTTAGCAAGCTTTGTCATTTTCAGCATACTGGGAGTCATTTAGCGATAACTAAAAAGAAAATGATGATAAAGTCAACCAATATGGTGTATCTACAGGCTGTGAATAAATATTAGCGCAGTGTAAATTTACTATAAGCAGTAGGACTTGGCTTTACATCATCCTAGCAATATTATAGCAGAAAAAGATAAATCAGCAATATTCAGCTGCACATAAAAAACCACATCGCCATCAGTACAGAAGGGCAGTGAGCCCCATAGGGGTGAGCAGGCCCATGACGATCGGGAGGGTGCAGGGTAGTAAGGAGTTAAAAGGTTTTGGTTGGGGATGAGGGAGATAGATGGGGGCATGGGATTGGTGGTTGGTACTGGAGGGGGGATTGGTGGAGAGCAAGGAAGGGGTGGGGGCGTAGTTTGAGGTATAAAGAGAATGTAAAGTGTGTTACCTCCCCTTTCGTCGCTTGAACTTTGTGCCCCAGGACGTTTGTGCTGCAGCCCACTGCGATGGCTGACCTGGCTGCTTTAATGGACTTAGTGCGTGGGGCTGCTGAGGTCCTGGGTGCTGACGTACTACGGGATCAGCTGGCGGCGGTTTGCGGTGTTGGAGCGGTGATTCCTGCTGCTCCTGCGCCCGGGCCTGTTCTACGTGCTCAGCGGTCACGGCCGCCGGTGCGCTACTCCCCCAGTGGAGGGGGGAGAAGGAGATCAAGGAGCCCATTCGGGGACCCTCCGGCACGAGGGAGCCCCGCGTCTGCTGTGGTGGAGCTGCCGGTTGCCGGGAGGAATCCTCGCCGGAGATCCCGCGGGTCGGAGGTGGGCGGAGCTTCGGCGAGGCCTACTTCCGGTCCGCGGCCTGCAAGGTCCCGGAGCGGAGTAGCGGCAACCCCCGGTGATGTGCGGGCCGGGGATGGAGCCCAGCGTATCGGATTGGCGGTGGAGACTCCCTGCAGACGGCAGGGGAGCGACTCAGGACGGATAGTGGAGGTGGAGTGCGGCGGCGGGCAGAGACGAGCGGGAGAAGAGTGCGGCGGCCCGGCGGCCATGGTGCGGTCCCGGATTACGGTCCCCTCCGGCGAGGATCGGGCTGGGGGGGTTCCCGGCGTTTGTCAGAGGCGGGACGGCAATCCCGCAGTCGGCAGGGAGGGAGCCCAATGAGCAGGGAGGACGCAGCAGCGGCGCAGCAAGGATACCGGAGGCCAGCAGGGATGGACGGCGGTACGGCGCCACGTCGTGCCAAGAGACTGAGGTCCAGCAAGAGGCGTCCGGAGGAGCGGGGTGCGGTGACCGTGGGGGTCGACGGCCGCCAGGTGCGGGCTGTCCCCTCGCTGGTCCCCCCTGTGGCCGGCAGCGGCAGTTCGGACTCCGGAGGGGATGAAGAGTCGATGGCAGCGACAGGCCGGACGGAGCGACAGCAGGATGATCGGGGCACGGCTGTGCCAACGTCGGTGCAACGGCAGCCGGGTGAGCGAGCGACAGAAATGTTTAATGCTGTGGGTAGTGCGGGCGGGGGAGGGGGTTCCTCCGCGGGAAGTGTTGCGCAAGGGGCGAGTGCGGTCGGTCAATCTGGTCTACCGGGCCCGGATTTTTGGGGGCAGCTTTTGGGGGTGTTGCAGGGGTTGTCGGCGGAACGGGGTAGTCGGATTGGGCCTGGGGCTCCGGTGGGGGCGTGGGTGGCCCCCTCGGAGGTAGTGCAGACAGAGGCGCCGGGGCGTGAGGTTGCGGCGCGGGACACTACCGCGGCGGTAGATGCGGGACAGGCGGCCGGTGGGGTGGCTGCCGTGGGTGCGAGTAAAGAGGCGGAAAAGGAAAAAGAGAAAGAGGATGAGGTTGTGCGGTTGGATGATAGGGCGCGGAGTGAAATTTATGTGTGTTTTGAAGGTCAGTTGGGGGTTCATTTAAAAAAGGAAGTGAGGGACAAGATTTGGAAAGGGGAGTATGTGGAAATTTTTTCCCTGCTTCCCCTGGAGAAGTTTAATTTGGATAAGGTGAAGCCCAGTGATACAAAAAAGGATAAGGAGGATGAGGAAAAACGGAGGTATAGGTTGATCCCGAGGACGTTTACCAATTGGCTGCAGGCCTTTGCGATCTTGGCTAGCGTGATTGGGGAAAAGGAGCCGGAGCATTGTTCCGCTCTATTCGGTTATATGGACGTGATAGGGGAGGCGTATAGAGTATACGGCGGATTAGGGTGGTTAAGATATGATGAACAGTTCCGGCAACGGAAGGCTCTGCGGCCTGGTGTTCAGTGGGGACACAAAGATATTTCTTTGTGGATGCGGCTAATGACGGCTCCGGCTCAGCCCTTTCGAGGTGGTGCCGGGAGCCCGGGTGCGAGCGGCGGGTCCCCGGCTGGACAGAAAAAGGGGGCTTGTTGGCAATATAACGAGGGCCAGTGTAAGTTCGGGGCCTCATGTCGTTTCAAACATGAGTGTTCCGGATGTGGAGGTTCTCACTCCCTGGCAAGGTGCTTTAAGAAAGGAAAAGGAAAGGTGGGGAAGGGGTCTGGAAAAAGGGAGGACGCCAGTGAGGGTAGAGGCGATGCTTCCCTATCTAAATAGGTACCCGGACGTTAGAGCGGCGGAATTGTTGGCACGTGGTTTTACGGAAGGTTTTCGGATTCCGTTTGAATCTGAGGCGCCGGTGTTTCGCTCGGGGAATTTGAGGTCCGCAAAAGAACATCCAGCGGTGGTGAAGAAAAAGCTGCAAAAGGAGGTGGAGTTGGGGAGGATGGCGGGTCCATTCCAGGACCCGCCATTCTCTAATTTAAGGATTTCCCCCCTTGGTGTGGTGCCTAAGAAGGAGCCGAACAAATTTCGGCTCATCCATCATTTATCTTATCCGGAGGGATTGTCGGTGAATGATGGGATATCACCAGAGTTGTCGGCAGTTTCTTATGTATCCTTTGATAAGGCATTGGAGCTGGTAAGGGCTGCCGGGCGGGGGGCCCTAATGGCAAAGGCGGATGTGGAAGCAGCTTTTCGTTTACTTCCGGTGCATCCAGAGAGTCTTCATCTCTTGGGGTGTATGTGGGATGGGGAATACTATGTGGATCGCTGCCTGCCGATGGGCTGTTCCATTTCGTGTGCACATTTTGAGGCATTTAGTACCTTTGTGGAATGGGTAGTCAAGGACGTGGCAGGGGTCCATTCAGTGATTCACTATTTGGATGACTTCTTTTGCGTGGGTCCGGCGGGCTCTTCGGTTTGCTCCTTGTTGTTGTTTACGTTAGAGCGGATTGCGAGGAGCCTGGGTATTCCGTTGGCAAAAGAAAAAACAGAAGGGCCGGTGACTGCTCTATGTTTTTTAGGTATTGAAATTGATACACTGGCAATGGAATGCCGATTGCCTGAGGGGAAGCTTCTGGATTTGAAGGCGTCGGTGCGTTTTTTGTATCAGGCCAAGAAGGTGCGGTTGCGGGACTTGCAGTCAGTGCTCGGGAAATTGAATTTCGCTTGTCGCATCATGCCGATGGGGCGGATCTTTAATAGGAGGCTGGCAAGTGCAACCGCGGGGGTAAGAGCTCCGAATCACTTTGTCAGAGTGACAAAAGTGATGAAGGGGGATTTGTTGGTTTGGGAGAAGTTTTTGGACCGATACAACGGTCGGACTCTTTGGATGAGCAAGGCTTTGTCCAATAGCCAGTTGGAGTTGTATACTGATGCGGCTGGAGCGACAGGTTTTGGGGCAATTTTTCAGACGCACTGGTGTGTTGGAAAATGGCCAAAGCTTTGGGTGGAAACAGGTCTGGTGAGGAATTTGGCGCTGCTGGAATTGTTTCCCATAATTGTAGCAGTGGAGTTATGGGGCCCCGATTTTTCCGGAAGAAGGGTTTGCATGCATTGTGACAACATGGCGGTGGTGCATTCCATCAATGCGCTGTCGGCAAAATCCCCGCCGGTTGTGGGGTATTTAAGGCACTTGGTGTTGCGTTGTTTGGAGTTGAACATTTGCGTGGTGGCTCGGCACGTGCCAGGGATTCGAAACGAGGTGGCTGACGCGTTATCACGGTTTCAGTTTTGCAGGTTCAGGAAGCTGGTGCCGGGAGCGGACGCGGATGGAGAACCTTGCCCGGACGGACTGTGGGACCTGGCATCGGTGTAGCTTTTGAGGGGATTAGGAGATCGGTGTCTGAGGCTACTTGGTGCCGATATCAGGCGGTGTGGAAGGAATGGGCAGAGTTGGAAAGAAGGGACTTCGTGGAGTCGGGTTACAAAGACCGAGTGTTGGGGGTCCTGATGTTAATTAGTGGGGATTTTTCGGCAGGTCGGTCCGTTTCGGTGATGGGTGGCAAGCTGGCGGCATTGGCCTTCCTGTTTCAGATGCAAGGGGTCCGGGATGCGACTAAGGATTTTCTGGTGCGGCAGGCAATGAAGGGTTTTCGGAAAGGGGCCCAGTCGCGTGACATGAGGCGGCCGGTGTCATTGCCTTTGTTGGGGCGTTTAGTGGGATGTTTGGGGGAATTGTGTTCGTCTCCTTTTGAGAGGGGGTTGTTTTCGGTAGCTTTTGTATTGGCGTTTTTTGGGGCCTTTCGCATTGGTGAATTGGTCAGCCCGACTAAGCAAGCAATGGGTGGTTTGATGATGGAGGATGTAATGCTGGGGGAGGATAGAGTGGAATGTCGGCTTCGTTTTTCGAAGACGGATCAGAGGGGGCGGGGGCGCTTAGTGGTGTTGTTTGCGTTACCGGGACACCAACTGTGCCCGGTGGTACAGGTTTCGGAGTTTATAAAGGTACGCGGAGGTTACCCGGGCGTTTTCCTGCGGCATGCGGACGGATTGGCCTTGTCGCGTTACCAATTCATTGCGGTGCTGAAGATGGCCTTAGCTCGGGTGGGGGAGGAGCCAAGTGAATACGGGTCTCACTCCTTCCGGATTGGGGCGGCAACGGAAGCCGCCAGGTGGGGTTTGAGTGAGGATTGTATCCGGCGGATTGGGAGGTGGGAGTCTTCCAGGTTTCGCTTGTACATTAGGCCTCATTTGGTCAGATGATGATTCGGGGGTGGGGAATTCCTGTTTTGTGTTTTGATGCTGGTATGTGACAATTTTCTTGGCTGTTGCTGTTTTATTCGTGGTGTTTATATTTTGTAGGGCCATGCCTTGTGTGGATCCTCGGGCACTCCTACGTGTATTGGGGAGCGTTGCGGGCGGATGTGCGTCAAGATGGTCGGCAGCTTGGAGTGTCGGTGACGGAGGCCCGAGTAAAGTGGCTGGGAATTCGGGGCATGACCTGGGGTAGGGTGCGCCCAGAGGTGGCTTATTATAGCCGTATGGATCGTGACCCGGATGTGTTAATTTTACACGTGGGTGGGAATGATTTGGGAGTAAGGTCGGCAAGGGAATTGAAAAGGGACATAAAGTTGGACCTGTTACATTTGTGGAGGGCGTTCCCGGGTATTGTGATCGTTTGGTCGGACATCATAGCTCGGACGCAGTAGCGTTTTGGTAGGTCGGTGGACCGTATTAATAGGGCTCGGAGTAAGCTGAACCGGGCAATTGGCAGGTTTGTGGCACGGAATGGTGGTTGGGTGGTGCGGCATAGAGAATTGGAGGAGTCCACGGAACAGTACCTAAGGGGAGATGGAGTTCACCTGACCGATGTGGGTCTGGATTTATGGATGTTGGGTTTGAGGGATGGCCTGGAGCAAGCACTTGGGGTGTGGGGGGCCCGGGCCAAGTAAGGTGGTCACTTGGCCGGTCTGTGGCGGGGGGATAGGTCCGTCTGAGAGATTGGGAGTACCGACAGTCGGTTGGTTGGTACGAAGTCGCTCAAGGGGAGTGGCTTCGGAGTGGATGGGAACTTGCAGGCGGAGGTCCTGCAGGTTCTGGGTGGGGGTAATTAACGATGGAACGTTATTACCCCTCACCTTGGGCCGGTTGGTCACGGCCGAGGTGGTCCTCTGGGCCGGTTTGGAGGTTACGGCCGGGGGGTTAAGAATGATGGTTGTTTCCCTCTCGGATGGATCTATCGGTGGTTTTGGTTATAAGGGTATATATGTATAAAGGTTATGTTTAACAATGGGTGGCATGTTGAGCCACGAGTTTGGTATACATATATACGGTTAAATAAAAGCTGTGGCCATTCCTTGCAATAAAGTCGTAGTTATCGTCTTTATTTAAGTAAATAGGGTATGGGGGGTAGAACCTGTTAACCTGCTTATCCCTTATAGATGCGTCAAGCAAATTAGCACGCCGGTACAGGGGTCATGACGGATTTCTGCATTTTACAAGATTTTACCCATGGTTTTACTACAACTCATTTCCAATTATTTGGGGAATAAAAAGAGATATAGGAAATGGAGCAGTTTCTCCACAACTATCACATTGGAGTACATTATGTCATGTACATTGCTCAAAAAATTGAAGGGAACACTCAAATCCTAGATCTGAATGAATGAAATATTCTCATTGAATACTTTGTTCTGTACAAAGTTGAATGTGCTGACAACAAAATCACACAAAAATCATCAATGGAAATCAAATGTTTTAACCAATGGAGGCCTGGATTTGAAGACACGCACAAAATGAAAGTGGAAACAATTCAAAATGAAAATCAAAACAAGACAAAATTAAAGTGGAAATAAGTCAAAATGAGGCTCAGTATTGTGTGTGGCCTCCACGTGCCTGTATGACCTCCATACAATGCCTTGGCATGGTCCTGATGAGGTTGCGGATGGTCTCCTGAGGGAGCTCCTCCCAGACCTGGACTAAAGCAACTGCCAACTCCTGGAAGTCTGTGGTGCAACATGACGTTGGTGGATGGAGCGAGACATGATGTCCCAGATGTGCTCAATCGGATTCAGGTCTGGGGAAGTCCATAGCTTCAATGCCTTTATCTTGCAGGAACTGCTGACACACTACAGCCACATGAGGCCTGGCATTGTCCTGCATTAAGAGGAACCCAGAGCCAACTGCCCCAGCATATGGTCTCACAAGAAGTCTGAGGATCTCATCTCAGTACCTAATGGCAATCAGGCTACCTCTGGTGAGCACATAGAGGGCTGTGCGGCCCTCCAAAGAAATGCCACCCCACACTATTACTGACCCACTGCCAAACCAGTCATGCTGAAGGATGTTGCAGGCAGCAGATTGCTCTCCACGGCGTCTCCAGACTCTGTCACTTCTGTCACATGTGCTCACTGTGAACCTGCTTTGATCTGTGAAGAGCACAGGGCGCCAGTGGCGAATTTGTGTCTTGTGGCAAATGCCAAGCGTCCTGCATGGTGTTGGGCAGTGAGCACAACCCCCATCTGTGGACGTTGGGCCCTGATGACATCCTCATGGAGTCGGTTTCAAACCATTTGTGCAGACACATGCACATTTGTTGCCTGCTGGAGGTCATTTTGCAGGGCTCTGGCAGTGCTCCTCCTGTTCCTCCTTGCACAATAGCGGAGGTAGAGGTCCTGCTGCTGGGTTGTTGCCCTCCTACACCCCCCTCCACGTCTCTTGGTGTGCTGGCCTGTCTCCTGGTAGCGCCTCCATCCTCTGGACACTACGCTAACAGACACAGAAAACCTTCTTGCCACAGCTCGCATTGATGTGCCATCCTGGATTAGCTGCACTACCTGTGCCACTTTTGTGGGTTGTAGAGTCCGTCTCATGCTACCACAAGTGTGAGAGCAATGTCGACATGGAAAAGTGACCAAAACGTCAGCCAGAAAGCATTGGTACTGAGAAGTGGTCAGTGGTCCTCACCTGCAGAAACACTCCTTTATTGACTGTGTCTTGATAATTGCCAATAATTTCCATCTGATGTCTATTCCATTTACACAACAGTGTTACGAGGGGGACCCGGGGAAGCGTGCCAAGATGGGGAATGGACAGCTTCCACCGGTCAAGGTCCACTGTGCGGTGTAAGGGACCGCTGCTATGGTGGGTGAAGAGTGAGTGGGTTGCTGCTAGCGATCGTCTGGAATGTCACAGACGATCTATGTACACCGGTCTGCCCTAACCCGTGTGGGTTGTATGGCAGGGATCACACGGCTCGGTGTACCTGTTGCACGGGCAAGCACAGAGGTGCCCACGCACGTGTGCCAGTGGAAGTCACGAGAATATGGCACGAGGGTAGCACAGAGGTGCCCACGCACGTGTGCTTTCAATAACCAGGTGAGTCCGGTGGAGACTCGAGGAGCTCACCTGGGACAGGAACACGGCCTGTTGAAGGAGCTACTGCCGGAGCAGCAAGGCAGGGACACGGCCTGCAAACCAGGTACTGCCTAAGCAGCAAGGGCCAAGCCCACAGAAGACGATAATGCCTGAGCAGTGGCATGGCAGCACGCTGCCAGACATCCAAACATAGGACGGTCGCGCGCCGCCATGATGGCAGGAGGAGCTTTTAAGGAGGTGTATCTCCAGCCAAGGGCGGGCGCGAGGCGGAGATGACGGACTTGACCCAATCAGGATCCACGACATCCCAGCCTGGCCAGTCAGGATTCACCACGTCACCAGCCTTGTCATCAAGCCGTGTGACATCAGTGGGCGAATCAGGATCCACCAAGCATAGCACATGCTCACCCTCCTGCCTCTGGGAAATAGAGGCGGGATCCTCGGTCTCACAATGTGTAAAGATAACGGGAGTCTCACTGCTTCCCTGAACAGTGAACCTCTGCACATTGCGCAACCTCACAGACCTTCGAGGCTGCTGAGCAGGAGGAGCTGCGGCAGGCAAGGAATGGGAGACCGCCTCATTTCTTGCAACAGGAGTACCACTAGGTGTCACCCTCGTGCTGCCTCTCTGAAGAGGTTTCTCCTGCACTCCGCGCAGTCTGGCAGACCTTCGGCGCTGCTGAGCAGGAGCGCTCGTGGCAGGCAAGGAGACTGTCTCATTCCTTGCCACAGGAGAGCCACGAGGTGTAACATTACCCCCCGTCTAGGCCCCCCCCCTGCCCGTGCTCAAAGGCCGCTATCAAACCCGAGGCGTGGATATGATCCTCCAATTCCCAGGATCTATGCTCCGGACCACGGCCGACCCACTCCACGAGGTAGTACCTCCTGCCCCGTATGACTTTTGTCTCCACAAGCTTCGCCACCTCAGAGTCGTCGGGCGGGGAGTCAGTTTGAGGCGTCAGGGACCCCGAGAACTTATTAAGTCGTACGGGTTTCAGAAGGGACACATGAAAGGTGTTGGCTATAGCCCAGCGTGGAGGGAGCTGGAGTCGGTATGCCACCGGGTTCACCTGCTCTAGTACTTTAAACGGACCCAGGTACCTAGGGGCGAACTTGGCTGCCTGTACCCGTAGGTTAACATTCTTAGAGGACAGCCACACTAGGTCACCAGGGGCGAAGGATGGTGCAGGGCGGCGGCGCTCATCAGCCGTTGTCACCATCCGGTCTTTAGCCCTCTTAAGGGCCTCTTGGGTGTTATCCCAGATCTCCCGGGCCTCGATCGCCCAATCCTCCACTCTAGGATCGGGTGACGTAATGGGCATAGGAACCGGGATTCGGGGATGTTGTCCGTTATTGAGCAGGAACGGAGTCGGACCAGAGGATTCATGGACCGAATTATTAATGGCAAATTCGGCCCAAGGAAGGAGGTTAGCCCAGTTGTCGTGGTGCGCGGAGATAAAATGGCGGAGGTACGTTACCAAGGTCTGATTGGTCCTCTCTACCAGTCCATTGGTTTCGGGATGGTATGCAGAGGAGATGTTCAGCTCTATCTGCAGGAGCTTACTGAGCTCTCTCCAGAAGCGAGACGCGAACTGGGGACCCCGGTCGCTCACCACCTTGTCAGGCATGCCATGCAGCCTAAATACATGCCTAATGAATAAGGTGGCGAGAGCACGTGACGTCGGCAGTCGTGGGAGAGGCACCAAGTGGACCATTTTAGAGAAGTGATCCGTGATGACCTATACGACCTTGTGACCTGCTGACTTGGGCAGATCTCCCAGGAAGTCCATTCCCACCACTTCCCAGGGACGATCCGGCACTGGCAGTGGGTGAAGAAGACCTGCCGGTCTCTGCCGGGACGGCTTATTCCGTGCACACGACATACAGGCTCCCACATACTCCTGTATGTCCTGGGGTAGTCTCGGCCACCAATAGTGCCTAGTCACAAGGTCTCTGGTCCTTTTGACCCTAAAGTGACCCCCGACCTTGGAGGCATGGGCCCACGATAGCACCTCATTCCGTAGTTCAGGGGGAACGAGGGTCTTGCCAGGTGGCACCTGGTCCAAAGAAGTGGGAGTGACCATCCTCAAGCTGTCCGGGGGTAGTATAAGACGAGGCTCCTCCTCGTCCTCCTCCAACACAACCATACAACGTGACAAGGCATCAGCCCGTACGTTCTTCTCACCGGCCAGGTGGCGGATAATAAAGCGGAACCGGGAGAAGAACAAGGACCAACGGGCCTGCCTTGGGTTCAGGCGTTGTGCTGTCTGGAGGTATGTGAGATTTTTATGATCGGAAAATACTTCAAATGGATGCTTCGCACCCTCCAGGAGATGCCGCCATTCCTGGAATGCTAGTTTCATCGCCAGTAACTCCCTATCCCCTATGGAGTAGTTCCTCTCGGCCGGAGAAAAGGTTTTGGAGAAAAAGAAATATGGATGCTTCCTTCCTCGTTCGTCTTTCTGGTACAGGACTGCACCAGCACCGACCGAAGAGGCGTCTACCTCTAGTAGGAAGGGTTTGGAGATGTCTGGACGATGAAGGATGGGAGTTCTGGAGAAGTAAGTTTTGAGAGTGTGAAATACCTCTACCGTTTCCCGTGTCCATGCTTTGGGATTAGCGCCCTTGCGGGTAAGGGCAATGATGGGTGCTGCCACCGTCGAGAAGTTGAGAATGAACTGGCGATAATTGATAAACCTCAAGAAACGCTGGATCGCTTTCAGCGAGCGGGGCTCAGGCCATTTCATCACTGTCTCCAACTTCCCCGGATCCATTGCTAACCCCTGACTGGACACGATATACCCCAGAAACGGCAAGGATTCACGTTCAAAAACGCACTTTTCTAGCTTAGCATATAACGAATGAGTGCGGAGCCTCTTAAGTACTCGGATGACATCCCTCCGATGGGTGGCAAGATCGGGGGAGAAGATAAGGATATCATCCAGGTATGCAACCACGGAAAGATACAAATCCCGGAAAACATCATTCACAAAGTCTTGAAATACGGCGGGGGCATTGCAGAGTCCGAAGGGCATTACGAGATACTCGTAGTGACCGTCCCTGGTGTTGAAGGCGGTCTTCCACTCATCGCCCTCTCGGACTCGCACTAGATTATACGCCCCGCGTAGATCCAGCTTCGTGAAGATCTTTGCCCCGCGGAATCTATCAAATAACTCCGTAATGAGGGGCAAAGGGTATTTGTTTTTGATCGTGATTGCATTTAATCCCCTGTAATCGATACAGGGGCGTAGATCCCCTTCCTTCTTTTGCACGAAGAAGAACCCCGCACCGGCCGGTGAAATAGACTTGCGAATGAACCCTTTTGCCAGGCTGTCCTGAATATATTTGGACATAGCCTCCGTCTCTGGAGCAGAGAGGGGATACACTCTGCCCCTAGGGGGCTCGGAGCCTGGCTTCAGGTCTATTCGGCAATCGTATGGCCGGTGGAGAGGAAGGGTATCTGCGGCCCTCTTGGAGAAGACGTCCCTGTAGGCCTCATAAGGTGTCGGTAAACCTGGCTCCCCTGTATTCCCTGAGGACCCAACCGACCTAATGGTAGCGGGTGGTTCGGTAGTCACGAGGTGCTCCCTACAGGATCCTGCCGATGATGAGATCTCCCCTGTTGCCCAGTTGAGTATAGGAGCATGCTGTCTCAACCAGGGGAGACCCAGTAGGATCTCATCCGTCCCCTCTGGAAGCACCAGGAAGGACACCTGCTCATGGTGTCCTGGTGGTACTTCCATCCTGAGAGGGATGGTGATCTGGGTGATGGGATCGACTAGTAGGGACCCGTTGACTACCCGAACCCAGAGTGGCTTGGGCAAGAGAACCAGGGGAACTGAGTATCGGGTTGCCAGGGAGGTCGAAATGAAATTGCCAGCAGCGCCTGAGTCCAGGCTGGCCAGAGCAGAGAAGAGAGTAGTGCCAAACTGCAACTGGGCGCTGATAGTCAACCTAGAGGGAGAAGCAGCGTCTAGGAACCCCCCTCTGATGGAAACTAGACGCTGTCTTTTCCCGACGGTTTGGGACATCGGGTAGCTATGTGTCCCCTCTGCCCACAGGAAAAGCAGATGACACCAGACCGAGAACCTGGGGTAGAGGAGACCACTTTGGACACCTCCATTGACTCCACAGAGTCGCCTACAGAGCTGGCTGGGAGACCTGTCTGGTGGAAGACGGGAGCCAGACGCTTTTTAGGCCGTGAGGACGTGGGTGCTGAAGAGACCTCGAGCCTCCGCTCCGCCTGGTGGATGTCTATGCGAGAGGCAACCTCAATCAAGGACTCTAAAGTAGCAGGCACCTCACGCGTGGCCAGTGCGTCTTTGACGAACCCTGCCAGGCCCTCTCAGAACACAGGGACAAGGACCTTATCGGGCCAGTCCAGCTCTGCGGCAAGTATCCTAAAGTGTACGGCAAAGTCCCCGACTGAAGCGGACCCTTGCCGAAGTCGTAGGAGGCGCAGCGCGGAGTCGTGGGTGACTTGAGGCCCGAGGAACACCATTCTCATGGCCCCAAGATAAGATGCTAAGTTATTCACCACACAATCTCCGCGCTCCCACAACGGCGTGGACCACTTCAGCGCTCTCCCTGTGAGCAGGGACTGGACGAAGGCTACCTTCGCCTTCTCGGTAGCGTAAAGAGTCGCGGACAGCTCTAAGTAGGTGGTGACCTGGTTTATAAACCCACGGCACTCGGAGCTGTCCCCGCTAAAGCGCTCTAGAAGCGCAAGGCGAGGAGACCTTCCGCCCAATAGCACAGCCTGGGTAGCCGCCTGGGTGGCGACTGTCGTCAGAGTAGTCTTGTCGGAGGAAGACTGCTCCACTGCTGCCAAACGTGATTCCAACTGCTGCACATAACGCAGCAACTGCTGCTGCTCTTCAGCCATAGCCAGACCTTTGGCGCGACCGTAATGTTACGAGGGGGACCCGGGGAAGCGTGCCAAGATGGGGAATGGACAGCTTCCACCGGTCAAGGTCCACTGTGCGGTGTAAGGGACCGCTGCTATGGTGGGTGAAGAGTGAGCGGGTTGCTGCTAGCGATCGTCTGGAATGTCACAGACGATCTATGTACACCGGTCTGCCCTAACCCGTGTGGGTTGTATGGCAGGGATCACACGGCTCGGTGTACCTGTTGCACGGGGAAGCACAGAGGTGCCCACGCACGTGTGCCAGTGGAAGTCACGAGAATATGGCACGAGGGTAGCACAGAGGTGCCCACGCACGTGTGCTTTCAATAACCAGGTGAGTCCGGTGGAGACTCAAGGAGCTCACCTGGGACAGGAACACGGCCTGTTGAAGGAGCTACTGCCGGAGCAGCAAGGCAGGGACACGGCCTGCAAACCAGGTACTGCCTAAGCAGCAAGGGCCAAGCCCACAGAAGACGATAATGCCTGAGCAGTGGCGTGGCAGCACGCTGCCAGACATCCAAACATAGAAGGACGGTCGCGTGCCGCCATGATGGCAGGAGGAGCTTTTAAGGAGGTGTAGCTCCAGCCAATGGCGAGCGCGAGGCGGAGATGACGGACTTGACCCAATCAGGATCCACGACATCCCAGCCTGGCCAGTCAGGATTCACCACGTCACCAGCCTTGTCATCAAGCCGTGTGACGTCAGTGGGCGAATCAGGATCCACCAAGCATAGCACATGCTCACCCTCCTGCCTCTGGGTAATAGAGGCGGGATCCTCGGTCTCACAATGTGTAAAGATAACGGGAGTCTCACTGCTTCCCTGAACAGCAAACCTCTGCACATTGCGCAACCTCACAGACCTTCGAGGCTGCTGAGCAGGAGGAGCTGTGGCAGGCAAGGAATGGGAGACCGCCTCATTTCTTGCAACAGGAGTACCACTAGGTGTCACCCTTGTGCTGCCTCTCTGAGGAGGTTTCTCCTGCACTCTGCGCAGTCTGGCAGACCTTCAGCGCTGCTGAGCAGGAGCGCTCGTGGCAGGCAAGGAGACTGTCTCATTCCTTGCCACAGGAGAGCCATGAGGTGTAACACAACAGCATGTGACATTGATTGTCAAACAGTGTTTGCTTCCTAAGTGACAGTTTGATTTCACAGAAGTTTGATTAACTTGGAGTTATATTCGGTTGGTTAAGTGTTCCCTTTAATTTTTTGAGCAGTGTAAAAGCCATTATTACAGAATTGAGCTAAGAAAATGTTGATAAAATATAATTCACAAGAAAACAACATTCAGCTTGTGTGACCTAAGAATTGCAATCTAGTTGCTTAGCCATCCGAAATGTAGAAATTAGACATTTGCATATTTTTGTTGGAAAATTTGTATCTAAAGCAATTGGTATATTATCAAATGATATCGACACGCCATGTAAAAAAACATAATGACTTATTTTCTCCACACATTTGCACACACAGATTTTAGTGCAGATTTCAACTCAAATTTTCAAGCTGGTTCTACAAATTTTTATACTGTGATGCTAAGTGATAGAAGATTGGACTCTGTAGAGTATAATATCACAATATCATGTCAGACCATGTCTTATGTATGGCTTAAGATAGCATACAATGCTTTGTTATTTGTCCATTCTTTATGTTACTTTAACAATCAAGCTCTATAATTGGTTCCTTCTTCAAAAACTTAAAATATGGACAAATTGGAAAGCTTTTTATCACGTAATGTACAATAGTTTGACATTTTGTGACCCAGAATAACATTTATTTTCACAAAACGTAACATTGGTTTGTGTTATGTGTACAGATTGCATTGCACCTTCCTTCATGAAAGTTTTGATCAAACAATGCATTTAACACTACAATGGCACCCAGAAAGTATATGGGAAACCAAAAGAGCTTGAGAAACTGCCATTCAGGGCCTGATTACAAGGGTGGGAAGTGAATCTTTCTATATTTGGATTTGGAGTAAATGCCAAAAAGAATGGCGCCCATATGTTTTTCATGCTATTAGATCATTCAGGCATGTGCAAAACTGGAAGCCTGCACAGATATGTCAAGATATCGGTTATTTGCTATTTCTTAGGGCAATGTCATTTTCATGAGCGTTGGTTCACTTCCACAGTCTGATTTTTAGACTTCTTTTGTCTTCATCGACATTGTAGTGTTTAACAAGTAGAAATGGCAGGATTGTCTGTGCTATAACACACCATCCATTAGCAGCCAAAGTAAAAAGTAGTGACATTTGACTACTGTTCCTAAGCTGGCCTGAAGCTATAGTATGTGTCAAAGATAAGCATTGCAGAATATGTAGCTGACACGGAAAACTGTGTATGAATGTATATATAGCAGAGCTTTGCTGTACAGAAGACACGGTATATAATATACAATGGCATCGGCCTCCAGTGCACTGGAATCATTCTGTAGCAGGATTCACACAATGTATTTGTGACATTTTTATTACAAATGTTATATTGTATCTGAGAGATGTGCTGTGTTTGAGAGATTTAAGAATATTTTATCCACGTAGTCATTTTCCTGTTTAGTTTTTGCTGAAGGGTATCCTGGATCTTTTCACCAGAGTGCTATAGACATGTTATTGGGGAGTGTTTGCACTACCTTGCAGAAAACATGTATTACATATATATTTTTCACATACAGTAAGTGCAAAGCATGAACAAACATGGCTTGGATGTGCTTATCAAGAACTTGTGTAAACTCATCCGAATAGTTACATGTAATGGCATGTTTACCTAATATTTATGGATACATTCATGGGACAATTACTTTTGTTTCCAAAGCTTTAGGATGCATCTTCAAATTTGATCTGTGGTTAGTTCTCCAAGATGTTTGGAACAACATCTTTCAAAAACCGGATGCAATTGTAGTATAGTGTAGGTACTGTATATAATGGTATACCACAATATGATGTGGTATAGTATGTGTGTATAATATAGTACAGTATAGTTTATCACTGGATTGATTACATATAGTATCTTGCATAGCAAAAATAAATTATGGTATGATGAAGTATAAGATAGAACAGTATAATACAGTCATGGCCAAAAGTTTTGAGAATGCTACAAATATTAATTTTTACAAAGTCTACTGCGTAAGTTTTTCTAATGGCAATTTGCATATATTCCAGAATGTCATAAAGAGTGATCAGCTTAACAGCAATTACTTGCAAAGTCAATATTGGCTAAGAAAATGAACTTCAACCCCCAAAACACATTTCAACATCATTGCATTCCTGCCTTAAAAGGAGCAGATAACATTGTTTTAGTGATTGTTCCATTAACACAGGTGTGGGTGTTGATGAGGACAGGGCTGGCGATCAATCAATCATGATTAAGTAAGAATGACACCACTGGACACTTTAAAAGGAGGCTGGTGCTTGGTATCATTGTTTCTCTTCAGTTAACCATGGTTATCTCTAAAGAAACACATGTAGCCATCATTGCTCTGCACAAAAATGGCCTAACAGGGAAGAGTATCGCAGCTACAAAGATTGCACCTCAGTCAACAATCTATCGCATCATCAAGAACTTCAAGGAGAGAGCTTCCATTGTTGCCAAAAAGGCTCCAGGGCGCCCAAGAAGGACCAGCAAACGCCAGGACCGTATCTTAAAACTGTTTCAGCTGCGGGATCGGACTACCAGCAGTGCTGAGCTAGCTCAGCCATGGCAGCAGGCTGGTGTGAGTGCTTCTGTACGCACTGTGAGGCGGAGACTGCTTAAGCAAGGCCTGGTTTCAAGGAGGGCAGCAAAGAAGCCACTTCTCTCCAGAAAAAACATCAGGGACCGACTGATATTCTGCAAAAGGTACAGGGAGTGGACTGCTGAGGACTGGGGTAAAGTCATTTTCTCAGATGAATCCCCTATTCGATTGTTTGGGACATCTGGAAAACAGCTTATTAGGAGAAGAAGAGGTGAGCGCTACCACCAGTCTTGTCTCATGCCAACTGTTAAGCATCCTGAAACGATTCATGTGTGGGGTTACTTCTCAGCCAAGGGAATCAGCTCACTCACAGTCTTGCCTAAAAACACAGCCATGAATAAAGAATGGTACCAGAATGTCCTCCAAGAGCAACTTCTCCCAACTGTCCAAGAGCAGTTTGGCACCCAACAATGCCTTTTCCAGCATGATGGAGCACCTTGCCATAAAGCAAAGGTGATCACTAAATGGCTCATGGAACAAAACATAGAGATTTTGGTTCCATGGCCTGGAAGCTCCCCAGATCTTAATCCCATTGAGAACTTGTGTGCAATCATCAAGAGACGGGTGGACAAACAAAAACCAACAAATTCTGGCAAAATGCAAGCATTGCTTATGCAAGAATGGACAGCTATCAGTCAGGATTTGGTCCAGAAGTTGATTGAGAGCGTGCCAGGGAGAATTGCAGAGATCCTGAAGAAGAAGGGTCAACACTGCAAATATTGACTTGCTGCATTAACTCATTCTAACTGTCAATATAACCTTTTGGTATTCATAATATGATTGCAATTATATTTCTGTATGTGATGTAAACATCAGACAAACACAATTAAAAACCAGAGGGCAACAGATCATGTGAAAATATAATTTTGGTGTCATTCTCAAAACTTTTGGCCATGACTGTATGTTCAGTATAGTAACAGTATATGAGACATTTAGTGTACTAATCATTTCACTCTGCAGCTTTCTCTTGGAGGATCACAGGTTACGTGCTCTAAATCCAGTGTGCAAACAAGTTTTCCTTCAATGTGTTTGTTTTATAAGGGTCAATACACACATTATTAATACATACAAGTCCAAAACCAACTAGATATTTTTTTAAACATGCCAGGCATTCTTGCCTCAGACAGTCCTGTGAACATGACAAGACAATGGCAAACAAAAATTTTCATTACCAATCAGCCTGTAGTATTTCTATAGAATACATTAGAATATTAGGTCTTCAGAAATACATTTTTTTAATGCACTGACTAGGCTATGACTTAAATCGGAACTCCATTTTAATTAAGCTTTCTGAACTGATAAGAGCAGAGGAAATAAAGTATACAATATATTCAGTTTTAACAGCTTACTTGTGATATGAGGTGTGACAACTCAGCGTCTGACCTTTTCTGTATTAGGAGCAAACTGTTCTTAATTAGGCCACATGTATGTTTCCTTTGTTTGGTAAATCAAGAAAAGTAAGCAATTGTCTCATGTCAGGCTGACCAAAGCCCTATTCTCTGTAAATATTGATTGCGTCTGACATTCTGTCTACATAATTCAGATGAAAATTATGCAGTCAGCTTGAACTAGTGACCGATGAGAGAGCAAGACATCTCCACCAATCCTGTAAGAAAACAGAGGGGTATAAAAGGGCCTTGCTTCTGTCATCAGATAGTTATTCTACATGACCTCAGCTGAGGAGCTTTGGTTCCAGCTGGAGATCACAGAACTGATTCACTTTTGAAATCCTACAGGATTTCAGCCTAGGAGCTACTGTTCCAAGTGAAGGATCACAGAACTGCTTCACTGTCAACACTGAGCCCAAGAATTTGCTTGGAGAACCCAAGTTGGGACAACTCAGTTGCCTAGCTACATATCTTGTTGTGCTTGGTAAGATTGCTATCTTATCTCAGTGGGTACCTGCCAAAAGCGGGGTGCTGCTGGTTGTGGTAGTTGGCTCTGAAATCCCTGAAGTCAAGAAGATTCTAATCCTTGGAAGCTTGAGACTTTGTGGTTCCCTCATACTGTGTTGTCTGAGTCGTGTTTTACCTAGAACACCCTACCGATCAGTTTTTTCTGGTGCCAGCTGGAAGTGCTCAGTGGCGAGTTATGCAGAACAGCTTAGTCATCTGTAAAGCAGCAGCTTCTGGTTACTGCCTCTTTGCCCCCTATTAATTCAAAAAAGCTACAGATGTTCAATTTACGGTAGAATACAAGATGTTAACACCTGCATGTTACAATCCCCATGTAACTCTAAACTCATGACCTGATTACATGTTGTGTGACCTCCACAAAAATACAGAAATTGGTTTCAAATTACGGGATGGGTCTATCAATATAACAACTGTACTGATTTACCCAGCACAGTCACACTTTTTGAAATGACATCAGGTGACAGTTTTTTTTTCTATAGAACATACTGTCAATACTTCTTTTTTTCCACTGGTCTTGAATATTTTACATGTGGAAGGGTTCTTTTATCAAGTGTGGAGTGATGACATCCCCACTACTCATTTTCTTCAGTGACTGATGACCAGGACATCATCACTTCTGCTTTAAGGGATGAGATGGTGATTCTATTGGTAAGTAAGCTTTTTTTTTTACTTAAACCCTTTCTCCTATAAAATGTTCAAAAGAGTCAGAAATCCCATTAAGGGGATTTACCTTTAAATGTATGCGATCTGTATAATTGCAGTCATGTGACACAAGTATGGAAATCATGTACGTGTGTTCATGTGACCATAAACCCACATGGGGAATACAGGAAAATTATGACAGTGAGCACATTGTTTTGTCAAGTTTCTATTATTTACAGTCACACAGAATGATGCAGAATTTTCTTCTCAGACCAGAAACCCCCTTAAAAGGTAAAGGAGTTGATGACCGATATTGATGACCTACCTAAAAGATAGGTAATCAACAGAAGAATGGTGGAGAAGAAAGGTGGGAGTTCGACACCTTGCACCACCATCGATCAGCTGATATTCAGTGCAGTTTTAAGTAAAGTAATTTTAATACGTGTTGATCCCCTGCAGGGATAATCTTCCTTAGGATGCATTCAGATGACTGTATAAATCAATACAAGATCTGACGGCAGTGCTTGGACTGGCCACACATCTTCCCATTCAACCATGACAGCTGCATAGAACTATATGAAGCTTTCACAGTTGGGTCGGGAGAGCCATGGCCAGTACGAGCATTGCAATCTAATCGTGGACCAATTTATACATTTGTCCGAATGCAACCATAAGGCTTCTAATTCTCTCCTAGATGTCTGCCACAATTTACTTGACTGTTTATTTATGAATCCTGTTTTACTCCATTGTAGCACCAAACTATGTATACCACTTGTATACAGTATCAGTAAAGTTCGGAAATTGGACAGTAAAACTATCCTGTTTTTGTGGATGAACCTTTGTGTCCATAAAACAATAGTATCTCAACTCTTTTTTTTAATCGAATATGACTGTTTGGAAGCACTGCCCTGTCTAAGTGGATGAAGCTACTGGGATGTACAGTGAGGATACTGGCAAAATGAAATCTACGCTCTGGTTGCGCTTTGCCACATAGACATCTTTTTCTTTAAGACTGTAATTTCTAGCACCGTTTTCTTGTTGCTAAATGTATAATTCTAATACACAAAACAAAACTTTTTTCTGGCAGACCCATGTACTTGGTATTAGTAAAAGAAAAAGCTACCTGTAAATCCCTTTTAAAAATGTAGCCACTTATTTCAGAGTCTTGCACTCTGGTCTCAAGCACAACTTTCTGGAAGGGCCTTAACGGATTATTCTCCAGTTCTTTAATGTGTAATGTTGCAAATTGCTTGTCAAAAAAAGCAAGTTTGCTATTTATTCATATATAGAATCCTTTCCATTTTCAAGGGATTTTACATTTTATTATTTACTGCTTGTTGCCTAGGTTACTGGTGACTGCTGCAGTCTATCAGCGGTAGCTGGTCTCCAAGGCAAGAAGCGAAGAACTTGAAAGCTCTTTGCCATAAAACTTGTAAGCCCTGCTCTGAAACTTTCATATCTTTGTTTGCAGCATCAGTGAACATAATCTTTGGTTTGTCCTAATGTACAAACCGCATGTCTTCCGGATCACATCTTCTGAGCTCTCTTGAATTGCTGGCATCGCTGACCAAATCCACGTTTTTCCTTCATGAATTGGTGTTTAAACAGTCCTCCTGATCATGATGTTCACATTTTGACATCATGAGACCAAGATGACACCTATCAATTGATCAACAGTACCTTGGCATTGAAATGCTTCAAGCAGGATGTTCTAAGACGCAAGTGGCTACTGAGCTTAGAGTATCACAGAGTGTCATCAGCAGGTTGAAACTGAGATACAGAAAGACTGGAAGAGTCATAAAAAGACATAGAAGTGGAGTCCTTTGGCCACATCCCACACTGATAACCACTTCATTATGAACAATGTCCTTTGGAACCGGATGATGAATGCCACAAAACTCCAGGCACATTTAAGGGAGGTGAGAGGCACCCAAGTGTAACATCAGACCATACAAAACCGATTACATCAAAGTGGTCTTTGTGCTAAAAGACTTGCAAAGATACCTGATTACACCACAAGGCACAAGCCTCATCGTCTTTCTGGACGAGGCCTCAGTGAGCCTCAGTGCCATTTACTGATGAAAGTTGATTTACGCTGAGCAGAAATGATAGCTACCAATGATGTCATAGACGTTAAGGAGAGCGCTATGTATTAGCCACTGTTGTCACCAGATGAGCCTTTGGTGGTGGTGGTGGTGTTAGAGTGTGGACAGGTGTGTCTAGTCAATGCAGAATTGCCTGTGTCGCGGGCGGAGGAGGGGACGCTGCGCTCTCCCACTGCTCGGGTCCAGCCGCTGCTGTTGCGGCTGCTGCTGCTCGGTGGTGGCTCGAGCAGTGGGCCGGATCCCGGGGACTCGAGCGGCGCTCCTCGCCCGTGAGTGAAAAGGGTGGGGATTGGATTGTGGGGGATTTGGTTATTGTCCGTGACGCCACCCACGGTTGTGGTGAAGTTGGTGACACCACCGCTGCTCTGGACGGGGATCCCGGGAGCGGTGACAGGGAGCAGCTTTGATGTTAGTTCTCCTCTCCGTGGGTAGAGGGTTGGTTGTCCCGGGGCCCGGTGATGGGGGTAGGGATGGATGGCAGTTGGGTTCCTGGGCCTGGCGAGGCGCAGGGTCGTGGGGGCAGCGCTGTGCCGCACGGTACGGTGGCACCCACTCAGCCAATGATGAGGACACAGTTCTCGGTAAAACACAAGGCTGGATGGACGGGTCCCACAGACGGCCGTGGTGTTTCTCCTCCCGGCAGGTTGATGGTGACTGCCTTTCCCTGCACATGTGTAATGTGTACGGTTCCAATGGGTTCCCACCGGTAACCCGCTCCCCAGCCTGGACGGGTGCTGAAGGAGCCCCCCTTGCCCGCAGGCTCTGGCCCTGGGAACTTTAGCCTTGGCGGTGACTGTGTTTCCCTCTCTCGGTTGGACTGTTGCCTTCTGACGGGACTTGGCTGCTGGGAAACCCAGGAGGTTCCCTTCGCTAACGGATTTGGCAAATTCACGGCGACTCCTAGCCTTGCCGGGGTCCGTAAGCCCCTGCCGGATGGTGCTGGCTTCTCTTTGCGTACCGGTCCGGTACCGCCAGGCCACCGCCCGTCCACGGTCCTTACGGCTAGCTCCAATAGGCCACTCCTGCAGACGGTCACCACCATCTGCCAACCTTGCTGATCCGTCCGGGCCACACACCCGGACCAACTTCAGGCTGCTTAACTGCCACTTTCCTCCTTCCACTTTCACCTCCAACACTAATCTACTTTTCCCGCCTCCAGGACTGTGAACTCCTCGGTGGGCGGGGCCAACCGCCTGGCCCACCCCCTGGTGTGAACATCAGCCCCTGGAGGAAGGCAACAAGGGTTTTTTATCTGACTTCGGTGTGCCTGACTGGGAGTGTGGGGTGTGTTGGTGTTGTTCTGTGACGACCTGGCTTGTCCAGGGCGCCACACCTGCACTTTATGAAAGGTGCAGTGACAGGTTCCTACTACTTGAATAACATCATTAATCCAGTCATTGTGCCTTAGCATGAACAACACAGGCCTAATTTCATCCACATGGATGACAATACTACAAATCTTAGAGGTCGCATCATTAGGGAATGGCAGCTGGAGTACCTCAAATGGAGGGGCCTGCACTTTCTCCAGACCTGAATCTTATTCAAAACCTATGGACTATGGGAGTGCATTATAATATATGGAGGATGATGAAGGGTGCATTATAATATAAGGAGGCCTATGGGGTGCATTATGCTACAATGAGGACTAGGAGGTGTGCATTATATCATAATGCACATCCCATAGTTCTCTATATATTATAAAATATATAGAGAACTATGGGATGTGCATTATGATATATGGAAGATAATGTGGGGTGCATATATAGTAATATATGGAGGACTATGGGGTGACTTATAAGAAATGGAGGACTATGGGGGGTGTATTACACTATGTAGAGGTGATTACTATGTGGTGCATTATGATAAATGGAAGACTATAGGGTGCACTCTGCTATATGGAGGAGTATGGAGGTACATTATTATATTTGGAGGACTATGAGGCATGCATTCTATAAGGATGACTATGGGGTGCGAAATACTATATGGAGGACTTTAGGGTGCATGATAAAGCTACATGAAAGGCAATGTGGGGCCCATTATACTATATGGAGGACTATGGGGGTGCATAATACTACATGGTGGACTATGGAATGCATTATAATATATAGAGGGCTATAAGGGGTGGATTATACTATTTGGAGGACAATGGGGGTGGATTATAATATTTGGAGGACTATTGGGTGCTTTATAATATATTGAGTACTATGGGGTGTGCATTGTAATATATGGAGGTCTAAGAGGGGTGCGTTATAAAATATGGAATTCTATGGGGTGTGCCTTATAATATATGGAGGACTATGGGGGGTGCATTATACTATATGGAGGACTATGAGGTGTGCATTATGACATTTAGAGGACTATGGGGTGTGCATTATATTATATGGAAGACTATGGAGGGTGCATTATACAGTAATATATGGAGGACTATGGGGATACATTATAATATATGGAGGACTATGGGAGATACATTACTATTTGAAGAACTATTGAGTGCATTATAATATATGAAGGATCATGGGGTACATTATACCATATGAAGGACTATGGGGTGCATTATAATATATGTAGGACTATAGGATGCATTATACTATATGGAGGACTATGGGGTGCATTATACTATATGGAGGACTATGTGTGGGTGAATTTTATATGCAGGACAATTATGGAGGGTATTACACTATATAGAGGACCATGGGGTGCATGATAATGCTATGTGGAAGACAATGTAGAGATTATTATATTATATGGAAAACTTAGGGGGGTGCATAACACTATATGGAGGACTAAGTGAGGACAATTATACTATATGGAAGGATATTTGAGGGACATTATAATATTTTAAGGTCTATGTGGGGACCATTATAATACTTGGAGGGCCATGAGAGAGCCTTTATACTTTATGGAGGACTATCTGAGGGCCATTATACTTTATGCAAGCAATTATACAGTGTGAAGGTTTGTGTGGGGTCCACCATACTGTGCTGAGGACTGTGTGGGTGCCATTATACTGTTTGAAGAGCTATTTGGGGCTATTATACAGCTTGAAGAGGTGTGAGGGCCATTATGCTGTATGTAAGTCCCTTATACTGCATAGAGGACATATTATTTTGGAGTCACCATACTTTGCTGGGGTAGTTGAGATAGTGTACAGACATCATACTGTGCACTCATGTTCAGTCATCATACTGTATAGTTGAGAGCATGTAGGGTCAACATACTGTACGTGTGGAAGGTATTGTGAAGAAATTTAATGTGGTGGTATCATACAGTGCTTGTGGGGCACTTTTGTTGGCATCCTACTTTATGGGTATAATGAAAGGGGAATCTAGGGGCTTATTTTTGAGAGGCGGTCTCTATTAGAACTTTTGTTTTACCCCATGATTTCTATACACACCCCTGGTGGAGGATGATGGGCCTGGGCCCCATATAAGTTTAGAATTTACATACATGGGGCCAGGGCCGGACTGGGACTCACATTCAGCCCTGGCATTTGGGGGTACACAGGCCCACTTGTCGCGTGGTGAATGTGTGATATCTTTGTGCACTTGTAGATTGTGTAACACGACAATATAACATGTAGTCACAGCTGTAACCAACTTACAGTCCTATTTATTGCTTTATTTGCTGCTATTTTCCCTACAGAGCTCATAGATAATGAAGAGGATGCTGCCCTCCATAGTGCAGTGGCTTCTTCATATTGCTGAAGGGCAGGGATACAAAATCAGATTTTTTTCCACCAATTTCTGAGACCCATAACTTTGCTTTTTTGGAAAGGGGGAATGGAAGGAAGCTGTAGTTTTCACTGGTGATTATTTTGGGTGCATACCACTTAGGGAAGGTGCAATGACATTTTTTGGGGGCAGATCCCACCATGGAAACCACTATGAAAAATACTGGAATGACCATATGCATCTACTCGTTGTGTTCAGGATTTTCAGCATCTTTTAACCAGTTCAGGTTTCTAAAACCACCAAGTGATTATAAGCAGTGACTGCTCCATTCTTCTGGTGTTTGCCACTCGGAAGACGCTCTGTACTTTACTATGCAGGTTAATAGGAAGGCTCGGAAGATGCCTGGACGTCTTTTTTATTGCGTTTTACCATTGCTTTTTCTTAAAAGCGCAGTAAGAAATGTGACAAAAACAATGAGAAAACACTGAGAAAAAAAAAAAAAAGATGGTCAAAAAAAAATGCCCTGAAAGTGGTTTCCCGGTTTTGGAAACCCATTCCCTGGATTGATTGATTGTTTGAAAACAAACTGCTTTATTGTCCCTCCCAGGCCTGCTATTGTCTGCAATGCTGATATCACGTAACAATGACGGCGCTGCAACCAATCAATTATAGACAGCAGACATAACAGCAGTTTATAATTTTTATAACAAAAAGGAAGCATCAGACATCAAAGGATGTGAGCAGTTAGTATCATGTTAGGGGCACTTACATGAATACATCACTAGAACCACCATGAGTACATTAATGCATCCCTGGAATAAAGTTTGTAAGGATTTAATGAGGATTTGGTGTGATTATGCTCAGTTTCTGCTCAAAAAATCAATATGAACATACGCTAATTTACACTGTTTTTGGATAAGAATCTCGTCAAATTCTCCTCATAATCTCAAAACAAAGTTTTGAAGATTTTTTATTTTTACATTTTAACTTGAAGCCATGAAGCTTGTTTTGGATTGTTAAATGTGTACAAGATCAGATCCACTGTCATTACATAAGTGCAGCATCAGAACCACCATCTGTACATAAATGCAGCACCAGAATCAGCCTCAGTACATGAATGCAGCTCAAGAACCACCATCAGTACATAAATGCAGTGCAAGAACCATCAGCACATGAATGCAGCATCAGAACCAAGCTCAGAACATGAATGCACAGCCAGAACCACCTTCAGCACATGAATACAAAGCTAGAACCAAGGTCAGCACATAAATGCAACACCGCAACCACCGTTAGCACATGAATGCAAAGCCAGAACCAAGGTCAGCACATGAATACAACGCCAGAACCACCGTCAGCACATAAATGTAGCACCAGAACCACCGTCAGCACATGAATGCAGAGCCAGAATTACCATCAGAACATGAATAAATAACCAACCTTAGCCCCATGTACAATTGTATTGTACAAACCAACTCCCAGGTTGTCCTGAATAATGGTAAGGAGATGCTGTGAGTTGGTAGTTGTTATCAGGCATCATCAGACAGCGGAGCATAGAGGAACCACAGTACTGATGAGATTCATGCAGTATCAAAATGATTTACATGCAGGTACCTTATAGGTGATGTAATCTCAAATCAGAGTTGTTCCCGTACCTTGTGTCTCCATGAAGTAAAGACGCCATGATGAGATGTCGCGCACAGTGCTCATGTGTCCAGATTTCCCTCTTCTCCACCTTCTTCAACACTTCCCAACATGGCGCCCTTAAAAATAAAAGTATCATTATACTGCCCCATAAATGTCTCCTATTCTGCACTCCTGAAAACATAATTGCAGTGCTTCCTTCACAAAATATCCCCTCCACAAACTGAACCTCTCCATCATATTCCCCCCACGCTGCCCCTCTCCATCATATTTCCCCCCAGGCTGCCCCTCTCCATCATATTCCCCCACAGGCTGCCCCTCTTCATTATATTACCCCCAGGCTGCCCCTCTCCATTATATTCACCCCAGGCTGTCCCTCTCCATCATATTCCCCCACAGGCTGACCCTCTCCATTATATTACCCCCAGGCTGTCCCTCTCCATCATATTCCCCCCAGGATGCCCCTCTCCATCATATTCCTCCACAGGCTGCCCCTCTCCATCATATTCCCCCCACGCTGCCCCTCTCCATTATATTACCCCCAGGCTGTCCCTCTCCATCATATTCCCCCCAGGCTGCCCCTCTTCATCATATTCTCCCCCGCCAGGCTGCCTCTCTCCATCATATTCCCCCCACGCTGCCTCTATCCATCATATTCCCCCCCAGACTGCCCCTCTCCATCATAGGCTATGTTCACATTTCCGTTGTTTGCATCAGTCACTTGTGTTGCTTGATGCTTGTGACTGATGCGTTGTACAACGGGTGACAAGAAATGGAATTCATTGTCATGAAAAAGCGGATTCCGTTGTAAAATGAGAGAGAACGATCAGCTGATCGCTCTCATTAGCCGGCCGCTGGGAGATCAGCTGATCGTTCTCAAAAGCCGGCGACCGGCTTTTGAGAGCGATCAGCTGATCTCCTGGTGGCTGGCTATTGTGAACGATCAGCTGATCGCTTTCATAAGCCGGCCGCCGGGAGATCAGCTGATCGCTCTCAAAAGCCGGCGGCTGGGAGATCAGCTGATCGCTCACAGAAGCCGGCCGCCGGGAGATCAGCTGATTGTTCGGCCGCCGAGAGAGAGACAGTAATTTGAATGATTAAACACAAGATCTGAGCATGCGCAGTGAAAACATAAGGATTCCGCTGCTCAAAAAACGTTACATGCTGCGTTCCTGCCGCTCAACGGTCAGTCATTCCACGACTGATCAGCCGGGTGGCAGATGCAACGCAAAGGGCATCAGTCGCAATCTGCCACTCATACAAGTCTATGGGAAACAACGGAATCCGCCAAACACACAGCCAGGCCTCATACACACACAAACACACACACACAAACACACACAGCCAGGCCTCATACACACAAACACACACAGCCAGGCCTCATACACACACACACACACACACACCCAGGCCTCACACACACACCCAGGCCTCACACACACACACACACACACACACCCACCCAGGCCTCATACAGACACACACACACACACACACGCACACGCACGCACACACACACACACCTAGGCCTCACACACACACACCCAGGCCTCACACACACACACACACATACGCACACACACACACACACACACCCAGGTCTCATACAGACACACACACACACACACACACACGCACACACACACGCACACACACGCACACACACACACAGCCAGGCCTCATACACAGACACACACATTGTCCATGTGTATAAAGTACTCCCGTACTCCCTCCACTTTCTTTTGCAAAGCTGTGCCCCCTTTCACCCATCTTGTGCCCTAATCCCCTCCCCTCCCTTCTCATCCACATTGATAAAACTTTTCATCTTCGGCTTCGTGGAGCGCTTACCAGTACCCGACGTGTGTCTGCGCGCCATGTGATGACGTCAGCAATGCACTGTCATCATGAGCAGCATTGAAAATTGGCGGCGGGGGCCGCTCACCGGACCCCGCCGCTATAGTGGCGGCCGGCGGGTGGCGGCAGCCACAAAATAATTTTAAACAGCAGGCAGTGCGGGAGAGGCGGGGGGCGGCCCCCCCACCCCTCCACCGGCCAGCCCACCGGGAGAAGTCCCGCCCCTCCCGCCTGTCAGTCCGGGCCTGCATGGGGCTCCCATGTATGTAAATTCTAAACTTATATAGGGAAAAACACTTTTACTATACAGTGCCACTTATAAAGAAAGAAAAGGCTGTAAACATTGTTCTATTCTGGGCATTCTGCCCGTGATGCATGTTTTCTTGATAAAGTAATGGAATAATCATGAGGCCTGTGACAATACCCTTGCTAACGTCCTAGCACAGTAAAAGTCTAGTTCACTTAAGCTTTGTATTACAAGAACAGTGATGTTTCTGCAGTCATGTTATGTGTCCACTTACCTCCGTAACAATAATGCCAAATTCTCTGATGAAAGTTTACACGTCTTCCCAATTAAATTAAAAGCTTTTTAGCGCACTGTGCTGTTAAAAGGGAACCTGTCAGGAGAACGTTCTACCTGAAGTTGAAGGTATGGCTGCTTAGGTGCCCTAGCACAATTCAAATTTTAGTTGATAGAGTAACTTAATTTTTTTATTCTATTTATATGATTTTTTTTTAAAAGTCATAATAAATGATTACAGTTAAACCATAACCATTATGTTAATTTTTATTTCATAAATCATTAGTAAACATGAAATTAGCCAACTTTTTTTGTCTGCCACAATTGATCAGTCATTATCAAAATTCTCAGTTCTGAGGTATAATCTGTATTCAGTGAAGCTTTCCCATTACTGAGAGGAGATGGTACAGGTGCATCTCAATAAATTAGAATATCATCAAAAAGTGAATTTATTTCAGTAATTTAGTACAAAAAGGAAACGCATATATTATATAGAGTCATTACACACAGAGGGATCTATTTCACGTGTTTAATTCTGTTAACCCCTTCATGACTGCGGGCCGTACCATTGTGTCCTATTTTTATGTGACTTAACAACCAGGGACATAAGGGTACGTCCTAAAATTAATTTGATTGCCATGGCCATAGCAACTGCTTTCAAATGATGCCCCCTGCTGTTTCTTACAGCAGGGGACCTTTGATTGACCCCAGATTGGGTGGCATCGCCACCCCCCATCCAGGATCGCTGTGATTGGCGGTTCAAATCTGAACCGCAAATCACAACGATCACACTGTTTTCGGCTAAAAAAATGCCCCAAACCATGCAATCCAGTGAGATCCAGCTGTGAGGTGCTGCAGCAGCATCAGATCATTGGCTGAAGGCCAGCAAACACGGCACCCCCCCCCCCACAGCACTGATTAGAGCGATTATGCTATGACGCAAAATCGCTCCAATCAGAGTGCAGGCTGGCGGTCTGACCTAGCGTTGACCACCCTCCTCAAACTTGTTTTAGCCTGCAGATCCCTCCACCAGCATGTCTGCACCGTGCCCCTGCTGGTACTTGTAGTACCACCCACTGCCGTTCGATCCCCTCTCCTCGATCCTGCCTCTGCCGCCATAAGTACTGCGTGCTGCCCCTGTGCCCTCCCGATCTGCTCTCCTCTGTGAATTCTTCTTCTGCCCCCCTGCATTTCCTCCTCCTGCCCAGATTCTCTTGCCTCTGCGGTCTGTGAGATCCTTTGATTTCTCCTGTCTTTCGCGCAGCGCCTGTTGTCCCCCTCCGACATCCCCTATCTGCTGCCATGGGGTCGTCCGAGGTCTTCATTGGTCCAATCGCATCTGCCTCCTTCGCTGGGTCCTTCCTATTCTGGATCTTTGCATATGAGCCATCCATCTTGCCACCTGCTGCTGTGTCCTGTGATTATCTATCCATCTTGCTGTCTTCTATTCCTCCTGCAGTTTATCTGGTCACTAATCCTCCTTCCTGCTAATCCTCTGGTCCTGTAAGTATAATTTTGTTTTTTGTCTATATCCCCCGTCGCTTTTTGCACCTCATCCGTCCATGCGTCCTGCCGATCGGCATTCGTGCTCAATTTTAGGCAGGATTTCTTTTTGTTTTGTCCGTATCCCTCGTCGCTTTTTGCACCTCATCTATCTATGTGTCCTGCAGTAGCCAAGCGCTGATCAGTGATGCACATCACTGATCGGCGTCCGTGCATTAGAAAAGTCAAATGGTGCTCCCTGCCTTCTGAGCCTTGCCGTGCGCATAAACAGTTAATTTCCACCACATATGAGGTATCAGTGTACTCAGGAGAAATTGCACAATAAATTTTATGGTGCATTTTTTCCTGATACCCTTAAGAGAAAAAAAAAGCTACCTGGTTGAAGTAAGTTTTATGGTAAAAAATAAATATATTTTCACAGCTCAACCTTATAAACCTATGTGAAGGGGCTCACCAAACATCTAGATAAATTCCTTGAGGATTTTAATTTCCAAATTGGGGTCACTTCTGGAGGTTCTACTGTTTATCATCAGGGGCACTGCAAATGCGACATGACACCTGCAGATCGTTCCATCAAAATCTGTGCTCCAAAATGTCACTTTTTCCTGTAAAAGCCCTGCCATGTGCTAACACAAAAGTTACCCCCCACATACTCAGGAGAGATTTCCCAACTCATTTAGAGGTCCATTTTATCCTGTTGCCCTTGTGAAAATGAAAAAGTAGAGACTAAGAGAACATTTTTGTAGTAAAAATGTATTTTTTTCCTTTTCACGGCGCAATATTATAAAGTTCCCTGAAGCACCTAGGAGTTCAAAGTGCTCAGCATACATCTAGATGGGTTCCTTGGGGGGTCTAGTTTGCAAATTGGAGTAACTTGTGATGGGTTTCCAATGTTTAGACACATCAGGGGCTCTCCAAATGTGACATGACACCACCAGATCAGTTAATCAAAATCTGCGCTCAAAAACGTCACATCTTCCTGTCCAAGTCCTGCCATTTGCCTCAACAGTTGTTTCCCCCACACATGGGATATCAGAACACTCAGGAGAAATATCCCAACACATTTTGAGGTCCATTTTAGAGACTAAAAGAACATTTTTGTTATAAAAAGTTATTTTTTTCCTTTTCACAGTGCAACATTATAAAATTCCCTGAAACACCTAGATGTTCAAAGTTCTCAGCACACATCTAGATGGGTTCCTTGGGGGGGTCTAGTTTCCAAAATGGGGTCACATGTGTTTTTTTTTTACTGTTTAGGCTCATCAGGGGCTCTTCAAATGCAAGATGGCATTCGCTAACGATTCCAGACAATTTTGCGTTTGAAAAGTCAAATTGAGCTCCTTCCTTTCTGAGCCCTGCCGTGCGCCCAAAACAATTGATTTCCACCACATATAAGGTATCAGCGTACTCAGGAGAAATTGCACAATAAATGTTATGGCGCAATACCCTTGTGAAAAAAAGCTACCTGGTTGAAGTAACAATTTTGTGTTAATTTTTTTTTTTATTTTCACAGCTCAACGTTATAAACTTTTGTGAAGCCCCTGGGAGTTCAAGGGGCTCACCAAACATCTAGATACATTTCGGCCTTGTGACCGATCTCTCCAATCACTGTGGATCTGGGGCCGGTGACCGCTCCCCTCACCTCCACTCCGGCGTCTGTGGAAGCCGATGGGAGCGATCGGTAAGTTTAAAGACACTGTCTCCTTTCAGCCGCCGCCATTACCCCAGCCCCCACCCATCAGCCGCCGGCTGCAACAGTCACTGCCCCTGATCCAGCGTCACTTAACTCATCTGCTGCGTCCCCTCCATCTGCCACTGTATCCCACATCAGCCGCTGCCCCCCTCCCTCATCTGCTGCCCCCTCCCTCATCTGCTGCCCCCTCTCCCACCTCTCACCTTCCTCCATCTGCTGTGATCTCCCCACCTGCTGTGACCCTCCCACCTGCTGTGACCCCCCCACACCTGCTGTGACCCCCCACCTGCTGTGACCCCCCCCACCTACAGTGACCCCCGACCTGCTGTGATCCCCCCACTTGCTGTGACCCCCCCCACCTGCTGTGATTCCCCCCACCTGCTTTGACCCCCCACCTGCTGTGATCCCCCCCACCTGCTGTGATCCCCCCACCTGCTGTGATCCCCCCACCTGCTGTGATTCCCCCACCTGCTGTGATCCCCCCACCTGCTGTGATAACCCCCACCATCTATCTGTCTCTCTGGCTATCTGTCCCTCTGTCCATCCGTGCCTCTGGTTATCCGTCTCTCATCTATATGTAGCAGCCACGGGGCAGGGGTTAAATGTTACTCGTCGCTGGGCCAGTGATGTCGGGTCAGGGGGATGTCACAGGTGGCCCTGCCCGGCTTCGTGGCCCCGAGGTGTACAATAAAAGGGGATTTGGATGATGGTGGGGGAATGATAAGGATGATAGTCTTGTGACGCCACCTGTGGTACGTGGCCAAGGATTAGCCACCGCTGCTGTCACTGTGCTCCGGGGCGGATGGTCATAGCAGCAAGGATGGTTCTGCTCCCCACAGGTGGAGCGGGGCCCCGGGGAGGATGATGAGGAGAGTAGTGGCCGTTGGCACCGAAGCACGGGGCGACGGCAATCAAAAGGCTGAATCAGCTGCTGTGGTTCCAGCCGTGATGGGCCCCAGCCGATCCCAGATCCGTTGGAGGTTAGAACCGGTATGGGGGTCGATGGGCTCTTCCTTCTTGCACCTTTAAAGATGGATTTCCATGGCCTGATGCTGCTTGAGGACCCCAGTTTGTGTAGTGTTAGCTCCTGTCCCGTGTGTAGGTGACGCGGGGCCGCTGTGGGGCTTGACTGTAATCATAACTCCAGACCCTATGTGGAACTGTGCTCCGGGATCTCATGGTGGTCAGAGTAACATGCAATCCCCCTGTCCTGCAGATTCTGGTGATACAAGGTGAAGTCTGTTCCACCCTAAGGCTCTGCACCCTGAACCGCACCAGTCCCACTCCTGCTCTCTCCTGCTGGAGAACACTCTAACTGTTGTGTAAGCTCCTAACTCCCCCTGGTGGCTGCCTCTCCCCCGGTTCCCTATCACTAGTGGGTGGCTGCCCCCCATGTTTGGTGACTACCTTAAGACCCGACTCTAGCCTGTTCCCCAATGGGGAGAGCAACCTGGTTGTGTATATGAGTTTGTGTTGTGGAACTGGTACCGACCTCCTCTGGATCCAGGATGAGTACTGCGCCTTAAGTGAGGTGCAGTACCCTGTGGTGACTGAAGCCTCAGGAGTGCCACATATCCATCTATCTATCTATCTATCTATCTATCTATGATTCTATCTATCTAGCCATCTATCTATGATTCTATCTATCGGCTGAAAGAGCCTTAAAGAGAATCTGTCAGCAGGTTTTTGCTCCCCCATCTGAGAGCAGCATAAAGTAATAACAGATATCCTGATTCCAGCGGTGTCACTTACTGGGCTGTTTGCTTTCATTGTGATAAAATCAATGTTTTCTCTGCTGCAGATCTAGCAATTATACAGAGCTCATGAATATGTTGGACTACCTGCAGCATGACAAGTAGCCCTGTAATGATAATCTCCTGCTGATTAACCAGTGATGTTATCAAAACTATACTAAGCAGCCCAATAAGTGACAATTGCTGGAATCAGGATCTCTTCCCCTATGTTATGCTGCGCTCAGATTAGGTGTTAAAAACCTCGTGACAGATTCCCTTTGAAGGGGTTGTTAGGTCTAAATCCACAAGTCAGCATTATTATAATTTGGTTTCAATTACTTTAAAAACTGTATGTGACACATTCCCTTAAAGAAAAAAAAATAGATATACCAAAAATAAATATATACCAAAGAAGTTAGATTTAAAAAGAAAAAAAAGTTAGAGTAAAGTAGGACCCTGCCAAAAGAGTCTACCTTGTCGTGGAGGCAGGCTTAAAAAATCTTTTGGCCAAAACAAAATCTGATGGCTGTGTGTGTGACACGGTGTTCAATGTGAAGGGTTAATGTGTGATTGGTGAGGCTGTAGTGCAGAAGTGAAGTTTTTCCAAGAGTGGCGGTGAGACTATGGAAGATTCGTGGGGTGGAGGCGGAGCTGGGGTGGAGGCGGAGCTGGGGTGGAGGCGGAGCTGGGGTGGAGCCTCAAGGAGGCCCCGAACTTTTGCCAGTATGGGGCCCTGAAATTCCTAGTGGCAGCCCTGGTTCTGTGTGCCAAGCTTACTTGCACTAGAACTTTTTTGGAGGTTGGTGGTGGGTATCTAATGAGGTAGTGAGGGATAACAAGGGACAGCCATCGTGGAATGGGGGTAGCACACATTTAGGGAGCTTAAAGCCCCATTGTTAGGTAGGACTGAATAAAGGGAGAGCAATTCCCCTAGAGTCCCCTATTCGGATAGCTATTTCTATCTTCATTCCACAACTGCACATTAGTCCCAGATCACAGATCCCAATACCTCCTACTAGAGTGTATTGATCACACATCACACGCACATTGTGTGTAATTGTTTTGAGTGTTTAATTGTAATGTTGTTTTAATCAATTAATTAATTATTAAAAGTACATTTTTATGGATGTATACAGTTTGGTCTACTAATTAAGGACATCCTACTCTACCCTGGTTGGTCTTCTACACTCCTTCCCTTCCAAGGCCTGTTATGCACCCGAACAATTGATTTCTACCACATATGAGGTATTGGCGTACTCAGGAAAAATTGCACAATAAATTTTCATGTGCATTTTTTCCTGATGCCCTTGCGAAGATGCAAAATTTTATGCTAAATTAACATTTTTGTGTAGAAAAGTAAATTTTTCATTTTTTCCTACCACATTGCTTTGGTTCCTGTGAAGAACCTAAAGGATTAATAAACTTCTTGGATATGGTTTTGAGCAGTGTGAGGTGTGCAGTTTTCAGAATGGTGTCACATTTGGGTATTTTTTGTCAAGCAAGCCTCTCAATATCAATTCAAATGTAATGTAAGGACCACAAAAAAATGGTTTTGTAAATGGTGGTGGAAAAATGAGAAATTGCTGATAAACTTTGAACCCTTCTAACAAAAAAAAAATGTTTAAAAAATTGCGCTGATGTAAAGTAGACATGGGGGAAATGTTATTTTGTAACTATTTCGTGTGACATAACTTTTGGATATATGGGCATAAAATTTCAAAGTTTGAAAATTGTGAAATTTCCAAAATTTTCACATTTAAACGCAGAAATATCAGCCTAAATTTACAACACTCATGATATATCACAAAAAAACAATCTCAGAATCATCGGGATCTGTTAACTTCTTCCAAATTTCTCACCTGTCAAAGTGACACTGTTCAGAATAATAATAAATGGCCCTGTCAGAAGGGTGTTTTAATTCCCGAGGGTGAAGGGATTAATGTTGATGATTATGGCTTACAGCCAATGAAAACCCAAAATTCATGATCTCAAAAAATTAGAATATTATATAAGACCAACTGAAAAAATTATTTTAAACTCAAAAATGTTTATCCCTACTGAAAAGTCTGTACAGTAAATGCTTCAATACTTGGTCGGGGCTTCTTTTACATGAATTACTGCATCAATGCAGCGTGGCATGGAGGTGATCAGCCTGTGGCACTGCTGAGGTGTTATGGAAGCCCAGGTTGCTTTGATAGCAGCCTTCAGCTCGTCTGCATTGTTGGGTCTGGTGTCTCTCATCTTCCTCTTGACAATACCCCATAGATTCTCTATGGGGTTTAGGTCAGGTGAATTTGCTGGCCAATCAAGCACAGTGATACTGTTGTTATTAAACCAGGTATTGGTACTTTTGGCAGTGTGAACAGGTGCCAAGTCCTGCTGGAAAATTAAATTTCCATCTCCAAAAAGCTTGTCGGCAGAGGGAAGCATGAAATGCTCTAAAATTTCCTGGTAGACGGCTGCACTGACTTTGGTCTTGATAAAACACAGTGGAGCTACACCAGCAGATGACATGGCTCCCCAAACCATCACTGATTGTGGAAACTAAACACTAGACCTCAAGCAGCTTGGATTGTGTGTCTCTCCGCTCTTCCTCCAGACTCTGGGACCTTGATTTCCATGAAATGAAATGCAAAATTTACTTTAATCTGAAAACAACACCTTGGCCCACTGAGCAACAGTCCAGTTATTTTTCTCCTTGACCCAGGTAAGACGCTTCTGGCGTCGTCTATTAGTCATGAGTGGCTTGAAACAAGGAATACGGCAGTTGTAGCCCATGTCCTGGATATGTCTGTGTGTGGTGGCTCTTGAAGAACTGACTCCAGCAGCAGTCCACTCTTTGTGAATCTCAAGTTTTTGAATGGCCTTTTCTTAACAATACTATCAAGGCTGCGGTTATCTCGGTTACTTGTGCACCTTTTTCTACTACACTTTTTCCTTCCACTCAACTCTCCATTAATATGCTTAGATACAGCCAGCTTCTTTAGCAATGACCTTTTGTGGCTTACCCTCCTTGTGGAGTGTGTCAATGACTTCCTTCTGGACATCTGAAAAGTCAGCAGTCTTTCCATGATTGTGTAGCCTACTGAACCAGACTAAGGGACCATTTTAAATGCTTACGAAGCCTTTGCAGGGATTTTGTGTTAATTATTCTAATTTTCTGAGATAATGAGTGTTGGGTTTTCATTGGCTGTAAGCCATAATCATCAACATTAACAGAAATAAACAATTCAAACATATCACTCTATTTATAATGACTCTATATAAAATATGTGTTTCCCTTTTTGTATTGAATTACTAAAATAAATTAACTTTTTGATGAAATTCTAATTTCTTGAGATGCACCTGTAGTTGTTACTCATAAGATTCTATGACTGTGGGAGGAGGGAGGAGCTAGATGCAGAGCCCCGCCCCTCCCTCTTCTATCTATATAGAATCTCATCAGTAACAACTGCCATCTCCTATCTCAGTAATGGCAAAGGCTTCACTAAATACAGATTTTTGATATCGACTGATCAATCCTGGTAGAGAATGAAGCAAATTTGTCTGATAAGATGTATTACAAAGTTGCTTGGTTTAATGTGTACTATGATTTATGGAATAAAAAATAAAATTATGGTTATGCTTTAATTGATTTATATTTAACATTAATAACTTTGCTTTGTAGTGTAATTACATTTGTTCCATACATATTTCGGCATACGTTGCCATTACTTATTAAACAAAATATGATACTTATAATATCTAAAATGCCTGGAATAAAAATGACGCTTCCAAGCCTAAGGGTATTATATTCTGATTTACAATTCAAATGGCGATTTAGTGTATTTTTACGACCTTTTAATCTAGTATAGAGTCTCTAGCCTGCCTGTTAGTGATGTTTCTTAGTATATTGCACGTCATTCTGTGACTGTGGGTTGCATTGCTTCAGAAGAAACCAGTAATCAAATTCCAGCTATATTTGAAAATATTCATCATGAAGAAGCATGGATACTGTACATATCAATGAATAAAATACATGATCTTTGTTTATGCAAATGTTGTAAAGTAAAAACAATGTTTTCAGATGTATTGTCTCCAAAACAACCTTGACCTACATCCTCAAAATTGCTGTGTATATGGCTGACTTTATGTGGGCAGAAAGCCAAACTGGACAATCATTGACTTCCACAATGCTCGTTACGCGAAATGACCCTATCCAAGCATCTGACTTGCTCGACTCGAGTAACGAGCATCACAGCATCGTAGTGTTCACACATCATTTTGAGTGCCAAGCATTGTACTGTTCACCCATTATTGGTTAATTCTATTGACTCCAATTTTGATTTTGTTTTCAAGGAAAAATCATAAGAAATTGCAGCTTTGGGGAGTAAATACAATCAAAATTATGGCCTTAATTCATCAAAACTGGGAATTTCCATGCCGGTTTTAATGAGGAGGTGCTTAATGAGGAGCCGAAGTGGAGTCAGAAAGTTTTGATTCCATAACCGTCTTAGTACCATCTGACGAGTGCAGTTCACGTCATCACAAGTCTTAGGGGCACTTTGCACACTGCGATATCGCAGGTGCGATGTCGGTGGGGTCAAATTGAAAATGACGCACTTCCGGCATCGCATGCGACATCGCAGTGTGTAAAGGCTGGATGATACGATTAACGAGCGCAAAAGCGTCGTAATCGTATCATCGGTGCAGCGTCGGCGTAATCCATGATTACGCTGACGCGACGGTCCGATGTTGTTCCTCGCTCCTGCGGCAGCACACATCGCTGTGTGTGAAGTCGCAGGAGCGAGGAACGTCTCCTACCGGCCTCACTGCGGCTTCCGTAGGATATGCGGAAGGAAAGAGGTGGGCAGGATGTTGACATCCTGCTCATCTCCGCCCCTCCGCTCTGATTGGCCGCCTGCCGTGTGACGTCGCAGTGACGCCGCACGACCCGCCCCCTTAACAAGGAGGCGGGTCGCCGGCCACAGGGACGTCGCACGGCAGGTGAGTGTGTGTGTGAAGCTGGCGTAGCGATAACTTTCGCTACGCCAGCTATCACCACATATCGCTGCTGCGACGGGGGCGGGGACTATCACACTCGGCATCGCAGCATCGGGCTGCGATGTCGCAGTGTGCAAAGTGCCCCTAAGTCTGATCAAAAACTGGAGTAAGATTTCTGCCATAATGTATGCCGCAGCTCATCCTGAACTAGACAGGTTATGGCATTGCATCTGTGGCGCCCCTGACCTGGTCAGGCGCCACTGAGTACTGCACCCATACTGGGGACAGTACAATACAGGTAATCCAGAAGGCTGACCGAGGTGTGACTACACAGGCGCATAGTGATCAGGTCTCACACATGTACCTTTGGGAGGACCCCTGGGGATCCCAGGAGGGGGCAAAGCCTTCACCTCCACTGGAATAGTGGAGGGGGCCAAAAGCCTCCATCTCCACTCAAGGGGTGTGGTAAGAGAGCCTGGTTGCTAGGTGGCGTAGGCAAGAACAGGAGAGGAGGAGCAGTGAGCCGGTTTAGTGCAGAGTCCAGGGAGGAGAGCAGACCCCTGGGGCTGTTGCAGTCTAACAGCGCCCGCGCAGTGGCTACCGACGGGGGAGAACGGTCACCTAGGAGTGCTACCCGAAATCCATCTTCAGCTAAAGAGAGAGCACGGAGTGGGAAGTAAGGAGACTGCTAGGGAGTACCAGGCCCAAACGGGCGGCAGATCCCGGAGCGGGGATAGATCTACCTTTCCTCGCTAAACCTGCCGGTGTGGGGCCCTCAAAGCCCACACCACAACACCCAAAAGCCGCAGCCACGTAGCCACAGTTAGGGCCCATAGTTCACAGGAGGCAAGCAGCTGGAGTGATCTGGTCCAGGCGACAAGCAAACGGCAACCAAACGAAGGGGAGAGAGGCTTCAGCAACTTCCCTGGGTGACCCCCATAGGGACTAAAAGTCGGGGTTACCCCAAACCACCAAGGGCTAAGGAAGGCGAGTCGGTAGTCACCATCATCAGTCAGCCTGAAGGATTCCTGGTTCCAGCCTGGTTCATCCCAGCTACGCCCGGGTTACTCACCCTGCCATCAACTGTGAGTAAAACCCCTGAAAGACATTCTGCTTGTGTTGAGTTATTCTGCGCCTTGTGGTTCTACACACCTACACAGGGCCCTGGGGCTTGCCTCACTCTCAGGAGGCTATTACAACCGACTGCACCCACCATCAGCCCCAGGCATCCCTTAACCTGCAGTGGCGGTCCCCACTGACCGCAATTCTGAGAGTGGCGTCACGACAAATAGAAGATTTCCTACCAGTGGCAAGATCCAGCTGCGTGGAGTCCCTGAAGGTAATGCACCGACACTGCACTTGTGGGGCTACACACATCCACCATCCATTCTAACTGTGTCCATTTTGGCGGAACTGGATAAATCTGGCGTAAAAACACCAAAAGTCGCAACATTTTTACACAACTCTGAATTGCACAAAAATGTAAACTTTCAAAGCAACTCAAGCCAGAATTTTGGTGAAATTGTCGTTTGGACCATACACCACATCTTTGAAGCCCCGGCCATAAGCAAAGGTTGAAGTGTGAGATGCATTGTACAAAGCACGATTTAAGAGAGTTACCAAATGTGTGTGCTCAGTACAAGAGACAATCCAACGCACTGGTCTTATGGCGCGTAAAAATTATTTCCCCCCCCCTCCCCCCGCCTCATGTATATTTTTTTCATGATAGAAAAACAGCAGGTAAAACAACCATTCTCACAAGCTAAATAGCTTCAAGCACTTGTACTCTGGTTCCAACATGACACAGAATAAAAGGTCTGTCTTATTCTGTCATATTCTGTTTTTTACAATTGTTGAGGTTCACAGAAAAGCAGCAGAACAGCATCCAACCTCCTGTATTTTCTAAAGAATGGAGTTGTACATTTTCTATAGATGTATTGTGCAAGTAACATTGACCTCCTGATTGACCTATCAGTGCAGAAGTAAAGCAGGAAAGATGTGAAAAGTAGAGATAATAGACATGATTTTAGATTCTAAAGGAATTAATAGACCTACTTGGAAAGTTATCTAATATTGGAAAAGATTATTTATTGGACATCACTTTAGAGAGCCCGGCACCCTAAACTCTACATTTATCTTAAAAGCTATTTGTTCTATGCAGAAAAATAGTGTTTTCTTCCCTTTAACAATAGGGTTAATTGTAGAGTGCTTTTCTTATCAGTGGTCCCCATGACAACATATCCTTGACCACTTTGTATGATCATATGTGTTTATGGACATGTGCACCGAAGTACCATAATTTAATATACTGCGTGTGTAGACTTTAACCCATCAATGACCTGCCTTATAGCCTTAAAGAGCCCTGCTGTCCTGAGCAGGAGGTGAGTTGGCCTAGTGAGGTAACATCTTCAAACTTCTGTCCTATTCAGCCTCTCGGATATAACACCTCCAACTGTTTCCCCAGTTCCTGAAACTGGAGATATACTGTACTATCATTTTGAAAAAGGCTCATGCTGTCAGGGAATACTGTTGCCTTCAAAAGGTGTATTTAGTGTCCTACAATGTTTAAAGGTGAAGCTGGACCAGTAAAAAATCAAGACTTGGTCGGCACTCCATGAATCAGATGATGCCTGTAAAAAGGAGTGCACTGCAGCCCATTCTATCCTGCCAGACTTAAGTGTCCAATTCTAATCCAGAAAAAATTAACGAGTGTCCAGCAAATGCCACATCGTATGTCATGCGAGTGTGAGATTTTTTTCGCTACTAGCATCCGTATGACAACTGTATGTGTCTCGGACGAGTCCTGCCCCAGCAGCGGTCGTAGCACTCAGATCCGGGTGTCACTACTCATGGCTCGAGGGTCTCCGGACCCGGGGGTTCGGGGTCACGCTGAAACATGATGGGGGTTATTTACAGGGGAGTTAGATAGTTCGTGACGCCACCTGTAGTGTGCAGTAATAGGGAGTACCGCCGCTGCCGTTGGGTTACCCAGAGTGATGGAGTAGGGCAGCTAGAAGACGTTACTCTCCACGGGTAGGGAAAGGTCCCAGGACCCTGGATGGTGGGATGGATTGCAGCGGGAGCGCAGGCTCGCTGGTTGCAGGTGTTAATCAGGTACTCACTCAGAAGAAAAGCAGATGCTGACAACGTGGTAAACCAGGTCTCTGGGTGCCACTGCCCTCTTGGGGAGCTCGTCCGGGTCCCGTCCCCTGCAGCACTGCCTGGTGGTCTGTGGCCTGCCTCCGTGCACAGTATTTTAGAGTGTCCAGATGGCCCGTAAGCTTGGAGCTTTCCGGGCCCCGCTCCCTACTATGAGTAGCAGAGGAGCTTGCTCTCAGGAGCTCACGCTTGGGATTTCAGCCCTATCCCCCACGTTGCGCTAGTGCCCCCGATCTCTGAGCTTCGTGGGAACAGTCCATATAGGCCCTGTCCTCCACAGGTTAATTGCCGGGTTACTTGAAGCCTCTCCCTGACCTAGGGTCCATGTACCCCGACATGCCTTTGGTCCCAGCCCGACTATTGAACTGCGGCTGCTGGCTATCCTCCAAGACTATCCAAGCACCCAGTCCCAATCTCCCGCGACCGGGTCTCCGACTCCTCTGGGTCCTGACCATTGTCTGCGACCTAATCTGCTTCTCCCCTGGGAGCTCCAACTCCAAGCTTCCTCCGAGCTCCTCAAAGCTCGAGGGCTACCACTCAACTCTTTGTTCCACTGGAGCTGACTGACTTGTCACCTCCCACCTCCCTGCCTGACCCCTAGATGGGCAGCCCTATTCCAGCTTAGCAGCCCACTGGTGTGCCTGACAGGGTGTGGTGCGAAGTGTGACTAGAATTTGTAGATGTTGGTGGAGGCAGTACTGCAAGATGTGAACCCAGAACCATGGGGGTTGAGTTCTGCACTGGGAGATCAAGAGCGTGCAGTACCCTGTGACGACCTGACTAGTCCAGGGGCGTCACATATGTAATGCATATTTTTTCTCAGCAGCTATTATTCAACAATCATTTATATATTTAGTGTCATATGCTACAGAGTGACAGTGAATTCATGAATGGCATACCGATACTCTGTGCGACATTCATTTTTTTCTTGCACTAATTGACTTGCATTGATGAGTTTCAGCCATATTACGTTGTTAAGGGGGCCATAAATTTACAGTGATGCAATCTAATTATGCATCTACCTTAACCCCGTCTGCATCCAAATCATGAGTCATTTGTCAGTAGCATGCATACTATTCTTCCATGCAGACCAGAGAAATGTACACGGATCTGCATAGAAAATATGACTACCTTTATTGCGGAAGTTAAGACACATTTAAAGGAATCAGTTGGCTAGGAGCCAAGAATACGTAACACATCTCCTATTGGGTAACCGTAAAATAGCTTATTCTGTGATATGTATAATGTATTTCCTCATTTCTATTAAGCTATGTCAGCATGATTCACTTCTCACATGAAAGTCCAGACTGTCTGATGAGTTTTATGATGTCTGAATGCAGATATAGGTGTGGTACACAGTTCAAGCACTATCTTAAATCCTGGTTTTTGGATATCTTCATATAACTGTTAATACTCATAATAGTTCATAATCTTGTCCATAACAACGTGACCATACGTAGCATTCTGCAATTTCTTCCTGAGGCCAAATACAGCTGAGGAAGCAATCATAGATCAGTACTGACTCATTGAATAACATTGGTCAGTGCAATCCAATTTTTTTATCCCATTGCACTTGTCATATTGAGTGAACCCTACGGCTTTGGTTCCATATTCGATATGCTAATGACCCTCTGCTGTGAGTGTGAGCCAAGGTTCATGCGATCTTGTGATCTGATCATAGCTGTGGAGGAAAGAGAGAGGAAGCACTTTCTCTCTCTTCTCTGCTGCCTGTCTTTGAGTATGTGGCGCCCCTGACCTGGTCAGGCACCACTGAGTACTGCACCCATGCTGGGGACAGTACAATACAGGTAATCCAGAAGGCTGACAGGGGTGTGGTACACAGGCGCATAGTAATCAGCTCTCACACATGTACCCATGAGAGGACCCCTGGGGATCCCAGGAGGGGGAAAAGCCTTGACCTTCACTGGAATAGTGGAGGGGGCCAAAAGCCTCCATCTCCTCTCAAGGGGTGTGGTAAGAGAATCTGGTTGCTAGGTGGCGTAGGCAAGAACAGGAGAGGAGGGGCAGTGAGCCAGAGCAGTGCAGAGTCCAGGGAGCTCGAGTGAGGAGCAGATCCCGTGGGCTGCTGTAGTCTAACAGCGCCCGCGCAGTGGCTACTGACGGGGGAGAACGGTCAACTAGGAGTGCTACCCGAAATCCATCTTCAGCTAAAGAGAGAGCAACGGAGTGGGAAGTAAGGAGACTGCTAGAGAGTACCAGGCCCAAACGGGCGGCAGATCCCGAAGCGGAGATAGATCCAGCTTTCTTTTGCTAAACCTGCCGGTGTGGGGCCCTCAAAGCCCACACCACAACAACTAAAAGCCGCAGCCACGTAGCCACAGTTAGGGCCCACAGTTCACAGGAGGCAAGCAGCTGGAGTGATCTGGCCCAGGCAACAAGCAAACGGCAATCGAAGGGGAGAGAGGCTTCAGCAACTTCCCTGGGTGACCCCCATAGGGACTAAAAGTCGGGGTTACCCCAAACCACCAAGGGCTAAGGAAGGCGAGTTAGTAGTCACCCTCACAAGTCAGCCTGAAGGACACCTGGTTCCCACTTGGTTCATCCCAGCTACGCCCGGGTCACTCACCCTGCCATCAACTGTGAGTAAAAACCCTGAAAGACATCCTGCCTGTGTTGAGTCATTCTGCGCCTTGTAGTTCTACACATCTACACAGGGCCCTGGGGCTTGCCTCACTCTCAGGAGGCTATTACAACTAACTGCACCCACCATCAGCCCCAGGCGTCCCTCAACCTGCAGTGGCGGTCCCCCCCACTGACCGCAATACTGAGAGTGGCGTCACGACAAGAAGAAGATCTCCTACCTGTGACAGATCCAGCTACGTGGAGTCCCTGAAGGTAATGCACCGACACACCACCTGTGGGGCTTCACATCTGGCGTCACGAACAGGATAAGGACTAGACCTGTTCAGACAGGTGACCATGTGCCTGGGCGGTCCGCTTGAAAAATTGGAAGCGCCGCCATATTGCCACCATGAAAAGCGCGCTGAAAAACAACAGCAGCCCGCGCTGGAAGAAGTTACCGCCCACGAAGAGGTGTGGCTACCCAGAGATCCCCTGCAGAGTTCTGACCTCGCTTGTGAAGAGAGCGGAGGCGTTCAGAGACGTCGGGACAGAAAGGAAGCCACAAGCCTGCTGCTGGAAGAGGAGCTGCTGAAAGAGGCAGAGCAGAAACTGAACAGCTTGCTATCAGAGGCAACGGCGAGTCCACAGCTGGAGAGTCGTGCAGAAGAGGGCGCAGAAGAAATGGCGTCTGACCGCAGAAATCCAGAACCGGGCTCCGCTGCCTGGTGGTATCGGGAGCTGGCCCAGTTCTGCGACCGACTGGAGACCCGGGTTGTGGAGCAGATCCGGGAAGAACGAATGGAAATGCTGGAGATGACCGCGGCGGTTCGGGCCTATGAAAGGAGAGCCGCGCGCCGAGTGCCAGACAGGACGGCGATGACGCAGACCCCGATGCTGCCACCGGTGGGTGAGTCAAGTGATGCCCCGGCCAGCGCAAGTGCCCCGACCCCTGCTGCCACGCCCGCGGTCCCCGAAGAGGCGTCCGGTGCGGCGACGCTGAAGCAGGCCGCAGCCACGCCAGGTGCGGCCTTCCAAGCCCCAGCGGCCGCAGCGATGCCCTGCTCGGCCCACCAAGACCCGGTCCCTGCAGCAACGCCCAGTCCGGCCCGCAAAGAACCGGCTGCCACCGCGACCCTCATCCGCGTCGCAGGCGTAACGCTGACTCAGGCCGCCGCCCTGCTAGGCCCGGCCCGCCGAGACCCCACCGCCGCAGCAACGCTCGTCCGCGCCGCAAGTGAGGTGCTGAACCAGGCCGCAGCCACGCCAGGCGCGGCCCGCCAAGCCCAGACTGCTGCAGCGACGTCCAGCCCAGCCTGCACAGATCCCATCGCAGCTGCGACGCCGATCCAGGCCGCCGCCATCCAGGGCGCGGCCCGCCAAGACCAGGCCGCCGCCATCCAGGGCGCGGCCCGCCAAGACCAGGCCGCCGCCATGCCGGGCGCGGCCCGCCAAGACCAGGCCGCCGCCATGCCAGGCCCGGCCCGCCAAGACCAGGCCGCCGCCATGCCAGGCGCGGCCCGCCAAGAAGAGATTACCTCATCATTTACCCCGGCCTGCAAGGCCAGAGCAGACACCGCTCCCCAGTCCAAAGAGGTCCCTGCTAGGAAGACCCTGATAGGAGAGGACCCCGAATACTGGCAGCTGAAGGCTGACCTGGAGGCCAAGTTCCCACAGGAGATGGTGGACAGATACATGCTCCCTCCGCACACCCCCAAGAGGATTCCAGCAACCCCTGCAGCAACCACGCCAAAGAGTTCCCTGCCTGAGCCTGCTGAAGAAAGCCCATCCCCAGCACTGCCACCAAAGGAGTGCCAAGAAGAACTAAGGGGGAGAGGAGGCCAGGAAGCTGAGGAGCCGACTCTGGAGCCACCAGCAGTGGATCTATATTCAGAGCCGGAGATGTTGCCCTATTCCCGTTGGGATGAGGAAGACCTGACACCGTCCGCTGACGAAGATCTGCCTAAAAGTCTCACCTGGGAGCTTGCAAGCTGTACCACACAGAGTTCAGGCCGCAAGACAAGGCGTCGCAACAGAACAACGCTGTCCCTTGCACCGCCATCCCCAGAGCAGAGAGAAGTCACGGCCAGAGACCTACAAGAAAAACGGTTCCTGAGAAGGTCCAAAGCCCAGGTCAGAGGACCCCTTTGCAGAGGAGTAGTGGAGGACTTCAGCCTCAAGTCAGGATACGGGTTCATCGTAGCACCTGGTATGAAAGAGGGCATTTTCGTTAATAGGAGGGATGTGAGAGCCCACTTGCCCAGAGGACACCCTGGCAGAAACTTAAAAATGGGAGACTCAGTACAGTTCACTATGCATCAGGGAGAAAGAGGCTGGTACGCGCTAGATGTAGTACCATGTCCCAAAGAAGAAAGAAAAGACAGAGATAAAGAAACAGATGCAGCAAAGGAAACAGATGAAGATCAAGAAAGAAAAGACAAGGAACCTACAGATGAGACTACCTCAGACGACGATAAAGAGCAAGAAAGCAGCAGGTGCCGCAGCCCAACAGGCCAAAGCCCTGGTATGGAGGAGTAAAGGAAAGTAAGAAGTCAGCAGTTAGAAAGTTAAAGTTTTGAAAAGTTTGTTTTGCAACGTTTACGTTTAAGCATGTGCCCACAAAAACTATTGTGAGAAAACCATAAACCTTAAGGCTATGAACTGGCTATAGCCACAAACTCTCGCAGTGTAAATAGTTACACCAGAGGGCACCACCGCCACCAGAGTCAGCCTGTTTAGGGGCTTGGCTCGTCTGCAACCAGGAGGAGCCCGTCCGTATATAGGGCCTTGGCTCACCTGCGACCAGAGAGCATGCCTGTTTATGGGGCCTGGCTCTCCACCACAAAGAGGGTACCTGGTCAGCACCAACTGTGGAGGCCGCCTCTGCATCCTGCCAGAAGAGGCTGAAGGCGCGGATCCACCAGGCCAGGTATGCCCTGAAACCACCAGCCCATGTAAGCCGCCTCTACATCCTGCCAGAAGTGGCTGAAGCCGCGGCCAACGTGAAAGGGTTTTTGGGTGGGTTAACGGACTTGTGGGTGGAGGGTGGTGATGTATGGTACCTGGTGCTTTTAAAAAAAATGTTTTACATGTTTTAATGTTTTATGCATTTCAAAATGTTGTCTTGCAGCCCGAGGACGTGCTGGTGATAACTAAGGGGGAATGTGGCGCCCCTGACCTGGTCAGGCACCACTGAGTACTGCACCCATGCTGGGGACAGTACAATACAGGTAATCCAGAAGGCTGACAGGGGTGTGGTACACAGGCGCATAGTAATCAGCTCTCACACATGTACCCATGAGAGGACCCCTGGGGATCCCAGGAGGGGGAAAAGCCTTGACCTTCACTGGAATAGTGGAGGGGGCCAAAAGCCTCCATCTCCTCTCAAGGGGTGTGGTAAGAGAATCTGGTTGCTAGGTGGCGTAGGCAAGAACAGGAGAGGAGGGGCAGTGAGCCAGAGCAGTGCAGAGTCCAGGGAGCTCGAGTGAGGAGCAGATCCCGTGGGCTGCTGTAGTCTAACAGCGCCCGCGCAGTGGCTACTGACGGGGGAGAACGGTCAACTAGGAGTGCTACCCGAAATCCATCTTCAGCTAAAGAGAGAGCAACGGAGTGGGAAGTAAGGAGACTGCTAGAGAGTACCAGGCCCAAACGGGCGGCAGATCCCGAAGCGGAGATAGATCCAGCTTTCTTTTGCTAAACCTGCCGGTGTGGGGCCCTCAAAGCCCACACCACAACAACTAAAAGCCGCAGCCACGTAGCCACAGTTAGGGCCCACAGTTCACAGGAGGCAAGCAGCTGGAGTGATCTGGCCCAGGCAACAAGCAAACGGCAATCGAAGGGGAGAGAGGCTTCAGCAACTTCCCTGGGTGACCCCCATAGGGACTAAAAGTCGGGGTTACCCCAAACCACCAAGGGCTAAGGAAGGCGAGTTAGTAGTCACCCTCACAAGTCAGCCTGAAGGACACCTGGTTCCCACTTGGTTCATCCCAGCTACGCCCGGGTCACTCACCCTGCCATCAACTGTGAGTAAAAACCCTGAAAGACATCCTGCCTGTGTTGAGTCATTCTGCGCCTTGTAGTTCTACACATCTACACAGGGCCCTGGGGCTTGCCTCACTCTCAGGAGGCTATTACAACTAACTGCACCCACCATCAGCCCCAGGCGTCCCTCAACCTGCAGTGGCGGTCCCCCCCACTGACCGCAATACTGAGAGTGGCGTCACGACAAGAAGAAGATCTCCTACCTGTGACAGATCCAGCTACGTGGAGTCCCTGAAGGTAATGCACCGACACACCACCTGTGGGGCTTCACACGTACATCACACTGCGGTCAGATGACATGTGAGTGCAGTGCAATATTTCACACACACACACACACCCATAGACATGTATGGGTGTGTGTGAGCCAAGACTCGCTGCCAAATGCAGCATGCTGTGATTCTTTTCTCATGGCATGAGAAATCAATCGCAAATAGACACTGCCCCACAGTTTTGCACTTTAGTAAGAGCAATCCGATGTGTTATTGAATTTCACTTGCCCTTCCAAAACACAAGTGGAAACGAGGACTAAAGCCTGCTTTACACCTTACAATTAGGTGTGCGATCTCGTATGCGATGTGACACGCCCAGGTCGCATATGCGATTGAATGAGATTGCACGTAGGTCGTTCATTTGCTGTCACACGAGCGTTAGTAGTCTATGTTAAATTGATCAATTTTGTGTGCGATCCTTTAGATCATGTGTTCTGTGACGTATGCATTGGGCACCCTTTTTTTTTTTTCATTTATTGACTTGACAAGCGTGTGTAATGTGTAGGGATGCGTTTTACTATGTCATCTGCCATTCTGCTCTGCTACATGGCCGCTGACAGCAGACATAGACAGCCATGTAGCAGCAGTGAATGGTAGTTGACAGCAGACACAGAAAGAGCCGCACGATCAGAATGAACTCGGGTGAACTTCACCCGACTTCATTGTCATGCTGCGGCTCTGTCTGTGCCGCGTCCTGATTAGCGGTCACCAGTGAAGGACTCACCGGTGACGGCTAAACTCCTGAGTAACTGAATTGAGCAGCCCTCTCTCATATACTCACCGATCCCCGATTTCCGGCGCTGCACGGCATTCACACTGCTCCGGCGACTTTTACTGTTTTGAAAAAGCCGGCCGCCCATTAAACAATCTCGTATTCCCTGCTTACCCCGCCCACCGGCGCCTATAATTGGTTACAGTGAGACACGCCCCACACGCTGAGTGACAGGTGTCACACTGCACCCAATCACAGCAGCCGGTGGGCGTGTCTATACTGTGTAGTGAAATAAATAATTAAATAATTAAAAAAAAAAGCGTGCTGTCCCCCCTAATTTTAAAACCAGCCAGATAAAGCCATAAGGCTGAAGGCTGGTATTCTCAGGATGGGGAGCTCCACGTTATGGGGAGCCCCCCAGCCTAACAATATCAGCCAACAGCCGCCCAGAATTGCCGCATGCATTAGATGCGACAGTTCTGGGACTGTACCCGGCTCTTCCCAATTTGCCCTGGTGCGTTGGCAAATCGGGGTAATAAGGAGTTAATGGCAGCCCATAGCTGCCACTAAATCCTAGATTAATCATGTCAGGCGTCTCCCCGAGATACCTTCCATGATTAATCTGTAAGTGACAGTAAATAAACACACACACCCGAAAAAATCATTTATTAGAAATAAAAAACACAAACATATACCCTGGTTAACCACTTTAATCAGCCCCAAAAAGCCCTCCATGTCCGGCGGAAGCCAGGATGCTCCAGCGTCGCATCCAGCGTTGCTGCATGGAGGTGACCGGAGCTGCAGCAGACACACCGCCGCTCCGGTCACCTCCACGCAGCAACTGAGGTGAGTAGCGCGATCAGCTGAGCTGTCACTGAGGTTACCCGCGGCCACCGCTGCATCCACCGCTGGATCCAGTGACAGCGGGTAACCTCAGTGACAGCTCAGCTGATCGCGCGGCTGTCTTCATTAGCTGTGTGGAGGTGACCGGAGCGGCTGTGTCTGCTTCAGCTCCGGTCACCTCCATGCAGCAGCGCTGGAAGCGACGCTGGAGCATCCTGGATTACGCCGGACATGGAGGGCTCTTTGGGGCTGATTAAAGTGGTTAACCAGGGTATATGTTTGTGTTTTTTATTTCAAATAAATGATTTTTTTTTTGGGTGTGTGTGTTTATTTACTGTAATTTACAGATTAATCATGGAAGGTGTCTCATAGACGCTTAACATGATTAATCTAAGACTTATTGGCAGCTATGGGCTGCCAATAACTCCTTATTACCCCGATTTGCCAACGCACCAGGGCAAATCGGGAAGAGCCGGGTACAGTCCCAGAACTGTCGCATATAATGTATGCGGCAATTCTGGGCGGCTGTTGGCTGATATTGTTAGGCTGAGGGGCTCCCCATAATGGGCGGCCGGCTTTTTCAAAACAGTAAAAGCCGCCGGAGCAGTGTGAACGCCGTGCAGCGCCGCGCCGGTGATCGGGGATCGGTGAGTATGAGAGAGGGGGTAAGAGGGATAGACTGACATGTACAGAGAGAGAGGGACAGAGATAGTGACCGACTGACAGAGATTAGTGCATGACAGACATTGTGAGGCGCTTCAGAACGCAGCTTTTCAGCTGCGCTCTGAAGCGGACCTTTTTTAAACTGCGGTGCAGAGCGCACACCTGCGCACATAGCATCAGACACCAAAATCGTATGAGGGATGTCACAAGTTTCAATTGACTAGGTTCGTGCAACAAAACGTCCAATGTATGAGGAATAAACGACGTGTATGCGATCACCGTATTTGCGTTCAATCTTGATCGCACGTAGGTGTCACACGCAAATACGTCACGAACGATGCCGGATGTGCGTCACTTACAACTTGACCCCGACGACGGATTGAAAGATTTATTGAAGTGTGTAAAGCAGGCATAAGAGTGACAGTGGACAGATCTAGAGGACAGCATTGGAATTTGCAGAGTAAAGTTACTACAGAGACATCCTGCAGCCTAAAGGGCACTTTACACACAGCGACATCGCTAGCGATGTCGCTGGTAAAAGCACCCACCCCCGTCAGTTGTGCGTCACGGGCAAATCACTGCCCATGGCGCACAACATCGCTAACACCCGTCACACATACTTACCTGCCTAGCAACGTCGCTGTGGCCGGCGAACCGCCTCCTTTCTAAAGGGGCGGTTCATTCGGCGTCACAGCGGCGTCACTAAGCGTCACCCAATAGAAGCGGAGAGGCGGAGATGAGCAGGCCGAACATCCCGCCCACCTCCTTCCTTCCTCATTGCGGGCAGCCGCAGGTATGGTGATGTTCCTCGTTCCTGCGGTGTCACACATAGCGATGTGTGCTGCCGCAGGAACGACGAACAATCTGCGTTCCTGCAACAGCAATGATATTCGGGAAAGGAACGACGTATCAATGATCAATGATTAGATAAGAAATTTTGATCGTTTCACACACAACGACGTCACTAACGAGGCCGGATGTGCATCACGAATTCCATGACCTCAACGACATCTCGTTAGCAATGTTGTTGCGTGTAAAGCCCGCTTAAGTCTATATACCAATTTCTGTATAGAAGATGCCACAATTTATTACGTGACCCAAGCAATCAGCAAAGACAACATAGTACTAAGGTAAAAGAAAAATCCTGACATCTTTATCAAGTTGTGAAATTATTTTCTATTTAGAAACATGAAGAACCTCTTTAATGGACTAGGTTGCGAAACTTGACTTAGTGTATAATGCTGCATCACTAAACATGTTAACTAAATACAGTCATATGAAAAAGTTTGGGCACCCCTATTAATGTTGACCTTTTTTCTTTATAACAATTTGGGTTTTTGCAACAGTTATTTCAGTTTCATATATCTAAAAACTGATGGACTGAGTAATATTTCTGGATTGAAATGAGGTTTATTGTACTAACAGAAAATGTGCAATCCGCATCTAAACAAAATTTGAGTGGTGCAAAAGTATGGGCACCTCAACATAAAAGTGACATCAATATTTTGTAGATCCTCCTTTTGCAAAAATCACAGCCTCTAGTCGCTTCCTGTAGCTTTTAATAAGTTCCTGGATCCTGGATGAAGGTATATTTGACCATTCCTGTTTACAAAACAATTCCAGTTCAGTTAAGTTTGATGGTCGCCGAGCATGGACAGCCCGCTTCAAATCATCCCACAGATGTTCAATGATATTCAGGTCTGGGGACTGGGATGGCCATTCCAGAACATTGTAATTGTTCCTCTGCATGAATGTCTGAGTAGATTTGGAGCGGTGTTTTGGATCATTGTCTTGCTGAAATATCCATCCCCTGCGTAACTTCAACTTCGTCACTGATTCTTGCACATTATTGTCAAGAATCTGCTGATACTGAGTTGAATCCATGCGACCCTCAACTTTAACAAGATTCCCGGTGCCGGCATTGGCCACACAGCCCCAAAGCATGATGGAACCTCCACCAAATTTTACTGTGGGTAGCAAGTGCTTTTCTTGGAATGCTGTTTTTTTGCCTCCATGCATAACGCCTTATTGTATGACCAAACAACTCAATCTTTGTTTCATCAATCCACATGACCTTCTTCCAAAATGTAACTGGTTTGTCCAAATGTGCTTTTGCATACCTCAAGCGACTCTGTGGCGTGCTTGCAGAAACGGCTTCTTTCGCATCACTCTCCCATACAGCTTTTCCTTGTGCAACGTGCACTGTATTGTTGACCGATGCACAGTGACACCATCTGCAGCAAGATGAAGCTGCAGGTCTTTGGAGGTGGTCTGTGGATTGTCCTTGACTGTTCTCACCATTCTTCTTCTCTGCCTTTCTGATATTTTTCTTGGCCTGCCACTTCTGGGCTTAACAAGAACTGTACCTGTGTTCTTCCATTTCCTTACTATGTTCCTCACAGTGGAAACTGACAGTTTAAATCTCTGAGACAACTTTTTGTATCCTTCCCCTGAACAACTATATTGAATAATCTTTGTTTTCAGATCATTTGAGAGTTGTTTTGAGGAGCCCATGATGCCACTCTTCATAGGAGATTCAAATAGGAGAACAACTTGCAAGTGTCCACCTTAAATACCTTTTCTCATAATTGGATACACCTGCCTATGAAGTTCAAAGCTCAATGAGGTTACAAAACCAATTTAGTGCTTTAGTAAGTCAGTAAAAAGTAGTTAGGAGTGTTCAATTCAAGAAATTGATAAGGGTGCCCATACTTTTGCACCGGTCAAATTTTGTTTAAATGCGGATTGTACATTTTCTGTAAGTACAATAAACCTCATTTCAATCCAGAAATATTACTGAGTCCATCAGTTATTAGATATATGAAACTGAAAAAGCTGTTGCAAAAGCCCAAATTGTTATAAAGAAAAAAGATTAACATTAATAGGGGTGCCCAAACTTTTTCATATGACTGTAGAAACCAATAACAGTACTGTTGTTACTTTCTTGACCCATGATTACTGGAACATTCAAAATTATGTTCCAAAAAGAAGTATTACTTAGAGGAATAATAAAGCAATAACAGGTAACAACTCAAGTGGTTAGGTTATGCTTTTCTACAACACCACAACTTATAATATCCTTTTGTCTAGGCAGACGGAGCTGTCACAATAGCTCAGCAGGTGCCTTTGTTTGGACGGTTGCAGCATGACATTATTCACTAATTTGAGTTTGGATTATGAGCACCTAATAAAGGAAATTAAGCGAGAAGTGTTTAATTCTTTTTAAACATTTTTTACAGCTTGACCTTCTTGCCTTCTAGAACTTGGCAATGAAATCTCAAATTTTAATGAGAAGCTGTCTCAAATAAAACCCATGACATGAAGATGTATTTAATAGAAAATAATGTAAATGAATGATTAAACACAACACACAACACTTTCTTTGATCACAGCAACTTTTAATTCAATGACCTGATCAGAAAATTATAATCAGGCAACAGAGCTTCAACAGAAAGGTGAATTGGGCCTCATGTATAACAACTACGGCAGATAAATAGTAGCATAATTACCAGAGGAAACCAGTCAGATTAAAGCTGTTCTTTATCCAGTGCACTGTAGAAAATCAAAGCATTAACTTGACTGATGTGAATTCCACATTTTATCTCCACAAATTTTAATAAGTAAATGAGTAAGAGCAGAAGATGGTAAAACGTGCCAACTGACCATAAAAATCTATCTACACTTTTTCATGTTGTTTTGTAGGCCCCAATCCTCTACTAAAGTAAAGATACCATAGAATACAGTGCTTCCATACTGATTACTAGCATAAAAAGATAGCGGCACTAAGTGCAGTCCAATTTCTGTAGCCCCAAATTTATTTTTCACCACATCTTCAAATAAAGCAAAAAAAGCAGGATCCAAACTGATAGGACACCCTCTCGGCCTTCTAACATCTCGGCTATTTTGCTCTAGTAGTCAGGAAGGGTCACAGCACTCTGGTCCCACCAATTTGACATTACTCTAGCAATAGACTGCCAATGACTATGCTGAGATAACCACCATAGAGCTTCATGCACAATTTTGTGTTTTGGGGAGGTACTGTACCTTCATGAGGCACTACTGCCATTGATAAATGTGCTAAAGATAATGGAGTCTGATTCTCCTAAATAATTTTTTAACATATTTCTAGCATAACTACAATAGAAAATGATATTGTGGAACCAACCGTAAAAACTGCAAACACTTTATTCGCCTTTTACATATTTCCCCATTGAAATTATTAAATACAAAACCTATCAGGGTCCTCAATAGCAGATGTCCCTGAGGTAAACTAATGCAAAAAACTTACAAAGAAGGCAGGGACTAGATAAAAAATACATATAACCTTTATTCAATAACAATCAATCAAAAATATCCATACAATATAATTAAACTCCTTTAAGGAGTGAAGGGTAAATGAGATACAGAGACAGTAAAAGGGGCTCATATCATGAGTTATCCCTCTATATGTCCTAGAAGCATTGTGTGATTACTATTATTGCACTCCGCCCTAATATTGCACATATATATTAGCAAAAAAGCTGTAGTAGAGGACAATACCTACAGTAGTACACTATATAATAGAATATATGAACACATAAAGGTATAAATCAGTCCAAATTAGCCCCAATAAATTGTAATCAGTTATTGGACATTGTATATACTGTACCTAAATAAATGGTCTTAAATGCAGATGACCCTAATGGCAGACAAAAATATAGTATCTGTCTATTATGATACCAAGCACAGATAAAGTATAAAGCTACAGGCTGCAGCCCCCAGCTGGCTGTGTATCAAAATAAAAGGAACCGCATACGTTTTGCTTTGTTTTTTTTGTTATTTTTTTAAAATTATTTAAATAAATAATTAATTGCCGTGATTTTTATACCCAGCCATGATAAACCCGACAGCTGGGTGCTAGTATTGTCAGGCTGGGGAGTCCCATGGATATTGACCCCCCAGCCTAAAAATAGCAGTCTGCGACCATTAAATGCAACAATTCCAGAACTTAACCCAGCTCATCCATACTGACCTGATGCGGTGACAATCACCGTAATAAGTGGTTAATAACAGCTCACATTTACCCTAAGGCCAAGATTAGTAAGTGAAAAGAAATGAACACAAACACCAAAATATCCTTTATTTGAAATAAAATACAAAAAACCCCTCCCTCTTTCACCCTTTTATTAACCCCCAAACACCCAGGTCTGATGTAATACACATAAGGTACCATGACGATTACAGCTTTGCTACATCTGAAGTGACAGCGCGCAGACATAGAACATGACTGTCAACTGTGAGCTTCAGGCAAAGACTGAGCCACGCGATGAGCGGTGACATCACTCGGATTATTTGCGGTCACAGGTGGAGGTTCCTACTGCCTACTGAACAAGAGATTACACATCTTCTCAATATTGCACTTCACCACTTGTGCACTCGACCCCATCCCATCACACTTCCTCCCCAACCTCACCGCTATGCTTATCCCAGCCTTAACTCACTCTTTGACAACCTATAATCCAGCTTCCATCCACATCACTCTACTGAAATTGCCCTGACCAAATTTGCAAATTACTTACTGTCAGAGCTAACAGACAGTTCTCTACACTCCTCCTTCTAGACCGGTCCTCAGCCTTTGACACTGTCGACCACTCTCTCCGACTATAGATCCTCTCTTCCAATCTTCTCATACCTTTCCAACTGCACTTTTAATGTCTCCCACTCCCATACAACCTCTTCATTCTGCGCCCTCTGTGTTGGTGTCCCTCAAGGCTCTGTCCTGGGACCCTTACTCTTCTTCAGCTATACCTTTGGCCTGGGACAAGTCATAAAGTCCCATGGCATTCAGTACCACCTATATGCTGATGACACTCAGATCTACCTCACTGGCACAGATGTCACCTCTCTGCTGTCCAGAATCCCGGAGTGTCTATCAGCCATATCCTCCTCCTTGTCCTCTTGCTTCTTAAAACTCAATGTGGACAAAACTGAACTATTCATCTTTCTTCCATCTCACCTATGTTCCCTAACTGATCTATCTATTACAATAAATAACATCACGATCTAACCAGTACCCAAATTTCACTGCCTTAGAGCAACACTTGACACTGGCTTGTCCTTCATACCATATATCCAATCTCTCACCACCTACAGCCATCTCCAATTCAAAATAATTTTCAGATTCCGTCATTTCCTCATCTCCTAATCTACGAAAATGCTAGTGCATGGCCTAATAATCTCCCACCTCCATTACTACAACAACCTCCTCTTTGAACTCCCTGCTAACACTCTCACACCTTTCCAGTCCATCCTTAACTCTGCTGCCGGACTGATCCACCTTACTCCTCGCTACTCCACCGCTTCGCCTTTATGCAAATCCCTTAATTGGCTCCTAATGTTCCACCGTATCCAATTCAAACTTCTAACACTGACCTACACAGCCATCCATAATCTGTCTCATCCGTATATCTCCAAACTAATCTCCCGTCGATATACTCAACACGTAATCTCCCAAGATATCCTTTAATCCTCCAGAATTATCTGTTCCTCACCCAACCACCTCCAAGACTTCTCCTGAGTACCTCTCCACACGTCAGATTATCTGCTATACTTGCAAGCTTCAAACGGAATTTGAAGACCCATCTGTTCAAAAATGCCTACAGTCTCCAATGACCCTGTTGAATCACCACTGCCGGAATTGCTGCCTCACCACTGCCGGAGCTGCTGCCTCATTACCACCCCACCTACTGTCTCCTCCCCACTATTCTATAAAATGTAAGCCCGCAAGGGCAGGGCCCTCTATCCTCTATACCAGTCTGTCTACTGTAACTTGTATATGTATTTCATATATGTATTTCATAACCTCTTCTCATGTACAGCACAATGGAATCATTGGTGCCCTATAAAGAAATATTAATAATAATAATTTATACAGAGCACATACACACACACGTCTTCCCATATACATACTACAAAGACTCCCTACATTCTAGGCTCCATCACACATACACAGAGACACACAGCCATACACACTCACACCCGTCCATTCATATCATTAAGCTGTTTGTGTCATACAGGACGGGTCCTCTATTAGAGACGCTGTTTGTAACCACTCATACCATTAACAAGAGATGGGGATTCTGAACACAGGACTCCTGTTTTAATTAAGGATGACCTCAACAATGTTTAAAAAAATAGATTTTACAAACTGTAGCGTCAGTAAGAAAAACATTCTCGCAGGATCATCTACTTAAATGTAATTTTTAACAAAAAGCTTCTATATTCTTCATACCACAGTCTATTTTGGCACAAAAAAAGTTAAATTTGAATTATTAAGCACCATCCTTGCGTTCCAAAATCCCTATGACAACACTTCATGTCTTGTGTTATGGGATTGTAAGGGTGGTTACTAAGTGGAAATGTTGCACTTAATGTGTTGTAAGTTTTGCTTGCCTGACAACTGTCTATAAATTTAGGAATTAAGAGGTACCCTAACCATAATTACATTTTATAGATATGCTCATTTTTTTGGTTTGTTAGTAAACCCATCCTGAACGTTCGAAGAGTGAAGCCGGCAGGGAGCTCTCGTGCTGCTATTATATGGCGAGTACAAGGATTTTAACCCTTTCAACACCGGGGTTTTTTTTTCTGTGTTTTTTTTTTTTTGTTTTTGTTTTTTCCTCCCCTTCTTCCAAGAGCCATAACGTTTTTATTTTTCCTTCCACACAGCAATATAAGAGCTTGTTTTTTTTAACATGGGGGCCCTCAAGGGAGTGGAGGTACTGGGCAATTCTCTAGTTAACCCCCCTACCGCCAGCCCTGCTTTCAGTCAATCATTTTTCTTTATACAATAATTGATGTTTCCATAACAACATATCAACTATGTTGGTTCTATAATGATCCTACTGTGCTTAATCATATCATCTCCTTACACAAGCAATACTGCAAGTACTAGATGGTAACCAAGCAGATATTCCATTAACGTGTTTTTCAGTGTAGGGAATAATGAGGTAAACCTTTCTCTCACATGATCTCATCGTCAATGTAATTTCTACCAACATACTGCTCCCATTATTGATAATGAATCATTCACAATATATGACTAAAGAGATTTTCCTTACATTTCCTAATGATATTCACATTAATTTAAATTGAAACAGCATCAAAATGACTAAGGATCCAGTCCAATTGATATGTAGTTGTTAATATCTAACCCCCGGCTAAGATTAATCATCTACAGAGCTTCCATGAATATTTTCAATGGAAAAATAAAAAAGCTTAAAATAATGATATTTCTTGGATTGCTAATTGGTTCCCTTTAAATGAATCTCTTCTAGAGTTCAGAAATGAAGATTGAATTGCTTTTCCAAATGCAAGTTTGAAAGTAATGGCCTTTGTTCATAAAATTGTTCATACTACAAGTGTGAATATTGTTAATGTCATTAGCAACCAAAATAAGTTATAATAATAATAATCATTCACTTACAACATACTAACGTTTTGTAGATGTTGTCCCTGGTGGGATTTGAACCCAGGACCCACCTCAATCATGTCTGAGATCCCACCATATAAATTAGATAGCTGTTGGATGAAGGCTAGTTTGGTCCCTCATTCAGCCGGCATCTCCTTGCCCTACTGTTCATGCACAGGAGTGCTCGCTCTGCAAGAGCCTCCTTTGTTCTCGGAGAGCTGATGCCATATGTGGTGGTGGCTTGTCTCTTATAGAATAAAAGGATTAGGACTTCAAAATCAGATATACCGAGTCCTTATCTCCCCTGACATCATCTTATGCGGCCATCATACTGTAGGCCAAAAGTGTGGGGGTCTTTAAAAATTTCATTGGTTAATATGGTATGTTCAACACTTGTTAGATCTATTTTTATGCTTGAAGACCACGGCCCTGATTCATCAAAGCAATTTCACCAGAATTCAGGCATAAATTGCTTTTAAAAGCAAAAAAAGTTTAGCGTAACTCAGAGTTCTGCCAAAATTCAGTGATTTTCGGCGTTTCCACGCGAGTTTCTCCCAGCTCCGCCGAAATGGATGGAAGTGGAATGTAATAGGGTGAAGCATCGGTGTGACCCCTCACCTCATTGGATACATGACAAGGGGTACCTTACACCAAAAAGCTTACTCCAGTAATGGACTGGAGTAAGATTTTGTGGCGCAGTGCACAGAGGTGCACGCCACTTGTCAAACACGCCTGATTCATAAAACTGGAATCAGAAACATCTGACTCCAACATAGTCTTGATGAATCGGGGCACATATTTATCAAGGCATAAAAGAAAGCTCTACCTACAGCAATGATCTACCATATATCATCATAGTTTTCAAGATACCATCTGTGGCCAGAATTGAGACAAAATAGAGCACTAAAACCACTTGTGTTCTGCTCAGAGATTTTCGGACCCTGGTTGCCTTTCAGAGTACAACACTACACTTCTTAGAAGCTAATTCTTAGATAACGGCTGAACTTTAATTTTAAATAATGGATCATTTAACTAGAAAAACAGCAAACTATGTCCAAAGCTTTTAATTATCCTATACAGACTTTGACAGTAAGAAAACAAAGTAGCTCATAGAATGGAAGAACATATTCAGACCAGGGAATATGACAAGGCGCTTGAGTATCTCCTCAAGAGATCAATTAGTCCTCACTCACATCTCGTTGGAGATAGTTGAGTTAATACTTTTGGAGTTTTTTGTTTTGTTTTTTCTTCTTTACAGAACAAATGTGGAATTGTATGCAAAAATGTATTCAGCAGAGTTGTATTTGTCTACCATTGATATAGTAGGAATAAACCATTTTGACATCTTTTCTCAACCACCCACTGACTTTCGACCACAAAAGGTGCAGGTCCTGAATCTGTTTTTTGAAATCTGGCAGTCCTGGCTCAGGTGTCCAACTGCTTGTTTTGTTCTTTTACCATCTACCTAGCACCCAATGAGTGCTATATAGTAAACTGAAGCATTGGTAATGCAAATGTTTCTATAGAGCTTGTTGTCTCACTGGCATAGCAGTACTGCGAGTTCTTCTGTCACAATAATGGACATTTTTTTCTAAAACTGGGTTCCTTGTCCCCCAGGGATATTTTATTACCTCTTTGGGGATATACTATATAACAATGTAAAAAAAAAAGAAAACATGTAAAAAAAAATATTAAAAAGGAATCCTAAAAATAAAAAATAGTATATATTTAGCCCAAAAAATCCCCAAAAAACTATTTTTTAGTGTACATAGATTCGATAAAAGTGAATCTGTCAGCAGGTTTACTTTCATCATCTTACATCTTACCATGATGCATGGACAGACCCTGATTCCAGTGATGTATCACTTAGTTTACTAGGTGAAGCAGTTATGACATAGTCACAGTTTTCTGTGCTGCAGACTTTGTAGAGCTCAGTTGTATAACTCTGCCCACACCACAGTTTTTTGTGTACATTGTATAGTAGGGGAATTTCACACTTGCGTTCAGCGCAGTCCGTCACTATGGAGAATAGCGCAGTCCGTTAACGCACTGCGCAATTCTCCATAGACTTGTATGGACGACGCACTGTAGCGCAAGTGTCAGCGTTGCATCCACTGGACAATGCAGCGTCGTTATTTTGACGCTGCGCCAGGCGGAAGGAAAGCAGCATGTAACGTTTTTTTGAGCGGTGGAAACCTTTATTTTTCACTGCGCATGCTCATTTTTTTTTTTTATTTTTTGAAATCACAGAAACTTTATTTTGTCTCTCGGTGGCCAAACGTTCAGCTGAGCGCCCGGCCGCCGGCATGTGAGAGCTCTCAGCTGAGCGCCCGGCCACCGGGTGATCAGATGATCGTTCACAATAGTCTGCTGCCGATAAAACTGTAAAGAAGAAGAAAAAAAAATAATAATAATAAAAAAAAAAGCTTTCCGTTGTTTTGTACGATCCGTTGCATCCGTTGTGCCATTATATGCAACGCATCCGTTGCATCCGTCACACAATGCAATACAACAGATGCCGTTCAACGCAAGTGTGAAAGAAGCCTAAGCAGAGTTGCTGATTAGTGCTGGGGTGTGGTTGGAGTAAAAGCCACAAGGTTAATTGTCCTATAGTGATAATCTCCCGCTGATAAAACACTCTATTGAAACGTCAAAACCCATAAGTACCTTCAAACAAAGAAGAAAAATGATAATATTTCTCCCAAATAAAATAAAATCTAATTTTGGAAAAAAATAGTTATGGGTAAAGGGATTAAGATATTGTTTGCTTCTTTTATAATTATGGCCTTTCCTAAAGATGGGTCATTAATGCCAGACTGGATGTGATGAGATGTGGAGCTGCATAGTGCATAGTGGCGGGGGCCAGCTACTGCACATCCGTCCCTATTGAAATGATCAGGAGTAGATCTTCAGTACCACACAGTGGACACTATGCAGCTGGCAGAGCTGAGCTATTCTACCCTACAACTGTACAATGGAGGTGTCGCGGGCGGAGGAGGGGACGCTGCGCTGACCCACTGCTCGGGTCCGGCTGCTGCTGCTGCTCGGTGGTGGCTCGAGCGGTGGGCAGGATCACGGGGACTTGAGCGGCGTTCCTCGCCCGTGAGTGAAAGAGGGTGGAGGTGGGGATATTGTCCGTGACGCCACCCACGGTTGTGGTGAGGTTGTGACACCACCGCTGCTCTGGACGGGGATCACGGGAGCGATGACAGGGAGCAGCTTGGATGTTGGTTCTCCCCTCCGTGGGTAGGGGGGGTTGGTTGTCCCAGGCCCCGGTGAAGGTTAGGGATGACAGGCGGGTTACGGGGCCTAGTGAGGTGCAGGGTCGCGGGGGCAGCGCTGTGCCGCACGGCACGGTGGTACACACTCAGCCGATGAATAATGCAAAGTCTCCGGTAAAACAAACGGCTGGATGGACGGGTCCCACAGACGGCTGCGGTGTTTTTCCCCTGACCCCAGGTTGGTAGTGTAAGTCCTTTCCTTCACCTCTGTGTACGCTCCTCCTGCGCTCCGGTTTCCAGATGGCTCCCCGGTTCGGTACCGGTGGGCCACCACCCGTCCCTGGTCCTTACGGTTCACTCCAATTAGCCTCTCCTGCAGACGGTCACCACCGTCTGCCAACCTTGCTGTATGTGCTCGGGCCATGCCCCCGGACACGGTCAGTCTCCTCTACTACCACTTCACTCTCCAAACTGATCTGACTCCTTTTCCCGCCTCCAGGACTGTGAACTCCTCGGGGGGCGGGACCAACCACCTGGCCCACCCCCTGGTGTGGACATCAGCCCCTGGAGGAAAGCAACAAGGATTTGTGTTTGACCTAGGTGTGCCTAGCCGGGGTGTGGGGTGTGTTGGTGTAGTACCTGTGACGACCTGGCTTGTCCAGGGCGCCACAGAGGTGCCAGGTGTCTCACCTCCAGCGATCTGGTATTGATGACCTCTCCTAAGGTTTGGCTAGAGTATAAAATAATTGGTTTTGATTCTTATTCAGAAAATTAGGACAATTTTTTTTTGTCATCCGAGTGCTGTCCGTATGCAATCTGTTTCTTGTCTGAGAAGCTATTATTCATTTACAGGACCAATTGTAGTGTCCTTTGCTACAGAATGGCAATGTATATATGTAAGGCCTCTTTCAGACGTCAGTGATTCTGGTACATAATGTGCTGGTTTTTAGACATACCAGAATCACAGGCACATGCAGACCCATTATAATTAACGGGTCTGCGCACACATCAGTGATTTTTCACTGACACGTTTCCGTGCAGCATACACATGTGTAAGTGATATCCACACGGAGACATGTCTGTTTTTTTCTGGCATCACTGATGTCCCACGGACCACACTATGGTGTGATCTGTGAAACACGTATCAGAAAAACAAGGACAATGAAAATAAAAAGGATTTTATACTCACCTTCTCCAGCAACGCTGTGTTTCTGTCTCTGCTCTCGGCAGCCTCCTGCCCAGCCATATACTGTCATGCATATTTATTTATGCACGACACCGCGACCTGGAAGTAGCTGCAGAGGTCAGACAGCGGTGGCCGGATGCGGCATTGTGGGACTCTAGAGCACCACGGACAGCAGGAGCAGGGACAGGTGAGTTTATCTCCATGTGCTATCACATATCACGGATCACGGATTGCACATGTACAACCCACATGTGCTGTGAATCACGGCACATGGAGGGACATATGCGTTTTTAACACGGCAGTGAAAAACGTCTGTGTTTTTCACTGACGTGTGAAACAGGCCTAAAGAACGGATGCCACGAGGATGGTCTGTGCAGCAGCTGATTTTTTTTTCTTGAACCCATAGACTTGAATAGTCTTGTTCAATTTATGCATCAACTCGTAGCCTGCTGAATTTTTTTTTCCTCATACTGAATAAAGATGAGAAAAAAATTACAGCTGAACACTGCCTCATTGAATAACATGGGTCCGAGTGCAACATCATTTTTGGAAATGTGAAGCTACGCTTTATTATCATTATACACTATACAGAATCTGGATGGTTTTCTGTGTCCCAATACTTTTTAGCTGTTAAATACCAGGACTCAATGACATGAAGGCAAATGGTAATTAAAGGCAATGGATATGTAAGTATATAGAAGATGAGACCCTTAATCTGAAGCTCCAGATTACATTATTACACCTAAGAATGGTGGTGCTTTTTGTAGACTCACAGTAATTACTCATAAATATTGATCTATCTGGAGACAAGGAGCAGCTAATAAAGTTTTGCCAGCAGGGTACATTGTGTAAATTTACCAGTCATTGAAAAGACTGCAGGGAGCTGGAAAGACATCCATACTTGTTGTTGCCAATATGGATAGCTGGAGAAGTTAATATCTTCCAGCCTAGTCTGGGCCAAAGTTATCGAACATTTTCTCCTCATCACCAGACATAACACCTACCCACCTGTCAGGGGGTTTTAATGAATTCTGGTTGCAGGAGATGGTGCACGTTTTCCAATAAAACTTCTTATTACAATTTACTAATAAAGTTCCTGTAATATCAGCGTTAGTACAATTAACCATTTATCCCCCATAGTTTATCACACCATCTCTTCAAAACTGTACCATGACAAAACTATAAGAAATAATGTGGTAAGTAGCTCACTTCCAGGCTTTGAATTGCATTGTTTCCAAATTTTTATTGCATTTTTTGAGTATTTGAAAAATTGCATGTGTTTTAATTGCCAAATAGATAATTCTGCCCTATTGCCGGCACTGTGCATGTGTGCCTCAGCCTGTGAAGTGTATTGTGACATTAGGAAAAAAAAGAATTTCAGGCTCACTGCTAGTACTGGTGCTTGAAGGGAAAATAAATGCTGAATATATATATATATATCCCCAGCACACACAATGAAAATGGAGGACAAAAATATGAATGCAAGTGACTTTATTTTGACAGACTGCAAAAAGTGGACCTCGACTAGAGCAACAAACACCCCGTTTCGGCTTTTACGCCTTTTTCAAGGTAGTTGCGTCATGTGCTAAAGCAAACTGTGCGGGTCACATAGGACGACCGTATCAGAGAAGTGGAAGCAAGGATCTTCACATTTTGCAGTAGGCAGTCACAGTGGTGATTGGACAGTAAAGGGTACTTTACACACTGCAACATCGCTAACGATTTATCGTCGGGGTCACGGTGTTTTTGACGCACATCCGGCGTTGTTAGCGACATCGCAGCGTGTGACACGTATGAGCGACCTTCAACGATCGCAAAAGTGGTAAAAATCGTTGGTTTTGGAGAGGTCGTTCAAACACCAAATATCGTTGTATGTGCAGTAACGAGGTTGTTCCTCGTTACTGCGGCAGTACACATCGCTATGTGTGACACCGCAGGAATGAGGAACATCTCCTTACCTGCATCCATCGGCAATGAGGAAGGAAGGAGGTGGGTGGGATGTTACATCCCGCTCATCTCCACCCCTCCGCTTCTATTGGGCGGCTGCTTAGTGACGTCGCTATGACGCCGAACAAACCACCTCCTTAGAAAGGAGGCGGTTCGCCGGTCACAGCGACGTCGCTAGGCAGGTAAGTATGTGTGACTGTTCCTAGCGATGTTGTGCGCTACGGGCAGCGATGTGCCTGTGACGCACAACTGACGGGGGTGGGTACGCTCGCTAGCGATCTTGCTAGCGAGATCGCGGCGTGTAACGTACCCTTTAGACAGGTATGGAGGGTGAAAGAGCGCCTGCCGAATAAGCCCAGGGAGTGCAGAATGAGCGGTGTATATGGCAGCTTGCTTTTGCACATGACGCAACTGTCAAAATAAAGTCACTTGCAATCATATTTTTGTCCTCCATTTTCATTGTGTGTGCTGGGGATACATAGATATATTGTGACATTATGGTATGGTCAGGGCTGTATTTGGCATTCATGCTGCCCTAGGCACTTTATGTGGTTGCGCCCCTTAGTGACCATGTAAAACTATGAGTCTGTGCACACGACATCTATTTAAGGTGGATCTACTTTGTAAAACACTTGAAAGAGTGTCAATGAAAAACAGAGGACACTAAACCCTCAAAGGGGATCACCACAGGCACAACAAAACATAGTACGAGTAGAGAAAAAAGAATGTGCCAAACAAGGTGGGATCACCCAAAAAATATATAAACTTCATTATAATAATAATAATGAAGCAAAATTAGAGCCAACAATGATTAAAAACACTTAAAGCCAGAAAAGGCTAAAACCATTCAAATTCCTGAACATTAAGCTTATAATAAAGCTAGATAAACCTCCCATGAAGAAACAGCCTTATACAATAGAGGAACTCAAACACAGGTTTGCTGAACTAATGTTTCATCAAAATAGTACATAGAGACACCATGATTAGAGTTGAGCGATGTTCGATTCAACCGTTTCTCCAATTTCAAATTCCAGTAATTTTGGGTGGTGTTCGAGTCGTTTGACGAACTCGAACGATTTGCTTCAAGTTCGGCAGTTCGAGTTACGTTCGATAACGGTTCGATCACCAAAAGCGTGTCTTTTCACAGTAAGGCTATGTGCGCACGTTGCATATCTGCATGCGTCCTGCATCCCCAGCACAATCCCTCTCTCTTTCCTACTCACCGATCACGGGCGCGGCGCTGCACGGCTGTCACAAAGCTCCGGCGGCTTTTCCTCTTTTGAAAATGGCTGCCGCTCATTATTCAATCTGGTATTCCCTGTTTTCCCCGCCTATCGGTGTCCATGATTGGTTGCAGTCAGACACGCTCCCACGATGAGTGACAGCTGTCTCACTGCAACCAATCACAGCCGCCACCAGGCGGGTCTATATCGTGCAGTAAAATAAATAAATAAATAAATAATTAAAAAAAACAACAAAACTGTGGTTCCCCACAATTTTGATACTAGCCAGGATAAGGCCACACGGCTGGAGGCTGGTATTGTCAGGATGGGGAGCGTCACGTTGTGGGGAGCCCACCACCCTAACAATATGAGCCAGCAGCCGCCCGGAATTGCTGCATCCATTAGATGCGACAGTCCCGGGACTCTACCCAGCTCATCCCGAATTGCCCTGGTGTGGTTGCAATCGGGGTAATAAGGGGTTAATCATGGTAGGCGTCTCCCCGAGATACCTTCCATGATTAACTTGTAAGTGAAAGTAAATAAACACACACAACGAAAAATCCTTTATTTGGAATAAAAGACAAAAAACACCCTCTTTCACCATTTTATTAAAATCCCCAAACACCCCTCCAGGTCCGGCATAATCCACAGAGGTCCCGTGACGCATCCAGCTCTGCTACATGAAGCTGACAGGGAGCACTGTAGAACACGAGCGCTCTGTGTCAGATCCACGCAGCAGCTCGTGAGCCGCGCTGTCAGCGGGGACGTCACTGAGGTAATGCCTGCGTGTGCGGTGATGATGGGGGTTGTAGTGCCTGCGTGTGTGCAGTGATGAGTGCGGTAGTGCCTGCGTGTGTGCAAGGATGAGTGCGGTAGTGCCGGTGCTTGCCCTCCCATCCATCCATCCCTCCATTCCTCCCTCCATCCATTCATCCCTCACTCCATCCCTCCCTCCATCTCTCCCTCCATCCCTCCATCTCTCCCTCCATCTCTCCATCTATTCATCCCTCCCTTCATCCCTCCCTCCATTCCTCCATCCATCCCTCTATCACTCCATCCATCCCTCTTTCCATCCATCAATCCATCCATCCTTGTAGCTGAATAATCTACTTCTGGATTCTCTACTGCAATACAAACGTCAAGATTACCAAATCTTCCTATGATTTTCATTACAGGCAGTAGCTCAATGGGTAGAGCTACTGCCTAAGAAGAATTAGTTCATGAGGTTGAGTCCCAGCTGTCCCGGTAAAGAATTTAATTTATTTTTCATTTTAAATTATAATTATTATTTATTTATAATTATAATTTAATTTAATTATGCACTGAGGCGAGGAGCCGGACATCAGCTGTGAGCCGCGGGACACACCTCTAAAATCGGAGCAGTTCACGGAATGAGGCTGCATTGCTTTCTCCTCTCTCTCTTCTCTCTCTCCTCTCTCTCGCCTCTATCTTTCCTCTATCTCTCTCTCCTCTCTCTCTCTCTTCTCTCTCTCCTCTCTCTTCTCTTTCTTTTCTCTCTCCTCTCTCTTTCTTTTCTCTCTCTTCTCTCTCTCTTTTCTTTCTCTCTCTCTTTTTTTCTCTCTCTCTTTTTCTTTCTCTTTCTTTCTCTCTCTCACTTTTTCTCTCTCTTTCTATCTCTCTTTTTTTCTCTCTCTCTCTTTTTCCCTCTCTCTCTCTCCTCTTTGTAGCTGAATAATCCACTTCTGGATTCTCTACTGCAATACAGAGGTCAAGATTACCAAATCTTCCTATACTTATCATTACAGGCAGTGGCTCAATGGATAGAGCTACTGCCTAAGGAGAGTTAGTTCACAAGTTTGAGTCCCGTCCGTCCCAGTAAAAAATTAAATTTAATTTATTTATAATTTTAAATTATTATAATTTAATTTAATTATGCACTGAGGGGAGGAGCCAGACATCAGCTGTGAGCAGTGGGATACACCTCTAAAATAGGAGCAGTTCACGGAATGAGGCTGCGTTGCTCTCTCCTCTCCTCTCTCTCTTCTCTCTGTCTTATCTCTCCTCTCTCTCCTCTCTCTTCTCTCTCTCTCTTTTTCTCTCTCTTTTTCTCTCTTTCTCTCTCTTTTTTTCTCTTTCTCTCTATCTCTCTCTCGTTTTCTCCCTTTTCTCTCTCTTTTCTCTTTCTTTTCTCTCTTTTCTCTCTCTTTTCTCTTCCTCCCTCTGTCCCTCCCTCTCTCTCTCCCTCTCTCTCTCTCCCTCTCTCTCTCTTGTCTCCCTCTCTCTCTTGTCTCCCCTTTCTCTTCTCTCTCTTCTCTCTCTCTATTCTCTCTCTTTTCTCTCTCTCAGACCTGGCAATGATCACCTGATGCGGTCCCCTGACGGAATCAGCTGACAGTATAAGTCGAGCAGTGAGGCCAGCTTTTTAACGCCCGGCCGGCTAAACTATCAGCTGCTGCTGTCGGACAGGAATCTGCACCGAAGTGTGTAGTTTGGTTTTTTGTTTGCACTGATGCATCAGCTGATTGTATAAAAGCCGTTTATGCAATCAGCTGCTGTGTCATGTGATTCAGGCCCTTGAACCTGACACATGATCTGATCGCTTTGCCTTCCAGCAAACCGATCAGATGATATTGGATCCGGATTGGATGGCGCGGAATCGTTGACCCAGGATTACTGCGGAGGGGGGTTCATTATTTCAATAAAGATGAAGTCACTAATTGTGTTGTGTTATATTTCTAATAAAAATATTTTTCTGTGTGTTGTGTTTTTTTTTATCTGTACTAGAAATTCATGGTGGCCATGTCTAATATTGACATGACACCATGAATTTCGGGCTTAGGGCCAGTTGATAATATACAGCTAGCCCTAACCCCATTATTACCCAGTGAGCCACCCGTCACCAGGGCAGCTGGAAGAGTTGGATACAGCGCCAGAAGATGGCGCTTCTATGAAAGCGCCATTTTCTGGGGCGGCTGCGGACTGCAATTCGCAGCAGGGGTGTCCAGAAAGCTTGGACACCCTGCGCTGAGGATTCCAATCCCCAGCTGCCTAGTTGTACCTGGCTGGACACAAAAATTGGGCGAAGCCCACGTCATTTTTTTTTAAAGTTATTTCTTGAAATTCATGAAATAATTAAAAAAAAAAGGGCTTCCCTATATTTTTGGTTCCCAGCTGGGTACAAATAGGCAGCTGGGGGTTGGGGGCAGCCCGTAGCTGCCTGCTGTACCTGGCTAGCATACAAAAACATGGCAAAGCCCATGTAATTTTTTTGGAGGGCAAAAAACTCCTGCATACAGTCCTGGATGGAGTATGCTGAGCCTTGTAGTTCTGCAGCTGCTGTCTGCTGTCTGTCTGTCTGTATGGAGGAGAGCAGACAGCAGCTGCAGAGCTACAAGGCTCAGCATCCTCCATCCAGGACTGTATGCTGGAGGGAGAGGCAGGGGGAGCAGAACTGCAAGGCTCAGCATACTTCATCCACTAGTGTATGCAGGAGAGCAGACAGCAGCTGCAGAACTACAAGGCTCAGCATGCTGCATCCAGGACTGTATGCTGGAGGGAGAGACAGGGGGAGTAGAACTACAAGGCTCAGCATACTCCATCCAGGACTGTATGCAGGAGTTTTTTGACCAACAAAAAATGACGTGGGCTTCGTCATATTTTTGTATGCTAGCCAGGTACAGCTGGACTCCACAGGACGCGCGGCCTGCCCTCCCTGCACAGCAACATATGCACCGGTAGTCTTCTGGACTTCTGTGCCTACCTGAGGACTCATTTCCAGGTTAACCCCTAACGAAGTCTCTGCCGGCTGACTACATGGACCCTCTAGATTGCTCTCACAACTGATTACTTGGTCCTGATTGCGGCGCCCCAATTCTCTGGACCTTATGACCTATTTGCAAGTTGGAATACTAGACCGTGCCAATACCACACATACCACTAGAGGTCCGATCCTACTGGTATTAGACCCTTAGATATCCATCCCACTGTACCTGATTGTCAGTCACAACATAGAGGCACGCACATCACTGCCCGGTTGGCCATTCTGCCTTTACCTACAGAGCCTCCTACATATTTTGTCTCCATTCGGGTTATCTCCTGTAGACAGCAGCTGCCTTTACATAACGGCTCAGCACGCATGTGTATATCTTTCATCTTCATTTACTAAATATTATCGCATCTAGTCTGTCTGACCTGAGGAAGGCCTCTTTAGGCCGAAACGTTACCTGGTGGACTTTTGTACAGCACGTTTTCTCACCTTCTGCACCAACAAAAATAAAAGAAAAAGGATTTAATATCAACTCTGCTTCTGTTTTTCTACTGTATGGGAAATAGCTAGTCTGCCGGAGTTACCCTACATTATTGACTTTTTTCTCCTGAGCACCTAGATGAGGCGATGCGAGGTCTTTCTCTATTATATAGGTACAACTAGGCAGCTGGGGATTGGAATCCGCAGCACAGGTTGGCCCGAGCTTTCTGGGCCCCTCTGCTGCGAATTGCAGTCCGCAGTCGCCCCAGAAAATGGCACTTTCATAGAAGTGCCATCATCTGGCGCTGTATCCAACTCTCCCAGCTGCCCTGGTGACGGTGGCTCGCTGGGTAATAATGGGTTAATACTAGCTTTGTTTTACTAGCTAGTACTAAGCTAGAGATTCTTAATGTCAGGCAAGTTTGACCCTGCCATTAAGAATCTCCAATAAAGGGTTAAAAAAAACACACCAGACAGAGAAAAAATACTTTAATAGAAATAAATACACAGACACATTAGAGACTCCATGTTTATTACTCCCTATCACCCCTCCACGATCCTGTTCTTCTGTCTTCTTTCTCCTTCAACCCATGCAGCTCTGCTACATCAGACAGCACGGCATGGGAGGAAGACGCTGCTGCTCCTGTTCAGTCTAATCACTCAGTGAGTGAGCAGAGGCTGCGGGTTGTAAGCGGTGATATCACCGCTGCCGTTACTATAGTAACCGGCTGTGGCATCCAGTCCATGCATGTGGGCTGACTCTGTAAAGAGCGCTGACATGCAGGAATGAGGAGCCAAGCATGTGCCCAAGCATCTCGCCGGTACACAGAGATGTTCCAACGAGCACCGCGTACCGGACAGATGCACTGACAGGACCTAGCATGACGTCTAGCCATGTGACCAGTCTGTAGCCAATGAGATAATAGACACGTGACTGGTCACATGCTATGACGACGTCACGGAAGGTCCTATCATCAGTGCTGGTTACCAGGAGGGTGCAGCGATGATCGGAAGGAAAAGCAGCGGGAGACAGAGTGCAGGACGCATCACGGGGACCTGTAAATGTAATGGCAATGGTTATTAACTGTATTTGTACATGTATAATGTGTTTGTTTGTGTTTGTGTTTGCCTCCCATTGTTTTCAATGGGGTTCGAAGGTGTTCGCAGAACTAAACCGCCGTTTGATGAACCGAACCGATCTTGAACACCAGGGGGGTGGCTCATCTCTAACCATGATATAAATAATGAACACAATCACTGGATTAAATAACTGTCCATAGTGTATGGGAGAGTAAAGCCTGCTTTACACGCTGCAATGTATCTTACAATGTGTCGGCGGGGTCACGTCGTAAGTGACGCACATCCAGCATTGTAAGGTACATTGCAGTGTGTGACAGGTACGTGCGATTGCGATTGAACGTTAAAACGTTCATCGCATACACATCATACCTTTCTCTAGAATTGCACGTCAGGTTGTTCATCGTACCCGGGGTAGCACACATTGCAGTGTGTGACACCCCGGGAACGATGAACAGATCTTACCTACGTCCTGCGGCTCCCGGCCCACAATGCGGAAGGAAGGAGGTGCGCAGGATGTTTACGTCCTGCTCAGCTCCGCCCCTCCGCTTCTATTGGCTGGCTGCCGCGTGACGTCGATGTGACGCCGAACGTCCCTCCCACTCCAGGAAGTGGACGTTCACCGCCCACATCGAGGTCATAAGGAAGGTAAGTACATGTGACGGGGGGTTAATCGTTTGTGCAGCACGTTCAACAAATTGAACGTGCCACACATACGATGGGGGCGTTGCAAATCGCATACGATATCGTATGCGAAATTGCAACGTGTAAAGCAGGCTTAAGGGAGATAGCTGCCAGCCGAATGATGGGACACCTGTCTATAATGTATGGTAGAGTCAGGGAGATAGCTGCCAGCCGAATGATGGGACACCTGTCTATAGTGTATGGTAGAGTCAGGGAGATAGCTGCCAGCCAAATAATGGGACACCTTTCTATAGTGTATGGGGGTTTCAGGGAGATGCCCTTTGATGCAGGCTCGCATGGCAAGCCCACATGTTTCCTTGCCATGTCAGCTGATCTGTTCAGCTGACACGTGCAGCCAACACATGTCTCCAATCCACCCGCAACTGTTAACTAATTAAATCTTGCTGTCAATATCTGACTGCAGGATTTAACATGTTCTGGCGTGTAGCATGTAATTCCCCACCGCCATTGGTGGTGCCGTGATGCAATCACAGGGCACCAATGGGTTGTCATGACAGCGCAGGATTAGTTGATGACTTCTGTCACTGTCATGATTCACCTCCTGTGAATGGCAGCAGAGCGTCGGCATTCATAGATAAGCATTTCTGCTGATCCGAGCAGTGCTGAAGCATTGCTCTGGCCAGCAGAAGCAATCAGACAGTGCAGTCATACAGGGGGACTAGTAAAATAAATAAAAAATGTAGAAAAAAAGTTTTTAAAACAATGAAAAATGACACGAGTTCAAATCACCCCCCTTTTGCCGCATTGAAAAAAAATACACATATTTGGTATCACTGCATTCAAAAATGCCTGATCTATTAAAGTATAAAATAAAATAATCCAATCGGTAAACAGCACAAGAAAAAAAAAATCAAAACACCATAATTACATTTTTTGGGTTGCCACAACATTGCAATACAATGCAATAGTAGGCGATCAAAACATCACATCTACCCAAAAATTATATAATTAAAAATCTCAGCTCAGGATCAAAAAATAGGCTTCCAGTGAGCCGCAGACCTCAAAAAATGAGAACAGTACAGATCTTGGAAAAGGGTGACAAAAGTGCTATTCTTTTTATTGACAAATCTCTGATTTTTTTTTCACCACGCAAATAAAAAAAAAAAAATGATATATGTTTGGTATATATGAACTCATACTGACCTGAGGAATCATATTGCCAGGTCAGTTTTACCATATAGTGAACATGGTAAATACATTTTTTTAAAAAAACAAACAAACACTTGAGGAATTGCACTTTTTTTTGCAATTTCACCACACTTGGATTTTCTTCCCCATTTTCAATCAAAAGTACAACTTGTCCTGCAAAAAACAAGCCCTCATATGGCTATACTGACTGAGCAATAAAAAAAAGTTATGGCTCTTGGAAGGAAGGGAGGAAAATAATGAAAAATAGCCAGGTGGTGAAAGGGTTAAGTGGTCCATCTCAGTACTTTTTTCCATATCTACATACATAATCTCCACTTTTGTCTGTTTGCCTATTCCGACATGCACCGCGCCACTGGCAGTAGCGCAGGCGCAGTGACATGCACGTTACCGCAGCTTCCGGTGAGTCGCCTATGCTCTGGCTTCCAGGCCCTCACTACACACACCAGTAAGCACATATACACACATAGCAGACACACATGCCACATGGCAGCTGCACACAGGCCGGGCTGAATTCCAAAGCTGTCACCTGAGCTCCGGACTTCAGCCCGGCTTGTCCGCAGCTGTGACATCTACTGAACCGCAATCGCCAGGGAATCAGTCAGCACTTCAGTCCTGCAAACCCCGAGTTCAGTCTAGGCCGCATTCCGGAGCTCAGGTGATAGCTCCAGAGTGCAATGCAGGTAACCAGGACTGGTATTACTGGAGGTTCCTCCAATAACCAGTCCGATTCTGCACCGAGCACATACACACACATAGCGCACCTACATGTATACACAGACACACACACACAGTGCTGGATACTCACCTGTCCCCAGCAAAGCGGTCCCCGGCACTGAAGTCCCCAGCGATGCTCTTGAATATTCATTTAGTATAATGAGCGGCGGTCAGGAGCGGGTGACAGCAGAGCCGGAGACAGCATCGCTGGAGAGAGGTAAATAAAGACACGTTTTTTCTCCGGGGGGGAGAGAGAGTGACAGAATACACACATATACACAGACGACACATATACACAGCGTATAGCCATATACACACACATACACAGACGCCACCTACACACAGCGTACAGCCATATACACACACATATACACAGACGCCACGTACACACAACGTACAGCCATATACACACACATATACACAGACGCCACGTACACACAGCGTACAGCCATATACACACACATGTACACAGATGACATGTACACACAGCGCACAGCCATATACACACACATATACACAGACGCCAGATACACACAGCGTGCAGCCATATATACATACATGTACACAGACCACACATACACACAGCGTACAGCCGTATACACACATGTACACAGACGACAAGTACACATAGCGTATAGCCATATTAACACACAAATATAAACTGGTGACACGTACACACAACCTACAGCCATATATACACACATATACACAGACGGCACGTACACACAGCGTACAGCCATACATACACACATATACACTGACAACACGTACACACAGCTTACAGCCATATACACACACATGTACACAGATGACACGTACACACAGCGTACAGCCATATATACACAGACAACATGTGCACACAGCGTACAGCCAATTACACACACATATACACAGACAATACCTGCACACAGCGTACAGCCATATCTACACACATATACACCGACGACAGGCACTCTTCCTCCCAGCATATTCATGTTATATAACTACAGGAAGAAACTACACCTCCCAGCATGTCTATGTTATATAACTACAGGAAGGAACTACACCTCCCAGCATGTCCATGTTATATAACTACAGAAGGGAACTACACCTCCCAGCATGTCCATGTTATAGAATTACAGAATGGAACTACAACTCCCAGAATGTTCATGTTATTTAACTACAGGAGAGAACTACACCTCCCACCATGTCTATGTTATAAAATTACAGGAGAGAACAACTCTCATCATGTCCATGTTCTATAATTACAGGAGGGAACTACAACTCTCATTATAACCATGTTATAGAATTACAGCAGGGAACTACAACTCCCAGCATGTCCATGTTATATAACTACAAGAGGGAACTACACCTCCCAGCATGTCCAAATTCTATAATTACAGGAGGGAACTACACCTCCCAGCATGTTCATGTTATAGAATTACAGCAGGAACTACAACTCCTAGCAAGTCTATGTTCTATAATTACAGGAACGAACTTCACCTCCCAGCATGTCCATGTTATAGAATTACCCGAGTCAGCCTGCTGCCATGACTAAGGTTAACTAAAGTCACTCCAGATGCCTCCCCGCCCACTGTCACACAACTAAATACATAGATATTAGTGATGAGCGAGTATGCTTGTCACTACTCGGTACTCGCACGAGTATCACTGTACTCGGGCTACTCGGCGGGTACCGAGTAATTTCGCGATACTCGTGCTGTACTCGTGGTCTTCATCCCTGCATGTTGGCGCTCTTTTGAGAGCCAGCCCTCATGCAGGGATTGGCTGGCAGACCACTGCAATACAACAGCCCTGTTAGTTGTGGAATTGCAGTGATTGGCCGGCCCACACAGCGTGACCGAGCCTTTATACCGGCGGGCGCGCTGTGCTCTGCACACAGCCATCTCATATTCCCTGCTTTCCCCGCCCACAGGCGCCTATCATTGGTTGCACTGAGACACGCCCCCACGCTGAGTGACAGGTGTCTCACTGCACCCAATCACAGCAGCCGGTGGGCGTGTCTATACTGTGCAGTGAAATAAAAAAATAAACAATTTTAAAAAACCGGCTCGCGGTCCCCCCAATTTTAATACCAGCCAGATAAAGCCATACAGCTGAAGGCTGGTATTCTCAGGATGGGGAGCTCCACGTTATGGGGAGCCCCCCAGCCTAACAATATCAGTCAGCAGCCGCCCAGAATTGCCGCATACATTAGATGCGACAGTTCTGGGACTGTACCCGGCTCTTCCCGATTTACCCTAGTGCGTTGGCAAATCGGGGTAATAAGGAGTTAATGGCAGCCCATAGCTGCCAATAAGTCCTAGATTAATCATGTCAGGCGTCTCCCCGAGAAACCTTCCATGATTAATCTGTAAATTACAGTTAAAACACACACACAGCCGAAAAATCCTTTATTAGAAATAAAAAACAATAGCAAAGTCCCTCATCACCAATTTATTAACCCCGACAAAGCCCTCCATGTCCGGCGTAATCCACGGACCTCCAGCGTCGCGTCCAGCTCTGCTGCATGCAGGTGACAGGAGCTGCAGAATACACCGCCGCTCCTGTCAGCTTCACACAGCAACTGAGGTGAGTAGCGCGATCAGCTGCTGTCAGTCAGGTAACTCACGGCCACCGCTGGATCCAGCAGTGGCTGCGATTAACCTCAGTGACAGCTCAGCTGATCGCTATACTCACCTCAGTTGCTGCGTGGAGCTGACCGGAGCGACGGTGAGTAGCGCGATGAGCTGAGCTGTCACTGAGGTTACCCGCGGCCACCGCTGCATCCACCGCTGGATCCAGGTAACCTCAGTGACAGCTCAGCTGATCGCGCGGCTGTCTTCAGTTGCTGTGTGAAGCTGACCTGACAGGAGCGGCGGTGTATTCTGCAGCTCCTGTCACCTTCATGCAGCACAGCTGGATGCAACGCTGGAGGACTGTAGATTACGCCAGACATGGAGGGTTTGTCGGGGTTAATAAATTGGTGATGAGGGACTTTGTTGGTGTTTTTTATTTCTAATAAAGGATTTTTTGTGTGTGTGTTTTTTAACTGTAATTTACAGATTAATCATGGAAGGAATCTCGGGGAGACGCCTGACATGATTAATCTAGGACTTATTGGCAGCTATGGGCTGCCATTAACTCCTTATTACCCCGATTTGCCAACGCACTAGGGTAAATCGGGAAGAGCCGGGTACTGTCCCAGAACTGTCGCATCTAATGTATGCGGCAATTCTGGGCGGCTGCTGACTGATATTGTTAGGCTGGGGGGCTCCCCATAACGTGGAGCTCCCCATCCTGAGAATACCAGCCTTCAGCCGTATGGCTTTATCTGGCTGGTATTAAAATTGGGGGGACCGCACGCCGTTTTTTTAAATTATTTAATTATTTATTTCACTGCACAGTATAGACACGCCCACCGGCTGCTGTGATTGGGTGCAGTGAGACACCTGTCACTCAGCGTGGGGGCGTGTCTCACTGCAACCAATCATAGGTGCCGAAAAGCAGGAAAGCAGGGAATACGAGATTGTTCAATGAGCGGCCGGCTTTTTCAAAAGAGGAAAAGCCGCCGGAGTTTAGTGAACAGCTGTGCAGCGCCACGGCAGTGATCGGGGAACGGTAAGTAAGAGAGAGGGGGGAGAATGACCGACAGACTGTGAGAGGGGGACAGACAAGACAGAGAAAGACCGACAGAGCGAGACCGACCGACGGGAGATAAAATGAAAAAAAAAATGACCGACATCGCTAGTAAAAAGCACAAAACGTGCGTTTTGGACATCGGAGTGCCACACAATGTTTTTACATAAAATCTTTCATGTAATAATCTCAAAAAGTAACATACACCAGCTCTATCTCACTATTGGGTATGTGCCCTTAACATTTCCGCCATGAAAATTCATTTTGGTGTCATTTTGGAAGGTTTTCTGGTGAGTCCGTAGAAATGGCGTAAAACTCGGACAAAATTGTTCACAGCTGTGACTTTTGAGTGATAAATGCTTCAAGGGGTCTTCCCCATGCTGTTGCCATGTCATTTGAGCACTCTTTTGAGACTTTTGTGACATTTTTAGGGTTTCTACATGCTGCCGGGGGTCATTTCAGAAAAATACTCGGGTCTCCCATAGGATAACATTGGGCTCGGTGCTCGGGCCGAGTACACGAGTATCTTGGGATGCTCGGCCCGAGCCTCGAGCACCCGAGCTTTTTGGTACTTGCTCATCACTAATAGATATATAATTTCTTAATATGATAAACATAGATGATAGATATATAGACATATATAGATCGAGGAGACATTATTGATACAGATATACATAGTTTACCCGTACATACATAAATAATATATTTACAATAATATACAGTACCTAATACATAGAAATAGAATATAATATTTATTGTCTTTCTGTTACTGCTATGTAAAAGAAAGAAGCTTTGCCATTATTTTTGACATGTTAATAAATTGTATCCTTTCACTTCCTTTGTGTATTTTGGACACTTTGGGAACGGACAATCACACACACATCAAACTGCAGAAAACAATTTACCACCTCCAATTATAGTCACAACACCTTACAAGAGACCATATAGTGTAAACACACACAGCACACAGGGGAGACACCACGTAGTGAACACAGCTCAAGAAACACAACACCAGATACCAATATACAGCACACAACAAGGAAGAGACAGTGCACAGGGGTGAAAGAGGTCAAATGATGCAACACATACAATACACAAATGCAGACGGATTACATACAACAGATATTGGAAAGTGCAAACCATGTGACATATGTACACTAAGCATAGACAGATATTCATTTCACCGCACTCCCGATGTGATAGCATCGGGCCTATTTCCAGTAGTCTATATCTTTCTCTATGTGCACATCTCCTATTTCCTTTCCAATAGGACAGCGAGGGGCTCCTGTTCTGGTGATTACAATGAGGTACATAGCAGCAATTGTGGGGACTTCAATAAAGTTCAATATTGAGATGGTACAATGTAATCACTGCTAACACTGCAGTAATGATTAAATAATATAACATATTAATGTATTCCATTGTGGTAGAAAAGAAATGTTATTGAAATCATTACAGAAGACATGTCTGGAGAAAAAAGAAACAAAGGAAAATATAAAAAAGTATATTAAATTAAAAAAAAGTTGCAGTGTAGGTGGCACTTTGTCATCATATGAAACCACTGACGTGACTTAATGTTCAAAAAATAAAATTAAAGAACACAAATGAATATTAATGTGGAATATTTCTATGCAGATAATTCCAATCCTTCATGTTACTGGCTTAACTACTGCAGCTCAGTTCTTAGGTGACCCATGGTGGGGACGGTGCAGGGCTACTGAACGCCAACTATTAACATGTATTCGAAAATCCCGAAACCAGTCTATATGGGCTTTATGTTGCACTGAAACTCTGTTGCCATTACCATAAATATTTTACAGAAGCTGCTAACATAAGGATCCACTACCTGTCATGGCTTCTATTTTTTCAGAAAACATAATTGATATGAAAGCTCCATCATGATGCATACAGTAAGGGACTTTTATGGCTTGTGCCCAGTTAGGTTTCGTTCCCACGATCAGCATCAGTTGACTTTTTAGCAACATTTCTACACAATCTCTGCACCTAAAGCCTGCTTTATACGTTGCAATTTCGTATATGATAGCATATGCGATTTGAAACGCCCCCATCGTATGTGTGGCACGTTCAATTTTTTGAACGTGCCCCACAAACGATTAACCCCCGTCACACCTACTTACCTGTCCATATGACCTCGATATGGGCAGCGAACGTCCACTTCCTGGAGTGGGAGGGACATTCGGCGTCACATCGACGTCACGCGGCAGCCGGCCAATAGAAGTGGAGGGGCGGAGCTAAGCGGGACAAACATCCCGCCCACCTCCTTCCTTCCGTATTGTGGGCCGGGAACCGCAGGACGCTGGTAAGATCTGTTCATCGTTCCCGGGGGGGACACACTGCAATGTGTGCTACCTCGGGTACGATGAACAATCTGACGTGCAATTCTAGAGACAGGTACGATGTGTATGCGATGAACGTTTTAACGTTCAATCGCAATCGCACGTACCTGTCACACACGGCAATGTACTTACGATGCCGGATGTGCGTCACTGACGACGTGACCCCGCCGACACATTGTAAGATGCATTGCAGCGTGTAAAGCAGGCTTTAGTTTACTTGCATTTTTTTCATTGCGTTTTTGCATCTGCGTTTTTTTTTCATGTTTTTGACACTGCTTTTTTGTCTTTGTTTGGGGTCATCCTTTAAATAAAATTGTTTTGTTTTTGAAACTTTCGGTTATTGACACAATTAGGTGCGGATTATATGTGTTTTTGGTGCATTATGGCTGCACAAATGCACCAAAATGTATGTGTGTCTTTTACTTGCAGATTTTCTGCATCTAATGCATGTCTATGGGGAAAATCAGCGTAGAAAACTGAGCGTTTCCCTGAGAGAAATTGACCTGCTGAGACTTGGAAAATGCACTGCCTGTAAGTTTACGCAGCGTAAAAGAGAAGCACAGTGGTCAGGAGATATCTATGAAACCCTTCCACTTTGCTAGTACGGTAAAACACTGCGTTTTGGACGCAGTAAAAATACGCTGGGTCCAGAACACAAGTAAGGACACGCTCACACGAGCATTGAAATCGGACGAATGTGTCGCAGGCGGAGGAGGGGACGCTGCGCTCTCCCACTGCTCGGGTCCGGCTGCCGCTGCTGCTGCGGCCGCTGCTGCTGCTCGGTGGTAGCTCGAGCGGTGGACCGGATCCCGGGGACTCGAGAGGCGCTCCTCGCCCGTGAGTGAAAAGGGGGATGATTGGTTGTGCGGGTTTTGATTATGGATATTGTCCGTGACGCCACCCACGGTTGTGGTGATTTTGGTGACACCACCGCTGCTCTGAACGGGGATCCCGGGAGCGGTGATAGGGAGCAGCTGAGTTGTTATTTCTCCCCTCCGTGGGTAGGGGGTTGGTTGTCCCGGGGCCCGGTGATGGGGTAGGTAGGGATGATGGTAGGCGGGTTGCGGGGCCTGGTGAGGTGCAGGGTCGCAGGGGCAGCGCTGTGCCGTACGGCACGGGGGTACTCACTCAGCCTGAGACGATGACACAGTTCTCGGTAAAACACACGGCTGGATGGACGGGTCCCCCAGACGGCTGCGGTTGTTTCTTCCCCGTAGGTTAGTGATGACTGTCTCTCCCTACACCTATGTTCTATGTTGATTCCGATGAGTTCCCACCGGTAACCCGCTCCCCGACTTGGATGTAGGCCGGAGGAGCCCCTTTTGCCCGCAGGCGCTGGCCCTGGGAAACAGTTGCCCTTGGCGGTGGCGGTGTCTCCCCTTCACAGTTGGACGGTTGCCTTCTGTCGGGACTTGACTGTTTGGAAACCCAGGAGGTCCCCTTCGCTAACAGATTCGGCAAATTCACGGCGACTCCTAGCCTTGTTGGGGTCTGAAAAGCCCCTGCCAATGGTGCTGGCTTCTCCTTGTGTACCGGTCCGGTACCGCCGGGCCACCGCCCGTCCACGGTCCTTACGGCAAACTCCGATAGGCCACTCCTGCAGACGGTCACGACCGTCTGCCAACCTTGCTGCTCCGTCCGGGCCACACACCCGAACTCACTTCAGTCTGCTCTCTTGCCACTTCACTACTGCTCACTTTTCCTCCTTCCACTTTCACTGTCAAAACTCAACTCTTCTCTCCTTCACTTCCCTAGCTTAACTGAACTTCCTTTTCCTGCCTCCAGGACTGTGAACTCCTCGGTGGGCCGAGACCAACCGCCTGGCTCCGCGCCCCTGGTGTGGACATCAGCCCCTGGAGGAAGGCAACAAGGGTTTTGTGTCTGGCTGAGATGTGCCTAACCGGGGTGTAGGGTGTGGTGGTGTAGTTACCTGTGGCCCCTGGCTTGTCCAGGGCGCCACATTCCCCCTTAGCAAAATGCAGACAGTCCGCGGGCTGCCCGTCCATCACCGGTTTTATTTTCACCAACTGAAAAAGACATAAATAACGGTAACAGACATACAATTAAAATAACATCTTCCCACATCGGGAGGTACTCTTACTTAAACGTTGCAACGGTAAATGGTTACGGCTTCCGCTCTCTCCCACCCAAGCAACCTGGCCCTGATGCTGCCCCTAAGCAAACAGGCAGCACCCCTTGACCCCAGTCCTGCACAAGTTGTCCGAGCGGGTTCTGTCCTTTTCAGGGGACCCACGTCCATGGGGAGCCCCAGAAACCCCCAGAGGATTGCCACCGGTTCCAGTGGTGGCTGGGCCCCAGCCTACTCCACTGCGGGCCCTTCCTCCAATCTGCCTCTCCGGAGGCGGTAACGGTGGGAGCTGTAACAAAATAATTATTTACAGGCCACAAGTTTGTGGTTGCCTTGCAAGTTCTCAGGCATGTTCATAGTAGTTTCTATGTAAAGTGGTGAAGGGGGTCCCAACGGGGACCAGCTGCCGGCTACGACCGGTTCCAAATCACAGTTGACAATCAGGAAACTTTCTTCTGTTTCATTCACTTATCATTCTTTTTCAAACTTTCAAACGGTGAACAGCATGCTGGTGGTCCCAACGGGGACAACTTTTAGGCGGAGGACCGCCAACTTTTACTGCTCAACAGTCCATTCTCCATCGCGGGGCTCTAGTGCCACCTTCACATGGTGCACTGCTGTTGACACCGATGGTAGCTCGCTGCGGGTGATCTTCCTCCATATTCATGCGGGCATGCACATCCGCTCTACACCCCTCTCGGGCATCAATCTCCCTGCGCAGCTGCCGTTGCCACCGCTCCCAGTCGGGAGCACTTTCTGTTTGCTCCGGTTCAGCGTGTGTGGGGGACGGACCCAGCCAGAGTCCCTCCGTGTCGGCTACGACCGGCACCTTCAGTAATGAGGGACCCCGCAGTGACATGGCCTGCTCTGCCTCCTGGCAGCTGCATCCCCGCCGTGCCTCCGGTGCATCTTTGCTGACGGCCTCAGCCTTCGGCTTCTTCCATGGAAGTGGATCAGGGCGGTCACGAGCTTCGGCTGCAGGTCGGTCCGCCGGGGCGGATTGGCAGGGTACCGCTACCGGTGGTGGTGGTAGCGGGCCTAGTGGCGGGGCAGCAGCAGCCAACACGGGTAGCGGGGGAGGTAGCAGGGCGAGCGGGTATGGACCGGGTCCCTCAGCCGCGATGACCGACCCACTAGGGGTACAGGGGCGGGGATCACTTACCCTCCCTTCCAAGACTCCCTCCACCTCGCGTCTCCGTATGGCCGCCACCACTTCCGCCATGTCGGCCTCCCACTCCTCCAGGAGGAGCTGCATGCGGACCTGCAGACGGCTGCTTAGCTGGACGGTCCGGACCTCCACCCACGCTGCGGGGCCAGGCGCGGAGACCACGGTGTTGTCGGTCGGACTCAGCATCTTTAGCAGCGGCCTCTTCCAGGAACCAGTCAATGGCCGCAGGGTCCTGGCGTCCCTGCTTCTATAGCCGCGCTCACATGCGACCAGCCGCCATTTCGTCCCCCTTAGCCTCTTTCCGACTCCTCCTCTACAGGGGCGGGGTTTTGGCCTTCGCGCCTCCACTACTCGAGGAAACACTCGAGCGGGAACTTTTCGCGCCAAAGATGGCGGCTTCTGAAATTTTTCGGCCGGACACCTCTGGCGGTAACAAGGCGCACCTCTAAAAAGACGGCAGAGCGGTAAGATCCTGTTCGTGACGCCAAGTTGTCGCGGGTGGAGGAGGGGACGCTGCGCTCTCCCACTGCTCGGGTCCGGCTGCCGCTGCTGCTGTGGCCGCTGCTGCTGCTCGGTGGTGGCTCGAGGGGTGGACCGGATCCCGGGGACTCGAGCGGCGCTCCTCGCCCGTGAGTGAAAAGGGGGATGATTGGTTGTGGGGGTTTTGATTATGGATATTGTCCGTGACGCCACCCACGGTTGTGGTGATTTTGGTGACACCACCGCTGCTCTGAACGGGGATCCCGGGAGCTGTGACAGGGAGCAGCTGAGTTGTTATTTCTCCCCTCTGTTGGTAGGGGTTTGGTTGTCCCGGGGCCCAGTGATGGGGTAAGTAGGGATAATGGCAGGCGGGTTGCGGGGCCTGGTGAGGTGCAGGGACGCAGGGGCAGCGCTGTGCCGTACGGCACGGGGGTACTCACTCAGCCTGAGACGATGACACAGTTCTCGGTAAAACACACGGCTGGATAGACGGGTCCCCCAGACGGCTGCGGATGTTTCTTCCCCGTAGGTTAGTGATGACTGTCTCTCCCTGCACCTATGTTCTATGTTGATTCCGATGGGTTCCCACCGGTAACCTGCTCCCCGACTTGGATGTAGGCTGGAGGAGCCCCTTTTGCCCGCAGGCGCTGGCCCTGGGAAACGGTTGCCCTTGGCAGTGGTGGTGTCTCCCCTTCACGGTTGGACGGTTGCCTTCTGTCGGGACTTGACTGTTTGGAAACCCAGGAGGTCCCCTTCACTAATGGATTCGGCAAGTTCACGGCGACTCCTAGCCTTGACGGGGTCCGAAAAGCCCCTGCCAATGGTGCTGGCTTCTCCTTGTGTACCGGTCCGGTACCGCCGGGCCACCGCCAGTCCACGGTCCTTACGGCAAACTCCGATAGGCCACTCCTGCAGACGGTCACGACCGTCTGCCAACCTTGCTGCTCCGTTCGGGCCACACACCCGGACTCACTTCAGTCTGCTCTCTTGCCACTTCACTACTGCTCACTTTTCCTCCTTCCACTTTCACTGTCAAAACTCAACTCTTCTCTCCTTCACTTCCCTAGCTTAACTGAACTTCCTTTTCCTGCCTCCAGGACTGTGAACTCCTCGGTGGGCGGAGACTAACCGCCTGGCTCCACCCCCTGGTGTGGACATCAGCCCCTGAAGGAAGGCAACAAGGGTTTTGTGTCTGGCTTAGATGTGCCTAACCGGGGTGTAGGGTGTGGTGGTGTAGTTACCTGTGGCCCCTGGCTTGTCCAGGGCGCCACAAATTCAATGCAAGAAAATCTCGCATTGCACTCTGACCAACGTTAGTGAATGATGGATAACAGTTGGGCAGCTTTTCTCACATCCAGATTCTGGAAAAGCGAAAAGTCACAACATGCTGCGATTTTCTGCAAGAGCCATATCCCTCGCACCCATTCAAGTGAATGGATGTTGTAGAAACATCGAACTGCACTCGGATGTTATCCCAGTGTAGTGCGATATACGCACAGGCTGACAATGGAGGAGATGGGGTATTAATCCCTCCCTCTCTTCCGCAGCGCCCGCCCTCAGCTTCACAGCTGTGACCTGATTGCAGGATTGGGTCACAGTCGCATGACACTCGGCTCACGCTCGCAGCCTGAGTCGGGGGTCATTAGCATATCCCATCTGATGCTCTCGCATCGGATGCCATACACTCGTGTGTCCAGCTTAACACTGACCATGGGAACGTAACCTTATAACAAGTAAGCCACGCTCACTATACTGAACAGAACAATGCAACTTGTTTTGGTAGAATAGTGAAGACATGGTATCGTGTAAAACCTCTATATGATGATTTAATGATTTTTTTTGCGCGCATATTATATATCGATATTATAGATAAATATATATATATATATATATATATATATATATATATATATATATATATACACAGTGGGTACGGAAAGTATTCAGACCCCCTTTAAATTTTTCACTCTTTGTTTCATTGCAGCCATTTGGTAAACTCAAAAAAGTTCATTTTTTTTCTCATTAATGTACACCCTGCACACATCTTGGCCAGTTTTTCACACCTGGATTTGGGGATCCTCTGATATTCCTCCTCTCCGTGCCCACTGATCTATCTATCTATCTATCTATCTATCTATCTATCTATCTATATATATATGTATATATATATCTATATATATATATATATATATATATATATATATATATATATATATATATATATATATATATATATATATATATATATATTAGTCATTGTATGCATTATGAATACAATATGAAGCACTGTTTGTTAGTCACAGGTATTTTAAGGTATTCACGATATTCATTACTCGTTGAGTATTTTGGTCCTCACCTCGTGAGTTTCAAGTCCCCTTCCCCACATGTTTGGCACCTGATTTTCATCCACTAAATATGCTGGGTTGCTTGCCAATCACGCAGTAATTCAGTAGCCGTCTCTTCCTACCGGCATTACTGTGATAATGTGTAGTGGGAAAAAAAAATGACGTGCAGTCATTTAAGCAGGAAAATTATATTTACTGAGTTTCTCTGTAGCTGTTATACTGCTTCCGGGTATGATCATTAAAGTTCATGACTATGCACTGCTTCCTCCGCCTACCCTCTGTAACAGTGTCTGTGATTGGTTGCTGTGATTGGTTGCAGTCCTGCTGCCCCCACCCACTCTCTGTGCTGGCATTTGTGATTGGTTGGCCTCACACTAGCTATCTGGTTCCCCAAAGTGGAGTGTAAAAATAAATTATTGGAAAAAATGGCGCAGTGTCCCCCATATTTTGATACCCAGAGTAGATAAAGCAGATGGCTACAGGCTGCAGCCCATAGCTGCATGCGTTACCTTAGCTGTGTATCAAAATACGAGGGACCCCATGCATTTCTTTAAAATTCTTGTAATACATAATTTAAAAAAACAAAACATGAGTTCCCCCCCTTCAACTTGATACCCTGCCAAGAAAAAGCGGACAGCTGGGGACTGGTATTCCCAGGCTGGGGAAGCCTATGATTATTTTTCCTTCCCCAGCCTAAAATTAGCAGCCCACATCCACCCTGGTCTTGGTGCATTCATTATATGTGCCAATTTCGACCCTTTATCCAGCTCATCCCGATTGCCCTGGTGTGGTGGCAATTAGGGTAATATAAGCGGTTAATGACAGCTGTGATTTGTCAAAAAAAAAAAATCACACCTGTCACCATGTCCAAGGTTAGTAATAAGGAGGGGTCATGTAAGTAAAATAAAAAAAAAAAAACAGAGAAAAAATCTTTATTTACTAAAAAAAAACAAAACAGCAACATCCTCTTCCTCCAATTTATTAACCCCCAAAACAGCCCTGCAGGTCTAATGTAATCTACACAAGATCCCATGATAATCCTGGCCCTGCTACATCTGAGGTCATAGTGCGCGGTCATATTAGAAAACATGACCGCTCACTGCAGCCTCTGGACACACTGACAGAGCTGTACCTGTAAGCAATGACATCAATGAGTTCACCTGAGGTCACAGTTAGCACTCCTTTTGACACGTTTTTGGTGCATTTTTCTACCAGGATGTAAACACATTGTCTAATCGGTAATCCAGCATTGAGTTCAATTACTTCAGCCGATCTAAGGTCACTAAGTACAATGAATTTATCAGAGGTCACAGCTATGGTACTGTGGGAACCCCATCTGTGACCTCAGGGGAAGTCATTGAATTCAATGCCAGATAAAAGTATAAGGCAATGTGTGCACATTGCGTATTTGGGTGCAGCCATATCTGCATCAAATCTGCATCCCCTGGCACAAAAAGTGCATGAAAACCACATGCATTTTTGATGCGTGGTTGATGTGCTTTTCTGCCAGGAAATGCAGATTTTGTGCAGAAATGTCTGCAACTGTCGCGGGCGGAGGAGGGGACGCTGCGCTCTCCCACTGCTCGGGTCCAGCTGCCGCGGCTGCCGCGGCCTGCTGCTGCTCGGTGGCTCGAGTGATGGGCCGGATCCCGGGGACTCGAGCGGCGCTCCTCGCCCGTGAGTGAAAGGGGTTTGGTTGTTGGGATAGTTTATTGTCCGTGATGCCACCCACGGTTGTGGTGATTGTATGGACACCACCGCTGCTCTGTATGGGGGTCCCGGGAGCGGTGACAGGGAGCAGCAGAGTCGTTAGTTCTCCCCTCCGTGGGTAGAGGGTGGCTGTCCCGGGGCCCAATGATGAGTTGGGGATTGCTGGATGGCAGGGCCGGTGCAGGGCTTGGTGGGGTGCAGGGACGCGGGGGCAGCGCTGTGCCTCACGGCACTGTGGTACTCACTCAGCCTGAGACAGTGACACAGTTCTCGGTAAAACACACGGCTGGAAAGACGGTTCCCACGGACGGCTGCTGTTGCTTTTCCCCGGTAGTTGACGGTGACGGTCTCTATGCCTGCACCTAATGAAATGTTGGTAGCGATGGGTTCCCACCGGTAACCCGCTCCCCGGCTTGGATATGTGCCGGAGGAGCCCCTCTTTGCCCGCAGGCACTGGCCCTGAGAAACTGGTGCCTAGGCGGTGGCAGTGTCTCTCTCTAACGGTTGGACTGTTGCCTTCAATCGGGACTTGGTTGTTGGGAGACCCAGAGGTCCCCTTCACTGATGGATTTGGCAAATTCACGGCGACTCCTAGCCTTGCCGGGATCCGAAAGGCCCCTGCAAATGGTGCTGGCTTCTCTTCGTATACTGCTCCGGTACCGCCGGGCCACCACCCGTCCACGGTCCTTTCGGCAACCTCCAAGCAGCCTCTCCTGCAGACGGTCACCGCCGTCCGCCAACCTTGCTGTTCTCAGTCCGGGGCACACACCCGGACCAACTTCAGGCTTTCTCAACTGTCACTTTCTCTTCCACCTTTACTCCTCTCTCTTGCTCCTCTACCACTTTCCTCAACTTCACTCACTGTTCTCCTCACTCCTTCACTTCCCTAGCTTAACTTTATCTGCCTGGTTTTCCCGCCTCCAGGGCTGTGAACGCCTCGGTGGGCGGAGCCAACCGCCTGGCCCACCCCCTGGTGTGAACATCAGCCCCTGGAGGAAGGCAACAAGGATTTCTGTGTAGCTTTGGTGTACCTATCCGGGGTGTAGGGTGTGGTGGTGTCATGAACTGTGACCCCTGGCTTGCCCAGGGCGTCACACAACCTTATACTCAAAGTACGCACATTGCCTAATCCAATAATCCGGCATTGCTTTCAATGAGTTTAGCTGAGGTGAGGTCAATGAGTTCACCAAAGGTCAGTTCACCACTGGAACTGGGACAACCAGCTTCAACATCAGATGAGCTCAGTGATGTTCCCCCTCTCAGCTGTAGGCCACAGTGAGCAATCACGTTTTCTAATGTGACAGAGCACTGCAACCTCAGATCTTGCGAAACCAGGATTATCGTAGGACCTTGTGTGGATTATGTCGGACCAACAAAGTGTTTAGAGGTTAATAAATTGAAGAAATGATAATGTCGTACTGATAAAACACTTATTTTAAAGAAACACAAGTATACCAGTAAGTGACACAGAGCTGGAATCAGGGTCTCTGCAATACATCATGTTCCCCTCAGATTAAACCGCAAAAATCTACTGTCAGATTCCCGTAAAGTGTAACTAAACATGTGATTTTATTTTCTAGATTTTACTTTGCCTACATACCGTACAATTTGGATCCGGGTCCTGAGACTTCTACCGACAGCTCAAAAGACCACTGAGAAGTGCACATCTCAGGATGCAAGACCAAGAGGGGAGTTTATACTTTATACTTAATAGAAAGTAATACACTTGCTAATGAAAATGGCCTACAAAATATAAACAAAAATTGCTAACTGCTTATTTACGCCTTAACACTAAATTATTCTACATGCACTAAAAAAATGTGCACCACTTTTTACCTTCGTTTTCATTCAGTTTCCTAAAAATGATTGTGACATGAAAGTCCCAGGTTCAAACCCAAGTTCTTTCCTGTTCTTAATTCTTTTAATCCATATGTATAGTTAACATATAATTAGAATCGTGACGTGTTACACTTATTTGTGAACAGCTTTGAAAATCTTACAATCTGAGTTTTCCATAACCATTTTGCGTTGTCTTTTACACGTGTTGCACAATATATTACTATGGTGATGCATGGCTTGTTTCTCCCACACTTCCCAAAGGCCAATTTTAGTCTCCAAGGTGGAAAGAGATAGGCCTTGTACTTAATGACTGCTCAACTATTCCCAATGGCAACACCTGCTTACAAGGTGCTCTCTTCGTGAAATCGAGACATATGGCTCAGTACAGTCAAATGTATGTTGTATATCGATTGCTTTCAAAAAAAGGATAGTACAAGTGCATCTCAATAAAATAGAATATCATCAAAAAGTTAATTTATTTCCGTAATTCAATACAAAAAGGGAAACACATATTATATAGAGTCATTACACACAGAGGGATCTATTTCAAGTGTTTATTTCTGTTAATGTTGATGATTATGGCTTACAGCCAATGAAAACCCAAAAGTCATTATCTCAGAAAATTAGAATATTATATAAGACAAACTGAAAAAATTATTTTAAACTCAGAAATGTTGGCGCCTACTGAAAAGTCTGTACAGTAAATGCCCTCAATACTTGGTCGGGGCTCCTTTTACCTGAATTACTGCATTAATGCGGCATAGCATGGAGGTGATCAGCCTGTGGCACTGCTGAGGTGTTATGGAAGCCCAGGTTGCTTTGAGAGGAGCATTCAGCTCGTCTACATTGTTGGGTCTGGTGTCTCTCATCTTCCTCTTGACAATACCCCATAGATTCTCTATGGGGTTTAGGTCAGGTGAATTTACTGGCCAATCAAGCACAGAGATGCTTTGGTTATTAAACCAGGTATTGGTACTTTTAGCAGTGTGGAAAGGTGCCAAGTCCTGCTGGAAAACGAAATTTCAATCTCCAAAAAACCTTGTCGGCAGAGGGAATCATGAAGTGCTCTAAAATTTCCTGGTAGACGGCTGCGCTGACTTTGGTCTTGATAAAACACAGTGGACGTACACCAGCAGATGACATGGCTCCCCAAACCATCACTGATTGTGGAAACTTCACACTAGACCTCAAGCAGCTTGTATTGTGGCCTCTCCACTCTTCCTCTAGAGTCTGGGACCTTGGTTTCCAAATTGAATACAAAATTTACTTTCATCTGAAAACAACACCTGGATCACTGAGCAACAGTCCAGTTCTTTTTGCCCTTAGCCCAGGTAAGACGCTTCTGGCGTTGCCTATTGGTCATAAGTGACTGACACAAGGAATTGCAACAGTTGTAGCCCATGTCCTGGATATGTCTGTGTGTGGTGGCTCTTGAAGCACTGACTCCAGCATCAGCCCACTCCATGTGAATCTCTCCCAAATTTTTGAATGGCCCCTTCTTAACAATCCCATCAAGGCTGCAGTTATCCCAGTTTCTTGTGCACCTTTTTCTACCAGACTTTTTCCTTCCACTCATCCTTCCATTAATATGCTTGGATACAGCACTCTGTGAACAGTCAGCTTTTCTAGCAATGCCCTTTTGTGGCTTCCCTTTCTTGTGGAGTGTGTCAGGGACTGCCTTCTGGACATCTGTCAAGTCAGCAGTCTTTCATATGATTATGTAGACTACTGAACCAGACTAAGGGACCATTTTAATCACTTAGGAAGCCTTTGCAGGTGTTTTGTGGCAATTACTCTAATTTTCTGAGATAATGACTTTTGGGTTTTAATTGGCTGTAAGCCATAATCATCAACATTAACAGCTGAAATAGATCACTCTGTGTGTAATGACTCTATATAATATATGTTTCCCTTTTTGTATTGAATTACTGAAATAAATTAGCTTTTTGATGATATTCTAATTTATTGAGATGCACTTGTAGGTAAAGATCTCTTCACATGATGTGGTCAAATCAAGTTTTGCTAAGTGTTCACATGATTTGCAGTAATAAACTGTGATTTGACTACACCATGTAATTAGACCATTACTTCAAGTGGCACACCTTTCATTACATAAAATGGCTATAATGGCATTTGTCATTGAGTAGTGTTTGCAGGGCTTCCCCATGGTAAAAGGGATGGAATTACTGTTCCAATGCACTTCAACGTAGATTTCAGTCATAGGAGGAAGAGGGAAATCCCTTACCATACAATTTACACACTATACAAGTAACCGTCATTAGATTTATGTTTTCATTTTGTTCTATTGCCATAAATGAATAAAATAGAGTCCCTTAGCCATGAAGACTGCCTTTACATATATTTGTAAAGAGTGGGTCATTCTACAGACCTACTGATTTGAGCTTGCTACTATTATGATGCCATCATTGCAGTAACTCAGTTTTGTAATATTTCTCATCTCTTAAATATTCAACTTTGAGTGGTATTATTGAAAAGCAGGGCCACCATCAGGGTATTACATCCGTGATTGGTGAACCGGGCCCGGTGAAAAGGGGGGTGGCAGGGGGGCCCGGGGTAATTACTTAGCTTTATTAAGCTTCGGCCCGTGGGGCCCCCTCTTCACCAGGCCCCAGTCACAGCTGCAGCAGAGGGGCCCGGCTGTGTCGCTTCTGCCACTACACATCGCTAATTTGTATAGTATTAAAATTAGCTATGTGTGCTGGAGGCAGGGTCACTAGGGCAGAGCACGGCTCTGCATGCAGCAGTGTGATGAGATCATCACTCTACGACCTCACCTGCACAGTAGCTAGCTACCCCATACCTGGAGGGGCCCACCCACAGCTATTGCTACTCAGGACTGAACTGGAGAAATTCACTGTACGAGCGCTGCAGGAGAACTAATCAGCTCCTGCCCAGATGTAAGACAATACCTGCTATTGGTAAAGGACCTGAGATGATGTCATGCACATGTGACCCAAATGGGAGGAGACAGAGTTCTGCTGGTCAGTAAGTGCAGCAGGTAGTGAAGGAGAAGCTGGAGAAGATATGGAGATGTGTGTGACAGGTAATGAGAGAACAGGGGGACATGTGGGGTGAAGGGTGAATGGCATATGGGGGGTGCAGGGTGAGTGGCATATGGGGGTGAAGACTGTGACAGAGGGGTGTTTGAGACAGGTGTAAGGGGGTGCAGGGTGCGTGGTATATGGGGGCAGTGTGTGAGATAGGGTGCAGGATGTATGGGCTATGGGGGCACAATGTGTAAGACAGGGGGCAGGGTGTGTTGGGTATGGGGGTGCAGTCTCTGTAGGGGATATGGGAGAGTAAGGTGTGAAGGATATGGAGGTGCAGGGTGTGTGGATATTGGGGTGCAGCCTGTGTAGGATATTTGGGTGCATGGTCTTTACGGGATATTGGATTGTAAGGTTTGAGGAATATTGGGTGCAGGGTGTGTGGGATATGGGAATGCAGCGTGTGTGGGATATGGGGGTGCATGGTGTGTGAGACAGAGCACCACAAAAAAGGTGAAGACGAGGGATAAGGTAAGTGTTCCACCGTGGAGCTGAAGATGCAGAGAACTTTTACAGTAAAGTGTGGGAGGGGGAATAGGAGTGTTCACTCAGTATACAAAGTGACAGTGCATTATGGGAGGCAGTAAAGACAGTTTGAGGGGAGCAGTATACAAGTGGGCACATTATTTAGACTGTACAGGTGGCGGGAAAAGGGGCACACAGTATGGAAAGGGGGTAGTGTGGTGAAGGGCACAGAAGATGTGGCCTGTGGAGGCCATTGTTCATATCACAAGTACATTGTGTCGTATGGACAGCATATAGGGCATGGCTAATGAGGAGGGATGGTTTGGTGGATATTTTTCATAAAGAAAGACAGTGTGGCGGCCAAAATTCATGGTGGAGGGATGTATAGTGGTCAGTATATGAGGGGGACAGTGTAGAAGCCATGTATCATAAGGGGGACAGTGTGGGGTTCACATTTTAGGCCGGGAGCATAGTGGGGCAAATATTTTTTTCAGGTGCACAGTATACGAGTTATTTACATGTGCGTATATTTTTTATTTGAGTGTAATTATAATGATACGGTTATTTTTTAGGGCATTGCATTGGGATGTGCTGCAGAAGACTGGAGAAGATGGAAGTTTGCAGAGACGAGCTGTGGATGTGAAAAACCATCATGGCATCTGGACCAGATGAAGAAAAATGGGGTGAGACAAAACCAATCAGAGAAGAAGTCACCAATAAGGTACCTGGATCTAAGGTACATTTATACTGGACAATCGCTGCCTTTAAATGACTGTCGACCGGTTGATTATATGAAAATGATCGGTAGTCGTTTATTGGCCAGTGACTGCAGACGTATGAATCTGCGTGGGGCGCACCACACACTGTCACATTTTTCCAGTGACGGTGGTGAGACCGGCCATCATGTGATCACATGTGTGCGATTTGCATACTATCTGGCCACATTCCAACTAGACTTGCGCAGCCACACTCAGTACACTTACTAATATTACATGGTAAACCTGGAAAACCCTTTAATATCCTTCTGTGCACATATTATAACATTGTTTTTGGCAGCACATATTTATGCAGGACTATCTGCTGTCAAGAACAATGATATTTAAGCAGCAATATTATAACTTAGTTTTCAATGAATGGACGAACGTTTTGCTCGTGCATCAGGTGATTGACGGCCTTCTTTTGTGTAAATGCACCATAAAGACTAAAGGGTGCTTTACACGCTGCGATATCGCTAACGATATATCGTCGGGGTCACATCATTAGTGACGCACATCCGGCGCCGTTAGCGACATCGCAGCGTGTGACACCTAGGAGCGACGATCAAAGAGCACAAAAACGTGAAAAATCGTTGCTCGTTGAAACGTCGCTCCTTTTCAAAATATCGTTGCAGCTGCAGGCACGATGTTTTTCGTCGTTCCTGCGACAGCACACATCACTACGTGTGACACCGCATGAACGACGGACATCTCCTTACCTGCGTCCACCGGCAATGAGGAAGGAAGGAGGTGGGCGGCATGTTCTGGCCGCTCATCTCTGCCCCTCCTCTGCTATTGGACAGCTGCCATGTGATGTCGCTGTGACGCCACACGAACCGCCTCCTTAGAAAGGAGGCGGATCACCAGCCAGAGCGACATCGCAGGGAAGGTAAGTCCGTGTGACGGGTGTTAGCGATGTTGTGCGCCACGGGCAGTGATTTGCCCGTGAAGCACAACTGACGGGGGCGGGTACGCTCGCTAGCGATATCGGCACCGATATCGCAACATGTAAAGTACCCTTCAGGCTATGTTCAAAGAGGGTTTGATCATTCATTTAGTGGCTCCCTCGGGATGCACGTCCGAACCCCTGAAAAGCAGCATTTGGGCGTAGACGCTGATAGTGCCACTGACTATAATGATGCAGATGAAGTTACTATGTGCTGTGTCGGATGTTATTTTCATCTGTAAGGTGTTTAAGGAAGCGTCTTATTGGCTCCAAATTTATTTTGCAGCAGGACAACGAGACCACACATACCACTAATGTCCTTAAAGGGGTTGTCCAGACTTGGAGCAAGAGTCTGCATTCGCTTTATGTGACTGCCAAATCGTGACAGCTTGTGGTGCGCACACTATTATGATTTTCTGATGCAGGAAAGTGGTGACCATGTGTGTGCGATTTCCATACTTGCGATCACCTGCCAACTAATTGTGTCCAGCTTCTCTCAATAAATGGGAATTGAGGGAAGCCAGCTGAATCTAGTAAGGCATGTGACCATAAGGGTGGCTTTGCACATTGCAACATCGCACGTGCGATGTCGGTGGGGTCAAATCGAAAGTGACGCACATCCGGCGTCACTTTCGACATCGTTGTGTGTAAATTCTAGATGATACGATTAACGAGCGCAAAAGCGTCGTTATCGTATCATCGTTGCAGGCTCCGACTTTTCCATAATTATGCTGCCGCGACAGGTACGATGCTGTTCCTCGTTCCTGCGGCAGTACACATCGCTGTGTGTTACGCCGCAGGAGCGAGGAACTTCACCTTACCTGCCGCCAGCGGCTCTATGGAAGGAAGGAGGTGGGCGGGATATTTACATCTTGCTCATCTCCACCCCTCCGCCACTATTGGCCGCCTGCCATGTGACATTGCTATGACGCCGCACGACCCGCCCCCTTAGGAAGGAGGCGGGTCGCTGGCCAGAGCGACGGTCGCAGGGCAGGTGAGTGCATGTGAAGCTGGCGTAGCGATAATTTTCGCTACGCCAGCTATAACAAGATATCGTACCTGCGACGGGGGCGGGGACTATCGCGTGCGACATCGCAGCATCGGTTTGCGATGTCGCAACGTGCAAAGCCCGCCAAAGTATGCAAATCACATGTATGAGGTCATGTGATCGACAGCTCACACGGGGAATCGTGATAGTGTGCACACTACACGCTGTACAATTAGTCAGTCTGCAGTCACATAAAGTTTGTGTCTTGCTGCCACCTCAGCTGAAAATTATATCTGACATCACACTGTGACTCTGTCTGCGCCATTACTGCGAATGACCCCTTCAGTACATTCTCCCAAATCCTGTTTTGCTTTGGACACCATTTCCAACAGAGTCACTAGGTGTAAGCTCAAACCCGAATTGAAAATAGCCTTAGTAAACTTTTGGGAGATTTATTTAATTTGTTTTAGGCTCCTTTCACACAGCGTTTTGCCTTACGTTCAGTGGTCCCATCGGGGCATCTGTCCGAACCGCCCCTCTCCCACCCTGCAAAACGTGTTTCGGATGCATGCGCCGACAGGGCCATTGACTGTAATGGAGCACACTACAATAGCGTGTGTTCTGTTTTGTACCATTTTTGCACATACACGTTTTCTCCAGACGGACACCCGGACGTAGTCGACTCGTAGTCCGTCTGCAGAAAACAAATTATTCATGAATTATTTTTTTTCACTATTTCCGAACTGATCGAGTTTTCTGCCATAGGCATTTGACATTACTAGAGCAGTGCTGGAGAAATTGACTTTGTGGTATGAGCCAGGGCTGTTTTACTTTGTTCTGAGCGTGAGGGGCACTACTTAGTCTTGGGTACTTCTGAGAACATCATTGTAGTGATTTACAGCCAAATCAGAACAAGAAACAGAGGAGATTGGAAACAGTTATGAGTATAGAGAGTCTGTGAGGGTATGAGGGTTAATGGCCTGTAGATTTCTGAATGTGTGGGGGTGTGCTGGGGTGGGTGAGAAATTTGTGAGTTTGAAGGAGAGGATGTTGTGGTCAGAGAGGTGAAGCGGTGAGTTATCTGGTGGACAAAAACCAGGTCTAGGGTATTACCATCTTTGCGTGTCTCAGAGGTTGAGGGCTGTGAGAGGCCAAAAGAGGTGGTTAGAGATAGAAGTTGGGATGCAGATAGGGAAGTGGGTCTGTTTATGGGGATGTTGAAGTCTCCCATAAAGTGTGGCAGTCAGGCAGAAAAATGGTCAAGTAATTGGGTGGGTTAGCCGGGGGACAGTATACAACTGCTACTTTGAGGGAGAGGGGATGGAATAGCCTGATGGTGTGGACCTCGAAAAAGGGAATGAGAGTTATGGAGCTGGGGGGGATGACCCGGAAGGTGCATTGTAGCGATAGAAGTAAGTCGACTCCACCATTGTGTCTGTTCGTAAGTCTCAGGGAATGGGAAAAGTGTAAACTACCATGAGAAATGGCGGCAGGGAAGCAGTGTCAGGAACCTGAATCCAGGTTTCAGTGAGGGCCAGCAGATTAAGAGAGTTATTGAGAAAGTAGTTGTGAATGCAGTAAAGCTTGTTGCATACAGACTGTATATTCCAGAGCACGCAATTAAAAGAGGAAGAAGGCATATAACTAACATTAATAAGTTTAAACTGAAAAATAAGGAGCGCTGATAGTGTAATACCAACAGATCAGTGAGGTAGATCAGGAAAAATACACTCACCTGAAAAGGTTGTGAGATAGTCACAACCACTGATAGAGCATAGGATGAAGGCGTCTGCTGCAGCCCCACAAGGATGTGCATACAAATCAGAGTGAAGAGGGGGTTAATGCCGCGCATCAGCCAAAATGAAGATGTAGCACGTTGATGTTATAAACGTATTCTTTTATTCCATCGGTCTACGCGTTTCGAGGATACACCTCTTCTTCAGGACCAGTGCATCAACATAGTATAGCATAAATGAAGATGTCAGACATATATATACAGCTGATAACAGAGAGCACCGCCCATTAGATGAAAGAAAAAAAAAAAAAACTAGTGGGAGGAACCACTGATTCAGTGACATAACAGATATTTAGTAGAACTCAAATTCACATATAGACTAATAGATAATAATGAATAACAAATATAAAAGTTATAGGAGTGACAAATTATTTTGAAAAGAAAAAAAGAAAACAGAAATCATTATATAAAGAAAAAAAAAAAAAAAAAAAACCTTTTCTAGGTGGGAACATTACACTAGAACCCACATAGGGTGGATTCCTTAAAACCTCAAAGTCAGTGTTATTAGTGAAACTGGCTATTCCATATTCTGTGAAAGATGTGTAGGAAATAAAAGAATCAAATGTGAAAACAAAAGAGGAGTGTATGGTATGAGATCTATGTGTATTAAAGGGATAGGGTCTATGTGTATTAAAAAACCTGAAGTGACATTCACAATTAATAAAAAATAGCGCTGACCGGAAAAAACATTAAAAATAGGTAAAAACCTTTATTAAGAGCAATACAAAATGTTAAAACTTGTAGAAACATCACCACAGAGAAAAAGGAAAATTCGTGTTATATTCAGGGCTCAGGAGCGAGTAGCATAACAGAGCGCTGATAGAAGACAGGTCAAGAAAGTTCGGACATGCACATAAGCATTATTTCCCACGGTCTGAACTTTCTTGACCTGTCTTCTATCAGCGCTCTGTTATGCTACTCGCTCCTGAGCCCTGAATATAAGGCCTGTGCCACACATCCGTGCCTCCGGCACGTGTTTGTCATTTTTTACACGTACCGGCGGCACGGAGACACTTTAACCAATGCTACCCTATTGTAGCAGGCACACACACGTAAAACCACACGGAACGTGTGTCCGTGTGCGTTTGTACGTGTGTGCGTTTTTGAAAGCGCTGACATGTCAGTGTTTTCTCCGGCAGCACGGGTGTTACACGGCCCGCACCCGTACCACACGGGTGTAGTGTGGATGCGGCCCCGTGTGACACGCGCCGGAGTAAACACACATGTCAGGGAAAAAAATAAAAAACATTAACTCACCTTCTCCAGCCCTCCTGTCTCTGCCGCTGCTGCCTCTTGCTGCCGACCGCCGCTCATTAATCACATAGAATATTCACTTCACAGCCTGGCAGCAGCAGCAGCGGGGAGACGGGAGGGCTGGAGACCGAGGATCAGCACCACGGACAGCAGCGCGGACATCAGGAAGGACCAGGTGAGTATAATAATTACTGATTCTACGTGTGCTATCGCGGATAGCACACGTAGAACACACGTGTCACGCACGTACCAGAGACACGTACTTACCTGCACACAACACGCAGGGAAAATACGTGTCTCTCGGCACGTGCGTGAAATTCACGTGAGTGTGGCAGAGGCCTAACACGAATTTTCCTTTTTCTCTGTGGTGATGTTTCTACAAGTTTTAACATTTTGTATTGCTCTTAATAAAGGTTTTTACCTATTTTTAATGTTTTTTCCGGTCAGCGCTATTTTTTATTTTTTATTAATTGTGAATGTCACTTCAGGTTTTTTAATACACATAGACCCTATCCCTTTAATACACATAGATCTCATACCATACACTCCTCTTTTGTTTTCACATTTGATTCTTTTATTTCCTACACATCTTTCACAGAATATGGAATAGCCAGTTTCACTAATAACACTGACTTTGAGGTTTTAAGGAATCCACCCTATGTGGGTTCTAGTGTAATGTTCACACCTAGAAAAGGTTTTTTTTTTTTTTTCTTTATATAATGATTTCTGTTTTCTTTTTTTCTTTTCAAAATAATTTGTCACTCCTATAACTTTTATATTTGTTATTCATTATTATCTATTAGTCTATATGTGAATTTGAGTTCTACTAAATATCTGTTATGTCACTGAATCAGTGGTTCCTCCCACTAGTTTTTTTTTTTTCTTTCATCTAATGGGCGGTGCTCTCTGTTATCAGCTGTATATATATGTCTGACATCTTCATTTATGCTATACTATGTTGATGCACTGGTCCTGAAGAAGAGGTGTATCCTCGAAACGCGTAGACCGATGGAATAAAAGAATACGTTTATAACATCAACGTGCTACATCTTCATTTTGGCTGATGCGCGGCATTAACCCCCTCTTCACTCTGATTTGTATGCACATTAATAAGTTTAGCAAGGTTTCTACGAGAAGTTGGGGAGGGGTTGAAGTTGGCAGAGGGTGGACGGGATTAGGAGAGATATAGCCAGAATGTAACAGCAGTAAAAAGAGAAAGAGCAGATAGTTTTGGATTTGGCATATGGCTTGTTTTGCAATACCTTCGGACATGATGGACTGAGATTATTCAGGAAGGTGAAAAGAGCGTAGGGGCTGTACATAGGAGAAGGGAGATGAGAGGGGCTGATGTGGATGAGTGGTAATAGTTGGGGTGGTGAAAGTGGATGACAAAGGCACATAGGAAGACAAAATTTGAGATGAAGCACATAGTTAATAAAGAGAGTAAAAAAGTGAAGGTTACCTGACTCCTGCCCCGACTAACTGCCATTGATAAACTGCCAGATACTTAGCGACCATGACACTTTGTGTAAGAGAACACATGCATGCACCCCTAGAAGCACTGCTTTTAGGGAGTATACCACTATACATATGGTCACCTGGGAAAGGACACAATTTTGGAGGGATTTGACATTATAGTACAGAGCTTGTGCACCTCAGTGAAATCCCTATAATGGTTGAAGGCAAAATAGATCAATGACACAGCCATGAACGTAAACAATATAAATTTCAATTATGTATTCAAGTGTAAATACCTATAGAAAGAAATATACACTATGTGTTTAACGTATTGGGACACCTACAGGAGATTTTATGACATCTCAATCTGAATTTATAGACACTAATATGGAGTTATTCTCCTATTATCAGCTAAAACAGCTTCCACTCTTCTGAGAAGGCTCTCTAAAAGTTGTTCGAGTGTAGCTGTGGGAATTTTTACTCATTCATCCAAAATACCATTGAGGTTAGACACTGATGGTGTGTGACAAGACCTGGCTTGATATTTTAGTTTTATTTCATCAAAATGTGTTGGCGGTGTTGAGGTCTGGACTCTGCATGGACCAATGAAGTTAAAGGGAATCTGTCACGAGGTTTTTGCCTCCCAATCTGAGAGCAGCATAACGTAAGGTTAGAGACCCTGATTCCAGCAGTGTTGAACTTACGGGGCTGCTTAATGTAGTTTTGATAATCTACTGCTGATTAAATTAGAGGATTACTTGGCATGCTGCCAGGTAGTCCAGTATATTCATGAGCTGTGTATAACTGCTAGATCTGCAGCAGATAAAACATTGATTTAATCAAAATGACAGCAAACAGCTCAACTCATCAAAGAGGTCACAAAAGACCCAACCACTACATCCAAAGAACTGCAGGCCTCACTTGCCTCACTTAAGGTCAGTGTTCATCCCTACACCATAAGAAAGAGACTGGGCAAAAATGGCCTGCATGGACAAAAACCACTTCTGAGCAAAAAGAACATAAAGACTCGTCTCAGTTTTGCCAGAAGACATCTTGATGATCCCCAAAATGTCTTTTGCGAGAATACTTTGTGGACTGACGAGACAAAAGTTGATGTTTTTGGAAGGTGTATGTCCCATTACATCTGGCATAGAAGTAACATTGCAGTTCAGAAAAGGAACATCATACCAACAGTAAAATATGGTGGTGTTAGTTTGATGGTCTGTTTTACTGCTTCAGGAATTGAAAGACTTGATATGGTAAAAGGAATTATGAATTCAGCTCTCTACCAACAAATCCTGAAAGAGAATGTCCGACATTCTGTTTATGACCTCAAGCTGAAGCACACTTGGTTTATACAGCAGGACAATGATCCAAAACACATCAGCTAGTCCACCTCTGAATGGCTTAGGCTAGGTTCACACTTCCGTTAAATTGTATCAGTCACAATCCGCTGCTCTGGTAAACAACGGAATCCGTTTAGCGGATTCCGTTGTTCTCATAGACTTGTATGAGCGGCGGATTGTGACTGATGATGCTGCGTTGCACCCTCCGCCCGACTGATCAGTCGTGGAACGACTGACCACCGGGCAGGAGGAATGCAGCCTGTTACGTTTTTTGAGCAGTGCAATCCGTCGGATTTCACTGCACATGCTCTCTGGCTCCCTGTACATGTCACCAGCTTTGCTTGGTTACCCGATATTTACCCTGGTTACGGTGCAAGGAGCCAGCGCTAAGCGGTGTACGCCCGTAACAAAGGTAAATATCGCGTAACCAAAGTAAACGTCGGGTGCTTTGCTTTACCCGATATTTAGTCTGGTTATGTGTGCAGGGAGCCGACACTTCCCCGCTCGGCCCCGTCCCCTCCCGCACTCCGCACATGCACACAGACACACACACACACACACACTCACCTGTCCCCAGCCCTGCAGACCGCAGCACTGCCACTGACATCCTCAGCGCCTGGCCCCGCTCGGCTCCTCCCCTCGCTCGGCTCTGCCCCCTCCCGCACTCCGCATGTGAACACTCACACATACACACATTCACTCACTCACAACACTCACACACTCACCTGTCCCCAGCCATGCAGACCGCAGCACTACCACTGACATCCTCAGCGCCTGGCTCCACCCCCCGCTTGGCTCCGCCCCCTCCTGCACTCCGCATTTGTACACTCACTCACACACACACACTCACTCACTCACACACTCACCTGTCCCTAGCCATGCAGACCGCAGCACTGCCACTGACATCCTCAGCGCCTGGCTCACCCCCCCCGCTCGGCTCCGCCCCCCGCTCGGCTCCGCCCCCTCCCGCACACAATGGAGTCCGACAATGAAATTCTTTTCATTGTCATCCGTTGTACAACGCATCAGTCATATGCGTCAAGCAACACATGTGACTGATACAAAACAACGGAAGTGTGAACTTAGCCTTAAGAAAAACAAAATTAAGACTTTGACATGGCCTAGATGATGTGGCATGACCTTAAAAAGGCAGTTCATGCTCAGAAACCCTCCAATGTGGCTGAATTACATCAATTCTGAAAAGATGAGTGGGCGAAAATTCCTCAATAGCAAGGTAAAAGACTAATTGCCAGTTTTTGCACAAGCTTGAATGCAGTTGTTGCTGCTAAGGGTGGCCCAACCAGTTATTAGGTTTCGGGGGCAATCACTTTTTCATGCAGTGCCCTGTAGGTTTGAATTTCTTTTTCACTTGGTAATAAAGGTGCCTCATTTATAAACTGCATTTTGTGATTACTTGTGTTATCTTTCATATTTAATTTGTTTGGTGATCTGAAACATTTCAGTGTAACAAACATACAATAGAAAAAGAAATCAGGCAGGGCAAACACTTTCCACAGCACTGTACACGTTCTCAGTGTAGAGAAGGCCCCAATATACTGTATATTCATTCACTGATTGATAAGGGTTTGTTAAAAAGCTTTTATTAATTATTCTTTAAAAAGACATTGAGCACTACAGAACCAAACTTATTACAAAACAAAGAAAAAAGAGTAAATATAGGTAGTAAGTGATCCCCTCAACATCTAAGTTCTCTGATATTGATGAACCTCTTTTATCTCTTAGGCTATGTGCGCACGTGTGAGTATTACATGCAGTTACGCTGCGCTTTGTAGCGCAGCGTAACTGCATGCGTCCTGCGTCCCCTGCACAATCTATGGAGATTGTGCAGGGGCCGTGCGCACGTGGCGTCTTAGAGCGCAGCGCTTTGGCTGCTGCCCGGAGCGCGCGTTCTAAGAAGTGACATGTCACTTCTTCCATGCGCTTTGCCGGCAGCCCCTGCTCTGTTTATAGGGAGAGGCAGCATGCAGAGCGCATGTTATCTGCCGGCACCATGCGCTTCAGAACGCAGCTTTTCAGCTGCGCTCTGAAGCGCACCTTTTAGGTGCGGTGCAGAGCTCACACGTGCGCACATAGCCTAAGTGATATGCAGCCTTCGTGTGATGTCGTCTCGGGGAGATAAACTATTTCCCATATGGGTGGTATGGGACAAGCACTTGCTCTCGCAAATATGGAAATGAACCTATCTCCAATTAGGGTAATAAAAATATATATATATAAGGCTATTATCAATCGGAAACCATATAACAAATGTACTTAGTGAAGTGACAGTAGACATAACTTATGACTGCACAGATCTTAAGTGCAGAAAGTATTATTGCACAAGCACCAAGGATACAACTAATTAACAGGTTTATTACTCAAACCCTGGGTGCAATAAAGGCAATTACACAGACCCTGAGAGTGCCACTAGATGGGGTATTCTAATGCATGACCCCCTAAGGTGTATCATATGTAATCGCACAAACCCTAGGCAAAAATTAATACATGAGATAATATAAAGTGCGGAAGATACTACTAACTGGTAATGACTACCTATCTATTCTTATTTAGAGGGAATCTGTCAGGTGCAATATTCCCCCAGTACACGAGCAGGTCTGGGTGCACATTGCTAATCCCTGCTAACTGTCCCTGTATACAGTAGCTTAGATAAAGGGATCTTTAGAAAAAGTATTTCTAAAGATATTTTATAATATGCTTATGAGCGCAGGGACTAGTCCCCTGGGCGTTAGTTCCCCTGGCTAGTCGCCCTATTAGCATGTTAGTACTTCCCTGTGGGCGTGCTAACATGCTAATGAATGCGCAGCATCACAGGATGGTCTCACTCACCTCTCCGCCACCATCGCTGGCCGACATTGGATTTCGGCTCAGTGCGCATGATCCCGGAGTTTCTGTCATGTGCACTATGAAGCTGGATGTACGCGTCCTGGCTTCAAACTGAGGCGCACTGAGCTGAAATCCAGCATCGGGCGGCGATGACAGCGGAGAGGTGAGTGAGATCTACTCTGACGCTGAGCATTCATTAGCCCACAGGGTCGTACTAACATGCTAATGGAGCCGACTAGCAAGGGAACTAATGCCCAGGGGACTAGTGCCCTCACTCATTAGCATATGATAAAAGATCTTTAGAAATACTTTTTCTAAAGATCCTTTTATCTATACTAGTGTATACAGGGACGGTTAGGCAGGGAATAGCAATATGCACCCAGGACTGCTCATGGTACTGGGTGCATATGTGAAGCCCCACAGGTGTAGTGTCGGTGCATTACCTTCAGGGACTCCACTCGGCTGGATCTGGTCACAGGTAGGAGATCTTCTTCTTGTCGTGACGCCACTCTCAGTATTGCGGCCAGTAGGGACCGCCACTGCAGGTTGAGGGTCGCCTGGGGCTGATGGTATGTGCAGTTAGTTGGAATAGCCTCCTGAGAGTGAGGCAAGCCCCAGGGCCCTGTGTAGGTGCGTAGTACCACAAGGCGCAGAATAACTCCACACAGGCAGAATGTCTTTCAGGGTTTTTACTCACTTCAGGTGGCAGGGTGAGTAACCCGGGCGTAGCTGGGATGAACCAGGCGGGAACCAGGTGTCCTTCAGGCTGACTTGTGAGGGTGACTACTAACTCGCCTTCCTTAGCCCTTGGTGGTTTGGGGTGACCCCGACTTTGAGTCCCTATGGGGGTCACCCAGGGAAGATGCTGCAGCCTCTCTCCCCTTCGTTCGCCGTGTGCTTGTTGCCTGGGCCAGATCACTCCAGCTTCTTGCCTCCTGTGAGCTATGGGCCCTAACTGTGGCTACGTGGCTGCGGCTTTTTGTGGTGTTGTGGCGTGGGCTTGGAGAGCCCCACACCGGCAGGTTTAGCAAAAGAAAGCTGGATCTATCTCCGCTTCGGGATCTGCCGCCCGTTTGGGCCTGGTACTCTCTAGCAGTCTCCTTACTTCCCACTCCGTGCTCTCTCTTTAGCTGAAGATGGATTTCGGGTAGCACTCCTAGTTGACCGTTCTCCCCCGTCAGTAGCCACTGCGCGGGCGCTGTTAGACAGCAACAGCCCCACAGGTCTGCTCCTCACTGAGCCCTATGGAGTTCTGCTCTAACTGACTCACTGCCCCTCCTCTCCTGTTCTTGCCTACGCCACCTAGCAACCAGACTCTCTTACCACACCCCTTGAGAGGAGATGGAGGCTTTTGGCCCCCTCCACTATTCCAGTGAAGGTCAAGGCTTTTCCCCCTCCTGGGATCCCCAGGGGTCCTCTCATGGGTACATGTGTGAGAGCTGATTACTATGCGCCTGTGTTCCACACCCCTGTCAGCCTTCTGGATTACCTGTATTGTACTGTCCCCAGCATGGGTGCAGTACTCAGTGGTGCCTGACCAGGTCAGGGGCGCCACATTCCCCCTTAGTTATCACCAGCACGTCCTCGGGCTGCAAGACAACATTTTAAAATGCATAAAACATTAAAACATGTAAAACATTTAAAAGCACCAGGTACCATACATCACCACCCTCCACCCACAAGTCCGTTAACCCACCCAAAACCCTTTCACGTTGGCCGCGGCTTCAGCCACTTCTGGCAGGATGTAGAGGCGGCTTACATGGGCTGGTGGTTTCAGGGTATACCTGGCCTGGTGGATCCGCGCCTTCAGCCTCTTCTGGCAGGATGTAGAGGCGGCCTCCACAGTTGGTGCTGACCAGGTACCCTCTTTGTGGTGGAGAGCCAGGCCCCATAAACAGGCATGCTCTCTGGTCGCAGGTGAGCCAAGGCCCTATATACGGACGGGCTCCTCCTGGTTGCAGACGAGCCAAGCCCCTAAACAGGCTGACTCTGGTGGTGGTGGTGCCCTCTGGTGTAACTATTTACACTGCGAGAGTTTGTGGCTATAGCCAGTTCATAGCCTTAAGGTTTATGGTTTTCTCACAATAGTTTTTGTGGGCACATGCTTAAACGTAAACGTTGCAAAACAAAACTTTTCAAAACTTCAACTGGTAACTTCTTTCTTTACTTTACTTTTCTCTACTCCTCCATACCAGGGCTTGGGCCTGTAGGGCTGCGGCACCTGTTGCTTTCTTGGTCTTTGTCGTCGTCTGAGGTAGTTTCATCTGTAGGTTCCTTGTCTTTTCTTTCTTGATCTTCATCTGTTTCCTTTGCTGCATCTGTTTCTTTATCTCTGTCTTTTCTTTCTTCCTTGGGACATGGCACTACATCAAGCGCATACAATCCTCTTTCGCCTTCATGCATAGTGAATTGTACTGTATTTCCCATCTTTAAGTTTCTGCCAGGGTGTCCTCTAGGCAGATGAGCGTTCACATCTCTTCTGTTGACAAATATCCCTTCTTTGATACCAGGGGCTACAATGAATCCATATCCACTTCTCAAATTGAAATCCTCCACTACTCCTCTGCAAAGGGGTCCTCTGACCTGGGCTTTGGCTCTTCTCAGGAACCTTTTCTCCTGTAGGTCTCTGGCTGTGACTTCTCTCTGCTCTGGAGACTGTGGTGCAGGGGACAGCGTTGTTCTGTTGCGACGCCTGGTCTTGCGGGCTGGGTTCTGCTGGGCTGTTACCTCAATGCCTGCAGGGCCCCAGGTGAGGTTTCTGGGCTGGTCTTCATCAGCAGACGGTGTCAAGTCCTCCTCATCCCAACGGGAATAGGGTAACATCTCCGGCTCTGAGTATTGCTCCACTGCCGGTGGCTCCGGAGTCAGCTCCTCAGCTTCCTGGCCTCCTCTCCCCCTTAGTTCTTCTTGGCACTCCTTTGGTGGCAGTGCTGGGGATGGGCTTTCTTCAGCAGGCCCAGGCGGGGGACTCTTTGGCGTGGTTGCTGCAGGGGTTGCCGGAACCCTCTTGGGGGTGTGCGGAGGGAGCAGATACCGATCCACCATCTCTTGTGGGAACTGGGCCTCTAGGTCAGCCTTCAGCTTCCAGTATTCGGGGTCCTCTCCTATCAGGGACTTCCTAGCAGGGACCTCTTTGGACTGGGGAGCGGTGTCTGCTCTGGCCTTGCAGGCCGGGGTAAATGGTGATGCAATCTCTTTGCGGGCCGCGCCCTGTATGGCGGCGGCCTGGTCTTGGCGGGCCGCGCCCGGCATGGCGGCGGCCTGGTCTTGGCGGGCCGCGCCCTGTTTGGCGGCGGCCTGGATCGGCGTCGCTGTCGCGATGGAATCGGTGCAGGCTGGGCTGGGCGTCGCTGCAGGGACCGGGTCTTGGTGGGCCGAGCAGGGCATCGCTGCGGCGGCCGAGGCTTGGCGGGCCGAGCAGGGCATCGCTGCGGCGGCCGGGGCTTGGCGGGCCGAGCAGGGCATCGCTGCGGCGGCCGGGGCTTGGCGGGCCGAGCAGGGCATCGCTGCGGCGGCCGGGGCTTGGCGGGCCGCACCTGGCGTGGCTGCGGCCTGGCTCAGCGTCGCCGCGCCGGGCGCCTCTTCAGGGACCGCGAGCGTGGCAGCAGGGGTCGGGGCATCCGGGCCGGCAGGGGTAATACTGGACTCACCCATCGGTGGCAGCATCGGGGTCTGAGTCGTCGCCGTCCGGTCTGGCACTCGTCGTGCGGTTCCCCTCTCATAGGCCTGAACCGCGGCAGCCATCTCCAGAAGTTCCATACGTTCTTCTCGGATCTGCTCCACGACCCGGGTCTCCAGTCGGTCGCAGAACTGGGCCAGCTCCCGATACCACCAGGCAGCGGAGCCCGGTTCTGGATTTCTGCGGTCAGACGCCATTTCTTCTGCGCCCTCTTCTGCACGACTCTCCAGCTGTGGACTCGCCGTTGCCTCTAGTAGCAAGCTGTTCAGTTTCCGCTCTGCCTCTTTCAGCAGCTCCTCTCCCAGCAACAGGCTTGTGGCTCCCTTTCTGTCCCGACGTCTCTGGACGCTTCCACTCTCATAGCTGGCAAGGTCAGAACTCTGCAGGGGATCTCTGGGTAGCCACACCTCTTCGTGGGCGGTAACTTCTTCCAGCGCGGGCTGCTGTTGTTTTTCAGCGCGCTTTTCATGGTGGCAATATGGCGGCGCTTCCAATTTTTCAAGCGGACCGCCTAGGCACATGGTCACCTGTCTGAACAGGTCTAGTCCTTATCCTGTTCGTGACGCCAGATGTGAAGCCCCACAGGTGTAGTGTCGGTGCATTACCTTCAGGGACTCCACTCGGCTGGATCTGGTCACAGGTAGGAGATCTTCTTCTTGTCGTGACGCCACTCTCAGTATTGCGGCCAGTAGGGACCGCCACTGCAGGTTGAGGGTCGCCTGGGGCTGATGGTATGTGCAGTTAGTTGGAATAGCCTCCTGAGAGTGAGGCAAGCCCCAGGGCCCTGTGTAGGTGCGTAGTACCACAAGGCGCAGAATAACTCCACACAGGCAGAATGTCTTTCAGGGTTTTTACTCACTTCAGGTGGCAGGGTGAGTAACCCGGGCGTAGCTGGGATGAACCAGGCGGGAACCAGGTGTCCTTCAGGCTGACTTGTGAGGGTGACTACTAACTCGCCTTCCTTAGCCCTTGGTGGTTTGGGGTGACCCCGACTTTGAGTCCCTATGGGGGTCACCCAGGGAAGATGCTGCAGCCTCTCTCCCCTTCGTTCGCCGTGTGCTTGTTGCCTGGGCCAGATCACTCCAGCTTCTTGCCTCCTGTGAGCTATGGGCCCTAACTGTGGCTACGTGGCTGCGGCTTTTTGTGGTGTTGTGGCGTGGGCTTGGAGAGCCCCACACCGGCAGGTTTAGCAAAAGAAAGCTGGATCTATCTCCGCTTCGGGATCTGCCGCCCGTTTGGGCCTGGTACTCTCTAGCAGTCTCCTTACTTCCCACTCCGTGCTCTCTCTTTAGCTGAAGATGGATTTCGGGTAGCACTCCTAGTTGACCGTTCTCCCCCGTCAGTAGCCACTGCGCGGGCGCTGTTAGACAGCAACAGCCCCACAGGTCTGCTCCTCACTGAGCCCTATGGAGTTCTGCTCTAACTGACTCACTGCCCCTCCTCTCCTGTTCTTGCCTACGCCACCTAGCAACCAGACTCTCTTACCACACCCCTTGAGAGGAGATGGAGGCTTTTGGCCCCCTCCACTATTCCAGTGAAGGTCAAGGCTTTTCCCCCTCCTGGGATCCCCAGGGGTCCTCTCATGGGTACATGTGTGAGAGCTGATTACTATGCGCCTGTGTTCCACACCCCTGTCAGCCTTCTGGATTACCTGTATTGTACTGTCCCCAGCATGGCTGCAGTACTCAGTGGTGCCTGACCAGGTCAGGGGCGCCACACATATTGCACCTGACAGGTTCCCTTTAAAAGCCCTATGCGTTTAATCATTAACTATTTGCTGCCTTGATTCATCAAGGGATAGGTAGCTTTACATTCGTATTGATGATTAGTATAACATAGTAGAGACAATGCTCTCGTATGCACACTCTGGCAAGATTGCCGGCCTTTTTAAAGAATATTTATTAAAGATTTTATTTAACAGACCCTTGTAATCAGTGAATTATTTGTTAATATATTTTGGGAATTTTTTACACTAAATTTTAGTGAAGTGCCCAATATATAATAATGCTGAGCTACTGTAGCAGTGTCATATTTAATACATAGGTCACCCTATATGGCCACAAATGTTACCCAGTGGGGCCCATTATTAAACAGAAACTGACGGACATGTATCAGACACTGGCTGTATGATTTTAGATATGTCTGTATGACTTTGAAATGCTGTGGCATTTTAGAAAACAAAATTTTTAAAAGCCACTGGAGACCAAGCTCCACATGTGACTAGTCAAGAAAGCCCGTCCACCCTGGGTTCTCCATGCCTCTTCCCCTTGAGTGATCTCTGTGTGCAGACACCTGTCAGTCATTGGCAGGTAAACTCTTTCAATGAACCGCTGTGTACACAGTGTCAAGTCTTCAATTGGAAATATACAGTATATGTTCTCGGTGTAGTCCGTACAGAAGAATAACTGCTAATTCACTGATTGATAAGTGTCTGTAAAAAAAATAGCCTTTATTAATTATTCTTTAAAAAGATATTGAGCACTACAAAACCAAAAATATAAAAAAAGCAAACAGATCTAGGTAGTATGTGATCTAATCAACAGCTATGTTCTCTGATATAGATGCAGGCAGACTTTGTATATCATGGCTAGGTTATAACTACCCAAAGTGAAATGTTTCATGGCAATGAGAATTCTGAGATTTTAAAATCATGCATAAAAAACTAAATTAATTTCACAAACAAATTTCCTATATACAGATAACGTGCACAAACTCTCCCATGCCTTAAAAAGCCAGTGATTACTTAATATATGTTATAATGCAATCTGCTGGGAGCGGTTTTCATTACTGGTTATTAGAGATTACGCCGGCCCACGGCCTGTAGCCCCCAACATTGCCGGAATCCTGGCCGGAAAGCCGCGCGGCAACAAGTGGTTCACGTCTGAACGGACGTTTATATGGAAACAAAAGCATAGATTCAACTTGTAAACATTTGATAACTATTTGCCAGGAAAATACTGTTATGACTTTGCGATATAAAGCAATATCACACATTGTTACCCTATGCCAGCCTTTTCCAGCACATGTATTGAGCCCTCTCCAGCTGTCATTAGTGTTACTTAGCATTAAGCATGATGTCTAGTATGCCCTCTGGCACTGCTACAGCATCTCGTTTAGAGATAACATTTAATTTGTAGGTCTATTTTATCTTTCACCTGTCACATAAAGGCAGCAGTAACATGAAGTACATTGAGCACATCAAGCTCCAAGAGCTCAAAGAGCTTTATACAAACCATCCTGTGAGCTTGTAAGGAATATCACAGGCATTTAATGCTAAATTGTCATAATAAAAGTCTGCATTCTTCTAAAGATAGCTATCTATTCCTATTAGTGGCTGCAAAACACAGAGCAGCAAACCTCATTAGGAGCATGAAAGCCCTGGTATATTCCAAACAGGCCAGCTCTAACTACAGCCAAACGACTCCAACATTCGTCTGTGCATGCTCCTACTAATCCAGGGACTAGCTAAGCTTGATGTACATGCAGTCACTTGTATGCTTTAGCCTGTGACATTCTTTTTTCCTGAAAATCTTTACATAAGGTAGCCAATGTGTTTGAGAGCAATCATACAGCATGGGGGCAGCAGGCAGCTGTGCCTCTGAGTAGTCAGGGTGCCACCTCAACAAGAGCATAATGAGACCTAAGAAATCAGAACAAGCAGGCAATTTAAATAGAGGTTTGACAGTGGATGCCAACACCCTAATTAATCCAACATGAATAGCTCAGAGGCTGCAAGGCAGGTGAAAGCGCTGCCTGCTGAAAGCAAACTTCAGCTCATTCCAGAGGGTTTAATCCAAAAGTGCCTGTCACAGCCCAACACAGCAATTATGTGTTTACTAATGACAAGAAAGACATTTTAATAGAAAACAAATTGTATCAACAGTCCAAGCTAGTAAGTGGGGAGAGAAGACATGATTGTTGTCTGATCTATAAATACCTAGTGTGCATATATATATATATATATATATATATATATATATATATATATATATATATATATATATATATATATATATGCAAACACATACACACACACGTTATTTGTAGATCAGACAACAACCATGGCTTCTGTAAATATTTATTATTTTGAACTGTTGATACAAGTTATTTTTAAAGTTTTAAAGCAACTTTTTAATCTGTACATAGAGAGAGAGAGAGAGAGAGAGAGACAGAGACAGAGAGAGAGGAATTTAGATATATAATAAATAAATAGATGATAGATACAGACAAATAGATATAGATAGATAGATAGATGGATCGATGGATGGATAGATAGATACAGACTGATATATAGATACAGATATATAGATAGATGCAGATATATAGATATTAGATAGCTAGATAATAGATACAGATAGATAGATAGATAGAGGGATAGATAGATACAGACTAATATATAGATAGATACAGATATATAGATATTAGATAGATAGATAATAGATAGATACAGATAGATAGATAGATGGATAGATAGATAATAGATAGATGGATAGATAGATAGATGGATAGATAAATATATAGATAGATACAGATATATAGATATTAGAGAGATAGATAGATAGATAGATAGATAGATAGATAAATACATAGATAGATACAGATATATAGATGTTAGATAGATAGATAGATAGATGGATGGATAGATAGATAGATAATAGATAGATAGATAGATAGATAGATAATAGATAGATAGAGGGATAGATAGATAGATAGATAGATAGATAGATAATGGATAGATAGATAACAGATAGACACCTATAGACAGATACAGTAGATGCAGTGTACATTAGCTCTTAGACAGATGACTGCCATGTAGCCTGACCAGTGACAGTCTTGGAGATGTTATGAATGTGGTTGGCACCTTGTTACAGACACATAATCGCACAGATAGAAGTTGTTCAGCATGTGGCCAGCAGAGATCGATCTGACCAGGGCCATGTATAGGTCCCAAACAGGCTCTTCTGCAGCCATCTATAGTGCACAAGCCCCTGATAACCGAAGCAATTATTAAGAAAACTTCCCTAACTTCTGGTGACATGACAGCCCCCAGTCAGGAACATTATTTCCAATACCCAAATATATTACAAGAGAGGGTTTTCCATTCCTGAAGCCTCCAGCCCTGCTTCTGGCAGCACTTCTACATAGAGTTAGATTAGCAATAACAGTCTGCTCACAGTGTGCATACACATACATACTGTACATACATACTGTACATACACATGTATACAGCAGAGCATTCGTCCTCCACTATCTAAAGCAGAACGTAATGAAGATGCTACAAAGTTCTTACCTATGGTGAAGCTGAAGCCATCGATGCTGAAGGTGGCACTCCTGCATTTTTTAAATCCCTCTTTCCTGGTGCTGGGCTCTGTCATTGTCCCACTTGGTGCCTGTCCTCCTTGGTGGCTGCAGAGGCTGGTGCTGTCAGTCCTGCCTGCAGATCTGCCTGTGGCAGCACTTACACCCCACTTCACACATCTCCTAGTGCACAGACAGCAGTGACTGAGAGCACCAGGCTCTCTCCTCCCCCTGATCTGTCACTGCTGACTCCTCCAAGTGCTGAGGGCACATGCCCCTAATCAGTCCACACTGGGTATATATATATCTGCCTCTAGTGTCTCCTCCACTTGTGGGGATCTTTACAGGCACTGTTGTTACAAGCAAAGTTATAGCGGAATGTGATATTACACTTGTTGGGTCAACAGCATCTATTATTTGTCTGCTGGTTGTCATGGGGACATGGATTAGAGGAAGATAATGATAACTCAAAGAATTGAATAAAATGTTTACTGTAAAACAGCAGGAATCAAGTCTGTAACCTGAATAAGCCCATTCAGGTCTCCTCTAGTCTTCAAAGAAAGGTGGAGAATGGAGAGGAAGACGTGGAAAACTCCAAAAGACGGACTCTATAGATGGCTTGTTTTCTGGTCCCCTTGTGCACCACACCCTTATTTACTAGTGTAAAACTGTGTTGGGCCACGTGCACACGTTCAGTATTTGGGGAGTTTTTTACCTCAGTATTTGTAGCCAAAATCATGAGTGGAACAATCAGAGGAAAAGTATAATAGAAACACGGCCACCACTTCTGGATTTATCACCCATTCCTGGTTTTCGCTACACATACTGAGGTAAAAACCTCACCAAATACTGAACGTGTGCACATGACCTTATAGAAATCTCATGCCCAGTCAGCTTTTTGTTACTCAACGTAAACTGAGCTGTGGTGCCTGTGTTAAATCCACATCACGACAATATCTCTTGCGGGTACGCTGAGTTTTATATGGCAATTTTTCCTATCGACTTGCATTAGTGGCAGAAAAAATGCAGGTAAAAAATGGACACATTTATAGTGCGCTTCCTTCACAAAACTCATCAAAAAACATGTAATCCGCATTTGATTAAAGTGTTATGAAAGGCAAATGCCAGGAAAAATAAAAAAAACAAAGCCGCTTTGTTTAAAACATGACACACCATTAAGAGACGAAAATCTCAGCATCAAAAACATGATAAAAACACATGTAAAAAAACGCAAGTAACGTAATTTTTATAATGGTGCCGAAATGGTGCAGAAATTCTGCAACATCAAAAGCTTGAAATGGGGGTCTCTTATAAGTTGGATATAGCTCACCAGGGGGGTGCGGTGGCGGTGGAGTGGGGTCATAAGAGGCAGGGTGAAGGACATCGGCGGTGCCGCAAGTGGGGCTATGCTGCGAGCCTGGGACAAGGAGAAGGGGGTGTTGGGATGGTGCGATGCGGGCGCCATTGATTTGCAGGCAGTGGATGCAACAGGCATCTGGAAAATGGCTGTGTAGGCAGTACAGACTGAAATCTCGGAGAGTCGAGTTCTAAATCTGCGTATGCAGCCCCGCAACCAATTTCCTGAAGTTCATCAAATCAGAAGCAGCGCACACGCAGATTGATATCTCGGCTATACAACTTCAGATTGCAGCCATGTTCCTGAAGGCTGTTCCGTCCACTGCCCGAAGATCAATGACACCAGCATCGCACCGCTGTGACACTCCCTCCCTCCTTCTGCTGCGGCCCTGCCTCCTGTGACCCAACTCCACCACCACCGCACCCCTTCCCCACCACCCTTTGAGCTACATCCGGATTTTAAAACGTACCCTAGGATTATAAAATGGACCCCCTTTTTTCCCCTATTTTCTTCCTCTAAATTTGGATTACGTCCTTCAATCCAGTGCATTTTATAAACTGAAAAATACGTTATGTAATAAACTCCCCAAAAATCCATCTTCATTAAACATGTGTAGCGGTAGACATGAAGAGGATATACTGCACACACATGCATTTTACGCATGTATGAAAAAAATCATGGAAAAATGTGCAAAAATAACAAAATAGGTAGTACACTATTCTATATATTTTCAAAAGTTGTCAGGTTCATTTATGAAATGAGCCATTTCTTAAAGGGAACTTGTCACCAGATTTGGCAATTATAAGCTGCCGACACCACCACTGAACTCTTATATACAGCATTCCAGAATACTGTATATAAGAGCCCAGGTCGTGCTGTATAACGTAACAAAAACACTTTTAGAATACCTAGGGGGGTGGTCCGGTCCGAGAGTTGTAGCTGCTCTCGGGTCTGGCACCTCTTCTCTCCGGTCCAGTGCCTCATCTCTCCGTCAATCTCTGTCCTGCTTCTATCCAGCCCGTGCCGGCATTGTGGTCCTGCACAGGCGCACTTTGATCTGCCCTGCTGAGTGCAGATCAAAGTACTGTAATGTGCAGGCGCGAGGAAAGACCACCCATGCATTCGCACTAAAATACTTTGATCTGCCCTGAGCAGACTTCAATGCCGGCTAGTGTGCATGACGTACGACGCATCATGCATGCAGGCCTCAGAAGAATGAGGACGGTGATCGCCGCAGAGAGGAGGCACCAGACTGTAGAGAGGAGGCGCCGGACCGGAAAGCAGCAACACCCATCAGAGCAGACCACCCTCCTAGGTGAGTATTATAAAAGTGTTTTTTAACGTTATACAATGCGACCTGGGCTCTTATATACCTCTTATATACAGCTTCCCTTTAATGATTTTAACCTCCTGAATTCAAATCTGAGCTTGAACATTTTTAGCTGGTTCTTGTTTCGATGATATCAAAAAGCTTTCCCTTTACTGCTATGGTACTTATAATTAATCCATAAAAGTTTCAGTACTTTGAAACATTATTATTTTTGCAAATATAAAGATGCAGAATGTTTTGTTATGACTTTTTTTATATTTATTTATAGGAAACTTAGCAACAATTCAAATAACTAAAATATGTCTGAATACTATTGCAAATTATAAACAGTTGCAGAGATTGCATTACAAAATTTGCTCCTCATTCAGTAACAACTCTTTTTTGCTTGTCTCTTCTACTTCTGCATCAGATCACCTATTACAATCAGAGGCATAGCTAGGGGTTCAGCTTAGGGAGGGGTGAAACATCTACATGGGCTTTTAGGGGAACCTGTCACCAACTTTTACCCTTATAAGCTGTGGCCACCACCAGTGAGCCCTTAAATACAATATTCCAGAATGCTGTATATAAAAGCCCAGACCGCTCTGTAGAGCGTAAAAAACACCTGTATTGTACTCACCTTTGGGATGCTCTGGTCCGATGGATGTTGCTGCTCTCGGTCCGGTGCCTCCTCCATCTTGTGGGATCACCATCCTATTGCTCAGCCCCGTGTGCATGATGCTTCCTGCATCATTCAGAGAGGCCTCTATTGCTCTCCTATGCATGCACACTTTGATCTGCCTGGCTGAGGGCAGATCAAAGTACTGTAGTGCACATTCGTGAGTGGTCTTTGACCTTTTCTCATGCCTACGCATTACAGCACTTTGATTTGCCCTCGCCCGGGCAGATCAAAGTGTGGCTATGCAGAGCGCAATGGAGGCTTCTTTGTGAATGAAGCATTACTCGGGGCAGAGCAAGGGGGTCCCACAAGATGGAGGAGGCGCCTGAGAGAAGCAACACCCATTGGACTAGACAGTCCCCTAGGTGAAGCACTCCTTAGGTAAAATGCGCTCTTATCCCTCACTTGACTTTCCTGTAAATGTTTCTGGTGCTTTAGGAACTGGCAGTACTTCTATATGTGGTGCCTGGGTGTATTGCAGATGGAATGTATGGCTATTGTAAAGTTCACTGCTTCCTTGAAGTTCCTTCCCTAATGGGGGGCACCATGTAACAATAACAATTGGTAGTGTGATTGGTTGGCTCTCTCTGGATCATTGGGACAGCAAAAGGCCTAAATTGCCTCTTCCTATGCAACCACTGGTAAGATGTGATAAACATGTATCGCAGCATGTGTGTGGAGCACACTTATTGTCCTGAACTCCTATTCTGCAGCAAAAATACAGGTTGTAGGTTTTCCTTATCATGGTAGTCAAGTTTTGGCTTTGTGATGCAAAAGTGACTACTCTGCATATGTAGCAAAAACTATTTGATTTGTTAATCCAAGAACAAGGCATATCTAAAAAAACATATAGAAGCACGTCGTATGCTAAGAAATCCTAAAACTGTATACCTTACATCAGGGGTGGGGAACCTCCGGCCCGCGGGCCGCATGCAGCCCGCCATGACCTTTTATGTGGCCCCCGGGCAGATTCCCGGGGGAGGCAGTGCTGGTGCTGTCACCGCGGTTTGCTGCCGCCGGCCCTTTAAATCCACACATTGCTGTTTGTGCTGCAATGTGTTCTCCCGTCGGCCAGTGCCAATTGCCAATGGGCGGGTCCACAGCAGCCTCACAGCTTCCTGCCTTGTGTGCACGCCTCCTGCCCTCCGGAGATCAGTGCCTGCCTTCTCCTTCTGATGCAGTGTCCGGCTCCTGCACTCCAGTGATGTGAGTGCAATGCTGCTGTGAGTCCAGCGCCGACCCTCTGCTGCTATATGCCCTGCCCAATGCTTTGTGCCTCCCCACACCAGTTCTGTAAACCCTCTCCCCCAGAGTTGCATGAAACTCTCAGCGCAGTGTGGCCCCCAATGTCCTGTGTGCACCCCTCCCCCAGTCCTGTGTGCAGCCCCCCAATGTCCTGTGTGCAGCCCATCACCCAGTAGTCCTGTTTGCACCCCCCAATCCTGTGTGCACCCCTCCCCCAGTCCTGTGTGCAAACCCCCAATGTCCAGTGTGCACCCCCACACAATCCTATGTGCAGCCCATCACCCAGTCCTGTGTGCACCCCCTCAGTCCTGTGTGCACCCCCCCAGTCCTGTGTGCACCCCCCCAGTCCTGTGTGCACCCCCCCAGTCCTGTGTGCACCCCCCCAGTCCTGTGTGCACCCCCCCAGTCCTGTGTGCAGCCCCCCCAGTCCTGTGTGCAGCCCCCCCAGTCCTGTGTGCAGCCCCCCCCAGTCCTGTGTGCAGCCCCCCCCAGTCGTGTGTGCAGCCCCCCCCAGTCGTGTGTGCAGCCCCCCCCAGTCGTGTGTGCAGGCCCCCCAGTGATGTCTGTGCAGGCCCCCCAGTGATGTCTGTGCAGGCCCCCCAGTAATGTCTGTGCAGCCCCCCCCAGTGATGTCTGTGCAGCCCCCCCCAGTGATGTCTGTGCAGCCCCCCAGTGATGTCTGTGCCTCCCCCCCAGTGATGTCTGTGCCTCCCCCCCAGTGATGTCTGTGCCTCCCCCCAGTGATGTCTGTGCCTCCCCCCCAGTGATGTCTGTGCCTCCCCCCCAGTGATGTCTGTGCCTCCCCCCCAGTGATGTCTGTGCCTCCCCCCCAGTGATGTCTGTGCCTCCCCCCCAGTGGTGTCTGTGCCTCCCCCCCAGTGGTGTCTGTGCCTCCCCCACAGTGGTGTCTGTGCCTCCCCCACAGTGGTGTCTGTGCCTCCCCCACAGTGGTGTCTGTGCCTCCCCCACAGTGGTGTCTGTGCCTCCCCCCCAGTGGTGTCTGTGCCTCCCCCACAGTGGTGTCTGTGCCTCCCCCACAGTGGTGTCTGTGCCTCCCCCACAGTGGTGTCTGTGCCTCCCCCACAGTGGTGTCTGTGCCTCCCCCACAGTGGTGTCTGTGCCTTCCCCACAGTGGTGTCTGTGCCTTCCCCACAGTGGTGTCTGTGCCTTCCCCACAGTGGTGTCTGTGCCCCCAGCCCCGCGTGTGGTGTCTGTGCCCCCAGCCCCGCGTGTGGTGTCTGTGCCCCCAGCCCCGCGTGTGGTGTCTGTGCCCCCAGCCCCGCGTGTGGTGTCTGTGCCCCCAGCCCCATGCCCCCAGTTAATTAATTGCTTCACCCAATATAGCAGGGTCATTTAAACATTGATAATTTTGTGCGGCCCCCGAAGGTTGGTAGAAATTTCCAAATGGCCCCCGACAGAAAAAAGGTTCCCCACCCCTGCCTTACATAGAGAGCATTTATAAAAGTACGTGATGCAATTGTAATTAGGATTTTGTCATCGGAGCTGAGTTGGCATTTTTTGATTGATCATTCTAAGAAGAGACAACTGAAGGCTCAATTGACTATATAGATGATGCAATTGATTAGCTGCTAACACTGCAATAATGCTAAAATAATGAAGCAATTTTTCTATCAGCCTGCATTAAAGGTGTCATATAGAATTACAATCTCCTCAAAAATCTTCAAAATTAGAGCCAATCAGCAAAATGTAAGCATTTTATTAGTTTTCAGCACAACAAAATTAGTTGCGTTAACCGTTTTTGTCTCTGAACCAATGTGGTTGTAGAACACTGTTATCCATTAACATATTAAAGATGATATTAGGAGCGCTTTTTCAGCCTAATATGAAGGTTGTGTGCCAACAAGGAGTTTTACTCTGTGTATTTTCGTTACATCAAAAATGCAACGTCTTATTACGATTGCAGCAAAGTGGATGGCATTTATAGAAATTTCATGCACACTCAGCTTTTTTTTTTACTCAGCATAAACTTACCTGCAGTGCATGGTTCAAATCCACAACATATTGATTTCTCTTGTGCGTATGCTGAGTTTTATGCGCAGATTTTTTCCCTTAGGGTACGCTCACACGAGCGTGAAAATCGGACGAGTGCAATGCGAGAAATTCTCGCATTGCACTCTGACCAATGTTAGGCAATGAGGTTGAGCTGTTGGTCAGCTTTTCTCGCATCCAGATTCTGGATGCGAGAAAAGCGGCAGCATGCTGCGTTTTGCTGCTACCGCCGTATCTCTCGCACCCATTCAAGTGAATGGATGCGAGAGATACATCGGACTGCACTCGGATGTTATCCCAGTGCAGTGCGATCTACGCACAGGCAGACAGTGGAGGAGATGGGAGGATTAACCCCTCCCTCTCCTCCGCAGCGCCTGCACTCAGCTTCACAGCTGTGACCCGATCGCAAGATCGGGTTACAGTCGCATGACACCCGGCTCGCAGCAGAGCCTGAGCCGGGGGACATTAGCATATCGCATCCGATGCTCTCGCATCGGATGCCATACGCTCGTGTGAGTCCAGCCTTAGACTGTCACGCTAGGTATGGGGAATACCAAGCAAGCGGCGAGGGGTAAGAGAATGGAACCCCTGCGTCTAGGGGGGAGGTGGTGACCCTTGACCAATCCTACTGCTGGTCCCTGGGGTCCCTCATGACCCTTTGCACCAAATCGGATATCTGACCCTAGACATCCCTAGTAATGGACCCTAAATAGGGAATGAGTTCTTCATCAACCCCACTAAATGCTACAGGAAGACACAAGAAGGACACACAGGGGGAAAATGCATGAACTACTTATCCACAAATGACTCAGGCAGAAGTTCAGTAACAATACTACAGATGAGAGCAAACCACCTGCTTGCAACTAGAGCTTGAAAGAACTGAATATTATCACCAGCACCAGTCCAGGGAAAAAGGGAGTATTAAAGCACCAAGAGAATACTGATTATCAGGAGCTGGGGGGAAAGCAAGCTCCTGCTGGGTCTTAAAGGAGGAGAGATGAATCTAGCAGGAAAGCTACCTAGTACTATGAATACTAACAGCAGGAACAATAGAAAGTCAGTGACCTTCTATTGCCAGAAACCACATGACTGTCAACCACCCGTGACACACCCATGACATAGACTTGTGTCGCGGGCGGCGGGGCGCTGCGTTCGCTAACGCTGGGGTCCAGCGCTGCTGCTGCTGCTCGGTGGCTCAAGCTGTGGGCCGGATCCGGAGACTCGAGCGGCGCTCCTCACCCGTGAGTGAAAAGGGGGTGGTTTGTTTGGGGATTTAGTCCGTGACGCCACCCACGGGTTGTGGTGAAGATGGGCACCACCGCTGCTGATGACGGGGATCCCGGGAGCGATGGTAGGGAGCAGCTGGGATGTTGTTTTCCCCCTCCGTGGGTAGGGGTTGGTGGTCCCAGGGCCCGGTGGTGAGACGGGGAGGCAGGGTCGGTGAGGTGCAGGGTTGCAGGGACAGCGCGGTGCGGTGCCGGATGGCATGGGTGTACTCACTCAGCAAGAGATGCACAAAGTCTCCGGTAAACCAAACGGCTGGATGGACGGGTCCCGCAGCCGGCTGCTGTGTCTCTCCCCGGACAGGTGATGGTGGCTATCTCTCCTTGCACCTTTGTGTACTGTTTGACTCCAATGGCTTCCCAACGGTAGTCCGCTCCCCGGTGTTTAGATACCGGAGGAGCCCGTTTTGCCCGCAGGCGCTGGCCCTTGGACTTCTAGCTGGTGGCGGTGGCTGTATGTCCTCACGGTGTGAGTGGTTGCCTTCAATTGGGACTTGGTTGTTAGGGAACCCCGGGGGTTCTTGTCACACTCGGATTTGACTGTTAACGGCGGCTCCAAGCCTGGTTGGGGTCCGATGGCCCTGCCTGGGTTTGCTTAGCTTCACTCCGTTCCCCGATCCGGTACCGGTGGACCACCGCCCAGCCCCGGTCCTTACGGCTCTGCGGAGTTCCACTAACTCCTGCAGACAGCCACCACCGTCTGCCAACCTTGCTATCAGTGCCTGGGCTTCGGCCCAGACACCTGCAGTACGTGACCTCTCTCTGTCACCTCCTGAACTCATCTACTCCAAACTCTAACTAACCAGATTTTCCCGCCTCCAGGCCTGTGAACTCCTCGGTGGGTGGGGCCAACCGCCTGGCTCCGCCCCACCTGGTGTGGACATCAGACCCTGGAGGGAGGCAACAAGGGTTTTGTGTCTGACTAATGTAACTGTCTGGAGGTGGGGGTGTGTGTGTGTTTTGTCTGTGGCTACCTGGCTAGTCCAGGGCACCACACTTGCACTAGATTGGGAAAGATCGCAGGTAAAAAAGGCACGGGCGTTTCAGTGCATTTCCACAGTGTAAAAGCACTAAAAACACATGAAATCCAAGTATGAAGTTTAGTCAAAGCTAAATAGCATCAAAAACAAAACAGCTTTTTATAAAATGTGACATACCCAGAAGAAACAAAAACCGCAGCATCAAAAACTAGATACAAGGGGCTGCTGATAAGTCTTTGGCTTTGGGATTTTTTTTTGTTTATATGGTAACAAATGTTACATCACATGAAAGCCTTATGTGTCTAATACATGTTTTCAAAATTTTGTGTTTGTTGCTCATGGCAACAGTATTCTATGCACGCGGGAAAACAAAATGGCGGAGTCTAATGCGATATTCACAGCAACTAAGAGCAGAGGAGTGATAAAATTCTTGTTTCTGCAATGAAAGTCTGCAAAGAATATTCGTGGTGATATGTCAAAGACAGGGAGGGGTTTGCGGGAAGAGTACGGGGAATGTGTGGGAGGGTTCGGTGAAGGGGGGCGGGGATTCCACGCACTGTACCCACCTAGGAGGGCAGCAACATGAGGTCTGCTCTGTGGACGTCTAAAATGTGGTCGTGACGTCACAGGAAGCAGTCACATGATTGCTCTGAGCCGGGTGAGAGGGGCTGACAGCAGGGCACGTAGGTAGTCACTATCTACTTACCTGCCCCAATGTAGCCCAGTAGTAAAATAAAAAAAAATTAGCAAAATAAGCCGGATAACCCCTTTAATGCATTTCAGCTAAAGCAACAGCAGATATCATGGGGATTTCCCGTCAATGTGTTTGTGTCATTATCCATGAACATTTGGACATGAGGAAGCTATCTGCAAAGTGGGTCCCCAAATGTTTGACAACAGATCAGAGAAGCATGCGAGTGAAAACTTCCCAGTCCATTTGTCAGCATCTCTGGACTGATAAGAACTTTCTGGATCGACTGGATGAGACCTGGATTTATTTGTATGACAAGGAGCAGTCAAAAGAGTAGAGGCACAGAGGTTCTCCTCATCCAAAGAAGCTCAGGGTGCAAAAAACAGCAGCCACTAAGGTGATGGCATCTGTGCTTTGGGATAAGGAGGGTGTGCAGCTAGTGGACTACCTCCAAAGTTCCACCATCAATGCAAGGTATTACATTGAATTTTTGGACCAGTTGAAGGCAGCTCTGAAGGCCAAAAGGTGCGGCAAGCTATCCAAAGGAATCTTGTTCCTGCAAGACAATGCCTCCGCGCACACTGCACAAGCGACCAGGGCAAAAGTAGCAAAGCTGGGCTTCCAGCTGGTTGACCACCCACCTTACTCACCAGATATAGCTCCATCTGACTATCATCTGTTTTCAAACCTGAAGAAACACTTCAAGGGTACCAAATTTCACACAATTTCTGATGCCATGGCTGCTACGGATGCCTGGTTTGATGCACAACCGAAATCCTTCTTTTTGCTAGTCTTCCAGAACTTGAAATACCGATGTAAGAAGTGGGTTGACATCAGTGGAGAGTATGTGAAGTAAATGTAAAGTTTCATCATCCTATCTCATTTTTTTCTGGGTAAGGCCAAAGACTTATCAGCAGCCCCTTGTAAAAGTACATGTAAAAATGCAGTAAAAAACACAATGGAAAAATGCAAGTTACGAAATTTATATAATAGGTGTAGAAATTCTTCAGAAATTCTGCAACATCAAAAACTCACCAAAAGCTCATGGTGGGAATGTAGCCTAAGATGCTGTTTTTTTGCCTCAGTCAAAATATGCACCATGAAAAATTCACCAAAAACTCATATTTGCCACACAGCCTAAGGCCATGTGCACACTTTGAGTATTTGTTGAGATTTTTACCTCTATATTTATAATCTAAAACCATTTTCACCCTGTTCCAATAAAATTCATGACAAGCAGTGGTGTATCTTAAGGCACAAACGTTACTTCAGTCTCTGATCAAGATTTGTTGCGAGGCACACACGTAGACACATATCACTTCACGTCTTGCCTGATTTATTAAATGAGTCTCTGAAAATGAGATAAAATGACAACCCTGATATAATTCAAACTGCAGCCCATTCTAGTCACCTGTCAGTATGGACCAGAGACTGAAAACATATAGCTCTCATGAACTTTGTCTCCTCTCTTCTGACAAGAGCTGTATCACACATACCTCAGTCAGCTGCCTGATGTGTGAACAAACAAATATCTTCCTTGCTGAGCGCAAAGGAGGTTATCTCTAGGAATGCCAGGTTCAAATGCTTATTTGTTTTCCATTTAGTTGTAGTCAGTTTCTGTGCACTGCTATAAACTATAAGACTCACAGGGGAGGGGGTGAAGCTGGATGTTTCCTCATCAAGTACCACATATCACAACTAGCAGGTGACTGAGGTATGTGTGGTACAGCTCTTATCAAATGAGAGGAGATGAGTAGAGAGCTGTGGAAAAGAAGCGCAATAGGGTTTTACCCCAATAACACAGGGGGTAAAGACAGGGAGTAGTAATACCAAATGAAGTTGTGAAAGTCACAACTACTATATAGGCATGGAAAACTGGGATCACGGCAGCAGCAACCCAAACGGCAGATAACAGAGAACAATAGAAGAAAATTGGGTTTTTATCAGCCGCGCCAATGATCACTTCTCAGGTATTCAGATTAATGGATCTTTTATTTTGCACAGGTCTACGCGTTTCTGGAGTCTCAGCTCCCTTCCTCAGGACCATCAGGCATAAGAACACATCAAGTGTGTTCTTATGCCTGATGGTTCTGAGGAAGGGAGCTGAGACTCCAGAAACACGTAGACCTGTGCAAAATAAAAGATCCATTAATCTGAATACCTGAGAAGTGATCATTGGCGCGGCTAACAAAAACCCAATTTTCTTCTATTGTTCTCAAATGAGAGGAGATAAAAGAGATTAAGGTCTTGAAGAGCTGTATTTCTTCAGTCTGACTTATGTGTAGGAAGGGCTGCAGTTTGAAATATATCAGAGACACCATTGTATCTCATTGTTAAAGAACCACTATTAGGCTATGTGCGCATGTTGCGTCGTGTCCATGCTGAAAATTCTGCAGCGATTTGGGAGTGCATGTGTGCTTCAAATTGCTGCAGAAACACTGCATAATCGAAACAGTGTGTCTGCAGAATAGATGGCGATTTCATGCGCTCTGGATGCTGCCTCTCCCATAGACAGAGTGGGAGCAGCATCCAAAACGCACAAAAGAAGTAACATATTGTTTTTTTAAATGCATCGATTTTGTCAAATATTTGGCATCCAAAACGCTGCGTTTAAAAAAGCAACGTGTAGATGGATTATGCACAATCTTCATAGATTGTGCTGGGGACGCAGGACGCATGCGCACATAGCTTAAGATGGATGTGCCTCTTAATGAATCAGGAGACTTGCACTCCACACCTTATTAGGACCAGCATGAAAATCGCTGGTCTTGATAAATCGAGGCTGTATTTTTAAAATAAGTTTAATTGTCCTTGCTCTCCCTGCTTATTGTTACTGGACTAGTATGGGACCTTTGTCAATCAATGCCACTGTGCAGTGGGGAGGACACCCACAGTAGTGTAACTAAAAATCCGTGCATTGTTAATGGCTTCTTCTACTTTTACCTGATCTGTGTGCACATGCATAGGCCTGTGAGGGGTGAAATGCCTGATTGGCTACAGCATTCCCTAACAATCTAAGCTGTTAGATGGAAGCAAGACTTGAAATGAAGAGCTAATAGCAAAGGTGACCACACTTGATAAAAGGTTGTCTTTTTAAAGATTGTGACTTCCCCTTTAAAGTGTATCTGTCAGATGTCATATCTTAGGATAGTTTTTTTTTCTGTCCCGCTTACCCACACCAACATAGTGATCAACAGCTCTACCTTTGCAGAACTTCACACCAGAAAATCTCTCTATTTCTTTTTTAGGTGCAAGAAGCATTAGGTGAAAAATGTTGTTCTTCACCTGCCATCCGAAGCAGGTTGTCCGTGCACCCTCAATTTTCTCCAGTGAACTGTGCATTTCTCCTTTTTTCTGCGAGAAGCAGTAGCTAGAACAGTTCACTATAAGTTCTCAGCATAAACAGAAAGGAAGCAGAATCATATTTAGGTGTGTTGGAAAAGATTCAGTAAAGCTTGCAATTTATTCATTGAAATCCCTAGTGTTTTATGCAGGTGAGTCCAGTGGTGGTCTCCTTCAGTGAGTGACAGCTTTTTCTGCATGTCAGACAGGGAAAACTGTCAATCACTGAATAGGATTGCCTACTTGACTCATACATACAAACACCAGGGATTTCAATTAATGAAATACAAGTTTTACTTAATCTTTTCCCAGATCAGTTGCTCCTGTTCTATAACATCGTGTTTGACGATCAGAATTGCTTTTCAAAAGGACAGGTTCCTTGTGACCTGTTATCTCTTCATGTGAAAACTCTTGTATTATTTGTTATTTAGTCGCTATTGGATAAAATATACTTCCAGATAGATATTTTTAGAGCCAATATAATGTAACCAGATTTGTGTTTTCACACATTAAACTAAGGGATGAACGAACCCAAACGGTAAAGTTCGGGGTTTGTACCGGACACCGAGTGTCTGGGTCTTGAACTCGAACACAAACTTTTAAAAACAGTCAGTATCCAAGTTTGGAGTTCAGGTACTGTTCATATGCTAATAAAGGTGGTTGAAAGACTGTAGCACAGCGAATCAACAAGCTTTATTGCATGTGGAAGACGTCTGAACCCCTTGAACCTACATCCTCACTGTTGTGGGCCGCATCTGGGCTTTAGGATGAGGACTTATGGGATTGCATTATCGCTACTCTGGAGACGCTGGGTCCGGTCGATATTTGGGGAATCCCTTGAGGAAGGTCTCTTATCTGGTGGATACCGAAGCATATGAGATAAGTGGTTAAAGCCTTGGTTCTGACCTGGCCTTATATGTTTGGAGTCTGTCTTTACAAGTGCATGTATTTGCATTCATGATTAACCCCTGTATCTAACTATAGGGTTTAGCCCCACCGGGATTGCTTTATACAGACTCCAGTATTACTTTAAGTCTACCATTGTTTGGTTTGTGTTGGGACCACCAACATTCATATACCTTTTTGTTCTATGAACTAATCTTTCTTTCCACTCCTGAAGAACCTCAGATAGATGAGGGGAAACGCGTCGGGTGGTTTCGTCTAGGGACCACTGGAGATTATTGAGTGGGTTTCTGGGTCACTGTGCCCGTTTATGTGTCCAATTAATCATATTGGCCATAGGTTATTATTATGTATATTACATCTTGAATTTTGGTTCATTTGAATGTGTGAATCCTTCACAGTACTATCACCCTCCTCACGATCCCTAGGGCCACTGTAGGGCCAGGAGGGAGAGTCGACGTAGAGCGGGGGCGCTAATTGCGCAGGTTCATAGGGCGTCGACCTCCGCGGCAAGGAAGGGGTTAACTTAGGGCGTTGTGAAGGGTTAGACCCCTTCCCCCTCCCTTGTGATTTCTTAATATTGATAATATTTGTATTTTGGAAGGAATTTACTATTGGTTTTGGAAGATTCCCTTCCCTTTTAATCAGACTAAAGCTGTGAGATGCTCCATACCTCAAATGTCCTGCACCCGAGAATGTGAGTGAAGGAGAATGAGCCAACTTCCAGTTCCTTGCTATTAAACATCTTGCGGCTGTAGTCAAATGTAGAAGAACTGTTGGGTCCTACTTCCAATCCAAAATGGGGGGATCTTAAACATGTAGAATTTATGATCTAATGGAATGGGGAGGGCAGCAACCTCAAACATTACATTTTTGACCTTATACCAAAACTTTTGCATAGCGGAACAGTACCAAAAAATATGGGTTAAGTCTCCATCATTGGATCCACACCTTCAACATTGGTTAGGTATACCAGGATTACGTTTATGCAACAATGTAGGAATGTGATACCAGAACATAAGTAATTTATATTGGTTTTCCTTATACGTATAATAAGTGGAGGTCTTAGCTGCTATTCTCCAAATCCCCTGCCATATACCAGGAGAAGGAGACTCACCCAAGTGACCCTTCCACCTGGCCATGTAGGAGTGCCTCGGAGGCTATTCCGGGCACGGGACCAATAAAATCTTGTAAATGACCCTTGGCCAATACTCCTGCCCTACAAAGCCCCTCAAAGCGAGTTGGTGCAGAGACAACCAAGAGGAGTACAGAGACTGCATATAATGCCGAATTTGTAAATATTGAAAGAAAGTTTGAAGGCAAGTTGTAGCTTGATTGTATTTTATCAAATGGTAACAAGGAACTAGAGTGACCATCAGGTATATAAGCAAAACAGAAAAGTTGTTTATTGAACCATAGCTTAGTTAGACTCCCTCTTCAGCTATCTAGTAGTTTAGGATTAAATAAAAAAAGAAATTAGTAGGGAGTGTTTTGACTTCAATGGGAATTTTTCCACACATGTATCCCAAATTTTTTTTGTCAAAGCTATTGGTCCCAATGTATGAGAACTGGGTTTATTTGAGGTAGTTGCCCATAAGTAAGAGTTTGGATGGACCGGTGCTACCCACAACTTTTCTATCTCCATCCACCTAGAGTATGCTCTAGGTGCAGACCAGGCCGGACTGCATCTTAAATGAGTTGCCCAATAATATTTAATGATGTCCGGGACACCCAATCCGCCTCCATCTCTACTAGTTAGCATAATCTGTTTTTTGATCATGTGCCTCCTATGAGCCCAGATAAAGTGGATGATAGAGGACTGAATACCCTTTAAAGGCCCCTTTACACACTGAGACTTTCTAGCAATGCCACCAGCGATCCCAACCTGGCCGGGATCGCTACAAAGTCTCTGGTGAGTCGCTGGTGAGCTGTCAAACAGGCAAACCTGGCCAACGACGCAGCAGCGATACGGACCTGCAGGACGACCTAGCTGGAAAGGGAACGCTAGCACTCCTATAGGCTGGGTCGCTAACGATGTCATTGTAACGGTGTCAAACACACTGATACATGCTGCGCAGCAGGAAACAAAAGACCAAAAAATGGTCCTGAAAGATTTGTAGCGATCAGCAACCTCATAGCGGGGGCCAGGTCGCTGATGCTTTTCACACACTGCAATGTCGCTGGGGAGGTCGCTATTAAGTCACAAAACCGGTGACGTTACAGTGATGTATTAGCGATGTTGCAGTGTGTAAAGGGGCCTCAAGTCACCATGAGGCAAGGTCTCAAATAGATAAAATAGCTTTGGAAGAATAGCCATTTTAACTGCTGATATTCTCCCAAAAAGAGATAATGGTAAGTTATTCCATTTATTAAGTAGTTGTTTCAATTCTACAAACAGTCAGGGGTAGTTCTGCTTGAATAATAAGTTGTAGCTAGAGGTTAGTTGAACTCCTAAATATTTCAGGGAGCGATCTTTCCACTGGTATTTATAATTGTTTTTTAAGGAGCTCAATAACCTGACTGGAATATCAAAGGGGAGGGCCTCTGTTTATGTTTTATTAATTTTATAGCCAAACAGCTGACCGAACTGTTTTAAAAGTGCTGATTTCTCTATTTTTTGACCACTTCATTAAGGTCAGTTACCCTTCTTGTGTTATCCCCCCCATGTCTGCATGTAACCAAACCTACTTGGTCTTTATGGATTAAATGAGGGATCAGAATAGACAAACGTAAAGCCAGTAATTTAGTAAAAAAATGTAAATATGCATTAAGGAGGGCTATAGGCCTATAGTTATAGTTAGCATCTAAAGGGTACTTTTCTGGTTTAGGAATAAGGGTGATATAAGAATGAAGCATAGTGGATGGAATTGGCGATCCCGTCAAAAATTTGTTAAATAATTTAAGTGTGGGGTTAAAATAGTGCTATATGGTTTATAGTAGAAGTATGTTAGTCCATCATGTCCAGGAGATTTACCATTAGGGAGAAGAGAAAGAACATCCAACACCACCTCATGCGAGACCCCCATGTTAAGAGAAGATAAAGCTTCCGTAGTAAGTATAGGAAGATTGCACTTTTGGAGAAAGGCCTGTATTATCCCCCTCCTCTCAACTGGATCAGGGGGCAAATTACTCGGTAAATTATATAGTTTAGATAGGTAACCTTGAAAAATATTTGCAATTTTAATGGGATCATATATTATTGTTCCCTTTTCATCTCTGAGCGCATATATTGAAGACTGACTTCTATCATCTCGGAGCTGCCTCACTAATAGGGTATAAGATTTATTTCCTTTTTCATAATATTTTTGTCTACTATAAAGCAGCATTTTTTCAGTTTTGTAGTTAATAATGTCTTAGCTTCTCCCTATTTTTGATAACCAGACAACATAAAGCAGACAGTTGGGGGCTGGTATTATCAGGCTGGGAAGGCCCATGGTTATTTGGCCTTTCCCAGGCTAAATATAGCAGCCTACAGCCACCCCATATTGGCATATTTATTAGATGTATCAACTCTGGTGCTTTGCCCGGCTCTTCCCAGTTGCCCTTGTGTGGAAGTAACAGGGCAATACTTTTGAGGTTATTGTCCGCTATGAATTGACAGCTGACATCAAGCCCAGGGGTTAGTAATGGATAGACAACTATCATACACCCCTATTACTAATCCAGTAAATGTATAATACCCAAACTAGAATAGACTCAGTACAAAAACAATCGCAATAAAAATTCTGTATTCAAAAGATACAGGGATATTAAGAACAATTAAAAAAAAAAACACAGATAGGAGTATGAATACAGAGCAGGGTAAATATTACAAATAAAGCCATAGTTGGCCGCAGTCTTAATACTAAGTCTAAATACTCAACAAAATTCACTTGGACCACATTGGTTCCAGAAAATCCTATGGTGCTGGGTAGAAAAAAAACAATGAGTACAAGTACATTAGATCAAAAATTATATACACTGGTAATGACATTAAAGTGCTTTAGGCACTGTGCAGACATTAAAACAAGATGTAAATCTAATTTATAAAGCTGAGTGTATGTGTGTGTGTGTGTGTGTGTGTGTATGTCCGCTAAAAGAATCCGCACCGTCGTATTTACAATCACGAAATTTTGCACAGACTCCTCATGTGACCCGGGGAACGTCATAGACTATGTTTGAACAGGAAAATTTAACCCCGTGCTTTACAGTTAGTCTCTAAAATCCTGCCACTATTAAACTGAATGGAGGTGGGAGCTATAGGGTTAATAGCAACTGTCAGTGGTTGCTATAGGAACAAAATAAACTGCTAGTTGAAGCTTACGCGTGAGGTTATATGATGTCGGTGGAGAGATGGATAGAGAGACAGAAAAAGAAAGACAGACAGACACAGACAGACACAGACAGAGACAGATGGGGAAAGAGACAGACAGACGGGGAAAGACACAGCCCTGAAAAGAGACAGACAGGCAAAGAGACAGACAGGCAAGGAGACAAACGGGCAAAGAGACAGACGGGCAAATAGACAGACGGGCAAAGAGACAGACTTGGAAAGAGACAGCCCTGGAAAGAGACAGCCGGGGAAAGAGACAGCCGGGGAAAGAGACAGCCGGGGAAAGAGACAGCCCTGGAAAGAGGCAGACGGGGAAAAAGACAGACGGGGAAAGAGACAGAAGGGAAAAGAGACAGCCCTGCAAAGAGACAGCCAGGTAAAGAGACAGCCGGGGAAAGAGATAGCCCTGGAAATATACAGCCGGGAAAAGAGACAGACGGGCAAAGAGACAGACGGGGAAAGAGTCAGACGGGGAAAGAGACAGAGCTGGAAAGAGACAGAGCTGGAAAGAGACAGACGGTGAAAGAGAAAGCCCTGAAAAGAGTCAATCCTGGAAAGAGTCAGCCGGGCAAAGAGACAGCCCTGGAAAGAGAGAGCCCTGGAAAGAGACAGATAGGGAAAGAGACAGACAGAGAAAGAGACAGACCTGGAAAAATACAGCCCTGGAAAGAGACAGCCCTGGAAAGAGACAGACGGGCAAAGAGACAGATGTGCAAAGAGACAGACGGGCAAAGAGACAGCCCTGGAAAGATACAGCCCTGGAAAGAGACAGATGGGGAAAGAGACAGACGGGGAAAGAGACAGAGCTGGAAAAAGACAGCCGGGCAAAGAGACAGCCCTGCAAAGAGAGAACCCTGGAAAGAGTCAGCCGGGCAAAGAGACAGCCCTGGAAAGAGAGAACCCTGGAAAGAGAGAGACGGGGAAAGAGACAGATTGAGAAAGAGACAGACCTGGAAAAAGACAGCCCTTGAAAGAGACAGACGGGCAAAGAGACAGACGGGCAAAGAGAAAGACGGGAAAAGAGACAGCCCTGGAAAGAGACAGCCAGGGAAAGAGACAGAAGGGGAAAGAGACAGACGGGGAAAGAGACAGATGGGGAAAGAGACAGACAGGGAAAGAGACAGACGGGGAAAGAGACAGACGGGGAAAGAGACAGACGGGGAAAGAGACAGAGCTGGAAAGACACAGACAGGGAAAGAGAGAGAGCCCTGGAAAGAGACAGATGGGGAAAGAGACAGACCTGGAAAGAGACAGACCTGGAAAAAGACAGCCGGGTAAAGAGACAGCCGGGTAAAGAGACAGCCCTGGAAATATACACCCTGGAAAGAGACAGCCGGGGAAAGAGATAGACAGGGAAAGAGACAGACGGGGAAAGAGACAGACAGGGAAAGAGTCAGACGGGGAAAGAAACAGAGCTGGAAAGAGACAGAGCTGGAAAGAGACAGACGGTGAAAGAGAGAGCCCTGAAAAGAGACAGCCCTGAAAAGAGTAAACGGTAATAGAAAATGAGTGGGACTCAGCACCAATATAGATGAATAAAAATCTTCAAGCTTTATTTGAGAAGTTTAAAAATAAAGGAAGGGTCACAAATCATCCAAAATCGCCATGCGACTTGCCGTGCGGCTTGACGCGTTTCGGACACAAAAGGGGGAATTTAAAAACAGTCCTTAATCATTTTTAAATTCCCCCTTTTGTGTCCGAAACGCGTCAAGCCGCACGGCAAGTCGCATGGAGATTTTGGATGATTTGTGACCCTTCCTTTATTTTTAAACTTCTCAAATAAAGCTTGAAGATTTTTATTCATCTATATTGGTGCTGAGTCCCACTCATTTTCTATTACCGTTTACTCTGAAGCCGGACCTGCCTGTCCGCAGGACTACGTGCATCAACTGCAGACTGGAGGACCTTATATGGGTGAGCTGAATACCTTTTTTTCTCTACCAAGCCCTGAAAAGAGACAGTCCAGGAAAGAGTCAGCCGGGCAAAGAGACAGCCCTGGAAAGAGAGAGCCCTGGAAAGAGACAGACAGGGACAGAGACAGACAGAGAAAGAGACAGACCTGGAAAAAGACAGCCCTGGAAAGAGAAAGCCCTGGAAAGTGACAGACGGGCAAAGAGACAGATGGGCAAAGAGACAGACGGGCAAAGAGACAGCCCTGGAAAGAGACAGCCCTGGAAAGAGACAGCTGGGGAAAGAGACAGATGGGGAAAGAGACAGACAGGGAAAGAGACAGATGGGGAAAGAGACAGAGCTGGAAAGAGACAGCCAGGCAAAGAGACAGCCCTGCAAAGAGAGAGCCCTGGAAAGAGTCAGCCGGGCAAAGAGACAGCCCTGGAAAGAGACAGACGGGGAAAGAGACAGACCTGGAAAAAGACAGCCCTGGAAAGAGACAGCCCTGGAAAGAGACAGACGGGCAAAGAGACAGACGGGTAAGGAGACAGACGGGCAAAGAAACAGCCCTGGAAAGAGACAGCCAGGGAAAGAGACAGCCGTGGAAAGAGACAGACGGGGAAAGAAACAGATGGGGAAAGAGACAGACAGGGAAAGAGGCAGACGGGGAAAGAGACAGACAGGGAAAGAGACAGAGCTGGAAAGACACAGACAGGGAAACAGAGCCCTGGAAAGAGACAGATGGGGAAAGAGACAGATGGAGAAAGAGACAGACCTGGAAAAAGACAGTCCTGGAAAGAGACAGCCCTGGAAAGAGACAGATGGGCAAAGAGACAGACGGGCAAAGAGACAGATGGGAAAAGAGAAAGCCCTGGAAAGAGACAGCTGGGGAAAGAGACAGCCAGGGAAAGAGACAGATGGGGAAAGAGACAGATGGGGAAAGAGACAGACGGGGAAAGAGACAGAGCTGAAAAGCAACATTCCTAGAAAGAGACAGTCCTGGAAAGAGTCAGCCGGGCAAAGAGACAGCCCTGGAAAGAGAGAGCCCTGGAAAGAGAGAACCCTGGAAAGAGACAGATTGGGAAAGAGACAGACGAAGAAAGAGACAGCGCTGGAAAAATACAGCCCTGGAAAGAGACAGCCCTAGAAAGAGACAGCGCTGGAAAGAGACAGCCCTGGAAAGAGACAGACATGGAAACAGACAGACCTGGAAAGAGACAGACGGGGAAAGAGACAGACGGGGAAAGAGACAGATGGAGAAAGAGACAGACGGGAAAAGAGACAGATGGGGAAAGAGACAGACCTGAAAAGAGACAGACCTGAAAAGAGACAGCCCTGAAAAGAGACAGTCCAGGAGAGAGTCAGCCGGGCAAAGAGACAGACGGGGAAAGAGACAGACCTGGAAAGAGGCAGATCTGGAAAGAGAAACCAAGGAAAAAAATGGTGAAAACATACCCTGCTGTAACTAAATAAAAGCATAGTGCATATAAACATAGGGTACTTAGTAAACACTGTTTTTTGACCTGGAAAGAGACAGACCCGGAAAGAGACAGACGAAGGCAGATGGAAAAGAGACAGACGGGGAAAGAGACAGACAGACACACACATAGAGACAGACACAGAGAGAGAGACAGACAGACACAGAGATGGAGACCGATAGACTGATACAAATACAGACAGAGATAGAAATAGCCAGACCAAGACATAGACACAGACAGACAAGGAAAAAGACAGACTGAGATACAGACAGACAGTGATACACAGACAGAGACTGGGAGAGAGACAGAGAGACAGTTACTATCCCGGGCAATGTCCGGGTACTACAGCTAGTCCATCTATAAATAAATAGTGTTAAAACCTACAACAATGTAGGTATATAAATGAAAAAAAATGCTTAAGCCGTTCTTTTTATAAAAATAGAAATAAATAGGACATTTCTTCAAAATAATTCATAAATGTGAATAAATACTGACAAATACCAGTTCATATGATGGAGAACAAGTGTAAATGAAACATAGTGCTGGAAAAAATGTGTAAGAAAGTAGCGGTCAGTACCAATAAAACAGTCAGCCAGCAGAATGTACCATTCCCCTGGTAGCTCCGATCAGCACAATAGTAAACCATATAACAAAGGCAGAGGGCCAAATAAACAGAGACAAAGTTCAATACAATAAATGAAGCATAATTACCAGATTTGAACCACTGCTCACCCCCTTAACGCACGTTTCATGTGGAACACCTCCTCAGAAATTACTTGTGAGAAATTCCGTACTTACCGCTGACCAACAGTGACCTATCTCAGAACAAAGCTCTATAGGAATGGAAGGGTATCATGAACATTACACCATTGGATTATGGCAGAACTTCCAGGATTTCTTTTTAATCAATAAATTGGTCAACAAGGGAGTGTGGGCGCGTCTTCATTCCCAAATTGGATTATTGCAAAACTTTGAGTATTTTTTTATTCTGTAAATTGGTCAAAAAGAGAATGTTTTGGAATGTTTATTCAAATAACCTATTTTTTTTCCAGTGTGTGTTTTTTTAACTCTCCACTTACTGGGTTAGTAATGGGGGTGTCCTATAGACACCTCTCCATTAATAACCCTCGGCTTCATGCCAGGTGTTGATTCACATCAACCCGAAAAGTACCCTGATTGCCACCACACCAGAGTAATCAGGAAGAGCTGGGCAAAGCACCAGAATTGGTGCATGTAATAGATGCATCACATCTGGGGTGACTGCTATTTTAAGCTACGATGGGCTAAATTACCATGGGTCTTCCCAGCCTGATGATACCAGCCCCCAGCAGTCTGCTTTATCCTGGCTGGTTATCAAAAATACACACACTTTTTTCTACTTATTTATTTAAAGAATTTAAAAAAAATGGCATTGGATCCTCTCTATTTTTGATAACCAGCCAAGGTAAAGCAGACAGCTGAGGGTTGCAGCCTTAATCCCTGATTATCATTGCAATTGATAAGAGACACTTTGCAGTTTATTTTCTTTCATTTTTCATACGTGAAAATCACTGATGGTGAAAACTTACACACTGACCAAACACTGTTAAAACTCCAGATCCAACAATCTGATGAACAACGGTCCATGTTTTTATTTTAAAGAGAAATCATGGATGCCTGAATGAGGCCTTATGCTGGATTCAGAGGAGTGTAATGACAAATCTTCTCATTTGCATGCAGAAAAAAAACTACGACTTTCATCCATCTGTTATTTTTATACATTAGTATAATATTCATTTGGCATCTATTTTTTATATATCAACAATAAAAAAAATGACACAATGCCAAATATAATTTCCTATATTATTAATGGCAATGGATTAGTAAAAAATAGATGTCCATAAGGCATTCAGGTTTTTTAAAGCATCTATTAAATATTTTGGGTGAGCCTGTTCTGAAAAAACAGAATTTCTTAATGTAACCTACAGCATTGAGAGCTCATTCAGACATCAGTATTTCAGGTGGGAGTGTTATCCCTTTTATTTTTTTACAGCTAGCTCTCGTACTTATGCTAGTCTATGGGGCTTTATAGATCTCCAATTTTTGTGCAGAATCTCGGAAACGAGTCTGATATTGTTTCAAGTATCGAATCAAAATCGTGTCAAAGGGTCTATGAAAAAATTGGAAAGAACTCGGATGTCATCTGAATGCTGTCTGATTTCTACAGGTGGGTGGATAGGAAAAGAATAGAGGCATTTTTTTCATGTACGAGATAAACTGATGATACTCGGACCAAGCTCTGATGACACTCAAATGAAACCATGACCAGAAAAAATTGGCCTGTATTTGTCATACTTAAGACAAAAGCAGAAGTCTGAATGAGGCCTGACTTGTATTGATCAGTTGTTGTTTCTGTTATGTATATGGACACCATACAAACAACGCATGGACATATAATTATTAATAAGCACATCTGATTGAGTCCTAAGGCCAACCGCTGTTTCTCCAAACTCCGTCTGTCCGTTAGGTTTTGTTAATTGTGCATGATCACTTTCAAAGTAAAGGGGTTTGCTGCTGCTAGTGACCCTAAAACTATGGGATTACTGGCCAAATGGACGGGTTCACACAATTCTGATCTCACGCGCCTGGCCACCTATAAGTTAATATAATCCAATATGCCGCATTATAATTTGGAACTTTGTTTTCAAAACTCTTATTGTTGACATAATGTCTACAACATTCGTTAATAGTATAATTCTATCATATTGTTATCAGGGACATTGAGACATAACCATGATATAAGTATGTCATGACTAAGAGACGCTTTCATGCCAGACTGTGGTTACAGAAGTGCCCTTAAAGGGAATCTGTCACCAGGTTTTTGCCACCTAATCAGAGAGCAGCATAATGTAGGGGTAGAGATCCTGATTCCAGTGATGTATCACTGGGCTGCTTTAGTGTACTTTTGATAAAATCACTAAGTAATCAGCAGTAGATTATCATTAGGGTTCGGTTCCACTTGCATTTTACACAGATGAGTGTAATCTGATAAAACATTGGATTGCTCTTAGGCTGATTTCACATCCAGCAAAAACATGAAAAAAAGGATCTGGCATCTGTTGCCGCCGGATCCATTTTTTCCCCCATAGACTTTCATTAGCGCCGGATGGCCTTGCGTTTCATCCGTTTTTTGCCGGATCTGGCAAAATGTACTTGTCCGGCGGCCGGATGAAACGTTGAAGTGAACGTTTTTGTGTCCGGCAAAAAAAACTGATCGCGCTGGATGTTTTATAATGGAAGCCTATGGACGCCGGATCCGGCGTAATGCGTTTTTTTTTTTAACTGAGCATGCTCAGTATCACACCAGATCTATCAAAAAACTGAAGGAACTGATGGAAAAAACTGATGCAACTGATCCGTTTTTTCGCCGGATCCGTCACATCAGTTTTTTTGCCGGATCGTGCCTGATGCCAAAAAACTGATGTGTGAAAGCAGGCTAAGTGACACATGGCTGGGTCTCTGTTTCTACATTATGCTGTTCTCAGCAAAAGCCTGGTTACAGATTCCCTTTACGAAATGAAGAAAAGGTTTCACAATATTTTTAAAAATAATAAATGTTTTTTAATATCATAATTTCCTTTCTTAGCATGGCTTAAATCAAGTGGATTCAGGCATTTTATCCCAAAGGCCTCAATGTCTGCATGTGAACGTCTTCCTAGCTGGAGTAATTGCCTAATGAGGTCATGAACAAGAGAATAAACAAGAAGTAAGCAATAATTGAGAAGATTAGGAAACAATTACAAGGCATAAAGCCTGATGGTGTAATATAATGTAATAGATTTTCATGGACTGGTAATATAGACATATGGAAGCCTAGGCACATGTTTTATTTTTTCCAAACTTATTTATATATTATCAAAAATTACTTCTTTCCATGTCATTTTTATTGGAAAGAGAACACATTTTGTATTCTCTTTGATGTATATTAAAAGAGGTTAGATTTTATTCAGAGTCATCGTTCTACAGATTGATTTATTAAAGCCTTTATACATATAGGCAATACTATGCTTTCATTATAAAAACTGTCTAACAATCATTGCTCCTTATAACCAATGACAGTGCAGTATTTTTCCAAAACAGTAAAAAATGAAATAAATTATACTCCGGTTAGTTTCTATGGGCTGCAGATTTTTTAATAAATATGGTGAAAATTCGAAGACTTTTGAATTGCCTCTGTACAGCGTTTAGGTATTTACTATATTTTTAAAATATGTAATATTAATTATAAGAATAGGTTCAACTTTTAACTGAAGACTAAACAATGTAACTTGCAGATCATCCTCATGAGCATAATGGCCGATCGCTCTTGAATTCAGTGGTGTTCCGGGACGTTTAGTGCCTTGGGAGATTTGTTATGTACCTGAGAACACTCCTCACTAAGGGGGCTTTACACGCTACGACATCGCTAAAGCGATCTCGTTGGGGTCACGGAATTTGTGACACACATCTGGCCGCGTTAGCAATGTCGTTGTGTGTGACACCTATAAGCGATTTTAAATCGTCGCAAAAACATTCAAAATCGCTAATCGGTGACATGCCCCCCTCTTCCCAATTATCGTTGCTGCTGCAGGTACAATGTTGTTTGTTGTTCCTGCGGCAGTACACATCGCTATGTGTGACACTGCAGGAACGAGGAACCTCATCTTACCTGCGGCCGCCTGCAATGAGGAAGGAAGGAGGTGGGCGGGATGTTACGTCCCGCTCATCTCTGCCCCTCCGCTTCTATTGGTCGGCCGCTTAGTGACGCCGCTGTGATTCCGAACGAACCGCCCCCTTAGAAAGGAGACAGTTCGCTGCTCACAGCGACGTCGCTAGGCATGTAAGTAGTGTGACGGGTCCGGGCGATGTTGTGCGCCATGGGCAGCGATTTTCCCGTGACGTACAACTGATGGGGGCAGGTACGCACGCTAGCGATATCGGTAACAATATTGCAGTGTGTAAAGCGGCCTTTAGGCTATGTTCACACATCAGTTTTTTGGCATCAGGCACAATCCGGCGTGTGCCTGCTGCAACGGATCCGGCGCAGAATATGCAAAAACGGATGCGCCGGATCCTTTTTTTTTTTGCCGGATCCAGTATACCAGATCCGTAAAATAACGGATCCGGCGAATCCGTTTTTGCATCCATTTCATGCAGTTTTTTTTTCTGGATCCGTTTTTTACAATAAATTGGAGCATGCTCAGTTTAAAAAAATGGATTCGGTGGCCGCATCCATTTTTTTCCGCATCGCGCCGGATCCGGCGTCCATAGGCTTCCATTGTAAATCCCGCCGTATCGTGCCGGCGCAATACAGTTTTTTCAGAGACAAAAAACGTTCAATGAGACGTTCCATCTGGCCGCCGCATTGAGTAATTACGCCGGATCTGTCAAAAGCCGGATGCAACGCAAGGCCATCAGGCATAATCCGGCACTAATACAAATCAATGGGGATAAAATGGATCCGGCGCCGGATCCATTTTATCCGGATAGTGCCTGATGGAATAAAACTGATGTGTGAACGTAGCCTTAAGGATTTGTTGCTATATACTGTATAATGGACATAATGGCTCTTTACACACAAACAGCTGTAAACCACCAGTGATGGATGGTATAATAGGTCTTTGCTCTTGATTTTCAGGACATTTAACTGCACTGTTCCAGGTTACACTCTTGCAAGACTAAAGCACTAAACAGCAATAGCTTCTGTAATGTCATAGAAATGGGCCACCATCAGTTATTGTTACAATAATGGGATAAACTTGATCATAACAATTAGATATGGCTGGGACTATATAGGAACCTAAAACATGCAAGCTATAGATAATGCCAAATGTAACTTGCATTGAAACCATGACAAGTGTGAACAAAAACTCTTATGGGTTAGAATTCACTGCCACCACTAGCAACACACAAGTCAATTTTCTTGATCTAACCATCTTTGTGGAAGACACTAAGCTATCCACGAGAACATTTAACAAAGAAGTTGACTGCAATAGCCTCATACATAGGTCCAGCTGTCATTTACCTTCTTGGCTATTGAATATCCCAAGAGGTCAATTCATGCGAATCCGTAGAAACTGTACCCATCTGCACCATTTTAATGTAGAGGCAATTCGATTAAAGAAACAATTTATTAGGCTACATGCGCACGCTGCTTCTTTTTCGTGTTCACAAACTGCAGCCAAAACTGCACCTTGTCAGAGAGAGCCTGGAAATGTCACAAAAAATGTAGGTGCTTTTTTGGTGCGTTTTTGCTGCTTTTTTGGTGCGTTTTTGGCTGCAGTTTTGTCAACAATTGTTTCATGTATTTTTCAGTTCAAACAACCCCATAAAGCTTGTTGAATTGAAAAAAAAAAATTAGAAATAAATAAATAATTAAAAAAAACTGGCGTGCGGTCCCCCCCAATTTTAATGCCAGCCAGATAAAGCCATACGGCTGAAGGCTGGTATTCTCAGGATGGGGAGCTCCACGTTATGGGGAGCCCCCCAGCCTAACAATATCAGTCAGCAGCCGCCCAGAATGGCCGCATCCATTAGATGCGGCTGTTCTGGGACTGTACCCGCTCTTCCCGATTTTCCCTGGTGCGTTGGCAAATCGGGGTAATAAGGAGTTATTGGCAGCCCATAGCTGACAATAAGTCCTAGATTAATCATGTCAGGCGTCTTCCCGAGACACCCTCCATGATTAATCTGTAAATTACAGTAAATAAACACACACACACGAAAAATCCTTTATTAGAAATAAAAAACACAAACACATTCCCTCATTACCAATTTATTAACCCCGACAAAGCCCTCCATGTCCGGTGTAATCCAGGATGGTCCTGCGTCACTTCCAGCTCTGCTGCATGGAGGTGACCGGAGAAGCAGCAGACACCGCCGCTCCTGTCACCTTCACACAGCAACTGAAGACAGCCACGCGATCAGCTGAGCTGTCACTGAGGTTACCCGCGGCCACCGCTGAATCCAGCGGTGGCCGCGAGTAACCTCAGTGACAGCTCAGCTGATCGCGCTACTCCGTGGAGCTGACAAGAGCATGGAGGACGGGACTTTCAGCGGTGGCGGTGGCAGTGAGAGGGGTCCATCATCTCCCCTGTGCGGGGACAGCGGTACTTCGGGGAACACGGGGAGGACGGGACTATCAGCGGCGGCAGCGAGAGGGGGATGGACATTGGCAGCTGAAAACATTGATTTTTCCCTCTCGCTGCCGCCGCCGCTGATAGTCCCGTCCTCCACATCATCTCCCCTATGCGTGCATGCTGGGGACAGTGGTACTTCGGGGAACACGTGGAGGACGGGACCATCAGTGGCGGCGGCAGCAAGAGGAAAAAATCAATGTTTTCAGCTGCCAATGTCCATCCCCCTCTCGCTGCCGCCGCTGATAGTCCCGTCCTCCACATCATCTCCCCTGTGCGTGCACGCTGGGGACAGCAGTACTTCGGGGAACACGTGGAGGACGGGACTATCAGCGGCGGCAGCGAGAGGGGGATGGACATTGGCAGCTGAAAACATTGATTTTTCCCTCTCGCTGCCGCCGCTGCTGATAGTCCCGTCCTCCACATCATCTCCCCTGGGGACAGCGGTACTTCGGGGAACACGTGGAGGACGGGACGGGATCACTTGCCTGACCTCACTTCCTGACAAATCACCTGCGTTTTTGGTACCAAAAACGCAGGTAAAAGGCAGGTAAAATGCACCACTTTTGATTAGCATGCATTTTTCCTGCGTTTTTGATGCCCTCATTGATTTCAATGGGTGACAAATGTTGACAAAAACGCAGGAAGAATGAACATGCTGCATTTTTTTGTCACAAACTTTTGACAAAAAAAACGCTGACAAATAAACTGCAATGTGCGCATGACAAATCTGACTGCTCATAGACTTTGCTGGGAAGTCAGATGTCAGAAAGTTCTGCTGAAAAAACTGGAGCCAAAAAAGCAGCAAAAAAAGCAGCGTGCGCATGTAGTCTAAGTAAGGGATATGTCCCTATCCACTTGGAGAGGGAACTGTCCGCGGTTTCCTCTATGTCCAGAGATACCCTTATTTCCGATCCCATAAAACCGCTGGATAACCCCAACATTATTATAACTATTATCATTATTATTATTATTATTATTATTAACTAGAAGGTGGCCCGATTCTACGCATCGGGTATTCTAGAATTTACGTATTGTGTAGTTCATGTATGATTTTTGTTATATATATATATATATAGATGTTGTTGTGTGTAGTTACCAAGTGTTTGTGTAGGGCGCTGTACATGTTCTGGGTGTTGTCTGGGTGTGGCGGGGGGTGAGAGCGGTGTTGTATGTGTGTTGCGTGTGTTGCATAGTTTGTGGAGCGCTGTGTGTCTGTAGCGTTGTGTGTGTGTGTGCTGCACGGTTTGTGTGGGTGTGGTGTGTTTTGGGGGGAGGTATGTTTTGTGCAATGTGTGTGTTGTGCGGTATGTGCGTATATTTATGTGTGTTGGGTGTTGTGTGTGTGCGGCGTTGTCTGTGTGTGTGGGTGTCTGTGTATGGCGGTGTTTGTGGTTCCCAGTGTGTGTGTGGTGTGTGTGTGTTGGGGGGAGGTGTGCACCTCCCATCGTGCTCCATCCCCCATGCTGCGCACCCCCCATCGTGCCCCATCCCCCATGCTGGCCACCCCCCATCGTGCTCCATCCCCTATGCTGCGCATTCCCCATCGTGCTCCATCCCCTATGCTGCGCATTCCCCATCGTGCTCCATCCCCGATGCTGCGCACCCCCCATCGTGCTCCATCCCCCATGCTGCGCACTCCCTATCGTGCTCCATCCCCCATGCTGCGCACTCCCCATCGTGCTCCATCCTCCATGCTGCGCACTCCCCATCGTGCTCCATCCCCCATGCTGCGCACTCCCCATCGTGCTCCATCCCCCATGCTGCGCACTCCCCATCGTGCTACATCCCCCATGCTGCGCACCCCCCATCGTGCTACATCCCCCATGCTGTGCACCCCATCGTGCTCCATCCCCCATGCTGCGCACCCCCCATCGTGCTACATCCCCCATGCTATAATAGTTCTCCTATTATACTCAGAGAGGAGTATAATAGGAGGACTATAATAGGAGGAGTAGTCCTGGGGGGAGAGGAGTATAATGCCGGCTCCCTGCACATGTGTACCGGGAGCCGGTGTACGCTGGTAACTATGATACACATCGGGTAACTAAGGGACCTTAGTTACCCGATGTGTATAATGGTTACCAGCGTTCACCGTCTCCGTCACGATCCCAGCAGCGCAAGGTTATGTCTGGGGCTGCTGGGATCGTGACGGAGCCGGTGTACACTGGTAACTATGATACACATCGGGTAACTAAGGGACCTTAGTTACCCGATGTGTATAGTGGTTACCAGCGTTCACCGGCTCCGTCACGATCCCAGCAGCGCAAGGTTATGTCTGGCGATGCGTGCGGAGGGCCGGGGCGAGCAGCCAATCCATGCGGAGGGCGGGGCCAGGCCGAGGCGAGCAACCAATCCGTGGGGGGCGGAGCCGAGGCGAGGCGAGCGGCCAATCCGTGCGGGGGGCGGGGCCATGGCGAGCCCAGCGGCCAATCAGCTTTGTGTCACCGTCAGGACACAATTTTGGAGCAAGACAGACAGACAGACAGACAGACAGAATAAGGCAATTATATATATAGATAGCCACTGGTAATGTACCGCACTCAAGGTATCGTAAACAACAAAACAGCAAAACCGGGGTACAGAAATGAATAAAATATAACCTTTAATAAATTTCCTTAAAAGGAAGCAGGAGATCCTTACTTTACAGAAGTTATCTTAAAAATCAAAAAACACACAACAATCCCCTTTAGCATGTATAAAGGGTTCCAAACAAAGGCCAGGACTGCACCTGTATAGATAATAATACTAGTGTGCTGACCTGTTCATTAAACATTGCCTCCAAGATTAGCAAATTAGCCATCATAACGGAGTATCACGATAATAATTGTGTCTTTAGAAAGATCGTAAATAAGTATTGGTTTCTTCTATTAGAAGATAAAATCATAGGCCGACTAATGCCGGAGAGACCACGTTTCATCTTCCGTAAGACACAGACATTAAAAAGCCTATTAGCCCCCACCACCATAAAAGGCTGGAGGCAACCTGCAAGCCGGCTCCTACGGTTTGCCAGCTTCCAGGTTGCCTCCAGCCTTTTATTTATGCACCATATGAAATAAACGTTTTCCAGCACAGCGGATGGAGTGCGGTCTTTCCTTGTCTCACCTGCTCCTCTAAAATATAAATATCCCCTAAAATAGGCTCTGTTCATTCCCTGGGGAAGGAGGTACATTTCCCTCCTAAACGCGTTGGATAGTTTTTTGTCCCAGTTGAGCCTCCGTAGCTCACTGCTTTCAGCCAGCTTGTGACGTCACTCGGTTAGTCTGATCGCGCGCGAAGCCAGTATCCGGGCTTACATCCGGCCGGTGTGCCCGGGCACAGCCAGCGCACTTCCGCTCCCAGCAGCCTAGCTATACCAATCCTATTGGGGGATTTCATCTGACGGAGCAACTGTCCGCCCGCATACCACAGTGGACATCCTGACCTCCGCTCTCCCAGCCACAAGCAACAGTGAGTTGTATATACCTATAATCACCTATATCAAAATGGTTTTCCACCAACTTTAGGCTATTTACAGTAAACTATGTCACCTCCATATTCTTAGTGTACCTGGGTTTTGTTTCTAGGATTCACATATAGGTATAGTTAAAAGGTGTTAATACAATGTTAATATAGTATGAATATCTTCCACCTAGACACTAGCAAGCCGACTTCAGCAGTGGCGTGTGATCGTCATCTCCACCCAATAACTTTAGTACACTAAATTGAGTGCTCAGTAACCCTATGGGTTCCATCTAATCTTTACTCACCATTCCTTTCAGGTGTACATCTTCAGCAATACACTTTGGTGCTGAAACCAATTTGTGCAACCCACCAAACCAGTGACTATCAATAGAAATATTTCTGTTTCTGACCGTCAGCAAATATTTATATGGTCCTGATTCAGATATATGCATTTCATATCCTTCCAATCAGATAGCATTTATCATTTACAGATATTTATCTCTCACTGCTCTTAGTTTCATATTCCTGATACATGTATCAAACATCAATCTGGTAAGATAAGGATCCATTGATTCATCAATCGTTAAATTTATTCCAAGCACGATACAACCAGCTTTTTTGATCAATATTTGTTTTCTAGTAGCCCTACGGTTCATTTTCAATATTTGTACGTGTGGGTAGCGCACGGTCTTGCCCCTTTTCTGTATAGATCCAACCCGTTTGGAAAAATTCACAGTATGGTGCAGGTTTCAACACGACACCATAGGAAATCATTACATCCATTGTTGTATTGTGATGTTGTATTTTCAGTGTCTCGTGACAGATATTACTATGTATTCTCAGTCTAATGGGCCCTTACTTCAACACATTTGATGTCTTTACAGTGTTACTAAAAATTAACAGTTATACAATGTGCTTATTGGCCACATTGAAACCATAAATGTCACCTCTACAAGTAACCTCTGTGTGCTTATCAGCCCACATACGGGCACCCTCAAAAGGAATTTGCCAGCAGGTTTTTGCTATGCAATCTGACAGCATGATGCAAGGACAAAGACCCCGATTCCACTAATATTTCACTTAATTTACTGGGTGAAACAGTTGTGAGTGAATCACAGTTTTCTCTGCTGCAGATCTAGCAGAACTTGGAATGCTGAACTGTGTCTAGCCTCACCCACACCACTGATTGGCAGCTTTATGTGTACATTGTACAGTATATTGTCAGATAGCTGCTAATCTGTCGTGCCATCTAGTGATAATGACTCGCCCACCCCAGGGCTATGGGACACCCGGTGCCGGGCCGGACTAGTCCGGTGGTAGTCAGTGGTGGCTGGGCCCGGCTCCGTGGCCCTGGTGGGTGTCAGTAGAATATGTGGCTGATGACTTTAAGTTTGTATTCGTGACGCCACCTGTGGTTTGCGGCTATTAAGCCGCCGCTGCTGTGTGAGGCCTCCGGAGTGATGATACGGCAGCAATGGTGGTACTGCTCCCCACAGGTGGAGCGGTGCCCCGGGGACACTGTTGGTGCTCGTGAAAGTCTATGGTGTTGTGTGGATAACACGGTGCAGAGCCGACAAGCAATGAAAGAAACAGGCACAAACAGTAGTCTCTTTACCTTCTCCTCTTTTACTCGGCAGTAGTTTAGTCCAGGGAGACCGTCACAGATGGTAAAAATGGTCCGGCCGGCCTGGAAATGCCTGGGGTGATCTTTGGCCAGTTGAGTATGAGGCCTACTCCTTAATCTTTCTTTACCGTTTTAGGACACTGCACTTTGGATTAGCAATTGCCCTCTTGCTGCTGGGACTGGTGGTTCATCCCTTTTTCTGTGTGGTAGACTGCGCAGGCCCTCTCTGGTGCTTCTCTGCTGGAGTCCACACCGGGCCCTTGGAATGCAGCTGTACCTTCAGATTACTTCTGGGCCAGGGGGCTTGCAGCTCTCCTGCCCTCCGGATTCAGCTACCAGGGATGGATTTTATGCCCTGGCAACCACAGACTCCGATGTCCGAGTCTCTGCTGTGCCTCTCTGCACCTCTTGCTTCACTGGGCCAAGCTATCCCAGCTCTAGGCCCCAGTTCTACAAGGCAGCACTACTCTGCGTCTGTCCTCTTTCACTCCTGTCTACAGACTAACCACTACTTCCTCCCTCCAGCCAGACTTAAGGAATGCTCCCTGAAGTTCCAGGTTCAGAGCTCCCCCTGCTGGCCGGAGGGAGAACTGTGTTGGGTGTTAACTTACTGGCCAATAGATCTCCCAATTACCTCCAGGCTCAGCATTAACCCTTTGGGAGGGCAATGCTGTTGTGGCGACCAGGTCCTGGGGCGCCACACTCCCCCTTAGTTAAATTCAGTACTCCCGGACTGTAGAAACAAACATGACATGTTAAAACATTTCATCCCATTATGGGAGGCGCATTACTTGAACGTTACAACCTTAAACATTACTATAAGAGTCCAGTGTGGCTCCCTGCCGGGTGTCCATTACACTGCTCCATGGGGGACCCGCCGCGATCAAACCCCCAACGTAGGCTCTGGGCGTGCGTCAGAGCATTGATGACCCCACTCTATGCACGCCGGACGGGTTTTTCTTCAGGGGTGTTGAGCACCCTGGTGCTAACTATGAACAATTTAGGTGTTGAGCACCCATAGTCCAGTGGCCCAATTGTCCATTTTTGCAATCAAAGAAAAAGAAAAACATTTTGTACACAACATGACAGACATTTCGCATAACTATTTACATTCTAATAAGTACTCTTTCCCTTATACAGTTGACTCTCTATACCTTGGAGGGGGTTGTCCCCGGGTGCTGCGTTGAGACCTGCGTAGCTCTGGTGTTTGCCCCTGACTACTTGGTGTGTCTTCTACCTCAGCACTACCGGTAGGCCTAACCCCGATAGGTAAGCGTGATGATTGCCTATGTGGCCTAAGAGTCGCCAAGGGTATGACAGGTTCACCACTGACAGGGGGTTGAACCTCCTGTTCCACTGCTGGCGTGTCTTCTCGTGTTGGAGCGGACGGTTCTTTAGGTGGATCCGGAACCTCTTCTGTTTCTGGCTCGACCAACTGTGGAAACGTCAAAACTGGTACCACTATGGCATTGTTTATTCGGGTCCAAGTTTTGGGGAATTTTCCAAGGATTGTTTGGATCATCTCCCCCTCTTTCTCTTGACTTTGGGGACTTCCTTGTACTTCTTTCATTTCTCTTTGGATTCTGCACCGTTCAGGGCACGCTTTCAGGCGGTCTCGAGAAATTGCTTGATAGGTCTTGCCTTCATCCTTGCTTATGAGGCATACTTTACTGTTGTCAAAGTTGGAGGGGATAATGGTGTAGGGCTCGTTTTCCCACTGATCATCCAATTTATGCGTCCTCCGCTTCTTCTTGAGGACTTGTTCTCCAGGTGCTAAGGGAGTTGCTGGGGCTGTTTGATTGTAATGCTGCTCTTGTCTCGTTCTTGCTTGAGACAGGGCCCTCTCTACGCATTCTTGGACCTTACGGTACCGCTGCTGCCGCTCCGTATCCCAATCTTCCATTTCCTGAACCGCCTCAGGTGACACAGTCCCCATTTCAAAGTCTACCGGTAACTTGCCAGGTCTTGCTCGCATCAGGTAAGCAGGGCTGCAGTTGGTCGAATTTACCGGGATATGGTTGTACAAGTCTACCAGATCTGGTAACTTTTCTGGCCATTGGTTTCTTTCTTCCAAAGATAGAGTCTTGAGCATGTCAATAACCACATGGTTCATCTTCTCGCACAATCCATTGGTTTGGGGGTGGTACGGTGTGGTTCTGATTTTCTTACAACCGTACAGGTTACAGAACTCTTGGAACACTTCTGCCTCGAATGCAGGACCCTGATCAGTCAGTACCCTTTCAGGGTAACCGTGAGGTCGACAAAAGTAGGCCTGAAATGCTCTCGCTGCTGTTCGGGCTGTCTGGTCCTTCACGGGCACTACTACCAGGAAACGCGAGTAATGGTCCACAATGGTGAGGGCGTACACATAACCTGACCGGCTTGGTGTTAACTTCACGTGGTCCAGAGCCACCAACTCCAGGGGCTGCTTCGTGACAATTGGCTGTTGGGGAGACCTCTGGCTAGCATCATCTTTCCGCCTCAGGTTACACGGGCCACAGTCTCGGCACCACTTCTCGACTGTCTTTCTCATGTTCACCCAGTAGAACCGATCACGGAGTAGGGTCTCCAACTTCTTCCACCCGAAGTGTCCTGCATTATCATGATAAGCTGCTAAGACCATTGGAGCATCCCTCTGCGGAACCACTATCTGCCAGACGAGTTCATTCATTCGCCAGTTGACATATCTCTTACAGAGCTTGCCTTGATGGGTGAACAGCCGTCCCCTCTCCTTCCACAACTGCTGGGCTTCTTCTGGAGCATCTGGGCCAAGATGAGTCTCAGCTTGTGCTAGCTTTTCTTTGACCAATCGCACGGCCGGGTCACCGTTCTGCGTCACTTCCCAATTATGGTGGAGTAATGGGTTGACCGAGACTTCGTGCTGGCTCGAGCGCTTCACTCCTACAGCATGCTCACACTGGGACACACCTTGGTGATGGAAAGCCGGTAACTCTATCTCTTCGAGTTCATCCAGGTCTTCTCCAGACTCGGGTAAGTGAGGCATTCTGGACAGCGCATCAGCATTGCTATTCTTCTTGCCAGCCCGATACTTGATGGTAAAGTCAAAGTTAGACAGCCGGGCCATCCATCGCTGTTCCAACGCACCTAACTTGGCTGTTGCCAGGTGTGTCAACGGATTGTTGTCCGTGAAGATGGTGAACTTAGCCGATGCCAGATAGTGCTTGAAGCGTTCAGTCACTGCCCAAACAATAGCGAGGAACTCCAGCTTGAAGGAACTGTAGTTTTCTGGATTCCTTTCTGTGGGCCGTAGCTTCCTACTGGCGTACGCTATCACCCTCTCTCTACCTCCCTGCACCTGGGACAAAACTGCTCCCAGTCCCACGTTGCTGGCGTCTGTATACAGTACAAACGGCTGGCTGTAGTCAGGGTAGGCCAGAATCTCTTCTCCCGTGAGAGCCCCTTTCAGCCGGACAAAGGATGTTTCTAGTTGGCTGCTCCATTCAAATGGAGGGCTCTGCTTCTTAGCCTGCTTTGGCTGGCCCACCAGGAGATCTTGAAGGGGCGCTGCTATCTTGGTGAAACCATCAATGAACCTTCGGTAGTAGCCCACCAGCCCAAGGAACTGCCGCACCTCCTTTACCGTGGTGGGTCTTGGCCAGTCCTTGATTACGGTGACTTTCTCTGGATCAGGTGCCACAACTTCCGCGCTGACCACATGACCCAGGTACTGTACCTTTGGCTTCAAGAGGTGACATTTGGACGGCTTTATCTTCAGGCCATATTTCGACAAGGACTCAAACACCTCTGCTAAGTGCCTCAGGTGGTCTTCATAAGTCTTGGAGTAGACGATGACGTCATCCAGGTACAACAGCACGGTTTCAAAGTTGTGGCGGCCCAAGCAGCACTCCATCAGCCTTTGGAATGTCCCTGGAGCGTTGCACAGCCCGAATGGCATACAATTGAACTCACAGAGGCCCATTGGTGTTGTGAATGCAGTCTTCTCCTTGTCCGCCTCTGCCACGGTAACCTGCCAATACCCACTGGTGAGATCCAAGGTGGAGAAATAGTTAGCTGACTTTAAGGCTGTTAGTGACTCCTCTATTCTGGGCAGTGGATAAGCATCTTTATGTGTAATGCGGTTAATTTGCCTGTAATCTACGCACATTCTCATTGTACCATCTTTTTTCTTTACGAGCACTAGGGGAGCTGCCCAGGGGCTACAGCTATCTCTGATAACCCCAGCCTCCTTCATTTCCCGTAACATTTCTTTGGCACGCTGATACTGTGCGGGGGGCACAGGGCGGTATCTCTCTTTAATGGGATGATGATCACCCGTGGGGATTTGATGTTTAACCCCTTTCACCTGCCCAAAATCTAGGGGGTGCTTGCTGAAGACCCGCTCGTACTCCTGTACCACCCGGTAAACCCCATGCTTTTGGTGTGAGGGGGTGGAGTCGGTGCCCACATGTAAATTTTGGCACCAGTCTTCCAGCTGCCCCTTGGAGCCATTGTCTTCCGCCTGGTCGGACGGGATCAAGGGTTCCACTGCTTTGATGGTATTGTTTCTGGCAGTGTACAGTTTTGCGACAGTGGTGTACCGGGGCAATTTGGCCTCCTCCTCCCCACAATTCAGGACACGGACGGGCACTCTCCCCTTGTGGACGTCTGCAACCCCTCTGGCTACCAGGACTCCCGGCCTACTGTCTGAATACACCGGTTCTACCAAGGCATGGTAATCCTGACCCTTGAGGCCTATTGCTGCCCGACACCATATCAACATTTCACTTCTTGGGGGTATTGCAATGGGGAGGGGGTCACTTACCCTCACACTGCCAATTTCTCCTCCGGCCAGCTCTACCTGCTGCCTCCTCATCAGGGCTCTGATCTCCCTCTGTAGGGCACGCTGCTGCCCGGAGCTGGCGGTTTCAGACGCCTGTTGCAACAAAATTATCACTTCGGCAATACAATTTTCTATCACATTTGTACCAATAGTTAGCAGTGGTTCAGATTCTTTGCGATCTATATCTACAATTATCATCCCCTGACATGGCAATTCTACCCGCCCCACTTTAATGGTTACTTCTTTGTACCAAATTTGGGGTAAGGGCTGACCATTACTGGCCACAATTGTTAAATCATCATCTGGGCCATGGTCAATGTCTGAATCAGCCCAATATCTTTTGTACAGTTTGTAGGGGATGGTTGTTACCTGGGACCCCGTATCCAGGAGGGCATTCAAAGGGATCCCGTCCAGCACAATAGGAAGGACCGGGCGTCCTCCCACATACTTGCTGCGGCTGGGGGTTGAGCCGGGCTTCCTCACACCTGGGGGTTGGCTCCTGGCCCCAGGCTCGGCCCATTTAAAGGACAGCGTCGTGCAATGTGGCCCGCCTGGCTGCAGCGGCGGCAGATCGGTTGTCCCATTGAATCATACCGGTCTGTGTCTCTGCCTCGGGTCGGCGGAATCCTCCTCTGTCGCATCCAGGGGACGTCATCTGGGCTGGAGGCCAACTCGAGTCTTGCAGGCGATGGGGTCACTTGTAGGGACTGCACGGTCTTGGCCAGGGCAGCTACAGTCTTGGTCAGCTCCTGGACCTGCTGTCTGAGCTCTGCAGTGGGGTCCTTATCCAGGGACTGCGCCTCAGCCCCTGCAGCGGCTCGTGTTGCAGGCACCACCCCGGGGTACGTGATAGCAAGAGGCCGGAGGGATACTGGGTCATTCGGTGTAGATTCTCTCAGTACCCGGATGGCCTGGTCCTTAAACTTTGCAAAGTCCAGAGCAGGGTTCTGCAGGACCATGATACCAAAAGCCAAGCTAAAGCCAAGGAAGGAGTCTTGCGAGGATAATTTGCATATTCCCAGTGCCTTCTGGGATAAGTGAAGAGTCACCGCGAGCTCAAGGAGAACCGGGTTTTTGGCCGTTACAGCCGGAAGGAAGACTTCTGAAAAAAGCGCGCCTAGCGGCGCGCGAATTTTAGCCTGTCTTCTTCATTGTGAGCGTGAGTGAGCAAAGTGTGAGCAAAAGTAAGTGTGAGTAGAATTGTTTGTATTTAGTTGTTTAATTACTTAACATTTGTTTAGTGCTATCCCCATTAGAAAATGTGCTCCACTATTGCTAATGCGATCCAGTGTACATCTTGTCTCATGTATGCAGTCCTTGAAAAGCCGTTCGAGGGTGCATACTGTTGTTCGAGATGTGAGCAAGTTGCACATTTGGAAGCCCAGATACTGGATCTAAATGAGCAGCTGGCAACTCTGAGATGCATTAGCAATATGGAAAGGAGTGTGCTGCTCACTGAGCAGCAGCTTGCTGGGTCAGATGTGGGGGAGGATCGTAGTAGGGAGCGGCAGGACGGTGAGGTAGGTAGCTGGGTGACAGTTAGAAAGGGGGGTAAAGGGAAAAGTGCTAGGAAGGCTAGTCCTGAACTGACACACCCCAATAGGTTTGCAAACTTGGCAGATGAGGGGGATGTCATTACAGGGGTAGCATTGCTGCAGCAAGGCATGACCTCTGAACGCCAGAGGAGTGTCTGCTCCAGTAAGGGGGGGAATAGGAGTGCAGGGCAGGCAAGACAGGTACTGGTAGTGGGGGACTCAATTATTAGGGGGACAGATAGGGCAATCTGTCACAAAGACAGGGATCGCCGAACAGTGTGTTGTCTTCCTGGCGCTCGAGTTCGGCACATCGCTGATCGGGTTGACAGATTACTGGGAGGGGCTGGGGAGGACCCAGCGGTCATTGTACACATTGGCACAAATGACAAAGTTAGAGGTAGGTGGAAGGTCCTTAAAGATGATTTCAGGGAATTAGGTTGTAAGCTTAAAGCATGGACCTCAAAGGTGGTATTTTCGGAAATACTACCTGTGCCACGAGCCACACCAGAGAGGCAAAGGGAGATCAGGGAGGTTAACAGGTGGCTCAGGAATTGGTGTAGGAAAGAGGGTTTTGGGTTCCTGGAGAATTGGGCTGACTTTTCAGTTGGCTACAGATTCTATGCTAGGGATGGGCTGCATCTTAATGGGGAAGGTGCAGCTCTGCTGGGGCAGCAAATGGCTAGAAGGTTGGAGGAGTGTTTAAACTAGGAATGGGGGGCGAGGGTATTCACTTTATAGAAGGGGAATGTAGTGCAGATAGTGACCAGGGCACAAGTAATGAAATTGGGGGTGGTACGGGGGGAAGGGTTAGGACAGTTAATACAGTAAGCAGGAATACAGGTACAGAATCATACGTAACGTGCATGTACACTAATGCCCGAAGCCTCACAAATAAGGTGGAGGAATTAAAATTAATATTGTTGGAAGAAAATTATGATATAGTGGGGATATCAGAGACATGGCTGGATGAGAGCTATGACTGGGCTGTTAATTTACAGGGTTATAGCCTCTTCAGGAATGACCGTACAAATAAGCGAGGGGGAGGTGTGTGTCTTTATGTAAAATCATCCTTAAAACCCATCCTGCGTGACAACATATGTGAGGGTACTGAGAATGTAGAGTCCCTATGGGTGGAGATAAGGGGAGGGAGAATGAATAATAAAATACTGATAGGGGTGTGTTATAAGACGCCGAATATTATGGAAGAGGTAGAGAATCTCCTCATAAAGCAAATTGATAAAGCAGCGAGTCTCGGAGAGGTAATTATTATGGGGGACTTTAACTATCCTGATATAAATTGGGGAACAGAAACTTGCAGTTCCAGCAAAGGAAATAGATTTTTGATAACAATGAAAGATAATTACCTTTCACAAATGGTACAGGACCCCACAAGAGGGGGAGCACTACTAGACCTTGTACTAACCAATAGGCCAGACCGCATATCAAATATACAAGTTGGGGGTTACTTGGGGAATAGTGATCACAAAATAATAAGTTTTCATGTATTCTTTAGTAAGATGTCTAGTAGAGGGGCTACAAGGACACTAAACTTCAGGAAAGCAAATTTTAAACGGTTGAGAGATGATCTTAGTGCAATAAACTGGGATGATGTACTAAGTAATAAAAGTACACAAAGCAAATGGGAGACTTTTATGAGCATCCTGAATAGGGCTTGTGCAGAAAATATACCCTATGGGAACAAACATGCTAGAAATAGGAGGAAACCCCTATGGCTAAATAGAGCTGTAAGGGAAGCAATAAAAGAAAAACAGAAAGCCTTAAAAGAATTAAAGAGGGTAGGTAGTGATGAGGCATTATATAATTATAGAAAATTAAATAAAATATGTAAAAAGCAAATTAAGTTAGCTAAGTTTGAGACAGAGAGACTCATTGCGAGAGAAAGTAAAAATAATCCTAAAATATTCTTTAACTACATAAACAGTAAAAAACTGAAAAGCGATAGTGTTGGCCCCCTTAAAAATAGTCTTGGTGAAATGGTGGAAGGGGATGAGGGTAAAGCCAACCTGCTGAATGACTTTTTTTCTACGGTTTTTATACAAGAAAATGCCATGGCAGATGACATGACCAGTGATACCATAAATTCACCCTTGAATATTACCTGCTTAACCCAGCAGGAAGTACGCCGCCGCCTCGAAATCACTAAGGTTGACAAATCTCCGGGCCCGGATGGCATACACCCCAGAGTACTACAGGAATTGAGTTCTGTGATAGATAGACCATTATTTTTAATCTTCTCAGATTCCTTAATAACAGGGTCGGTACCGCAGGACTGGCGCATAGCAAATGTGGTGCCAATATTCAAAAAGGGGACAAAAACTGAGCCGGGAAATTATAGGCCGGTAAGTTTAACCTCTACGGTTGGTAAAATCCTTGAGGGTTTCTTGAGAGATGCTATACTGGAGTATCTCAAGAAAAATAACCTTATGACAGAGTATCAACATGGGTTTATGAGGGATCGATCCTGTCAAACTAATTTGATCAGCTTCTATGAAGAGGTAAGTTCAAGTCTGGACCAGGGAAATGCAGTGGATGTTGTGTATATGGACTTTTCAAAAGCTTTTGATACGGTGCCACACAAAAGGTTGGTACATAAAATGAGAATAATGGGGATAGGGGAAAATATGTGTAACTGGGTTAAAAACTGGCTCAGTGATAGGAAACAAAGGGTGGTTATTAATGGTACGTACTCGGACTGGGTCTCAGTTCATAGTGGGGTACCACAGGGGTCAGTATTGGGCCCGCTTCTTTTCAACATATTTATAAATGACCTTGTTGGGGGCATGCGGAGTAGAATTTCAATATTTGCAGATGATACTAAACTCTGCAGGGTAATCAATACAGAGGAGGATAATTTTATATTACAGGGAGATTTATGTAAATTGGAGGATTGGGCTGAGAAGTGGCAATTGAAGTTTAATGTAGATAAATGTAAGGTCATGCACTTGGGTAGAGGAAATAATATTTATGATTATGTACTTAATTGTAGAACACTGGGTAAAACAGACACAGAAAAAGACTTGGGTGTATGGGTGGATGGTAAACTTCACTTTAGTGGCCAGTGTCAGGCAGCTGCTGCCAGGGCTAATAAAATAATGGGATGTATTAAAAGAGGTATAAGTGTTCATGAAAAAAATATAGTTCTACCTCTGTACAAGTCACTAGTGCGACCGCACTTAGAATACTGTGTACAATTCTGGTCACCGATATATAAGAAGGACATAGCTGAACTGGAGAGGGTGCAGAGAAGAGCGACCAAGATTATTAGAGGAATGGGTGGGCTGCAATACGAAGACAGGTTATTAAACTTGGGGTTATTTAGTTTGGAAAAACGAAGGCTTAGGGGGGATCTAATCACAATGTATAAATATATGAGGGGACAGTACAGAGACCTTTCCAAAGATCTTTTTACACCTAGGCCTGCGACTGGAACACGGGGGCATCCGATACGTCTGGAGGAAAGAAGGTTTAATCATAATCACAGACGAGGATTCTTTACTGTACGAGCAGTGAGACTATGGAACTCTCTGCCGCATGATGTTGTAATGAGTGATTCACTACTAACATTTAAGCAGAGCCTGGATGCCTTTCTTGAAAAATTTAATATTACCAGTTATGTATATTAGATTTTATGACAGGGTGTTGATCCAGGGAACTAGTCTGATTGCCGGATGTGGAGTCAGGAAGGAAATTTTTTCCCCATTGGAACTTGTTTGCCACATTGGGGTTTTTTTTGCCTTCCTCTGGATCAACATGTTAGGCTACGGGTTGAACTAGATGGACTTAGAGTCTCCCTTCAACCTTAAAAACTATGATACTATGATACTATGATACGCAGCTGTGTCCTGTGGGCATCTGACAGGAGCCCTTCTATGAACTGCTCAGTTAGGAGTTTGTGTTCTTCACGTACACTCTCTGGGTCCACCTGTTTAACTGCTTTCAGGGCCTCCTGCAAGTTTAAGGCATAGTCCCTTATGCTGTCTGTGGCCCGTTGCTTGCACCCAAAGAATCTCATCTTTATCTCTGCTGCGGTGCGGGTGTCAAAAGTACTCTTTAGCTTGGCCAATATCTGGGTTACTGTCCCTTTATCTGTATCAGGCCAGGACTTCATTTCACGCTGGGCCGCGCCGGCTAGCTGCCCCATTAATATGCCCACCTTCTGGCTCTCAGTCAGTGGATACACCCGGAACAAGCTGTGCAGGCTTTCCCTGAAGTCGCTCAAGGTATGGGACTCCCCGGAGTACTGCGGTAGCCATTCTGCTCCCGGGATGTACGGCATTGTGATCGGCATTACCGGCGCTGCAGCGGGGGCTGGGGCGACGGCGACTGGGATTGCTTCGGCTGGTGCTGCGGCGTCTCGGGCTATGGCAGCCACCTGCTCTCCCCCTGAGTCGGACATCTTCTTCCCCCTTAGTGAACCTTACCAGGCTCCGTTCACTTTTCAAATTTCCTTCCGGGTCGTGCGGGGTTAACAGCGCTCTGCTCTGATGGCGCGCTCCCTTCGCGCTCTTTGTCAGGCACGCCCCCCTTCTTCCTGCGCTCGGCGAGGCTAATGGCGGCGGCGGTTTACAGACAGTACACAGTCTTTTAAGCACAATTCCTGCAGGCGCACAGTACCCGGTGTGACCGGGCACGAAATCCTGTTCGTGACGCCAAAAGTTGACTCGCCCACCCCAGGGCTATGGGACACCCGGTGCCGGGCCGGACTAGTCCGGTGGTAGTCAGTGGTGGCTGGGCCCGGCTCCGTGGCCCTGGTGGGTGTCAGTAGAATATGTGGCTGATGACTTTAAGTTTGTATTCGTGACGCCACCTGTGGTTTGCGGCTATTAAGCCGCCGCTGCTGTGTGAGGCCTCCGGGGTGATGATACGGCAGCAATGGTGGTACTGCTCCCCATAGGTGGAGCGGTGCCCCGGGGACACTGTTGGTGCTCGTGAAAGTCTATGGTGTTGTGTGGATAACACGGTGCAGAGCCGACAAGCAATGAAAGAAACAGGCACAAACAGTAGTCTCTTTACCTTCTCCTCTTTTACTCGGCAGTAGTTTAGTCCAGGGAGACCGTCACAGATGGTAAAAATGGTCCGGCCGGCCTGGAAGTGCCTGGGGTGATCTTTGGCCAGTTGAGTATGAGGCCTACTCCTTAATCTTTCTTTACCGTTTTAGGACACTGCACTTTGGATTAGCAATTGCCCTCTTGCTGCTGGGACTGGTGGTTCGTCCCTTTTTCTGTGTGGTAGACTGCGCAGGCCCTCTCTGGTGCTTCTCTGCTGGAGTCCACACCGGGCCCTTGGAATGCAGCTGTACCTTCAGATTACTTCTGGGCCAGGGGGCTTGCAGCTCTCCTGCCCTCCGGATTCAGCTACCAGGGATGGATTTTATGCCCTGGCAACCACAGACTCCGATGTCCGAGTCTCTGCTGTGCCTCTCTGCACCTCTTGCTTCACTGGGCCAAGCTATCCCAGCTCTAGGCCCCAGTTCTACAAGGCAGCACTACTCTGCGTCTGTCCTCTTTCACTCCTGTCTACAGACTAACCACTACTTCCTCCCTCCAGCCAGACTTAAGGAATGCTCCCTGAAGTTCCAGGTTCAGAGCTCCCCCTGCTGGCCGGAAGGAGAACTGTGTTGGGTGTTAACTTACTGGCCAATAGATCTCCCAATTACCTCCAGGCTCAGCATTAACCCTTTGGGAGGGCAATGCTGTTGTGGCGACCAGGTCCTGGGGCGCCACAATAACCTGTGGGTGAAACACTGATTTTTTTAAAACAGAAAAACAAAGCTCAGTAAGTCAATGGAATCAGTAAGTTAATGGAATCCTAATGACATGGGATAACTTTCATAAGTGGTAAAAGACTTTAGGTGTATTTTCTGGATAACTTGTATTATTAAATTGAACCCTTCACCAGGTTTTTGCCACCTCATCTGAGAGCCACATAATGTAGGAAAAGAGACCCTGATTCCAATGACTTATCACTTAGTTTACTGAGTTGTGACACAATCAGAATTCTTAAGTTTACAAATGCAGCAGAGCTCAGAAGGCTAACTCCGCTCACACCAGGCTTTTTATGTACAAAGCCTATAGAAAGTGAGCTACTAGTAACAGGTTGGGGTGTGTCAGGCTATGCTGGGTTTACACACTGAGACTTTCTAGCGATCCAACCTGCGATCTCAACCTAGCCGGGATCGCTACAAAGTCTCTGGTGAGCTGTCAAACAGGCAGACCTGGCCAACGACCTAACAGCGATCCGGACCTGCAGAGCGACTAGCTGGTCGTTGGGGACGTGTCAAAAAAGCAGGTGAACTTCACCCGACTTCATTTAATGCCGCGCGGCTCTGTGTGCCGTGTAAATAAATAAATAATTAAAAAATCCGGCGTGCGGTCCCCCCCTATTTTAATACCAGCCAGATAAAGCCATACGGCTGCAGGCTGGTATTCTCAGGATGGGGAGCTCCACGTTATGGGGAGCCCCCAGCCTAACAATATCAGCCAGCAGACGCCCAGAATTGCCGCATACATTAGATGCGACAGATCTGGGACTGTACCCGGCTCTTCCCGATTTGCCCTGGTGCGTTGGCAAATCGGGGTAATAAGGAGTTATTGGCAGCCCATAGCTGCCAATAAGTCCAAGATTAATCATGTCAGGCGTCACCCCGAGATACCTTCCATGATTAATCTGTAAATTACAGTTAAAAAACACACACCCGAAAAATCCTTTATTAGAAATAAAAAACACTAACAAATTCCCTCATTACCAATTTATTACCCACAACAAAGCCCTCCTTGTCCGGCGTAATCCACGGTCCTCCAGCGTCGCATCCAGCTCTGCTGCATGCAGGTGACAGGAGCAGCAGAAGACACAGCCGCTCCTGTCACCTGCACGCAGCTAATGAAGAGAGCTGTGTGATCGGCTGAGCTGTCACTGAGGTTACCTGGATCCAGCGGTGGATGCAGCGGTGGCCGCGGGTAACCTCAGTGACAGTTCAGCTGATCGCGTTACTCACCTCATTTGCTGGTGATTTCCCCCCCTCTCTCATACTCACCGATCCCCGATCACCGGCGCTGCACGGCGTTCACACTGCTCCGGCGGCTTTTCCTTTTTTGAAAAAGCCGGCCGCTCATTAAACAATCTCGTATTCCCTGCTTTCCCCGCCCACCGGCAAATGTGATTGGTTGCAGTGAGACACGCCCACACGCTGAGTGACAGCTGTGTCACTGCACCCAATCACAGCAGCCGGTGGGCGTGTCTATACTTTGCAGTAAAATAAATAAATAAATAATTAAAAAATCCAGCGTGCGGTTCCCCCTATTTTAATACCAGCCAGATAAAGCCATACGGCTGCAGGCTGGTATTCTCAGGATGGGGAGCCCCACGTTATGGGGAGCCCCCCAGCCTAACAATATCAGTCAGCAGCCGCCCAGAATTGCCGCATACATTATATGCAACAGTTCTGGGACTGTACCCGGCTCTTCCCGATTTGCCCTGGTGCGTTGGCAAATCGGGGTAATAAGGAGTTATTGCCAGCCCATAGCTGCCAATAAGTCCTAGATTAATCATGTCAGGCGTCTCCCCGAGATTCCTTCCATGATTAATCTGTAAGTGACAGTAAATAAACACACACACACACACCCGAAAAAATCCTTTATTAGAAATTAAAAACACAAACACATTCCCTCATTACCAATTTATTACCCACAACAAAGCCCTCCTTGTCTGGCGTAATCCACGGTCCTCCAGCGTCGCATCCAGCTCTGCTGCATGCAGGTGACAGGAGCAGCAGAAGACACAGCCGCTCCTGTCACCTCCACGCAGCTAATGAAGAGAGCCGTGTGATCGGCTGAGCTGTCACTGAGGTTACCTGGATCCAGCGGTGGATGCAGCGGTGGCCGCGGGTAACCTCAGTGACAGCTCAGCTGATCGCGCTACTCACCTCATTTGCTGCGTGGAGCTGACTGGAGCGGCGGTGAGTAGCGCGATCAGCTGAGCTGTCACTGAGGTTACCCGCGGCCACCGCTGCATCCACCGCTGGATCCAGGTAACCTCAGTGACAACTCAGCCGATCACACGGCTCTCTTCATTAGCTGCGTGGAGGTGACAGGAGCGGCTGTGTCTTCTGCTGCTCCTGTCACCTGCATGCAGCAGAGCTGGATGCGACGCTGGAGGACCGTGGATTACGCCGGACAAGGAGGGCTTTGTTGTGGGTAATAAATTGGTAATGAGGGAATTTGTTAGTGTTTTTTATTTCTAATAAAGGATTTTTCGGGTGTGTGTTTTTTAACTGTAATTTACAGATTAATCATGGAAGGTATCTCGGGGAGATGCCTGACATGATTAATCTAGGACTTATTGGCAGCTATGGGCTGCCAATAACTCCTTATTACCCCGATTTGCCAACGCACCAGGGCAAATCGGGATGAGCCGGGTACAGTCTCAGAACTGTCGCATCTAATGTATGCGGCAATTCTGGGCGGCTGCTGGCTGATATTGTTAGGCTGGGGGGCTCCCCATAACGTGGAGCTCCCCATCCTGAGAATACCAGCCTTTAGCCGTATGGCTTTACCTGGCTGGTATTAAAATTGGGGGGGACCTCACGCCGGATTTTTTAATTATTTATTTATTTATTTTACTGCACAGTATAGACACGCCCACCGGCTGCTGTGATTGGGTGCAGTGACACAGCTGTCACTCAGCGTGTGGGCGTGTCTCACTGCAACCAATCATATTTGCCGGTGGGCGGGGAAAAGCAGGGAATACGAGATTGTTTAATGGGCGGCCGGCTTTTTCAAAAAAGGAAAAGCCGCTGGAGCAGAGTGAACGCCGTGCAGCGCCGCGCCGGGGGATCGGTGAGTATGAGAGAGGGGGGGACACTTCAGTCACTCGGGGGATTAGCGGTCACCGGTGAATCCTTCACCGGTGACCGCTAATCAGGACGCTACACAGACAGAGCCGCGGAGTCGCTGTAAAGTCCCCTTTACACACTGAAACTTGCTAGCGATGCATGCTGCACAGCGGGAAACAAAGGACCTAGGAATGGTCCTGAACGATTTGTAGCGATCACAACTTCACAGCAGGGGCCAGGTCGCTGATAGGTTTCACACACTGCAATGTCGCTGGGGAGGTCGCTGTAACGTCACAAAACCGGTGACGTTACAGCGATGTCGTTTGCGATGTTGCAGTGTGTAAACCCTGCTTTAACAGGTTGCTGTAGCTGATGTAGTCTGACCAATGAAAAGATCCTGGTGCTAAAACAATCATTACAAGTAAATAACAGCAAGTACCTTGATAAGAGACATATCTCTGAATTCTGTGTTTTAACCCATACAGCTTTCTGTCTTCAAATTACATAGTAAAAACCTGCTAACAGATTGCCTTTAAACACGTCACAGCCTTGGACATAATGGTAAGTCCATGATTTTCTCCCTCCCATTGATGCAGGCTTGCACACAAGCCTGCATATTTCTCTGCACTTGTCTGCTGATCTGATCAGCAGACATGTGTCTCTAACAGCAGTCGGCAGATCGGAGATCCACCTGCCTCTTTTAACTTGTTAAATCCTGCTGTCAATCTCTGACAGCAGGATTTAATGTGCACTGTCAGGCCTGAAACACACATCGGTGAAAAAACACGCACGTGTGTTACGTCCATTTTTCGGGTCCGTGTCCCATTTTTGTGTCCGTTTGTATGGTCCGTGTGGCATCTGTGTGAACTGCGTATGCTAGCCGTGTGTGCGTGTGGAATGTCCGTGTGTGCATGTGAAACTTAACTGACGTGTGTGTGTGTTGTCCATGTTAAATGTCCGTGTGTGATGTAAAATGTAGTTGCTACATGTCGGCTGACAGCAGACAGCGATGCGCGCTGAGAATTAATTCCGCGGCTCTGTCTGGGTGTCGCGTCCTGATTAGCGGTTACCCGTGAAGGAATCACCGGTGACCGCTAATCCCCTGAGTGACTGAAGTGAGCAGCGCGATTATCGCTGCCGTCACTCAGGTTACCCGCGGCAAGATGGATCCTCCACCCGTGACCGCAACTCACCTGTAACTTCATCGCTGTCACTCGGGCGACTTGCTGTCACAGTTGGAGGATCCAGCGATGGCCGCGAGTAACCTGAGTGACGTCATCGCTGATCGGGCGGCTCACCTCAGTTGCTGCGTGGAGCTGAGAGGAACGGCGGTGTTCTTCTGCAGCTCCTGTTACCTTCATGTAGCAGAGCTGGAAGCGACGCGGGACCTCCGTGGATTACGCCGGACATGGATGGGTATTTGGAGCATAATAAATTGGTGAACACGGGTATTTTGTAGTGTTTATTATTTCAAATAAAGGATTTTTCGTTGTGTGTGTTTATTTACTGTAACTTACAGATTAATCATTGGGGGTGTCTCATAGACGCCTGCAATGATTAATCTAGGACTTATTGGTAGCTATGGGCTGCCAATAACTCCTTATTACCCCGATTGCCAACGCACCAGGGCAAATCGGGAAGAGCCGGGTAGAGTCCCAGAACTGTCGCATCTATTGTATGCGGCAATTCCGGCCGGCTGCTGGCTGATATTGTTAGGCTGGGAGGCTCCCCATAACGTGGAGCTCCCCATCCTGAGAATACCAGCCTTCAGCCGTGTGACTTTACCCTGGCTGGTATCAAAATGCTGGGTGCCGCATGTCGGTTTTTTTAAATTATTTATTTCTTTTTTTTACTGCACAGTATAGACCCGCCCACCGGCGGCTGTGATTGGTTGCAGTGAGACAGCTGTCACCCAGCGTGTCGGCGTGTCTCACTGCAACCAATCATAGGCGCCGGTGGGCAGGGAAACCAGGGAATACGAGATTGATTAATGAGCGGCCGGCTTTTTCAAAATAGTAAAAGCCGCCGGAGTTTATTTAACAGCTGTGCAGAGCCACGCCGGGGATCGGGGAATGGTGAGTATGAGAGAGGGGGGAGACTGACTGACAGACTGAGCAAGAGGGACAGAAAAACAGAGAGACCAATCGACGGACAGAGAGACCGACAGAAAAAAAGAAAGAATGACCGACATCGCTAGAAAAAAGCACAAAATGTACACGGAGCATACAGAGATGCATCTGTGTCACGTTATTGTGCGCACATACCAATTGACTTTCATGGGGTCCGCCTGTGTGTGTTCCATGCTGAAAACGGACATGCTTCCGTGCAAAATGGAAACACATACGGATCACGGACACACGGACCTTATGGAATCACGCACGTGTGACCTCAATGATAGATTAACATTGGTGCATGTTTGTCCGTGTCTCCGGTACATACGGAAACGGGACAAACACGCACGTGTTTAACGGATGTGTGTTTCAGGCCTCAGGGAGAGCACTATTCCCATCGGCAACCACGTGATGTGATCGTGAAGCACCGATGGTTTGTTATAAGAGCCAGGGGTCAGCTGATGAACCCTCTCATTATCATAACGAACTTCCTAAAAAGTGAACAAAATGTATTTAAAAATATTAAAAAATAAAAAATACGCAATATTTCAAATCAGCCCCATTGAAAATAAAACAATTTTAAAAAATGCACATATTTGGTATTGCCACATTCAGAAATGCCCGATCTATCAAGATATAAAGAAATTGATCTGATGGGTAGGCAGAGTAATGAAAACAAAATTATAAGTGCCAGAATTATATTTTGTTGGCCCCAGCAACATTGCAATAAAATGAAATCGGAGGCGATCAAAACATCACATCTACCCAAAAATTTTCTAAAAAAATAATGGCAACTTGGGGCACAAAAAATAAGCCATTATGCAGCCCCAGATCCCAAAAAATGATACAAATTATACAAATTTCAGAATTTTTTTTCACCAATTTAATTACAAATAAAACTATACATGTTTTAGTATCTGAGAACGCGTACTGCTCTGGGGAATCATATTGCCAAGTGAGTTTTACCATATAGTAATCATGGTAAAAATGAAAAAAAAAAAAAAAAAAACAATTGTGGAATATTATTAACATATTCTCTCATGTGAGAAAATCGGATGGATTAAGCAAATAACACTGCTCAAACTCTGCAGAGTGTGAGCACAGTGCCATTTTTACTGTGATCTGATTGGCTCGCAAGCAAGAATCAGAGCACAGGTGAGGAGAAGGTGGGGAACTTAAAGGGGTGGTCTGTAGGCTGAGGAAAGTTCAATCTAAATCCTTATCTTTTTATTGCCTCAATCTAATATAATTTCTAATATGGCTGTAAATACTCTACACTTCCCTGCCTACACTATCTAAATACTATTGATTTTTTTCCGTACGTCCTGTCTGATGTTTGCTGGGATACTCAAACGAAGTGTCATCAGGGGGCAGAGGCTGCAGTTACTGTCACAGTCCCTGCCCCCGCCATGAAATGAAGCATCATCAGTGGTGCTCGTTTCAGGGGCTGCTCTGTCTCTGCTCTGTCCCTCCCTGCTTGCTGTGCACTCTGAAATGCACAGCGACAGAGTCTGATCTGGGCCGGCTCAGATCAGTAGAGCTAGCAACACAGAGCAGCGTGCACTATAATTACTACAGTACTACAGTAATACCTCTACTTATGAGTTTAATTTGTTCTGTGACTGAGCTTGTAATTCAATTTGCTCATATATAAATTATATTTCCAACTAAAATAAATTGAAATGCTATTAATCCATTCCAGTCCCCCAAAAACCACATCAATTATTTTGTTAGATGCTTTAAATTAATACATAATAATGCAAAAAAGATGCCTCATGCGGTTCCTCTAATTTTGCTACACAGCCAAGATAAGCATACCACTGGGGGCTGCAGCCTGTAGCTGCATGCTTTATGTGTGCTGGATACCATATTATGAAGGGACACTACGTCAATTTTTTTAATTATTTTTACACCAATATAGATGCAGATAGAGTGTGTGATTGAAAGCCGTCAGACACACTGTCACAAAGGCTGGGGGCACTGTCTGACTGCAACCAATCAGAGACTTGGGGACTGCCAGTGGGTGGGGGAAGCAGTGCATATGCATGAAGATAATGTAAGACCCTGGAAGTAGAGGGAGTGGCCCCGGAAGCAGTGTACAATCGCGCGGAGACCGGTAAGTATGAAGCGCTTGCTCAAATCCCTCTATCCCTTCTATCACCAGTTTTAAGCACCTGATTCAGGTTCCCATAGATTTATATGAGAACTGGCATCTGGAAAGATATCTGGGATACCGGCTACTGCCCATCAATAGTTACTATATGTGCAATACAAGTCTGACTGATTTACAATAAGATACAAATGCTATGTGGTTACAATGTAAGAACTTAAAATTGTCATGAAACACTCTAATTGTATTCATTAGACACTAGCTCTCTGTGGCATTGCACAATCAGTCAGAATCACGACTGTAACCACAAATGCGACCACCGCAATTTAATTATTTGTTCAAAGATCTTAACGCTAGTCTTAAATGCTTGCTGTGCAGGGTGTGCCTCCTGTATTCTCTCCTGCAGCAGCCAATAGTTTTTTTCAGTAGCTTGCACACTGGCTTGCAACTATTGCCCCCACCTAGTTATAGCAGTTGTCCCATTTGTCCTCCACCACTGGTATGACCAGACTCGCAGGATATACAGCTCTTTTTGGTACAGTCCTACTGTTTTAAGATTTTAATCTCTATTTCTTCACACTCTGGATGTATCACAAACAACTACATACAGGATAGTCAAATGTTCTAGGGTCAGTCACCAGGAGAACATGTCAAGATTAAGGGGATAGCCAGAGGCATAGTCAGGTCACGCTCCGGAGTCAGAGTACCTGGAAGGTAGTGGATCAGAGGAAAGGGACAATACAAAAGGATAGTCAAACTAAGTCAGACGTCTGGCAGCAAACGTTCAATCTACAGAGCACAAATAACTGAGGCCACAAGCACCACTAAACAGAAGGCTAAGACTGGCAGTGTTCTGTGGTGGACTGCTCAAATAAACAGCTGGGCCATCAAGCAGAACAGGGCACACTTGGAAATCCCAGAACCTCACAGTCTCAGATTGGATGACCAAGCTGCCACAAAACACATCAACAGCCCAGCATGCCCCTACACATGATTGGACAACAGAGCTGTCAATTACCATACCGACATCACAGAACACCTGGAATCTATAATGTAGCAAATAGCCACCTATTACATTCAAGACACACAGAAGGAATTGTGACGCATCTGTTTTGGTGGCAACCATTCTCCAGAAGCCTCTGACTGGCCATACCTGGGCCTCCACCTGAGCCTGCAGCCTAGAGGCTGTGTTATCGAGTTTCCCTGACACTTCATGTGGATCATGCCACACACAGTCCATATTTCCTGTTGGCTGAACTGTACATATTTTTGCTGCAGCAGAACCATCTCGTGGTCCCAGTATAGCATTGCCATATAGCACGATATGTGGCGCCCCTGATGCTTCCGTCGCCACAGGACATTGCACCCCATGCAGCGGTGTGATGCCCCATTCTGGGTGAGGAAAGGAGTGAACACCGGTCCCCTGGTAAATCTACACAACACCCATTGTTAGACCAAAATTGCCACAGCCACACCATTATTTACCAAACACATATATGAGCATTAAAGATCATACTATGAATAGAGAAATGGATGGGGACTGAGGATAAGTCGTAAATATATCAAAGAACAAGAGAAAACACACGACCATAATCCAAGGTGCAAAAGGTGAAATCTTTATTGACATGGGAGTAGGTGCAGGGCGGCACAGAACAAGTGGGGACAACGAACATCAATCAATGACCAAGATACACACACAATATTGTCAAATGATAGATGTACAGGTCCATCCATAATGTACTGCAAAGAATCATTTATTCCATGTAACAGCATGTCAAAATATAAATGATAAATGTATGGACACAAATGTAAGCAGCCACAAGTACAAACTCACATATTATAGGCAGGGAATAATTTCCCATCAATCCCATCCATATGGGTCCCCAACAAAACTGAGGGATACCAAAGTGGATTGGTTAAATTAGGGTGATGTAAAGAGGATGATGAATGTACTTGTAAAATCACACATTTGTGGGCTGACGTTTACTGTTCACATATGACATGAAAATCATGCACCATCAATCATTGTCTGCAGTTATTGGATATAGGATAAGAATACACGTATCAACCAGGATGGGCAAACCCACTGTATAGAGTGAGAGGGAATATTTCCTATATCTCATCCACATGCGTCCCTAGATAAAAATCAATGGCGCATATCAAAGTCAAAATATCACCGTGGTGGTCCATGGAAAGAGGTGGAAAGAAGGGACCTCCAAACTACATGGTTAGATGGATAGATAATACACCATACCTGGGAGATAAGTGGTCAGAGGGCAATGTCCGTGTCCTTCCCGACGGCCGTTTCGGCGGAGAAGCCTTCGTCAGGGGATGAGATATAGGAAATATTCCCTTATCATTTATATTTTGACATGCTGTTACATGGAATAAATGATTCTTTGCAGTACATTATGGATGGACCTGTACATCTATCATTTGACAATATTGTGTGTGTATCTTGGTCATTGATTGATGTTCGTTGTCCCTACTTGTTCTGTGCCGCCCTGCACCTACTCCCATGTCAATAAAGATTTCACCTTTTGCACCTTGGATTATGGTCGTGTGTTTTCTCTTGTTCTTTACAACACCCATTGTTAGGTACATACTGGGACCAGGGAGAGTGGCAGTAACCCTCCCATGCTGCATGCTGGGAGGGGCCATAAGACCCATCCCTGCTCCTATAGGGTACAGCATAGCAACTGGGGAGGTGGGAGGAGCCACCAGAGAGCAGTCAGAGAAAGGAAGGTCAAGTTAGTTTCAGTTTACCTCAGAGAGTGAGAGAGTGAGGAGACAGCATGTAGCTGTGAAAGAGAAAGGAGCTCTGTGAGCTCAGAGTGTCCGCACAGAGAAAGCAGCAGAAGGAGAGAGAGTGGGGAAGGAGGAGGAGGTCTGCAGGAGGCAGACGAGAAGGAGAGAAGGAAAGAGAGCTCCAAGTCAGTCAGGAGCTGAGAAGAAGAAAGAGACGCTTCCTGGTGAAGACCCTTGGACTCAGAGGGTCCAGGTGACACCAAGCAGAGAACAGAAGCGATTCCAGGGCCACGGATAGCTGTAGAGCTGTGGTGGCCTGTTCCACAGGAACATCGGTGGAGGGATCAAGCTGCAACAGGGGATGGTCCTTAGACACCGGAGGAGTGCAAAATTATCTCCAAACAGTAAAAACCGAGGCCCAGGGAAAGTTGTAAACTCCCCGGGCCACAGCCCACAGCAGAACCTCTAGAAATGGGATAATCATCCGACAGGTGACCCCCCAGCCTGGAGGCTGTAGTGGAGGCCGAGCAGGTTCATCCTAAAAGAGCTAGGCTTAGGAAGACAGCTGAAGATAGAGACACCTTAGAGAGAACGGTACCGGTTTTTACTCCAAGAATCACCCAGAAACGGCGGAGGTCCCTGACAGTGGGTTCCAGTCGTCTGAGGGCACCAGTGTGCGCATACCAGGACGTGTGAGTAAAGAACTTGAAACTGCACCCTTGGAGTTGCCTCTGTTATTCCGTCTGCTTAGACTTTCACTACACCATAGACTCTCACGAGCACCAACAGTGCCCCGGGGCATTGCTCCACCTGTGGGGAGCAGTTCCATCATTGCTGCCATATCATCACCCCGGAGGCCTTACACAGCAGCGGCGGCTTAATAGCCGCATACCACAGGTGGCGTCACGAACACAAACTTTATTCATCACCAAGTCATCAGCCATACTTAAACTGACACCCACCAGGGCCACGGAGCCGGGCCCCGCCACCACTGATGACCCCCGGACTAGTCCGGCCCGGCACCGGGTGTCCCATAGCCCTGGGGTGGGCGACTCAACTTTGGCGTCACGAACAGGATTTCATGCCCGGTCCCACCGGGTACTGTGCGCCTGAAGAACCGTGTGACAAAACTGTGTTATAGTGAGAAACCGCCGCCATTGAAGCTACTGAGCGTGGGAAGAAGGGGGGCGTGCCTGCAGAAAGAGCGCGAAAAGAAGCCCCGCCCCCTTGGTCTTGCAAGAAAGAGCGCGAAGAAGTGCCTGCTATGCAGAGCAGAGAAGGCAAAATGGCGCGCTAGGAAAGTGTCTGCCTGGCAGTTAATGCTGCTGTCTGGAGGAAGAAAGAAAATGGCTCCTGTAAGCGGAGGCCAGGAGGAGCTCACCTGGATCAGGCCTGTGACTGCCGCTGAGCTGGAGGCTGAGGTCGGGAGGATGGCTGACGGGATGAAGGAGCAGAGCGGACGGGAGACAGCCGTGTGGGGGAAGGAGATGGTGCTGGCCATGAGGAGTCTGCAGATGTCAGTGCAGCGAGGCCTGTGTGGAGGTGCCACCCACGACCATCCGGAGCCCACACCAGCGATGGCGATCCTGCTGCAGAACATCTCCAGCCTAGACCTGGGTGAGTCCTATACTGCCCCTGCCCGATCGGGTGTGCTGACCCCGCCGGCGTTACTACCAGAGGCCGCTGCGATGCCCGCCGCGATGCCCGCCGCGATCCCGAGTGCGATCCCTGCTGCGATCCCCAGTGCGATCCCGAGTGCGATCCCTGCTGTGATCCCGACTGGGGTCTCTGCTGCGATGCCCATTGAAGTCTCTGCTGCGATGCCCATTGAGGTCCATGCTGCGACCCTGACTGAAGTCCCTGCTGAGATGTCCGGCGCAGAAACACCCTATCCGGCCAGATCAGACCAGGCCGCAATGCCGTCTATCCCAGCAACTGTTGTGGCTAAAGCGCAGACCCCTGAACATCCAGAGGAGGACGCAGCTCCGATACCATCACCCCACAGCAGCCCCACAATAGCTGGAGAACAGGACCAAGGGACCCAGACCAACCTGGCTGCAGCTTCCATGTCACCGGGAGCTGAGCCAGAAGAGGACCTCTGCAATTAAAAGAAAGAAGAAGATGCCGAACTGTAAATAGCCCCTGTATGTCTGTCCAATGTTCTTTTTGAAGATGACACCCTTTCCTGCCTTACTGCCCCTTGTACTTTTTGAAGATGTCACCCCCCCTTGTTTATATGTTACCGGGCCACTGGACTGGAATGTGGTCCCCGGTGAATGTGAATGTGTAATGTGTCCTGTGTAACCAGGCCACTGGACTTAGTGGCTGGTTTTGTCTTTGCCCTTTTGTAGCTTAAGAAAGCTGAACGAACTGCCAGGCTACTGGACTTGTTGTAGCCAAGATGTATATAGTTGCACCTGTTGTGCCCCCTACCAGAATTATGGGGGAAGTGCCCAAACCGTGCAATGGACTGGAAGTGCACACTTAGAGTTTTTCTTTATAAGAATGTTTGCAACGTTTAAGTACCTGTGCCTCCCATAAAGGGAAGAAAAGTTTTATTGTTTTTGTTACATGCATGTAAAAATGTTTTTGCAGTTTCTTTCCACATTTTCTGTTGTTTTTCAGCCTGAGGACGTGCTGGGATTCGCTGTGGGGGAGTGTGGCACCCCTGAGGCTTCCGTCGCCACAGGACATTGCACCCCATCCAGCGGTGTGATGCCCCATTCTGGGTGAGGAAAGGAGTGAACACCGGTCCCCTGGTAAATCTACACAACACCCATTGTTAGGTACATACTGGGACCAGGGAGAGTGGCAGTAACCCTCCCATGCTGCATGCTCAAAATGCTGTGGAGAGAAAAGCGCACATAGGGTCTTATCTGGCAAACAATGCAGGCTTAGAAAATGAAAGAAAACGAAAAAGTCTTCAGCTCACCTGCTGCCCGGACTGCTCTGCCTTGCGGGTGCCTGGGATCCCACGGTCTATCCTGACCGGTAGCAAAGATGTGGAAGGAGGGGGGAGAGGGAGTGATCCAGCACGAGTCCTCCTTGGTTTAAAACATTCGAGTCTTTATTTGAAAATCTTAAAAACATATAGTGAAGACCGAAAAATAGCTAGAATAGTAAAGGCACGGTTACATGAGGGCTTTACGCGTTTCGGACTGACAATAAAACCAACTAGTCCTTAGTCATAAGTGTCTCATGAATCCCAAGTAGCTACTAAAATAGACTGACTCATTAAGTGAGTCAGTGCCTTTACTATTCTAGCTATTTTTCGGTCTTCACTATATGTTTTTAAGATTTTCAAATAAAGACTCGAATGTTTTAAACCAAGGAGGACTCGTGCTGGATCACTCCCTCTCCCCCCTCCTTCCACATCTTAGAAAATGAAAACAGGTGCTCACCTATGGAAGTTGTGACAGGCACAACTCCTATGTATGCAGAAAATGGTCAAGCAGCAGCCCCGATAATGCAACAGGGAATCATGAATGGATAAGAAAGTCGGGTTTAACACTGCGCTAAAACCATGAAGCCAAACGATGTGATGAATTCTTTGCTATATTTTCTTTATTTAGGCCAAGTCTACGCGTTTCAAAGGCATGTCCGCCTTCTTCATCAGGACAAAGGAAAAAACAGCATGATACCAATTGCTACTTGGGGATACATATATATTGAAAAAGAGGCTCCACACCTACACAGGTGATGTCAGTCAGGGAGTGGCTGAACATCACGTGTTTGAATAACAGAAAGCAGTGGAGAAAAAAATGGAAGAAACAGAAAGAAGAAAAAAAAAAAAAAAAAAAGGAATTGGAAGGGGTTAAAACAGAGGGGTGTACGCATATGTCTGTAAAAAAATTTTTGCTTTAACAAATGTAAAAAAATGTGCTTTATTTATAAAGCTTGCGCCTAAAAATACATAAAAATATAATGTCAGGTCGCTGCCAAAACAATCAGCAAGAAGGTGCAAAAATATATCAGCAAGAAGGTGCGAAAAAGGGGTTTTTTTTTCGAGGTACAAAAATGTGAAAAAAAGGGGGGGTGGGACACACGGGTTTTTGCTTTAATAAAAAACAAATGTAAAGAAATGTGCTTTATTTGTAAAGCTTGCGCCTAAAAAATACATAAAAATATAGTGTCAGGTCGTTAACAAGACAATCAACAAAAAAGTGCAAAAATATATATATGTATAATACTGGAGATGATCCAGCAATGAAAAAAAGAGGGTTTTGTGAGGTACAAGAATGTGAAAGAAAAATGGGACACACGGATTTTTGCTTTAATAGAAACAAATGTAAAAAAATGTGCTTTATTTGTAAAGCTTACGCCTAAAAATACATAAAAATATAGTGTCAGGTCGCTGACAAAACAATCAGCAAAAAGGTGCAAAAATATATATATGTATGATACTGGAAATAATCCAGCAGTGAAAAAAAGGAGTTTTGTGAGGTACAAGAAAGTGAAAGAAAAATAGGACACACGGGCATAGGGAAAAAAAAAAACAAAAAAAACTCCAACGTGCTATGTGAAGTGCTGAAAGGGGTGAAATGAGTTCAAAGCGTGGGAAAAAAGTTATCTGCGCATGCGTGCGCATGAAGGAGCAGGGTGAAAAGAATTCATGTCGGCATAGAGAACGGGCCGGAACAAAATACAGTGAGTGAAAAAAGGGGGTAGATCAAATATGAAAAGAATAAAGAAGATAGTTTCTGGAGAGTGAAACAAATATAAAGATCAAATTTTGTATTCATCCATCCAAGGGCAAAAAACAGTGTTTGATGGTATCACATTTAAATAAATACATACAATAGATATGAATATAATATAAAGAGTAAAAACCTTTAAGAAACACGCTGAAACCAAATAAAATAATTATCACAACCAACAGATAAAAGGATATATATGAAAAGTTGTATATAAAAACATACAATCCCACCTTATAATGAAAGCTGGGGAAGGGGGAAGGAATTTTTGGAGTATCTTAATAAAATGGGGAAAAATACATATATAAAAATTAAAATGTCCTTATTATATTAGGATAAAAACTGGGTGTATAAAAACTTCATGTTTATGCAGACCGCATTAGAAAATGTAAAAGAAATATATATAATATATATCCAAAAAATATTTGTTGGGAATTTATTTCACATAAAACATTAAAAAAATCCCAAAAATTTTTTTTTAAAATAATAAGTGAGGATTAATAAAACAGATCGGTCAATTCATTGAGCCCATGCGGTTTTAGAGTACTGAGCTTATGGATCCAAAAGGTCTCTTTTTTGCTTAATAATTCTAATCTATTTGGTATATCTGAGGGAATATGTTCAATAGGGGTGATTGTACAGGACATCATCTTATTGTGAAATAAAGCACAATGTCTAGATAAACTGTGCAACATATATCTAATCTTGACGTTATGTCGGTGAGAATTTAACCTATTGTGCAATGCCTGGCAAGTCCTCCCCACATACTGCTTACCACAGATACAATCCAATAAGTAAACGACATGGTCGGTCTGGCAGGTCATATAATCCTTAATAGGGAAAATCTCAGCACCCACGTGCGAACAAAACGATATCTTATTATGACCGATGATCTTGCAGCAGAGACAGTTTTTTGCATTACATCTAAATGACCCTATTACAGGGGTTGTAGTGTTAGAGCGCCTAGCATCTTTGAGTCTACTGGGAGCTAAAATATTCTTAATAGTAGGAGCTCTCCTAAAAGTAAAACCCGGTTGGGAGGGTAAAATGCCCATTAAAATGGGGTCATTTAAAAGTATATCCCAGTGTTTTGAAAAAATGTTTTTAATCCTAAAATTGTCACTGCTGTAAGTAGTAAAAAAAATTGAGGGCAAAATCATTAACAATCGGGCTCGCGCCGTCTGATTTATTATCGGATTGGAAAACTTTCCTAGAAACAAGCAAATCCTTTTGTTTTAAAGATCTTGTGGTAGTGAAGGCTTTTTTGATTAAATTACGGTGATATTTTTTCTCCAAGAACCGCTCTTTTAAAATGGCAACCTGATCAGAGAAATCCTCATCTGTTGTGCAATTTCTCCTTATCCTTTTATATTGATTTACCGGTATATTGAGCAACCATTTATCTTAGTGTTCGCTATTGAAATTTATATAGCTATTAGTGTCCACCTGTTTAAAATAAGTCTTGGTAAGAATACGGCTGTTTTGATGATAAAGTGTCAAATCTAAAAAATGAATTGTCTTATCATGGACAGTTGATGTAAAATTCAATTCGGTGGAGGGATCAAGCTGCAACAGGGGACGGTCCCTAGAAACCGGAGGAGTGCAAAATTATCTCCAAACAGTAAAAACCGAGGCCCAGGGAAAGTTGTAAACTCCCCGGGCCACAGCCCACAGCAGAACCTCTAGAAATGGGATAATCATCCGACAGGTGACCCCCCAGCCTGGAGGCTGTAGTGGAGGCCGAGCAGGTTCATCCTAAAAGAGCTAGGCTTAGACACCTTAGAGAGAACGGTACCGGTTTTTACTCCAAGAATCACCCAGAAACGGCGGAGGTCCCTGACAGTGGGTTCCAGTCGTCTGAGGCCACCAGTGTGCGCATACCAGGACGTGTGAGTAAAGAACTTGAAACTGCACCCTTGGAGTTGCCTCTGTTATTCCGTCTGCTTAGACTTTCACTACACCATAGACTCTCACGAGCACCAACAGTGCCCCGGGGCATTGCTCCACCTGTGGGGAGCAGTTCCATCATTGCTGCCATATCATCACCCCGGAGGCCTTACACAGCAGCGGTGGCATAATAGCCGCATACCACAGGTGGTGTCACGAACACAAACTTTATTCATCACCAAGTCATCAGCCATACTTAAACTGACATCCACCAGGGCCACGGAGCCGGGCCCCGCCACCACTGACGACCCCGGACTAGTCCGGCCCGGCACCGGGTGTCCCATAGCCCTGGGGTGGGCGAGTCAGATATATTACACTACATTTCCAAGGGGGAAAAAAACAAAGCATCTAGAGTAACACATACAATATTTTAATGTCTCAAAATGTGTCTTTAATAACTTAAAGGTGACTTTAATGACTCAGGGCACACCTTATACTTTCTCAACAATAAAGAACAGAGCCAATTATTTTACATCTCTTTGTCTTCATTAATCCCATCTTTATGCATGACATTTTATTAGAGAAAAGCTGTCATCTATTTTTTTTTCTTTTTGCATGTCATTAATTAAAAAATAAATAAAATGTTGTTGCAGAAAAAATGTTATGGTTCATTTCATCCAAGATATAGCGCCTTTTTCCACTCTTCAAATCCTCAGACAGGAACCAAGACATAGTGAATCAGTACACAGATACACTAATTGGTGTCAAGGGAGCACAATGGTATAGAAACACATAGAAAAACAGAACAAAACACACTCATTTCCTTCACTGTGTCCCTTCTGTGGGTAATTAACCTTCATCATTCATCAAGCAGTCCTTACCTATTACTGATTAAGGTTAACAGTATTCAAAGTACACCTCGCATTAAAAAAACTTTATTTCCAGAAAGCTGCAGAAATAATGATAATGATTGTTCTCGCAGTATAGTTAATAAGTCAGTCCATTTCTTTCCAACTGAGAATGTCACCATCAATTCCCTCATTCACACGGTTAAACATTGTATGAATTCTGTATTTTTCCTGGAATGTTATTAACCCTTGTAAAGAAAGTTTGCAGTGGAAGTCTCCCTTTTAGCACTCCAGCTGTACAGAGCCATAAAACAGAAAAAGTCACCTCCATATTGTATGTGTTCATTTGTGAGCACTACAGGTGCTGTCTGACTCAGGATCCCAATGACTCTGGAAAAAGCAATTATATCCTTCCATGAGATGCCGAATAACAGAGATATCTGCCCTGGAGGCATTGTTTTAGGGGTGAATAGCTACAAATTACAGTGATAATAAGGGGGTACAATGCTCTAAGCAGGGAGTGTCTCTGGACAGACTGATCTACACAAGGCTTACAATGATACTAAAGCCATTATGGCAGATAGAACATTTTCCAATGGTTTAGAAAATACATAATAGTAAAATTGGCCAACATTTGCCTTACGGCTCAGTCAGATATTGTTTTTTTCACATAGTTCATCATCTAACACCCAGAATATTCTATGGGGGTGTTCACATATTCATGTATTTTTGCAGAACGAGTGGTCCCCATTAAAATACACATCCAATTGTGATACACATCATGGATAAAACTCACCAATGCAAGTCGATGGGTCAATGGAAAACGTCAAACAGCAGTTGGAAGCCATCTATGTGCTACCTCTGTGCGGTCTGGTTTTCACTGACTGACAGAAGCTGTCATCGCTTTTTTTGCATACAAAAACAACACTGACTGTAAAAGCAAACACACTGATCAAGCACTGAGAGATCTGATCCAAGACACTAATGAAAATCAGTTTTTTATATGCGAGAAAAATCCCTGACATCTGATGAATGCCTCACTAACTTGTTTCAGATGCATCATATGAACACTATTTATCAATCAACTCACACTAGAAAAACTTACCAAATCATTCCTAACCTAAAGCAGCTTAATTTTGCAGTGTCTTAAATGTTAATGCTAGGCTAATTTAACCCCTTAACGACCTTGGACGTACTGAGTACGTCATGGTCACATGGTGCTAAACGACCCATGACGTACTCAGTACGTCCTGGCGAAATCGCGGTCCCGGAGCCCCGGGGAGTGAAATTTATTTACTTAAACGGTGGATTCGGGAAGGAGGGGACCTCTGCCTGACCTCAGGAGGGGTGGTGCCTCCTCCCCGAACCTACAGAGGCTGTGATTGGCTGACGAACGCCGCTCAGCCAATTACAGCCACTGTAATGTTCCAGCCATTGAAAATGGCTGGAACATTGAAATCCAGCCCTGATCAGTGCTGCTGTAGCACTGGCCATTGGCTGGAGCTGGGTGATCGATGCTTCACCCGCCCCCAGCTCTGATTGGAGAGACCGGTCTTGTGACCGCTCTCTCCAATCAATGTGGATCTGCGGCCTGTGACCGTCCCTGGAAGCCGAGGAGAGCGGTAAGTTGTTGTCCCCGCCGCCCGCCCCTGTCCCCGATCGCCCCGCCGCCCGCCTCTGTCCCCGATCGCCCCGCCGCTGCTCCCGCTTCACCGCTGTCCCCGCCGCTGTCTCCGATCGCCCCGCCGCTGCTCCCACTTCACCGCCGCTGTCTCCGATCGCCCCGCCGCTGCTCCCGCTTCACCGCCGCTGTCTCCGATCGCCCCGCCGCTGCTCCCGCTTCACTGCTGTCCACGCCGCTGTCTCCGATCGCCCCGCCGCTGCTGCCGCTGTCTCCGATCGCCCCGCCGCTGCTGCCGCTTCACCGCTGTCCCCGCCGCCATGCTCCCGCTGCACCGCTGTCTCCGCCGCCGCTCCCGATCCACCGCCGTCCCCGCCGCCATGCTCTCGCTGCACCGCTGTCTCCGCCGCCGCTCCCGATCCACCGCCGTCCCCGCCGCCATGCTCCCGCTGCACCGCTGTCGCCGCCGCCGCTCCCGATCCACCGCCGTCCCCGCCGCCATGCTCCCGCTGCACCGCTGTCTCCGCCGCCGCTCCCGATCCACAGCCGTCCCCGCCGCCATGCTCCCGCTGCACCGCCGTCCCCGCCGCCATGCTCCCGCTGCACCGCCGTCTCCGCCGCCATGCTCCCGCTGCACCGCTGTCTCCGCCGCCGCTCCCGATCCACCGCCGTCCCCGCCGCCATGCTCCCGCTGCACCGCCGTCCCCGCCGCCATGCTCCCGCTGCACCGTTGTCTCCGCCGCCGCTCCCGATCCACCGCCGTCCCCGCCGCCATGCTCCCGCTCCACCGCTGTCCCCGCCGCCGCCGCTCCCGATCCACCGCCGTCCCCGCCGCCGCTCCCGATCCACCGCCGTCCCCGCCGCCATGCTCGCCACTGTCCCCGCCGTCGTCGCACCCACCTTTTTCAGCCGCTGCTGCTCCCGATCGGCGGCCGCCGCCTCCTTCATCGGCTGCCCCTTCTCCATCGCCACACCACCTATCCCTCCATGTGCTGCAAGCCACCCTCCCCCCACGTGGGGGGAGGGTGGCTGGCTTGCAGCACATGTGGGGGGAGGGTGGCTGGCTTGCAGCACATGTGGGGGGAGGGTGGCTGGCTTGCAGCACATGTGGGGGGAGGGTGGCTGGCTTGCCACCCTCCCCCCACATGTGCTGCAAGCCAGCCACCCTCCCCCCACATGTGCTGCAAGCCAGCCACCCTCCCCCCACGTGGGGAGGGTGGCTGGCTTGCAGCACATGTGGGGGGAGGGTTGCTGGCTTGCAGCACATGTGGGGGGAGGGTGGCTGGCTTGCAGCACATGTGGGGGGAGGGTGGCTGGCTTGCCACCCTCCCCCCACATGTGCTGCAAGCCAGCCACTCTCCCCCCACGTGGGGAGGGTGGCTGGCTTGCAGCACATGTGGGGGGAGGGTGGCTGGCTTGCAGCACATGTGGGGGGAGGGTGGCTGGCTTGCAGCACATGTGGGGGGAGGGTGGCTGGCTTGCAGCACATGTGGGGGGAGGGTGGCTGGCTTGCCACCCTCCCCCCACATGTGCTGCAAGCCAGCCACCCTCCCCCCACGTGGGGAGGGTGGCTGGCTTGCAGCACATGTGGGGGGAGGGTGGCTGGCTTGCAGCACATGTGGGGGGAGGGTGGCTGGCTTGCAGCACATGTGGGGGGAGGGTGGCTGGCTTGCAGCACATGTGCTGCAAGCCCCCCTCCCTCCCCCTACATGTGCTGCAAGCCCCCCTCCCTTCCCCTACATGTGCCATCTCTCTCTCCCATCAGACTCTGCCCCCCTCCCCGATCTGCTGCCTGCTCTCTCCCATTTTCCATCTACTGCCCCCTCTCACCCTCCTCGATCTGTTGCCTCCTTCATCTGCTGCCTCTTCTGTCTGCTGTGATCCTGCTGCCTACATCCATCCTGTAAGGTAGGTATCCCCATCTCACCCCCCCATCCTCTGCCGCTCCTCCATCCACTGCGCCATTTCCCATCCATCCGCTGCGCCCTTTCCCATCCTCTGCCGCTCCTCCATCCACTGCGCCATTTCCCATCCATCCGCTGCGCCATTTCCCATCATCCATCCGCTGCGCCCTTTCCCATCCTCTGCCGCTCCTCCATCCGCTGCGCCCTTTCCCATCTTCCATCCGCTGCGCCCTTTCTCATCTGCCGCCCCGCCCTCTCGCATCGCATTATCCAGCGCAGTTGCTCGCTTCCAGACTGCAGTGGATGATGCGATGCGAGACTCGTGCATTGCTCTCACGTTTGGCACTGGTCTTAGTGGCAGGCGCTCTTTTTTTTTTTTTTTTTTTACTGATGTCTGTATTTTTTATTTCGCCAAACTAATTTTTTTTGTATGGGGGGGGGTCTAGTTTCCAAAATGGGATCACATGTGGGGGAGCTCCATTGTTTAGGCACCTCAGGGGGTCTCCAAATGAAACATGGCGTCTGCTAATAATTCCAATCAATTTTACTGTGAAATGGCGCTCCTTCTCTTCTGAGCCCCGCCGTACGCCCAAACAATTGATTTCCACCACATATGAGGTATCGTCGTACTCAGGAGAAATTGCACAATACATTTTATGGTGCATTTTTTCCTGATACCCTTGTGGAAAAAAAAGCTACCTGTTTGAAAAAACAATTTTGTGGTAAAAAAAAGAATAAAATATTTTCACGGCTGAACATTACAAACGTTTGTGAAGCCTCCAGGGGTTCAAAGTGCTCACTAAACAGCTAGATAAATTCCATGAGGGGTCTAGTTTCCAAAATGGGGTCAATTGTGGGGGAGCTCCATTGTTTAGGCACTTCAGGGGGGTCTCCAAATGAAACATGGCGTCCGCTAATAATTCCAACCAATTTTGCTGTGAAATGGCGCTCCTTGCCTTCCGAGTCCTGCCGTGCGCCCAAACATTTGATTTCCACCACATATGGGGTATCTGCGTACTCAGGAGAAAATGCACCATAAATTTTATGGTGCATTTTTTCCTGATACCCTTGTGATAAAAAAAGCTACCTGGTTGAAGCAACAGTTTTGTGGTAAAAAAATTTTTTTTTCTTTTCACGGCTCAACGTTATAAACTTCTGTGAAGCCCCCAGGGGTTCAAAGTGCACATCAAACATCTAGAAAAAATATTTGAGGGCTCTAGTTTCCAAAATGGGGTCATTTGTGGGGGAGCTCCATTGTTTAGGCACCTCGGGGAGTCTTCAAACCCGACATGGCGTCCGCTAATGAGTGCAGCTAATTTTGCACTCAAAAATTCAAATGGCGCTCCTTGCCTTCCGAGTCCTGCTGTGTGCCCAAACATTTGATTTCCACCACATATGGGGTATCTGCGTACTCAGGAGAAAATGCACAATACATTTTATGATGCCTTTGTCCTGATACCCTTGTGAAAATACTAATTTTTATGGCTAAAGTAACATTTTTGTGTTAAAAAAGTAAAATTTTCATTTTTTCGTCTACATTGCTTTGGTTGCTGTGAAGCTCCTAAAGGGTTAATAAACTTCTTGGATGTGGTTTTGAGCAGAGTGAGGGGTGCAGATTTTAGAATTGGGTCACTTTTGGGTATTTTCTGTCGCCTAGGTTTCTCAAATCACTCCAAATGTGATGTGGTACCTAAACAATTTTTTTTTGTAAATTTTGTTGGAAAAATGAGAAATTGGTGATGAACTTTGAACCCTTCTAACTTCCTAACGGAAATTTTTTTTTTTCAAAAATTGCGCTGGTGTAAAGTAGACATGTGGGAAATGTTATTTAGTAACTTTTTTGTGTGACATATCTCTCAGATTTATGGGCATAAAATTTCAAATTTTGAAAATTGCAAAATTTTCAAAATTTTCGCTAAATTTCCGAAATTTTCACAAATAAACGCAAAACATATCGGCCTAAATTTACCACTGACATGAAGTACAATATGTCACGAAAAAACAATCTCAGAATCGCCAGGATCCGTTGAAGTGTTCCAGAGTTATAACCTGTCAAAGTGACACTGGTCAAAATTGCAAAAAATGGCCGGGTCTTTAAGGTGAAAACAGGCTGGGGGCTGAAGGGGTTAATAACTGTATGTTGTGAAAGATTTATGGCCACTACTGCCGCTGTCTTTGAAGGGGTTCCCTGCTTTCAAAAAAGTCCTGTTTCCTGGTCCACCAGTGATTCTCTGCAGCTGTGTCTCGGTGTGCCCTCACTTACCAGCGGCATGCTGCAGACAATAATGGACAGGGAGCAGCAGTTGGATCCAGTGTGGATGAGTGAAGGACAGATTGTTTTTTTAATACAAAACGCACTTGGCAACAAGGATTTTATGAAACAGGAGAACTTCTTTAACTTTCACCATGGCTAAAATGCCATCAATTTTTGTACTCTTGATTCTGTGTAGCATAGGGCTATGACTCTTTTTTCATTTGCAACCTTTTCTTTCTAAGTCCTAGCCAAGCAGTAAGCATGATCACTGTTCACTTCACTTTTACAAACTGTATGGTGGAAAAGTTTAAAAACTGGACACTGGCTTAAATAATGTTGCTTTTGATAACTATGGGTTATAATTGTAAAACAGATTACACAAAATTGCATGTCTTCCCCAGCTAGCACAGCCAACCAAAACCCCAGCTGTGACCTCAAGCAAACCCACCTTAGATGAACTCATTGAACTCAGTGACCTCACCTCAGGTGAAATCATTGAACTCAATGCTGGATTACCGGATTAGGCGATGTGCACACTTTGAATAATTGGGTGCAGACATTTCTGCACCAAATTTGCATCTCTTAGCAGAAAACCTCACCAAAACTGCATCAAAAGCTTCATCAGCCAGGTAAAGCACCAGAATTTGTGCATCTAATGGATGCGCCAATTCTGGGGTGGCTGCAGGCTGCTATTTTTAGGCTAGGGATGGCCCAATAACCATGGGCCTCCCCGGCCTGAGAATACCAGCCCCCAGCTGTCTACTTTACCTTGGGTGGGTATCAAAATTGGGGGTGACCTAACAACGTTTTTTTAAATTATTTATTTAAATAATTTAAAAAAATGCATGGGGTCCCTCGTATTTTGATACACAGCCAAGATAATGTACACAGTTGGGGACTGCTGTCTACAGCTGTCTGCATTATCTGCACTGGGTATCAAAATATGGGGGATTTTGCACCAATTGTTTCCAATTATTTATTTATTTTTACATTCCACTCTGGGGACCCAGACAGCTAGTGTGACTGCAATCACAGATGATGTCATAGAGGGTGGACGGGGAAGCAGGACTGCAAACAATCACAGACACTGTCACTGATGGTGGTCAAGGGAAGCAGTGCATATTCATGAACTTTAATGACCGGACTAGGAATCAGTGAAACAGCCGCTGGGAACTTGGTATATGTAATTCTCCTGCTTTAATCCCTATAATACTCTGACAATATTCCCAGAAACCAACTGTGAGTCAGAAATGCATCAAGGCATCTTCCTCATGCTATTCCCATTCAGTTTCAGCACTTTTCCATCCATTGCACCACTTCTTTAGCCCTCTCAAACCTATAGACCTACTTCCAACGTCCTCCAGAAAATTATTCGAGTTTCCCATTGAGTTGTATTAGGTTCATTATTTGGTACGAATATACGAATAATAGAAACTATTCAGCACAAAGAATCCGATCCAGAATATTTGGCTATTTGCCCATCTCTAGTAATAATATCTACATGATCTACATTTTTATTGATATTTATACTTAAGCATGTTAAAGAGAACCAACCATCAGGATTTTCATATATAAAGTAAAGTCAGTGCTATACTGGCACTAGGATGCTGAATGTAAGCATACTTTTTGTTCTGAGATTGGATGTTTTATTTCAGAAATATGTGCAAGTAAAGTTACAGAAATTTACTGCTATTTGTTTGATAGTAGCTACAGAATATCTAATAGGTGGGTCGGGTTTTACTTTCTATTTCTGCCCCTGTCTGCTGCCTGACCTCTGTAGATGCTAGACTGTGTGGGCTGCATTTTGAACACTCCCTATCATGTGACAGAAATAACCTGGAAGGAGCCCATACAATCTAGCATCTACCAAGGCCAGGAAGGCAGACAGGGGCGGGAATAGATAGCAAGACCTGACCCACATATTAGATATTCTGTAGCTGCTATCAATCAAAAAGCTGTACATTTATTTAACTTTACTTTCACATATTTCTGAAATAAAACATCCAATCTCTGAACACAAGGTATGGTTACATTCAGCATCCTAGCGCCAGTACAGAACTGGCTTTATTTTATATATGAAAAGCCTGCTGGATGGTTCTTGTTAATAATATACATTATTTTATGCTCACAATATTATGTAATTAATGTACACTGGCTGGACATGTAAACTGAAAACGTGAATTTCAGACCAGCAGTAATAAAAAACAAACAAACAAGTTCAACATAAATTTGTAAACCTTTAATTGAAAAAAACCAATAAAAATACAAATCACTTATGGTTTTTGGAATTGAAAGAGTATATATCAATCAGGGACAGTGATTAGAGCAAGCACAAATACAGTCAAGACGTTTTTAGATCCTTAGACTTGGCATAAAAGTTTTCCTAATGAGATGAATTACAAAAGTGATTTGCTGTTTGTTTATTGATTCAAATATTTCAAAACTATCTTTTTCCTTTATCTTTGTATGCAAAAGTGCTTGACCTTTGGGCTTTATAATGATGGATTTACTTACTGTGACATTACAATATACTTGACTTAGGAAAGACTGACTGTCGGCCCTATTTCGCCGTACCAACCAAAACCATTTAACCACCTTTTCCGCTTCTCAACCCAAAATAAGACACAGACTGCGTGACATTGGATGTAAAAGGCCACAGCAGCCTCGTTTATTATCACCAAATAATCAATAACATTTTATTCACAAATATATAGTAATAACTCCATAAAACATAACCACCAGCAAAGGAGGGGGGGTAAGTGAAGAGTCCCGTTGTACATGATTGCAACACCAGCTCCACCATGTGCCCTCAGCCGCACCACACCGACTCGAGGACACCCAGCCGAGTGTTGCTCCACCATGTGCCCTCAGCCGCACCACACCGACTCGAGGACACCCAGCACATTAACATGCCCTGCTGTGACCCAGCACAGCAGGGTCCCACGTTAACATGTCCCGCTGTGACCGAGCACAGCAGGGACCCACCAACCATACCATTGCACCACGAGGGGTAACCCGTTCCTTCGTGCTCTTTGTGCAATCCACCGACTTCAAATACCCCCCTCCTTTCCGCCAACTGCTGCGACAAGGTCAATCCCCTTCGTTTCTTCATGTCGATCTCCCGAAATCCTGAAATAGGGCGGGTGGGCGGGACAATTCCGGACGTCTTCAAGGTATTGAATGAGCCTCCCACCTCATAATTCGGCCCTATATATACTCCCCTACTACTGACAACACCCTGACCAATTACATGGCCCCATAGCCCTTATAACCCCACCTCCCACTTTTCCCGCACAAAATGCCCTACACCTTAACCCCTTGCTAACCCTCAGGCCTAGCATCCCTCCTCAGTCATGTTGCCCTCCCTTGAGCCCCTTCAGGGCAGGCGTCCGGGCTTTTCTTGACTTAGGAAAGACTGACTGTCGGCCCTATTTCGCCGTACCAACCAAAACCATTTAACCACCTTTTCCGCTTCTCAACCCAAAATAAGACACAGACTGCGTGACATTGGATGTAAAAGGCCACAGCAGCCTCGTTTATTATCACCAAATAATCAATAACATTTTATTCACAAATATATAGTAATAACTCCATAAAACATAACCACCAGCAAAGGAGGGGGGGTAAGTGAAGAGTCCCGTTGTACATGATTGCAACACCAGCTCCACCATGTGCCCTCAGCCGCACCACACCGACTCGAGGACACCCAGCCGAGTGTTGCTCCACCATGTGCCCTCAGCCGCACCACACCGACTTGAGGACACCCAGCACATTAACATGCCCTGCTGTGACCCAGCACAGCAGGGTCCCACGTTAAGATGTCCCGCTGTGACCGAGCACAGCAGGGACCCACCAACCATACCATTGCACCACGAGGGGTAACCCGTTCCTTCGTGCTCTTTGTGCAATCCACCGACTTCAAATACCCCCCTCCTTTCCGCCACAGCGAGCACGTATGACACCTTGTACGTGCGAGTACCACCACCAAAGCCCAACCTGAGCCAACTCCACTGCTCAGGTAACCAATGCTTCAGTACCAATACCAATCAAACAAAACTGACCCCCATTAGACCTCACAATGCCAAACCTGCACCAAGCCACCAGTACAACAAGGTCGGCCGCACCCAAGACCTGCAACTAGCCGACCGCGTCATCCAATCCTATGCACCGCCTGCGCGACCAGTCCCCAACGAGCCACCTGAGCCGCCTCCCCACCCCCATGGAATAGGGGGTACACTCTGCCTCGTTGAGACCGCAACATTGCAGGCGCCTATGAAAATTGCACAGCACCTAATAATTAAGCAAAGCCAACCATAAGTCCTGGAAACCAAAGAACCTACACTGGTTCACCAACCCCAGCCAATTTCTAAAACGTGCCCGGTAAAACCCACTATGTAGTCATCCCAAATGGGAGCCACTATGAACAACAACATGACCATGGCACCCAGGTAGGGGGAAATGGACCAAGGCATTCAGGCCCGATGTCACGGATCAAGCCCCTTGACGCCCCAGTGACCCAGTCTCCTCCCCCCACGTGCAGTACCCAAACGCCGTTGGTCCCATCAACCGAGCATGATAGCACCGATCTTGTAATGTCCACCCAGCTCAATAGCAAATCAGCAGCTAACCTGGAGACCAAATCCAGTAAGTGGTCAACTCCAAGACCCCCAGGGAGATAACATCTACCCCTACCATAATGGATAGGTTCCCGAAAGATCTGCCGTCCCAAACATCTTTACCATCTCCTGAGCGTCTGACCGCAACAACACATATCGCCCCCCAGTGAACATGATAACCCATCGTACACACACAACCCCTGTACCAAGGCATATAAAATATAAAACACGCCCTATTGAAAACGGAACCACCTGTCCCAGCACCTTTGACCAACAATAGCACTCAACCACCATTAAACGCGAAAGATTAATCCGCCAAGTGTGCCCCCCCCCAAAACGGTTCGCCATGTCAGCAAACTACCATTGAAATGCTTATACAACACTGGGGCGCACCGATAACCCTCTAGCCGAAAGACCCCCATGACTATTATAGTAAGCCATGAAATCGCCATGAACATGGCATTCACCACCGCTTTGCCAATATCCGTATCACCACCTGAATTACGCGCAAACCGCCGTGAAGTCACATACAAAAATCACACATATAATGCAAGCACCTTTACACCAACCAAAAGAAAATATGTCTTCACCTGCAAACATACACACTATCATGAAAACACATTATCAGGAAAAAACACCCCCGAACACTCATGAAGCGTACAAAAGGCCTACTGTACCACAAAGCAACTACTCCCACAAAATGAACGCTGGCCACAGGGCACCATTCCGAAACCCACTGACAAACACCCTGCCACCCTAGTGCACCCGAAACCATATATATATATATATATATATATATATATATATATATATATATATCTCAACCCTTTGCCACTCCCCATAATCCAAGCATTAAAACAAGGTTTAAGTGAGCCTTATTCTTACTAGGCTGACTCCATGGCTTCCCACGGAACAGCCGTCGCATGTCCTCCGCGTCGAGCACCGCCATCTTCTCCACAGGTAGACGCAGGATGCAGCCCTCCTGGGCCGCACCGCAAGCGCCCGGACTAATCAACCATCCGGGGACGCTTGGCAAAAGGTCACCGGCTCTGAGCCACAACTGGGAGGGGGTGCGCTCCAGCCGCTCAGCCGCCTGTGTGAATCCGTATCCAGAGTTGGATCTGCTACAATAACCGTGCGCAATTGCGCAGGGCACAGCTCCTGAATCTTGCACCAGATGCCGAGGGCACATGACGGCAACGCCGGACCACGTGACCGCGCCACGGGTCACGCGGACACGCCACCCAGGTTGTCACACCAAACCCCCACGCCGTAGCCCTCCTACGATGTTGCCCCATCACGTGCCGCCGCCGGACTGCTGGCCGGGCCCTACGCGGCTGCGCAGGCCGCACTGGTGGAATCAGAGGTATCACTCACCCACTCTGCTGGACGACATCTGTCGTGAACTCCCTGATGGCCAGGCCCTGCACGGATGTGCCGGCCGCACTTCCTTGCTGCTGATGGCTCGGTGACGTGTCCAGTAACCGTGTGATCGCGCCATCAGAGGGCCTCGCACCGACGTGCAGGCCGCGCCTCCTGGATGATGCCGGTCACGTGACCACCCAGCAAGCCATGTGGAAGTGACATCGCAGGGCACGCAACCGCATCGGCCCCACGTGACCGCGCCGGCCCCACAAGACCGCGCCGACCCCATGTGAATGCGCCGGCCCCGCGTGACCGCGCCGGCCTCACGTGACCGCAAAGCATCGGGTGAGCCCCGGCAGGTCGGGTGAGCGCGGCGGGTCGGGTGAGCGCGGCGGGTCGGGTGCGCGCGGCGTGTCACGCAGCCGCAATGCGCCCGTCACCACTGGCCACTGCGACCCGGGATCCCATACAGGCCCTGCACGGCTGCACAGGCCGCACTTCCGGGTTCAACGCCCGGTCACATGACCGCACCGCAGGGCCATGTGACCATGACGTCAGGACGCCGGGGCCATGTGACCACGACGCCGGACCACGTGACCGCGCCCCGGGTCACGTGATCGCGCCGCCCACATCACTATGCCGACCCCGCGCCGCACCACCACAGAAGGAGGCCGGTGACGTCACTCACCGCCCCGCTGCTGCCGAAATCTCCGTCGCTTCCCCCGACGTCCTACGATGCTGCTGCCAGCGCCAAAAGGGGGTCCCGGGGCCCATCTGGATCCAACTCCTGCGAGGGCCTTGACCCCCTCCCGGAGGCACCGGGAGCTCGACCACCTCCGCCGCCTGATCATCCACCGTCCACCGCCGCTGTGTCCACTGGAGCCAGCACTACCCACGCCGCTCCGCCATAGACGACCTCCTTTGGGACAGGAACTTCCTCTCCGGACCGTCCTGGGTACAACGACAATTCCGGACGTCTTCAAGGTATTGAATGAGCCTCCCACCTCATAATTCGGCCCTATATATACTCCCCTACTACTGACAACCCCCTGACCAATTACATGGCCCCATAGCCCTTATAACCCCACCTCCCACTTTTCCCGCACAAAATGCCCAACACCTTAACCCCTTGCTAACCCTCAGGCCTAGCATCCCTCCTCAGTCATGTTGCCCTCCCTTGAGCCCCTTCAGGGCAGGCGTCTGGGCTTTTCTTTGCAACTGGTTCCTTTTAAATTATAGTAACTTTTGTGTGTATACCATGAGCAAAGACTCTTGAAGTTTATTAAAGAACTAAATAAATATATATTAATTAAATATTCTAAAAATATATTATAATACAGAATTCTGGAGTAAGCACTATAAAATGTCACAATAATATTGCAGCGTTTGGACTTTTCCCGCCAGTTCTGGCCAGCTTTTCCAAAATAATTAGATATAAAAGATTTTTGAGTTTAACTTTCTTCTTTTTTATTTTATTAGCTTAGTGGGTTGTAGACATAGGACCTAATTCATGAACGTGTTTTTGTTAATTTTCTCGTGTAAAAACACTTTCAGATGGTTTGAGCATAGACCAACCATGTCTAAGGCCACCCTTCCAATTCATAAAAATGTATTCCACTTGATGATGTAATTTTTGCCAGAAATGTATTCCAGTCCTACATCTCGGGCAGAAATGCACCTCACTTGTAAGATGCACCTAATGTATTATGCAGTATGAGCTACTTAATGAATTAGATGCCTCTTACTCTTCAATGCCCCTTCTCCACTTGCGAGTACAGCACGAACTGTAATGAATTGGCCCCTTGGTATTATGGATACAGCCCATGGATTACATTGCAACCTGTTTTCATGGGCTATGAAAGACCCTACATTAAACCACTCCTGTTCAAGCTAACCTTTTCACTCATTTATGACTGTGCACCATCAAGCTTGCTGTTTCCTAGAGAACAAAATGCCCTCTAACGAAGGCCCTAAAGCCGAAACATGCATAGGGTATTGGTGCCAGCACCAGTGGGAGGAAATGCCACTAGGTAGTGTATATGCTCATTTAACCCTCTATCTTTGATATTCTTTTGGTGCATTTGTATTTTTCAATAATCACACATTGTCTTTGCTTGGCATCCTGGTGTCACAGGGGTCATATGACTCACAAATGTGATGGAATATATTTTCCCCCTGGTACCATATGAGTGGTTGCATTCTCTATTTTCTCCCCCTGCTGTGCTGTGTTGCCTTCTTAATCACTATTTTGTCACCTGGTTTTTAATTTGTTTAAATAAAAAATACTTTTTATTCTGGCTATTTGCTTTGTTCTTTGCTGTTTTCTAGAGAATAGATTATTTTTCAACTGACTACTGAGTAAGCATGTACCCTTCCACCATCCCTGAGTGGTGAACCACTCTAGTATCAGCGGGCACTACATCCTATATTATATATGTCTAATATTTTGTACACATGGGTTTTGCTTCACAGCATCAACAGTATATGAAACAAATCTGTTCCCAAAAAGCTGTTTTGTTGTATCTGGTCACTTTACAGCAGTATTATTGGTAAACTGGGTGCTTTTATAGACCTACTTACTGTATAGTGCCTCTGTTTGGACTGCTTGTGTCGATTACATACATGCATTTAAAGGATTTGTCCAGGCTTTTCACAAGTCTGCAGTGCTTTATTTGTGAATAGTCACATTGCGTGTATCGTGCGCTGTGAGGATTCTCTGGCGAGACTGAGCAGTCATGTGACTGCAAGTATTTGATATGCACGCTCCCGACCACATTCCGTCTAGATGTTGGCGGCCTCGTTCCATACACTTGAGTGAGGCCATGCATGTCTAGTTGCAATGTGGCCAGAAGTGTGCATATCACATACCTGCGGTCATATGACTGCTCGGTCTCACCACCGGCACCAGGAAGTCATCACAGCTTGTGCTGCATGCAATATAGTAGAGTAAACTCTGGCACTCAAAATATATTGTTATTGTAATTTTTCCTTTATTGAGAAGTCAAAGTAACATTCAACAAAAAACGTTTCGGCTAATAGCCTTCTTTGATTTCTGTTGCTATATAATGAAACAACAGAACAAACTATTAGTACCAAACAGTACAACACCTATACAATAATGTTATAGGGACATTACGGTACATCATGTCTTCAAGAAAAAATGACAATATAATAAAGGCACAGTATAGTAATCATACAGTATATCACAATGCATTATTACCTAAGAATGTTGCAGATATACACTGGAGTCACAGGAATTTTTATAACAATTTTTCATTATGTAATGGAAAAAAACTTCTGTATAAAGAAACAATCCATTAGTAATCCATTAGTGTATCAAAAGAATAAGAATTTACTTATTGATAAAATACAAACAGTAGGATAATATAAGGCAAAAGGATTCCTCATAAAGAAGAAAAGACTATGTACTCATCAGAATTATCATGCAAATTATGGTATAAAATAACAAATAATAAAAAAGATATAGGGGATAAATCACCAAATAATAAAGGAAGAATAACAGCCCGTATTCTGTGTAGGTAAATTCACTTACCTTTAATATTATAGCGATATCATAAAATGGATTATCATGACATAGTCATGTTTGATATAAAGTATCCAGTGAATGTATGGCAGTAAAAGCCTATTATGCAGAAGAGAATGAAAAAGGATTCTATTATTGAAATGGAAGAAAGGAGAAAATAAAAGAAAGTGAAAAAGAACATAGCTACCATTAGTGGTGTGGAGACATGGTAAACAGAAAAATAAAGTGAATATAGTAAAGTTGTATTCAGAACCATTTAAATAACAAGTGCCCAGAGAATCTGTTCGTTACCTGTTTCACCGGTGGTCAGAGGAGGAGTGAGTGCAGGGATGTCCTTGTACGGGTTTAAGTACTAGTGCGGGGCGGGCATAATTACCTACTTCCTCGTTGTGGAATGCAAGTGAATGTGAAGGTGAAGCGCACGCCACGTGTGCGCAGAGAAAACCAGGAAGTGCGCGCATGCGCAGTGTGAATCAACAGACAGAAGAAAATGTAATCGAAAACCGCTCCAGATAGATTGCTCCTGAGACTAAGGCGGGCTTTGCACACTACGATATCGCAGGTGCGATGTTGGTGGGGTCAAATTGAAAATGACGCACTTCCGGCATCGCATGCGACATCGTAGTGTGTAAAGGCTCGATGATACGATTAACGAGCGCAAAATCGTCGTAATCGTATCATCGGTGCAGCGTCGGCGTAATCCATAATTACGCTGACGCGACAGTCCGATGTTGTTCCTCGCTCCTGTGGCAGCACACATCGCTGTGTGTGAAGCCGCATGAGCGAGGAACATCTCCTACCGGCGTCACTGCGGCTTCCGTAGGATATGCGGAAGGAAGGTGGTGGGCGGGATGTTTACATCCCACTCATCTCCGCCCCTCCGCTCCGATTGGCCGCCTGCCGTGTGACGTTGCAGTGACGCCGCACGACCCGCCCCCTTAACAAGGAGGCGGGTCGCCGGCCAGAGCGACGGTCCCAGGGCAGGTGAGTCCATATGAAGCTGCCGTAGCGATAATGTTCGCTACGGCAGCTATCACAAGGATATCGCCGCTGCGACGGGGGCGGGGACTATCGCGCTCGGCATCGCAGCATCGGCCTGCGATGTCGCAGCGTGCAAAGTACCCCTCAGCGTGTCTGAAAGAGAAATGTTAACCATGTATAAACCACAATGGTATCAGAGAAAGAGTAATAAAAGTTGTATAATACACAAGAGAATAATAATTAATTGTATTTGTGAAAGTGCTCACAAAATATGAGGCAAATGAGCAATATTATATATTTATGCGTTCTACCAGGATTATAATCATATTACATGAAAGTCACAGATTCTAATATGAATATAATAACAAGGTACTAACACTGGAAGAATTCTGAGATACAGTATATAGTACATATAGACATGTGTAAATATACATAATATATAAAAATATTGGATCAAGAAATGAGAACAATGTTAACAGGGCAAGGAGAGATCTCATCTTCACCAAAATGAACCCTCACAAAAATTAATCATATTCCCGATTGAGACCGTGGGGGGAAAGATTTTTGAGTGTATGGATCCAAAACGATTCTCTTTCTCTGAGTTTCTTCACTCTGTCCCCACCACGTCTCATCGGTGGAACATGTTCCAAGACTTGAAATCTCAACTTGAAATGGTGTGTCCAAATGTTAAAAAATGGTAAGGTATCGGTAGCATCATCAACTTACATCTAATGGTCAACTTATGTTTGCTGATGCGGTCTCGGATATGCTGGGTGGTTTCGCCAACATACCCGAGACCGCGGGGGCATCTCAACAGATAGATTATATATGATGTGTCACATGTGAAAAATTCTTTTATATAGAAAATCTTCCCAGTGTGTGGGTGTGTAAATGAATTACCCTTTACCATGTTTGAACACTGTGGACAGTGAAGGCAGGGATAATTACCTTGCTTGGGTGTGGCTAAAAAAGTCTGTCTAGATTTACCAAAAGGTCCTTTAGATTGGGAGAACGTTTAAAGCTAAATAAAGGATTAACAGCAAATTCCCGTATATTGGGATAGGACCGCTGTAAGAGTTGCAAATGTTTTAAAATTATACCTCTAACAATAGGATGATATGGATGAAAAGTGTTCACAAAAGTTACTGTGGCGCCCCTGACCTGGTCAGGCACCACTGAGTACTGCACCCATGCTGGGGACAGTACAATACAGGTAATCCAGAAGGCTGACCGGGGTGTGGAACATAGGCGCATAGTGATCAGCTCTCACACATGTACCCATGAGAGGACCCCTGGGGATTCCAGGAGGGGGAAAAGCCTTGACCTTCACTGGAATAGTGGAGGGGGCCAAAAGCCTCCATCTCCTCTCAAGGGGTGTGGTAAGAGAGTCTGGTTGCTAGGTGGCGTAGGCAAGAACAGGAGAGGGGGGGCAGTGAGTCAGTTAGAGCAGAACTCCATAGGGCTCAGTGAGGAGCAGACCTGTGGGGCTGTTGCTGTCTAACAGCGCCCGCGCAGTGGCTACTGACGGGGGAGAACGGTCAACTAGGAGTGCTACCCGAAATCCATCTTCAGCTAGAGAGAGAGCAACGGAGTGGGAAGTAAGGAGACTGCTAGAGAGTACCAGGCCCAAACGGGCGGCAGATCCCGAAGCGGAGATAGATCCAGCTTTCTTTTGCTAAACCTGCCGGTGTGGGGCTCTCAAAGCCCACGCCACAACACTACAAAAGCCGCAGCCACGTAGCCACAGTTAGGGCCCACAGTTCACAGGAGGCAAGAAGCTGGAGTGATCTGGCCCAGGCAACAAGCACACGGCAAACGAAGGGGAGTGAGGCTTCAGCAACTTCCCTGGGTGACCCCCATAGGGACTCAAAGTCGGGGTCACCCCAAACCACCAAGGGCTAAGGAAGGCGAGTTAGTAGTCACCCTCACAAGTCAGCCTGAAGGACACCTGGTTCCCGCCTGGTTCATCCCAGCTACGCCCGGGTTACTCACCCTGCCACCTGAAGTGAGTAAAAACCCTGAAAGACATTCTGCCTGTGTGGAGTTATTCTGCGCCTTGTGGTACTACGCACCTACATCGGGCCCTGGGGCTTGCCTCACTCTCAGGAGGCTATTCCAACTAACTGCACATACCATCAGCCCCAGGCGACCCTCAACCTGCAGTGGCGGTCCCTACTGGCCGCAATACTGAGAGTGGCGTCACGACAAGAAGAAGATCTCCTACCTGAGACAAGATCCAGCTGAGTGGAGTCCCTGAAGGTAATGCACCGACACTACACCTGTGGGGCTTCACATCTGGCGTCACGAACAGGATAAGGACTAGACCTGTCCAGACAGGTGACCATGTGCCTGGGCGATCCGCTTGAAAAATTGGAAGCGCCGCCATATTGCCACCATGAAAAGCGCGCTGAAAAACAACAGCAGCCCGCGCTGGAAGAAGTTACCGCCCACGAAGAGGTGTGGCTACCCAGAGATCCCCTGCAGAGTTCTGACCTTGCCAGCTATGAGAGTGGAAGCGTCCAGAGACGTCGGGACAGAAAGGGAGCCAGAAGCCTGCTGCTGGGAGAGGAGCTGCTGAAAGAGGCAGAGCAGAAACTGAACAGCTTGCTATTAGAGGCAACGGCGAGTCCACAGCTGGAGAGTCGTGCAGAAGAGGGCGCAGAAGAAATGGCGTCTGACCGCAGAAATCCAGAACCGGGCTCCGCTGCCTGGTGGTATCGGGAGCTGGCCCAGTTCTGCGACCGACTGGAGACCCGGGTCATGGAGCAGATCCGAGAAGAACGTATGGAACTTCTGGAGATGGCTGCCGCGGTTCAGGCCTATGAGAGGGGAACCGCACGACGAGTGCCAGACCGGACGGCGACGACTCAGACCCCGATGCTGCCACCGATGGGTGAGTCCAGTATTACCCCTGCCGGCCCGGATGCCCTGACCCCTGCTGCCACGCTCGCGGTCCCTGAAGAGGCGCCCGGCGCGGCGACGCTGAGCCAGGCCGCAGCCACGCCAGGTGCGGCCCGCCAAGCCCAGGCCGCCGCAGCGATGCCCTGCCCGGCCCGCAAAGAACCGGCTGCCACCGCGACCCTCATCCGCGCCGCAGGCGTAACGCTGACCCAGGCCGCCGCCCTGCTAGGCCCGGCCCGCCAAGACCCCACCGCCGCAGCAACGCTCGTCCGCGCCGCAAGTGAGGTGCTGAACCAGGCCGCAGCGATGCCCTGCTCGGCCCGCCAAGCCTCGGCCGCCGCAGCGATGCCCTGCTCGGCCCACCAAGACCCGGTCCCCGCAGCGACGCCCAGCCCAGCCTGCACCGATTCCATCGCGACAGCGACGCCAATCCAGGCCGCCGCCAAACAGGGCGCGGCCCGCCAAGACCAGGCCGCCGCCATGCCGGGCGCGGCCCGCCAAGACCAGGCCGCCGCCATACAGGGCGCGGCCCGCCAAGACCAGGCCGCCGCCATACAGGGCGCGGCCCGCAAAGAGATTGCATCACCATTTACCCCGGCCTGCAAGGCCAGAGCAGACACCGCTCCCCAGTCCAAAGAGGTCCCTGCTAGGAAGTCCCTGATAGGAGAGGACCCCGAATACTGGAAGCTGAAGGCTGACCTAGAGGCCCAGTTCCCACAAGAGATGGTGGATCGGTATCTGCTCCCTCCGCACACCCCCAAGAGGATTCCGGCAACCCCTGCAGCAACCACGCCAAAGAGTCCCCCGCCTGGGCCTGCTGAAGAAAGCCCATTCCCAGCACTGCCACCAAAGGAGTGCCAAGAAGAACTAAGGGGGAGAGGAGGCCAGGAAGCTGAGGAGCTGACTCCGGAGCCACCGGCAGTGGAGCAATACTCAGAGCCGGAGATGTTACCCTATTCCCGTTGGGATGAGGAAGACCTGACACCTCCTGCTGACGAAGAAGACCTGCCCAACCACCCTACCTGGGAGCTTGTAAGCTGCACTTCGCAGAATCCAGCCCGCAAGACACAGCGCCGCAGCAGAACTCAGTTGTCCCCTGCACCACAGTCTCCAGAGCAGAGAGAAGTCACAGCCAGAGACCTACAGGAGAAAAGGTTCCTGAGAAGAGCCAAAGCCCAGGTCAGAGGACCCCTTTGCAGAGGAGTAGTGGAGGATTTCAATTTGAGAAGTGGATATGGATTCATTGTAGCACCTGGTGTGAAGGAAGGGATATTTGTCAACCGAAGAGATGTGAGCGCTCATCTGCCTAGAGGACACCCTGGCAGAAACCTAAAGATGGGGGATTCAGTACAGTTTACCATGCATCAAGGCGAAAGAGGACTGTACGCGCTTGACGTAGCACTATGTACCAGCAAACCTTACAGCCACCCCATGCTACAGGAAAGAGAAACAGATACAGGAAAGGAAACAGATGAAGATAGAGAAAGCCGAGACAAGGAACCTGCAGATGAGACAACAACAGATGAAGAAAGAGGCCAAGAAAGCAACAGGTGCCGCAGCCCTACAGGCCCAAGCCCTGGTGAAATGGAGGAGTAAAGGAAAGTAAGAAGTTCAGCAGTTAGAAAGTTAAAGTTTTGGAAAGTTTGTTTTGCAACGTTTACGTTTAAGCATGTGCCCACAAAAACTATTGTGAGAAAACCATAAACCTTAAGGCTATGAACTGGCTATAGCCACAAACTCTCGCAGTGTAAATAGTTACACCAAAAGGGCACCACCACCACCAGAGTCAGCCTGTTTAGGGGCTTGGCTCGTCTGCAACCAGGAGGAGCCCGTCCGTATATAGGGCCTTGGCTCACCTGCGACCAGAGAGCATGCCTGTTTATGGGGCCTGGCTCTCCACCACAAAGAGGGTACCTGGTCAGCACCAACTGTGGAGGCCGCCTCTGCATCCTGCCAGAAGAGGCTGAAGGCGCGGATCCACCAGGCCAGGTATACCCTGAAGACCACCAGCCCATGTAAGCCGCCTCTACATCCTGCCAGAAGTGGCTGAAGCCGCGGCCAACGTGAGAGGGTTTTGGGTGGGTTAACGGACTTGTGGGTGGAGGGTGGTGATGTATGGTACCTGGTGCTTTTAAAAATGTTTTACATGTTTTAATGTTTTATGCATGCATTTTAAAATGTTGTCTTGCAGCCCGAGGACGTGCTGGTGATAACTAAGGGGGAATGTGGCGCCCCTGACCTGGTCAGGCACCACTGAGTACTGCACCCATGCTGGGGACAGTACAATACAGGTAATCCAGAAGGCTGACCGGGGTGTGGAACATAGGCGCATAGTGATCAGCTCTCACACATGTACCCATGAGAGGACCCCTGGGGATTCCAGGAGGGGGAAAAGCCTTGACCTTCACTGGAATAGTGGAGGGGGCCAAAAGCCTCCATCTCCTCTCAAGGGGTGTGGTAAGAGAGTCTGGTTGCTAGGTGGCGTAGGCAAGAACAGGAGAGGGGGGGCAGTGAGTCAGTTAGAGCAGAACTCCATAGGGCTCAGTGAGGAGCAGACCTGTGGGGCTGTTGCTGTCTAACAGCGCCCGCGCAGTGGCTACTGACGGGGGAGAACGGTCAACTAGGAGTGCTACCCGAAATCCATCTTCAGCTAGAGAGAGAGCAACGGAGTGGGAAGTAAGGAGACTGCTAGAGAGTACCAGGCCCAAACGGGCGGCAGATCCCGAAGCGGAGATAGATCCAGCTTTCTTTTGCTAAACCTGCCGGTGTGGGGCTCTCAAAGCCCACGCCACAACACTACAAAAGCCGCAGCCACGTAGCCACAGTTAGGGCCCACAGTTCACAGGAGGCAAGAAGCTGGAGTGATCTGGCCCAGGCAACAAGCACACGGCAAACGAAGGGGAGTGAGGCTTCAGCAACTTCCCTGGGTGACCCCCATAGGGACTCAAAGTCGGGGTCACCCCAAACCACCAAGGGCTAAGGAAGGCGAGTTAGTAGTCACCCTCACAAGTCAGCCTGAAGGACACCTGGTTCCCGCCTGGTTCATCCCAGCTACGCCCGGGTTACTCACCCTGCCACCTGAAGTGAGTAAAAACCCTGAAAGACATTCTGCCTGTGTGGAGTTATTCTGCGCCTTGTGGTACTACGCACCTACATCGGGCCCTGGGGCTTGCCTCACTCTCAGGAGGCTATTCCAACTAACTGCACATACCATCAGCCCCAGGCGACCCTCAACCTGCAGTGGCGGTCCCTACTGGCCGCAATACTGAGAGTGGCGTCACGACAAGAAGAAGATCTCCTACCTGAGACAAGATCCAGCTGAGTGGAGTCCCTGAAGGTAATGCACCGACACTACACCTGTGGGGCTTCACATTACAAATGGGCCTTCTCTCTTCTTCCTTTTGGCAGTATCCTGTTGGACAAAATCAGCAATGTATGGGGGGTAACCCCTCTGTACAAATGTTTCTTTCATCTCTTTGTGTCTCTGGTCTCATTGCGTAAAATCTGAAACTATCCTAGTCACCCGTTTGTGTTGTGAATGAGGCAAAGATTGTTTAAGATGACGTGGATGACAACTATCATAATGTAACAGACTATTCCTATCTATGGGTTTAACATATAGGTCTGATGAGATAATGCCATGGGAGTCAATACTAATAAGAGTATCTAAAAAATTGATAGTGCGTGAATCCGCATGTTTAGTAAATGTCAAACCAGGTACCTGTCTCAATCGGGAATATGATTAATTTCTGTGAGGGTTCATTTTGGTGAAGATGAGATCTGTCCTTGCCTTGTTAACATTGTTCTCATTTCTTGATCCAATATTTTTATATATTATGTATATTTACACATGTCTATATGTACTATATATCTCAGAATTCTTCCAGTGGTAGTACATTGTTATTATATTCATATTAGAATCTGTGACTTTCATGTAATATGATTATAATTCTGGTAGAACGCATAAAAATATAATATTGCTCATTTGCCTCATATTTTGTGAGCACTTTCACAAATACAATTCATTATTATTCTCTTGTGTATTATACAACTTTTATTACTCTTTCTCTGATACCATTGTGGTTTATACATGGTTAACATCTCTCTTTCAGACACGCTAAGGCGGGCTTTGCACGTTGCGACATCGTAAGTCGATGCTGCGATGTCGCACGCGATAGTCCCCGCCCCCATCGCAGGTACAATAGCTTGTGAAAGCTGGCGTAGCGAAAATTATCGCTACGCCGGCTTCACATGCACTCACCTGCCCTGCGACCGTCGCTCTGGCCGGCGACCCGCCTCCTTATTAAGGGGGCGGGTCGTGCGGCGTCACTGCAACGTCACACGGCAGGCGGCCAATAGGAGCGGAGGGGCGGAGATGAGCGGGATGTAAACATGCCGCCCACCTCCTTCCTTCCGCATATCCAACGGAAGCCGCGGTGACGCCGGTAGGAGATGTTCCTCGCTCCTGCGACTTCACACACAGCGATGTGTGCTGCCGCAGGAGCGAGGAACAACATCGGACCGTCGCGTCAGCATAATTATGGATTACGCCGACGCTGCACCGATGATACGATTACGACGCTTTTGCGCTCGTTAATCGTATCATCTAGGCTTTACACACTGCGATGTCGCATGCAATGCCGGATGTGCGTCACTTTCAATTTGACCCCACCTGCGATGTCGTAGTGTGCAAAGCCTGCCTGAGTCTCCGGAGCAATCTATGTGGAGCGGTTTTCGATTACATTTTCTTTTGTCTGTTGATTCACACTGCGCATGTGCGCACTTCCTGGTTTTCTCTGCGCACACGTGGCGTGCGCTTCACCTTCACATTCACTTGCATTCCACAACGAGGAAGTAGGTAATTATGCCCGCCCCGCACTAGTACTTAAACCCGTACAAGGACATCCCTGCACTCACTCCTCCTCTGACTACCGGTGAAACAGGTAACGAACAGATTCTCTGGGCACTTATTATTTAAATGGTTCTGAATACAACTTTACTATATTCACTTTATTTTTCTGTTTACCATGTCTCCACACCACTAATGGTAGCTATGTTCTTTTTCACTTTCTTTTATTTTCTCCTTTCTTCCATTTCAATAATAGAATCCTTTTTCATTCTCTTCTGCATAATAGGCTTTTACTGCCATACATTCACTGGATACTTTATATCAAACATGACTATGTCATGATAATCCATTTTATGATATCGCTATAATATTAAAGGTAGGTGAATTTACCTACACAGAATACGGGCTGTTATTCTTCCTTTATTATTTGGTGATTTATCCCCTATATCTTTTTTATTATTTTTTATTTTTATACCATAATTTGCATGATAATTCTGATGAGTACATAGTCTTTTCTTCTTTATGAGGAATCCTTTTGCCTTATATTATCCTACTGGTTGTATTTTATCGATAAGCAAATGCTTATTCTTTTGATACACTAATGGATTACTAATGGATTGTTTCTTTATACAGATTTTTTTTTTTTCCATTACATAACGAAAAATTGTTATACAAATTCCTGTGACTCCAGTGTATATCTGCAACATTCTTAGGTAATAATGCATTTTGATATACTGTATGTGTGCCGCCCCCGTACAAGCAGCCGGCGCTGCTCGGATCCGGACCTTCAGGGGTGGTGGCTCGAGGTTCTCCGGACCCGGGGGTCTTGCGGACATGCCGAATAAATGGGGGGACGTATATGTACGGGCTGGGCCGTATTAAGTTCGTGACGCCACCCACGGTGTGTGGTGAGATGGGACACCACCACTGCTGTTACGGGGCACCCGGGGGAGATGTTGTGCAGCAAGTTGTTAACCCCTCCGTGGGTAGGGATGGTGGCCCCGGGACCCGGTTGGTGTGTGCAGGGGATGACGACCACAGGGGGGGTTTAGGGGAACACACTGTTAGTAAAACACACAAGTCTCTGGTAAACCTAGGTGATGGTGGCTGGTGCTGCGGCCGGTTGTGTTCTGGTCCCCCACCCAGCTGCTTGTCTCTATCCTTTTCCTGCACTGCTGTGTGTAAGGTGGACTTTCCTAGTGTGAAACTCAGGAGTCCGCTCCCGGCTGGATGTGGCCTAAGGAGCCGTGCCCGCAGACGCTGGCCCATTGGATCTATGGGCCCTGACGGTGACCTCTTATCCCTAATCGGTGGGCTGTTGTCTTCTATGAGGGACTTTGGGTGGGACAGGACCTCTAGTGCTGGCCTCAATCGGTTAATTAGCCAGTTCCAGTAGGTTCTGGTCCTGGCTTCAGGGTCCGAGTAATATTAATAATAATAATAATAATAATAAAGTTTATTTATATAGCGCCAACATATTCCGCAGCACTTTACAATCCGGTGGGGGGGTTGTATAGACAAAAACAAAACAAAATAGTACATAATTCAACAGCTACAGGAGGAATGAGGGCCCTGCTCGAAAGCTTACAATCTATGGGGAAATGGGGGACACAAAAGGTGAAGCACACTTGTAGATCTGGCCGGCCATCGTTATGCTAGTTTATTGGTTACATATAAAGATGAATGATCTGGTCTTTAGACAGTAACCTTTTGGGTGCCCTTACGTGCTTTTGGTTGTATGTAGGATGTGAGGACAGAAATAGGAGAGAGAAGGTTACGAGTAGCATTTAGAAGGTGGGACGGGGGAGAGTTAGGTTAGTAAGTTATTATGATAAGCTTGTCTGAAGAGATGTGTTTTTAATGTACACTTAAAAACTTGGGGGCTGGATATTAGTCACATTCTTTGGGGTAGTGCATTCCAGAAAACTGGCGCGGCACGAGAAAAGTCTTGGAGACGGAGATGTGCGGTTCGTATTATGGAGGATGTTAGTCTAAGATCATTTGCAGAATGAAGGGGGTAGGTAGGATGATAGACAGAGATGAGGGATGAGCTATATGGTGGTGCAGAGCTGTGGAGAGCTTTGTGGGTTAGGGATATGAGTTTGTATTGTATTCTGTAGCTGATAGGTAGCCAGTGTAGTGACTGGCACAAGGTGGAGGCATCGGTGAAACGGCTGGACAGGAATATGACCCTGGCTGCTGCATTCAAGATGGATTGGAGAGAGGAGAGTTTGGTCCGAGGGAGACCAATCAATAAAGAGTTGCAGTAATCCAGGCGGGAATGAATAAGAGTGACAGTAAGGGTTTTTGCAGTTTCGAAAGTAAGAAATGGTCGGATTCTGGAGATGTTTTTGAGATGCAGGTGACATGTGCGAGTGAGTGATTGTATATGGGGAATGAAGTTCTGAGTCAAATATGACCCCAAGACAGCGAGCATGCTGGTTGGGAATAATGATTAAATCATCGAAGGTAATTGAGATGTCAGGTGTAGGTTGGTTGGTAGAGGGAGGAAACACAAGACACTCAGTTTTGGAGAGATTCAGTTCCAGATAGAGGGAGAACATGCTTTGAGAGACAGCAGACAGACAATCTCTAGTATTTTGTAACAAAGCAGGGGTGATGATTGGAGATGATGTATATAATTGGGTGTCATCAGCATAGAAATGGTATTGGAGACCGAATCTGCTAATGGTTTGTCCAATAGGGGCGGTGTATAGAGAGAAAAGGAGAGGGCCCAAGACTGAGCCTTGAGGAACCCCAAAGGTGAGGGGGAGAGGAGTGGAGTAAGAGCCAGCAAAGGAAACAGTGACGGAGCGACTGGAGAGATAGGGGGAGAAGCAGGTGAGAGCAGTTTCCTTGAGGCCAATAGAGCGGAGCATGGTGAGGAGAAGTTGGTGATCCACAGTGTCAAAATCAGCTGAGAGATCCAAGAAAAACAATAGGGAATAGTGGCTTTTAGATTTTGCTGGTAATAGATCATTTGAGACTTTGGTGAGGGCTGTTTCGGTGGAGTGTAAAGAGCGGAAACCAGATAGAGAGGGATCAAGAAGTGAGTTTTCAGATAAATAGCATATTAGCCGAGAGTGGACCAAGCGTTCCAGGAGCTTAGAGATAAAGGGAAGGTTAGAGACTGGTCTGTAGATAGCGGCACAGTTCTGATTGAGGGAAAGTTTTTTAAGTAGAGGGGTTATGATGGCATGTTTAAATGATGAAGGAAAGATACCTGATGATAGAGAGAGGTTAAACATTTTGGTTAGATAGGTAGTGACAGCTGGGGAGAGAGCCTGAAGGAGATGTGAGGGAAGAGGGTCACTGGTGCATGTTGTTGGGCGGGAAGAGGCAAGGAGACGCGTCACTTCTTCTTCTTCTGTGACAGGCTCGAATATTGATAGTGAGTTTCAGGTGCGGGAGAGGAGGGGATCCAGGCTCTGAGGGGATTTTTCAAAGATTTCTTTGCGGATGTCGTTGATCTTTTGTAAGAAGAAAGTGGCCAGATCATCAGAGATTAGGTTGGGGACCGGGGTCTGTGCTTTAGGGCTCAGGAGGGAGTGGAGAGTTTCAAAGAGTCGTTTAGAATTGTTGACTTATGAAGTGATGACAGTGGTAAAGTATACTTGTTTAGCCAGATGGAGAGCAGAGTTATAGGTTTTGAGCATGAACTTATACTGGATGAAGTCTTCAGCTGAAAGGGTTTTTCTCCACAGACGCTCAGCACACCTAGAACAGCGCTGTAGGAAACGTGTTTGAAGCGTGTGCCAGGGCTGCCGCTGCCTGTGTGTTTTTTTTCTGCATGTAGCTGAATCCAGGGCACTCTGCAAAGTCTTATTATAGAGTACCCCCCCTTTGTGCTCCGGTTTCCGGGTCGGTTCCCCGTGTCGGTACCGGCGAGCTACAAACCTGTCCTGGTCCACCTCGGTTCCACCAAGCCATCTTCCCGTCTCCTGCTGACAGAGACCACCATCTGCATCCTAGCCAGTGGCACCAGGGCTCCTACCCTGGTACCGTCCAACTTGAACTTCACTGCTGGAGCTACACTTAGCTCCAGCCCACACTCTTCTCCAAACTGAACTTCCGGCTAGACTAAATGTTTTCCCGCCCCGGGCTGTCTGGACCCCTGGGTAAGCGTGTCTCAACCGCCTGGTCATGCCCACTGGTGTGTCTATTTTTCCCTAAGGGGGGGTGACTAGCGTTTCTGGTTGGCTGTGTGTTTCCTAATGAGGGAACGGTATTTTGCGGGGCCTAACTGTGACTACCTGGTTTTGCCAGGGTGTCACATATGATTACTATACTGTGCCTTTATTATATTGTCATTTTTTCTTGAAGACATGATGTATTGTCCCTATAACATTATTGTATAGGTGTTGTACTGTTAGGTACTAATAGTTTGTTTTGTTGTTTCATTATATAGTAACAGAAATCGAAGAAGGCTATTACCTGAATAGTTTTTTGTTGAATGTTACTTTGACTTCTCAATAAAGGAAAAATTACAATAACAATATATTTTGAGTGCCGGAGTTTACTCTACTATATTATCCATTTTTTTCCTGAGCACCTGAAAAACGGTGAAGCAGAGCCATACTCTACTTTTTTTGTGCTGCATGCAATGTGAGGATTCATAAGTCTGCAGTCATATATGACTCGCCCGCCCCAGAGCCTTAGGTGACTCGGTATTGGGCTGGACTAGTCAGGGGTAGTCAGCGGTGGCTGGGCCCGACTCCGTGACTCTGGCGGAGTCAATTAATATGGCGATATGAGGGAGATGGTAATAAAGTTTGTATAAGATTCGTGACGCCACCTGTGGATTGTGGCTTTGGAGCCGCAGCTGCTGGATGGGACTCCCGGGGCTGGTGTTGTGGCAGCTAGATGTTTCTGCTCCCCACAGGTGGAGCGGGTACCCCGGGGCAACTGTTTGTAAAGTCTATGGTGGGTGTTGATAGGATGCAGGACAAAGCAGACGACACAGGGCTTGCAGTCAAGATGTTTTACTCACTGTTAGTCTCACATTTGCGCTGACCGGTTACCCTTAGTATGCCAGGATTCACTGTTCTGGACCTCCGCCAATCCTGAGCAAGTCAAAGGTCAGTTCCGGTGCACCCCTCAATGAGCCTTCCCTGGCCGTCTCACCAGCGCTGACCTTCACTGGACTGTCCTGCGCCTCCGCCACCGAGCCCTGTCCAAAGGGTGGATGACGTTGATCCTTTTATTACCCCCCCTTGTAGGTGATGGGTGGCTGGTTGTGGCCTCGGGTGCCTACAGCAATCTCCCGAGCTGTCGGATTGCTAAAGGAAATGTCTTTCTTTCTTTAGCCAGGGGACCGTCCCCGTTATTGCGACCAGATTCCTCCACCCCGGTGTTCTTGGTGGAACAAGTCCACGGAGGCCTCCCGTACATCCGTAGCACTCTGGAACCCTCTTCCTCAGTGTCACCTGGACCTTGCAGGGCCCCAGGGTCTTCACCACAAAAAAACAGTCTCCTCACTCCTTTCTCTCACACTTCCTGTCACAGACTCCTGTCCACTGTCACTTCTCTGACAGACTGCCTCGTTCAAACTTGAACTAACCGGTTTTCCTAACTACTCCACTGACTCCTCCTACACTCCCCCCTGCCAGGCTCCACCCCTCTAGGACAGTGAATGGGACTTAAGGCCCCATAACCAGGTATACTGGTCGCTGCTCCTCAGCATTAATGGGGTACCTGCCTTAAACCCTGGCCCAGTATGTGAACTAACAATTGGTGTGTGCAGGTTTTGTCTGTGAACCAGTAGATGAACCCCTTCCTACTGAGGATGGGATACCACACCTCTCGCTGATGTGCAGTGTCTCTGTGGCGACGAAAGCCTCAGGGGCACGACATATAGAATGACTGACTTTCATGAAAAGCCGGAACCAACCCTTTAAGGCAGTTGCAAAGGCTGTGACCAAAGAAAAAATTGCTGCAGTCCCTAGATTTAAAGGAAGGTGTCGTCAAAAAAAATTTTTTTTCAATAACTGAAAAAATATAAAGTATTAATGTTTTATTTCTTTCTTATTTTATTTCTCTTATGTTTACAAATTACTTGTTTTTAATTGAGAAAAATATAAAAAAAAATTAAAAGTCTGATATTTTCCACTCTTAAACAATAGGGGGAGCAGCTGCTGAAATCCTGTAGAGGTATTGTAGAAATATCTCACATTACAGCTGCAGTAAAAGTGGGCAGAATCTGCTCTCCTGTGTGTGATGTCACCTGCTCTTCCCAATCTGGGTGTTTCCAAATAGATAAGTGGAACCATTCCCCATCATATGTGCTTTTTGTCAGTGAATAGAAACATTCCCCAACATCTCTGCTTGCTGTCAGTGAGTGGAAACTACACATACATAAGGATATATAGCTTGCAGAGCGTCGCTCCTCCTATATCATGTGTCAGGAGCAATGCTCTGCAGGCTATTCCTGTGGATGTGTCAAGAGGAGCAATGCTCTGCAGACTGACACAAGCAGGGAGATATACTGTATACCGTGCTGCCCCACTGAGCTGCTAGGAGAGGCCAGGGGTGAGCACACACAAGTGGGGGAGCGGCGGCTGCGGGGGGGGGCATTGGTGATGGCGGAGCGTTGTGGGCTGGGGAGCAGCGACAGCGGTGGGGGACACCATACCGGTACTCACCCACGGCATACCGCGCTGCCCCACTGAGCTGCTAGGAGTAGAGGCCAGTGAGCACACACAAGCAGGGTGGTTGGTGGTAGCTGGGGCGGTGGGGGCTGGGGAGCAGCACCAGCGGCGAGTGGAGTAGCGTAGCAGTGCTCACCCATCCCGGCGGGTGACAGGGGGGAAGCTCCACAAAGACGGCTCTGATCTCCTCCCTCTGCTGTGATCTGGAAAGCCTAGGGGGCGCGTCCAGGTCACAGCACACGCCTACTCTATGTTAGTCTATGGGGTCGGATCCCAACCACTGTCCTCTATGCCCAAGTGGCTGCCAGAAAGGAGGTGAGTAACTGTCGGTACAAACACCAAATCCAAGATGGCAGCCCCCAGTGTGTCAGTAAAACTAGAATTAAATAAAAACTAAATAAACAGTGAGTTTAATTGTGTATTAAAAATACTTGATTTTATAATCACTATTATTAATGCAAAAACAAAAAATGTGACACCTTACCTTTAAGGCCTGAATCTGCCCCTGTCCAACAAATCTGAACGTTCAGCTATTACCCTTGTCTGGTACCATGGGGTCAATGTGATCCCATGCAGATTGATACAAGTAGTGATTTTTTTTCTTAATACCAGACAAGGGTGAAACAAAGAAAGCTTTGTGTCATAACTATGACGTGTATTTGTTGCAAAGTAAAAAAGCCGCATGAACGTCCTCTAAGTTTAGAGATTTCATAATTTTTGCCAGGAGCTGTAGAAGGAAAAACAGCTGTGGACCTAAGCTGGGTATTTGTGTAAGCTTAAATAGGTAAACAATGGTAATCTCAGCAGGGCAAGGATTCCCCTGCCACACTGTTTGCATTCATATCTATTGTGTTCATTGCTGTAATTACTTTGTAGCCTAGCATTATTTTTGTAAATCACAGCACACACAGAGCTGTAGTAATACCAGCACTGGCATATACCAGGCGCTTATCAGACAGTAGGATATGTTTGCTCTGATTACTAAGCAGCACATGTTATCAGCATATGAACTGTAGCAAACATTAACTTTATATGTAACTTGATACATACCATGATGCCGCAAACGGATGCTCCAAAACTAAAGTTGATATTAACCCGAAATGTCTATTTAATGTAATAGTTTAATCACTTTTCTATTATACTCTACTTAAAAAGTTCCTACTTTTCCCTCTCTACATTAACTGCTTTTTTTTTTATGTATTTTTTTTTTTTTTACCTCTTCAGTCAGTTAACAATGCCTAGTGCACACTGGAATACTTAAATGAGACATCATCAGGATACATTGGCGCAGCTGCTTTCCACACCCTGAAATGAAGCATCATCAGTGACGTCCATCCTAGGGGCTGGGTTAGTCTTTGCTCCTCCTGTTCACCGCGTTCTGTCCTTACAATGGATCCAAAATACAAGATCTAGGAAGATAGAGCAGGTCATAGAAAAAAGAGTCCTGTCAATCACTGACAAGAGGACAGTGAAGGACGGGGATAGAGGGAGAGAGGCCAGATAACTGTGAGTGCAGACCAAGCCCCCTGCACTTGCAGCTCATTGCATGAAAATTTGCAGAAGGAGTTTTATGAAAGAGAGACATAAAATAAAGGTATGGACATCGTCAACATTACAAAAACTTTACATAGATGAAGTTAGTTTACTGTCTAAAAACCTGGTGACAAGTTACCTTTAAATGTCAATGTTAACCCCTTCACAACCAAGGATGTATTGGTACAGTTAGGTCCAGAAATATTTGGACAGTGACACAATTTTCGCAAGTTGGGCTCTGCATGCCACCACATTGGATTTGAAATGAAACCTCTACAACAGAATTCAAGTGCAGATTGTAACGTTTAATTTGAAGGTTTGAACAAAAATATCTGATAGAAATTGTAGGAATTGTCACATTTCTTTACAAACACTCCACATTTTAGGAGGTCAAAAGTAATTGGACAAATAAACCAAACCCAAACAAAATATTTTTATTTTCAATATTTTGTTGCGAATCCTTTGGAGGCAATCACTGCCTTAAGTCTGAAACCCATGGACATCATCAAACGCTGGGTTTCCTCCTTCTTAATGCTTTGCCAGGCCTTTACAGCCGCAGCCTTCAGGTCTTGCTTGTTTGTGGGTCTTTCCGTCTTAAGTCTGGATTTGAGCAAGTGAAATGCATGCTCAATTGGGTTAAGATCTGGTGATTGACTTGGCCATTGCAGAATGTTCCACTTTTTAGCACTCATGAACTCCTGGGTAGCTTTGGCTGTATGCTTGGGGTCATTGTCCATCTGTACTATGAAGCGCCGTCCGATCAACTTTGCGGCATTTGGCTGAATCTGGGCTGAAAGTATATCCCGGTACACTGCAGAATTCATCCGGCTACTCTTGTCTGCTGTTATGTCATCAATAAACACAAGTGACCCAGTGCCATTGAAAGCCATGCATGCCCATGCCATCACGTTGCCTCCACCATGTTTTACAGAGGATGTGGTGTGCCTTGGATCATGTGCCGTTCCCTTTCTTCTCCAAACTTTTTTCTTCCCATCATTCTGGTACAGGTTGATCTTGGTCTCATCTGTCCATAGAATATTTTTCCAGAACTGAGCTGGCTTCATGAGGTGTTTTTCAGCAAATTTAACTCTGGCCTGTCTATTTTTGGAATTGATGAATGGTTTGCATCTAGATGTGAACCCTTTGTATTTACTTTCATGGAGTCTTCTCTTTACTGTTGACTGAGAGACAGATACACCTACTTCACTGAGAGTGTTCTGGACTTCAGTTGATGTTGTGAACGGGTTCTTCTTCACCAAAGAAAGTGAAAGTATGCGGCGATCATCCACCACTGTTGTCATCCGTGGACGCCCAGGCCTTTTTGAGTTCCCAAGCTCACCAGTCAATTCCTTTTTTCTCAGAATGTACCCGACTGTTGATTTTGCTACTCCAAGCATGTCTGCTATCGCTCTGATGGATTTTTTTTTTTTTTAGCCTCAGGATGTTCTGCTTCACCTCAATTGAGAGTTCCTTAGACCGCATGTTGTCTGGTCACAGCAACAGCTTCCAAATGCAAAACCACCCACCTGTAATCAACCCCAGACCTTTTTACTACTTCATTGATTACAGGTTAACGAGGGAGATGCCTTCAGAGTTAATTGCAGCCCTTAGAGTCCCTTGTCCAATTACTTTTGGTCCCTTGAAAAAGAGGAGGCTATGCATTACAGAACTATGATTCCTAAACCCTTTCTCCGATTTGGATGTGAAAACTCTCATATTGCAGCTGGGAGTGTGCACTTTCAGCCCATATTATATATATATAATTGTATTTCTGAACATGTTTTTGTAAACAGCTAAAATAACAAAACTTGTGTCACTGTCCAAATATTTCTGGCCCTGACTGTACGTCATTGGTCATGTCCATGACTTTGATGAGAGCTCACATGCTGAGCCCACATCTTTCCCTGCACATGTTGGCCGATCTGATGGGTTGTTAACTAGAGAAATTCAAGAAAAATGGAGTCATATTCCAAAAATACATATAAATTGTATTAGACATAGTTAATAATTCATACATTAAATAGTCAGGAACAGGGGAAGGGAAAAAGGGGGGAGGAGAATGAAGTGCAAGGGTAGGGCAGCAGTCACCACAGATTAAGGTTCATGGCAAGCACTATATCAAATTTTATTGTGGACGACAGCATGCACACAGAACGACAGCGTTTAAGCAAACCGCACGGGGTACAGAACCGCAGCTAATGTAAATCGTGGGCACGGGAGACAACCCAGCAGGAGTGATGTGAGTTAGAGGCCCATGGGTATTATGGTCATGATGCACAGGCAGTTGGGAGCACTCACTGTATTATCACATATACTTTAAAGTGCCACATATACATGGTGCTCACAATCATAGCGTGTGCTGCATGCCATTATAGGGAAAAGTATTCCCATTCCCTTCAAGGGCTAGCAAGGCTTATAAAGATGTGAGGGGCTACTCCAAATTGCGGGTTAGCTCCCGTCCCAGCGGTGAGGATTCAGCATTACGGTTATAACAGAGCCCGCTGTACAATCAAGACCATGCTGTGGTCCTACATAGAGGAAGGCAGAAGGTTAATTGTGCTTACCCATAAATGTCTTAGTGGTGAGAGCTGTCCAGGGGGCCCCGACGCAGCGTTTCGCATCGGGCTTCCTCGGGGGGCCATCAAGTATTGCCATTCCCTTCAAGGGCTAGCAAGGCTTATAAAGATGTGAGAGGCTGCTCCAAATTGCGGGTTAGCTCCTGACCCAGCGGTGAGGATTTAGCATTACGGTTATAACAGAGCCCGCTGTACAATCAAGACCATGCTGTGGTCCTACATAGAGGAAGGTAGAAGGTTAATTGTGCTTACCCATAAATGTCTTAGTGGTGAGAGCTGTCCAGGGGGCCCTGACGCAGCGTTTCGCATCGGGCTTCCTCGGGGGGCCATGGGTTGTTAACTAGTTTGATCGCACTGTCAAACTCTGAGAGCGCGACCTAACTAACACGCGCCGGCGGGAATCCTTGATGTGGTCATAGGGTGCCGATAGATTGTCATGACAGCCGGGGGTCATCTGATAACCCTGTATATACAGTGCTCTGCAAAAATGAGTATACTCGCTTTGAAAACTACAATTTTAATCAATGTCACAGAACATTTTCCGAAATATTGACAAGATTAAGTATTATAGAACATCTTTCAACTCATAACATGAAAATAAGGATAATAAAATAACTTTCATTTTAAAATCTTAATTTTTATTCAAGTTAGTGGATGCAAAATTGATTTCACCCAACATTAAACACTGCTATACCTAGTATTTTGAGTATTTTGTATGACATTCCTGATTTTTTTGAACACCGCCAAGTCTTCAAAACATAGAGTGAACTGGTGACATATTGCTATATCTATCTTATTACTATTATTGTAGAACAGGGGTGGGGAACCTTTTTGTTGCCAAGGGTCATATGGAAATTTCTACCATTGTTGGGGGTGGAACAAAATTTCAACTTGAAAATTACCCTGCTATATTTGATCAAACATTTAATCAACTCCCCCTAATGTGGTGGCTGGAGCTTCTTTTCTTTGGTGTGACTGTGATGTTAGGTGACATTGATCAGATTGCTTCTCACAACTGCTTTTCCAGGTTTGTGATAATAAGTTTTGTAACTCATATACATCACATAGGAGATCCTGTGACTGATGTATATGCATCACAGGAGGAGCTGGGGCATATACATCACAGGAGATTGTAAACAAGAAATACATGGCTAATTTATGTATGCTCTGACAGAAGCAAAACGAAGATTCCCACAGGGAGGGTGCCTTCTTCAGAAGATATTATGAACAAGGAGGACAAGAAGAAAAAAAAGAAAAAAAAAATTCCCCTCGAAAAAGCGCATAGGCGAAACGGACGTTGGGACCGCTCTTCCACCGCCACGTTCCACTACCCCACCAGGTATACCTTTCCTCACTCTACAGCTGCGCCAGCAATGCACATTCTTTGTGCAGTACTTCTGCTTGCTGGCACTTTCAGCTCTCCTCTCCCCTTCTTTAACTACCCTGCTCAGCTCCCCCTGTGCTGACCAGGTGCTGCGCCCAGCCCTGCCTTCACTGCCCTACCTCCTTTCCCACGACTATTGTTATTTGGATGTATACCCATCCTTACACTTTTCTTCTACCTCTGTACCTCTCTGCCCCACGACTAGTCTAATTGTGGTTACACTTGAACTATTGACGATAGTACCTCTCGGTTTTTTGACGATTTTATTACTAGTCAATAGTTCTTCCCCCTATTACTAGTTCTTGCAACTTTTTATACTTCTTGCACCTCTCTGTTCACAACTATTCCTTGTATTGGCATATGGGAGCACCAGTGACAGTCCTCATTTTCCAGTTTTCTTAATCCTTGCTTACTATTTTCCCTTTGGCATTCCCTGTTTTATACAGGTTTATGCATCTGGACGGTATTTAATCTTTACCTTTTTTTATTTTTATAATTTTTATGGACTGCAACTGGTGTACAATACCTATCCTCCCCTTCTCCATAGGTTTAGTACTTGGCGCATATCCTCTCAGCCATCGACTGGTGCATAAGAGCTTTGTCTGTACTTTATTTATTTGTGGAGGGGTTGTACCTTGGTATTTACCTGCTGGGGTTTTTTTCTGGGCCCATATTTGATAAACACCAATTGTATTATTACCTTCCAATACTCCTATGGGCCCTAATTGTCCTCATTGGCGGCTTGTTGTTTTATTATTTGTGATCTACTTGTCTTGTACCTATCTGCGACCTTATGACCTCATCCTTCCTACCTTATTCGACCATGCAAATTTTGTGATTATTTAAGTTTCAACATATTTTTTATATTGTTGCCAATAAAATTATAATACTTTTTGCATTCAACTTTGTGCCTATTTGTCTTCTTGTCCTCCTTGTTCATTACATCACAGGAGATGCTGGGGGCATATACATCACAGGAAGGGCTGGGTTATATACATCACAGAAGGGGAGGGGGCATATACATCACAGGAGGGGAGGGGGCATATACATCACAGGAAGGGCTGGAGCATATACATCACTGTAGGGGCTGGGGCATATACTTTACAGGAGGCGCTGGGACATATACATCACAAGACAGGCTGGGGCATATACACAGGGGCATAGGAATCACTGGGAGGCATACAAATAGCTTCGGGACACAGACATCAATGGGAGGGTATATACATTACTGGGAGGCATAGACATGACTCTGGGGGACAGACATCACTCAGGGTATATACATCGCTGGGGGCACATACATCACTGAGGGGTATATACATGACTGGGGTCACAAACACCATTGGTGGGCACAGACATCACTGGGAGGGGCACATATAGCACTGGGGGGCACAGAAAGCAGTGGGGGTATATACATCACTGGGGTCACAAACATCTTTAGGGAAGCATAGACATCACTTGGGGGCATAGGCATCACTGGCGGGGCACAGATAGCACAGGGGCACAGAAAGCACTGGGAAACATAAATAGCACTGGGAGGCATGTACAGCACTGGGGACGGTGGGGCGTATCGTGCACTGACCACACTCAAGTATGTCCTGCCCTGGCAATGGCTAATGTATAGACCTAATCCTTCAGTGTATTTCCACACACAGTGTTCAGTATTAAATGCTGCATGTGCATGCTTCCAGTGCATGTGGGGTTTAAAAGGCCAACAAGATGCAGCTGCCACTCGAGCACTGCGGTCCCCAGGAATCTGCCCGGTGGTCACAGAAATGTTCATCTGGAGGTTCCTCAGCCTTGTTCTTGAATTATTTTTTTTAAAGCCTGGATGATGCATGGAGAGTGATGTTCATCTTGTGTCTTCAGAATTCTTCATGGGTGTTCATTTCAGTTAAAATCAGGAAACATTGGGCCATTGAATCACTTTCACCCTGTTCTTTTTCAGAAATGCAATAGATGTGTGTTTTGGATCATTGTCATATTGCAAAAGTACACATCTATCAAGTGCTCAGAGTGATGGTAGCATCTTCTCAGTATAGAGCAGTACATCTGTGATTGAATATTATCAATGAAATGTAGCCCCCCGACACCAGCAACACTCATGCAGCCCCACATAAGATCATTGCCTCCACCATGTTTTTCATTAGGCACTATGCATTTACGAAAAACAAAAAACCTCAATTTCAATTAATATTAAACTTTTATTGATATATTTTAAAATTTAGACACCCATTAATAGTGAACACACAAAGGGCGTAGATGATGAAGGGGAGGAGCTAAATATATGGGGTCCCTATAGCACCCTATGGGACCTTGCTCCTACCTACCAACGGAGGGTATGACGCCGTAACTGTTTTGGGCACCCCCGTTCCACGTCGGCTCACCCTCTAGTTGCCCTAGATAGTTAGTGAATTAAAATAATAATTACACTACGGATGGCCATACAATAGTACTAGAATGTATTAAGTACAAAGTGCTCATGTAATCACACTGTCTGATAGATAACAGCTTCCTATCAGGAAAACCAGGACAAAAAATCAAAAATTAAGCCCCAATATAGGTAGGCTTCTGCAGAAAAATTAGTCCATAGTACATGATCCAGTACAAATTAGTACATGGTACAACAAAGTGCTCATATAATCACACTGTGATAGATAACAGCTTCCTATCAGGAAAACCAGGATAATTTGTACTGGATCATGTACTATGGACTAATTTTTCTGCAGAAGCCTGCCTATACTGGGGCTTAATATTTGTGTTTTTTTTTTTTTTTCCTGGTTTTCCTGATAGGAAGCTGTTATCTATCACAGTGTGATTATATGAGCACTTTGTTGTACCATGTACTAATTTGTACTGGATCATGTACTATGGACTAATTTTTCTGCAGAAGCCTACCTATATTGGGGCTTAATTTTTGATTTTTTTGTCCTGGTTTTCATGATAGGAAGCTGTTATCTATCAGACAGTGTGATTACATGAGCACTTTGTACTTAATACATTCTAGTACTATTGTATGGCCATCCGTAGTGTAATTATTATTTTAATTCACTAACTATCTAGGGCAACTAGAGGGTGAGCCGACGTGGAACGGGGGCGCCCAAAACAGTTACGGCGTCATACCCTCCGTTGGTAGGTAGGAGCAAGGTCCCATAGGGTGCTATAGGGACCCCATATATTTAGCTCCTCCCCTTCATCATCTACGCCCTTTGTGTGTTCACTATTAAGGGGTGTCTAAATTTTAAAATATATCAATAAAAGTTTAATATTAATTGAAATTGAGGTTTTTTGTTTTTCGTATATTGAACTCAATTGGTCCTATTGTATATGGTTTTTTCTAAATGCACTATGCATTTAGAAAAAATGCACATGTACCAAGGGCACAGAGTGATGGAAGCATCTTTTTTTTTAATATAGAGCAGCACATTGGTGAATTCATGATACCATCAATCAAATGTAGCTCCCCAACACCAGCAGCACACATGCAGCCTTACATAAGGGCACTGCCATCACCAGGTTTCACTGTAGTCAACATGCATTTTTCTAAATCCTTTTTTTCTTAGTAGACAAAGACTTTTCCAACATGACTATCACATGGGATTTCCAACATGGAATACCACAGGTATCAGTATTGGGCCCTCTTCTTTTTTACATAATTATTAATGACCTTTTAAGGGGCATTGAGAGTAGAATTTCAATATTTGCAGATGATACTAAACTATGCAGGGTAATCAATACAGAGAAGGATAATTTTTAACCCTTTAGTGACGGAGCTAATTTTCACCTTAATGACCAGACCAAATTTTGCAATTCTGACCAGTGTCACTTCATGAGGTTATAACTCTGGAACGCTTCAACGGATCCCGGTGATTCTGAGATTGTTTTTTCGTCACATATTGGACTTCATGTTAGTACCAAATTTAGGACAATATTTTTTGTGTTTATTTATGAAAAAAATTGAATATTGGCAAAAATTTTGAAAATTTAGCAATTTTCAACTTTTGAATTTTTATACCGTTAAACCAGAGATTTCTGTGACACAAAATAGTTAATAAATAACATTTCCCACATGTCTACTTTACATCAGCACAATTTTGGAAACAAAATTTTTTTTTGTTAGGAAGTTAGAGGGGTTCAAAGTTTATCAGCAATTTCTCATTTTTACATCAAAATTTACAAAACCAGTTTTTTAGGGACCACATCACATTTGAAGTGACTTAAATAGGCCTAGATGACAGAAAATACCCAAAAGTGACACCATTCTAAAAACTGCACCCCCCAAAGTACTCAAAACCACATTCAAGAAGTTTATTAACCCTTCAGGTGCTTCACATGAACAAAAGCAATGTGGAATGAAAAAAAGCAAAAATTAAATTTTACCTAAAAATGTTGCTCTAACCCAAATTTATTCACTTTTAGAAGAAATAACACAACAAAATGGACCTCAAAACTTGTTCCCCACTTTCTTATGAGCGCGCCGATACCCCACATGTGGTCAGAAACCTCTGTTTGGACAAATGGGAGGGCTCGGAACAGAAGGAGCAATATTTGAATTTTGGAAAGCAAATTTGGCTGAAATAGATTGCGGGCACCATGTTGCATTTACAGATCCGCTAAGGTACCTAAACAGAAGAAATCCCTCACAAGTGACACCATTTTGGAAACTAGACCCCTCAAGGCTTCTATCTAGGGGTATAGTGAGCATTTTAGATCTACAGGTACTTCACAGATTTTGTTAACGTTACGTTGTCATATTGAAAATTTTAATAATTTTCTCAAAAATGTTGCTTTAGCATCAATTTTCTCACTTTTTCAAGAGGTAATTCCAAAAATTTGACCTCAAGGTTTGTTAACCACTTTTTTATGAGCGCGGTGATACCTCACATGTGGTCTGAAACCTTTGTTTGGACAAATGGGAGGGCTTGGAACGAAAGGAGCAATATTTGAATTTTAGAAAGGAAATTTGGCTGAAAAAGATTGCGGGCACCATGTCACATTTGGAGGTCCCCTAAGGTACCTAAACAGCAGAAACCCCGCACAAGTGGCCCCATTTTGGAAACTAGGCCCCTCAAGGAATTTATCTAGATGTTTGGTGAGTACCCTGAACCCTCAGGTGCTTCACAGAATTTTATAACGTTGAGCCATGAAAAAAAAAAAATAAAATTTTACCACAAAATTGTTATTTCAACCAGGTAGCTTTTTTTTTTACAAGAGTAAAAGGAAAAAATTCAGCATAACATTTATTGTGCAATTTCTCCTGAGTTTGGCGATACCTTATATGTGGTGGAAATCAACTGTTTGGGCGCATGGCAGGGCTCGGAAGGGAAGGAGTGCCATTTGACTGCAAAATTGGCTGGAATCAATAGCGGACGCCAGGTTGCATTTGGAGAGCCCCTGAGGTGCCTAAACAGTGGCGGTCCCCCACAAGTGACTTCATTCTGGAAACAAGACACCTCAAGGCTTTTATCAAGGTGTATAGTGAGCAGTTTGAATCCACGAGTACTTCACAGAATTTGATAAGCTTAGGTTGCCATATTGAAAATTTTCATTTTTTTCACAAAACTGTTGCTTTAGCATCAAATTTCTCACTTTTTCAAGAGACAACAACAAACCGTGGACCCCACAGGTTGTTATCCAATGTCTTATGAGCACAGGGATACCCCACATGTGGCCAAAAACCTCTGTTTGGATAAATGGGAGGGCTTGGAATGGAAGGAGCACCATTTGAATTCTGGAAAAGTTGAAATAAATTGCGCGCACCATGTCACATTAGCAGGGCCCCTTGGGTACCTATACATCAGAAAACCCCCACAAGTGACCCCATTTTGGAAACTGGATTTTATTCAGGAGTATAGTAAGCATTTTGAATCCACAGGTACTTCACAAAAATGTTGCTGTAGCAACAAATGTCTCACTGTTAGGCTCTGTGGCCATGATCCAGCGACACGGCATCTAGTACACAGTGTCAGCCTCCTGCAGAGATGTGAGTGTTGTCCACGGGAGAACGCAGCTGCCCAAGCCCACGATTTGGGTTCAGGCTGCTGTGGAGCTCTATGCTACCTGCAGAGAACACTCATCTCCGCAGCATAAATTGACATGCTGAGGCTCGGGAAGCTGCGCCACAGGTCGGTTTATGCTGCGGAGAAAAGAAGCACATTGGGCATGGGATTTCTAAAAATCCTTCCACTGTGCTTCTACTGCACAACGCAGCATTATGGACACAGGGAAAACACTCTGCGCCCAAAACGCTGCAAACCCTGATTGTGGGCACACAGCGTAAAATGCTACAATGGATGAATGGATAGATGTCAAACAAATATAACGTCCCATTCCCCTGCATATTCTAAGCTGGCGCCCTTTAGTGCCTTTCATGTGGCACTAAAGGGTGCCTAGCCTTGTATTTAGCCCCCCAAAAAATTAATAATTAAAATAAACGACGTGGGGTCCCCCCTATTTTTGATAGCCAGCTAAGGTAAAGCAGACAGCTGTAGCCTGCAAACCACAGCTGACAGCTTCACCTTGGCTGGTGATCAATTTGGAGGGCTCCCCAGGCGTTTTTTAAAAAAAAAACAAAACGTGGGGTCCCCCCCAAATTAGATCACCAGCCAAGGTGAAGCGGACAGCTGGGGTCTGGTATTCTCAGGGTGGGAAGAGCCATGGTTATTGGACTCTTCCCAGCCTAAAAATAGCAGGCCGCAGCCGCCCCAGAAGTGGCGCATCCATTAGATGCGCCAATCCTGGCGCTTCGCCCCAGCTCATCCCGCGCCCTGGTGCGGTGGCAGACGGGGTAATATATGGGGTTGATACCAGCTGTAATGTCACCTGGCATCAAGCCCTGGGGTTAGTGATGTCACGGCATCTGAACAGATACCCGACATCACTAACCCAGTCAGTAATAGAAAAAAAAAAGACAAAAAAAAAATTTATTTGAAAAAACACTCCCCGAAACATTCCTCTTTTACCAATTTATTGAAAATAAAGAAATTCCGGTCGCTGTAATCCATTTTGGAGGTCCCGCGCCGGCTCTGGATCTTCTAGAATATGGGGGGCACGTTCAGGGAACGTATCCCCCATTTTCTGGAAGAGCAAGCTCTCCATGAGCAGTGTGGGTGCAGTAATCTGAGAATACTGCACTCACACTGCCCCGGTCCAACCTAGGGCAGAGTGACCTGCAGTAACCTCATTCCAGAATATGAGGGGCACGCTCACAGAACGTACCCCCCATTTTCTGGAACAGCAGCCTCTCCATGTGAGGAGTGTGGCTGCAGATCACTGCACTCACCCTCCCCCGGTCCACAGTGGAGCTTGTGCATCAGCGACGTCAGCAGGATCCCTGCTTGCAGGGATCCAGCTGACAGCCGCTGTCTGCGCATGCGCCGCCAGCATTGAAGAAGGAGGCGGCGATCACGGGCCCGGAGCGGCAGACAGGTAACGTATAACCGGGGGCTTGGGGGGGGTGACCTAGTGGGACCTGGGGACACCTTTCTGCCGCATGTGACGTGTCACATGCGGCAGAAAGAGCAGAATGAAGGCGGCCGCGCGCTGTGCGCCGCCATCTTCCACGCTCCGGAGGGGGGAGGGGGGTGGTGGCTCTGGAGAACCGGAGGGGGCTCCGGTGACCAGAGGGCTCCGGTGGACCAGAGGAGGGGTCAGGGGGAGGACATTTCCCTCCGATCTGAAATGTTTGATCATTTCAGATCGGAGGGAAATGACTGCAGAGCCGGCGCCGGCGGCAGTTTTCTGTGCGCTTCGGCGCCATTTTGGATGTCCGGTGGGGGTAGGGGTGGGGGTGGGGGGACTCTCCGGTACCGGGGGCTTTGGGGGCACTAGGGGGTTAGATTTCTTTCTCATCTGACATGTTTGATCATGTCAGATGAAAAAGAAATCAGTTTTACCGGCCATTTCTTTTTTTTTCATGTGTTCGTCGGTATACGGTGTATACCGCCGATCACATGATCGGGGTCCAAAAAAAACACCCCGATTCATAATCTGGGGGGTCTCAGCTACCCCCGGTAGCTGAAACCCCCGAGATTTTCGGTCGCTGGGGGGCGCTACAGGGTTTTTTCGGGCCGCCGCTTTAAAGCGGCGGAACAGAATAAGTACCCTGTTTTGCCGCCGCTTTAAGTCGTACGGCCGTCGTTATGAGGTTAATATTGCAGAGGAATTTGTGTAGGCTGGAGACTTGGTCTGAGAAATGGCAATTGACGTTTAATGTGGATAAATGTAAAGTAATGCACTTTGGCACAGGAAATAAAATGCATAACTATATACTCAATGATAAAACACTGGGTAAAACTGTCACTGAAAAATACTTGGGTTTATGGGTGGACGGCAACTTTACTGACCAGTGTAGGGGAGCTGCTGCTGCTAAGGCTAATAAAATAATGGGGTGCATTAATAGAGGCATAGATGCTCATGAGAAGAACATAGTTTTAACTCTATATAAGTCACTAGTACGACCACATTTAGAATAATGTGTACAATCTTGGTTTCCGGTGTATAAGAAGGACATAGCTGAACTAGAGCGGGTACAGATAAGAGAAACCAAGGTTATTAAAGGAATGGGGAGATGCAGTACCAAGATGGGTAATCAAACATGGGTTTATTCAGTTTGGAAAAACAAAGACATAGAGGGATCTTATTATAATATAAAAATATATGACGGGACAGGATAGTGCTCTTTTTAATGATCTTTTTACACCTTTGTCTGCAACAGGGACAAGGAGTCATCCACTGTGGTTAGAGGAAAGGAGGTTTAATCATAATCACAGATGCCTATTCTTTACTGTAAGAGCAGTGAGACAATGAAACTCTCTCCCACATAATGTTGTAATGGTTGATTCACTACTAAAATTTAAGAGAGGCCTGGATGCCTTTATTGAAATATATAATATTATTGGTTATGTGCACTAGATTCTATGATGGATCCAGGGAACTAGTCTGATTTCCGTTTGTGGAGTCGGGAAGGAATTTTTTCCCCTTATGCGGCTCTTACTGTGTGCTTTATGGGTTTTTTTCCTTCCTCTGGATCAACATGTTAGGTAGGTCATGGGTTGAACTCGATGTACTAAATGTACCTTCAAACTTAAACACTATGAAGCTATGAACTTATGACTATGATCCAAAACACACACATTTGTTTGCATTTCTGAAGAAGAACAGGGTGAAAGTGATTTAGCGGCAAAAGTACAGTATGTCTCCTGATCTGAATCCAAATGAATACCTATGGAGAAATATAAGATACATGTTGAGCGCCCCTCTCCATCAAACATCTAAGTTCTAAAAGAGGTCATTCTTAAAGATTGGAAACAGATAGATGTTGCAATATGTCACCAACTTGTTCAATGCCCTAAACTTTGGATGATATTTTTTGCATTTATTTGTGAAAATATCAGAAATTTGGACAAAATTTAGAAAATGTACCAATTTTCAAACTTTGAATTTTTATGCCCTTAAACTAGAGAGTTATGTCACATAAAATAATTCAGAAATAACATTTCCCACATGTCTACTTTACATCGGCATCATTTCTGAAACATATTTTATTTTAGGACGTTAGAAGGGTTCAACATTTATCAGCAATTTATAAACCTAAGAATTTGATCACTACTCAAAAAAAGAGCCAATGTGATCACACACAGTCATGTAGTTCACAGTGAATCATACAACTTACAAAGAACTACAACTCTTTTACATAGAAAATATCTTTATTAAGAGAATATGTATATAAAACAAGATAAAAATGCACAGCAATACAATGACATGAGGATAGGAAACAGCTTTTTCTCTGATTGAAATCACATGGTGGCCAACAATAATAAATATATATCTCCTAGTCAGATGAAGTGTAAACAAAATCCCCTCTGAAAATTACTTTCAGGAATTTATTTCAAAAAATTCATCCGACTGAATAAAATTGAATATTTTGGCCAAACATACAATGAAAAAGTCTCAAAAGCTGAACCCAAAGTCTATACACCCTGTACAGCAAATGGATGGCAAGAAGAAATCAGGACAGTATGTCTATAGCAAGAGTGACAGATGTGACACTGCACGGACTGTAGAAATGCATGAACATTTAGTAGTGTAATGGGGAATGTCAGGAGTCAATGCCATTTATAAATAGGTAATGCCATAACCAAATGAATGGAATATGGGGTAATAATAACAAGAAATGAGAGTCCTGACATGCCGCAACACACAAAATAGATAGTCACATGCAAAAGTAATCACATACTGTATCTTAACATGGGACACCCTGACGCGTTTCGCCAATGCTTTATCCAAGGGCGCTTATGCAATTTCTAATTTTTCCAACAAAATTGACAAAACTAATTGTTTTATGGACCACATCACATTTGATGTGACTTTGAGGGGCCTATATGACAAAAAATACCGAAAGTGATGGCATTTTAAAAACTGCACCTCTCAAAGTGCTCAAACCACATTTAAAAAGTTTATTATTCCTTCATGTGCATCATAGGAATTAAAGCAATGTGAAAGGAAAACTGTTTCTTTAGCCCCAAATTTTTAATTTTCACAAGGGTAACAGGAGAAAATGCACCACAAAAGTTGTTTGGCAACTTCTGAGTATGCTGATACCCCATATGTGGTGGGAATCTACTGTTTGGGCGCACATAAGTTTAGGTCTTTTAGACTTATATGGTGTTCGGCATCCGGGGTCAAGTTCAAGGTGAAGCTTGGCTGCCGAACCCGGTTTTAGTTTGAGTCCGTGATATTTCAGAGAACCAGAATATCCATGGGTTCGTTCATCACTAGTAAGGATCTATCCCATATCCTAAAGTCGTGAAGCTAGCTGTTTATGGGAGAACATCCCCAATATAACTGAGTTTGAGCTAAAATTCCTTCAGGCCAATGTGCAGGACTATCAATTTCTGGAAACAATTAGAGTTATTGCTGCGCAAAGGGGTGAAACCAGACACAGAAAGCAAAAATTCACGTTATATTTTCACTCACCGATGTGTGATATAAGATAAATTTCCTTTAAATAAATTGAAATATCTAATATTTTTCTGACTTGCTTTTTTGATTTGGTTCTCTTTATGGACTTTTAGGATGTAGTTTTAGGTCGAATTCATGCAGAAATAGGGAAAATTCTGAAGGGTTCTCAAGCCCCATTACAGACAGACCGATAAATTTAAATATTGTACAAAAAATAGCGAAAAAATAACATCTCACTGTGATTTTTTCATCCTTCTGAATATTCGGTTCTTGTCCAGCTGACCAGTTTTGGAAGATATCATAAGCGCTAATAAGCACCTAGTTTTCTATGAACTGCAGGGCCTTACTTCAGATATTCAGGCTAGCCTATTACCAGCACCAAACACAGATATATAGTTGGAGGGATTGATCTTGCTGTAACCAAATGTCATACGCTCAGCTGGAGGATGAGAACAAACCGAAGATGAAATAAATCACACTGGAAAGAACATGTGAAAGAAAACTAGACTTATAGAACTACCAAGCCGATAGAGAACGTTTATGTATTAAGACCAAGTAAAGACTGAAGAATGTATATGTATGTATTATGTTTTTTAACCTATTAAGGACATGTATTCCTCAAGGATACCACCAATCATTTTTTTAATACACTATTGCCTGCTAGATACAGTTAGGTCCAGAAATATTTGGACAGTGACACAAGTTTTGTTATTTTAGCTGTTTACAAAAACATGTTCAGAAATACAATTATATATATAATATGGGCTGAAAGTGCACACTCCCAGCTGCAATATGAGATTTTTCACATCCAAATCGGAGAAAGGGTTTAGGAATCATAGCTCTGTAATGCATAGCCTCCTCTTTTTCAAGGGACCAAAAGTAATTGGACAAGGGACTCTAAGGGCTGCAATTAACTCTGAAGGCGTCTCCCTCGTTAACCTGTAATCAATGAAGTAGTTAAAAGGTCTGGGGTTGATTACAGGTGTGTGGTTTTGCATTTGGAAGCTGTTGCTGTGACCAGACAACATGCGGTCTAAGGAACTCTCAATTGAGGTGAAGCAGAACATCCTGAGGCTGTAAAAAAAGAAAAAATCCATCAGAGAGATAGCAGACATGCTTGGAGTAGCAAAATCAACAGTCGGGTACATTCTGAGAAAAAAGGAATTGACTGGTGAGCTTGGGAACTCAAAAAGGCCTGGGCGTCCACGGATGACAACAGTGGTGGATGATCGCCGCATACTTTCTTTGATGAAGAAGAACCCATTCACAACATCAACTGAAGTCCAGAACACTCTCAGTGAAGTAGGTGTATCTGTCTCTAAGTCAACAGTAAAGAGAAGACTCCATGAAAGTAAATATAAAGGGTTCACATCTAGATGCAAACCATTCATCAATTCCAAAAATAGACAGGCCAGAGTTAAATTTGCTGAAAAACACCTCATGAAGCCAGCTCAGTTCTGGAAAAGTATTCTATGGACAGATGAGACCAAAATCAACCTGTACCAGAATGATGGGAAGAAAAAAGCTTGGAGAAGAAAGGGAACGGCACATGATCCAAGGCACACCACATCCTCTGTAAAACATGGTGGAGGCAACGTGATGGCACGGGCATGCATGGTGTTACGGGGGGACCGGCAGATTAGGACCAGGGGGTATATATCCTAATCGCCAGTCGGGGCCCACCGTGCTCCAGATGACAAAGGAGCTGCTGGCACCTGAGGGTTAGGCGGAGACTATAGAGCTGGATGGCTCTGAGATAACCCAGGAACTCTGGGAACCGGTCACGTGTGTTGGGACACGTCAGACCGGACGACAACCCGATTAGCGTTTTGGTGCACCTAGCGCTACACCAACCACGTGTGCAGGAAACACGTCAGGCCGGGTGGTAACCAGGTAGCGTTGACCGGAAGACCGCCACGAAAGTGCCCTGTCGGCCACGTGTGTAGGACACGTCAGGCCGAGCGGTCCTCCGATTAGCGTTTCTGGCCACCTCTCGCCTGGCCACGTGTGTGTAGGACACGTCAGGCCAGATGGGTACACCAGTAGCGTTGATCGGGAAGCCGAGGAGGATAAGGAACACCCTGTTAACTCCACAGGGGTCCTGGAGTACGCTGTCCGTGCGCGTAGGGGGCACAACCGGACAGGTGGCGCAGCAGGTGCGTTGTCCGTGTGCGTAGGGGCCACAATCGGACAGGTGGCGCAGCAGGTGCGTTGTCCGTGTGCGTAGGGGGCACAATCAGACAGGTGGTGCAGCAGGTGCGTTGTCGGTGTGCGTAGGGGGCACAATCGGACAGGAAGCACAGCAGCCGCAGCCCAGTTAACGCCACTGGGCTGCTATAGCAAGACTGGAACGGCAGGAGGGAAGCACGGCGCCTGACCCTGATGTGCCGAGTCACGAATCTTGGCGTGACAGGCACCGTTCGCCTAACCCTACCTACCGCTTCCCAACATAGGCTTATGCCGCAATGAGGCTATAACATGGAGGTGTGCTCTGACTGAGCAAAAGTGAAGACTGCGCACCTCCATGTTGTCTCCAGCCCCTTTTATAACCTGGGTCCGCCCCAAACCCAGGGTGGAACCACCAAGGTCCAATAGCAGAGTGCCATGTCATCAGTGACGTCACATACGACCTATCCGGAACCGCCACGTCATTGATGACCTCATGGCAGCCACGCCCCAAACACTTCACCAGTCATCGTCTGACGACCAATACTGAGGTGCCAGATCATAGGGGCGGGCCTCTGCGAGCCAGTCCGGAGTTGCCACGTCATCAGGACACCTGACACCCTCTGCCCTATCAGGGCCTGCCACCTCACGGACATGCTCAGTGAGGTCCTTACCGGACCTAGCCTCTGATGCACTAAGTGCCTGAGCATGCTCAGTAGCCTGAGCCACAGGCTTAGAAAGCAGACTATCAGTTTGAGCATGCTCAGTAGGCACATCCCAGAACTTAGACACAGCACGAAGTCCAAGTACCTGTGCAAAGAGGCTGTTAGGGTTAATTGTGGGAGCATGCTCAGTAGCCTGAACTGAGGACTTAGTCTCAGACATAACACAAACAGGCTGAGCATGCTCACTAGGCAAAACACCGGGCTTAGACTCTGGCTGGGGTAAATCGGCGCACGCATGCGCACTAGCCGCCTCTCCACACTTAGACGTGGTGGAAGGAACAGCCAACTGGACGACCCGAGGCACGGCCAAGAACGGCAGCCGGCGCCTGGGCGCAACAGGAACCGCAGCAGGCTGCTTGCGGCTATGGCGGCGCCGGTTCGTAACACATGGCTTTCAATGGCACTGGGTCACTTGTGTTTATTGATGACATAACAGCAGACAAGAGTAGCCGGATGAATTCTGAAGTGTACCGGGATATACTTTCAGCCCAGATTCAGCCAAATGCCGCAAAGTTGATCGGACGGCGCTTCATAGTGCAGATGGACAATGACCCCAAGCATACAGCCAAAGCTACCCAGGAGTTCATGAGTGCAAAAAAGTGGAACATTCTGCAATGGCCAAGTCAATCACCAGATCTTAACCCAATTGAGCATGCATTTCACTTGCTCAAATCCAGACTTAAGACGGAAAGACCCACAAACAAGCAAGACCTGAAGGCTGCGGCTGTAAAGGCCTGGCAAAGCATTAAGAAGGAGGAAACCCAGCGTTTGGTGATGTCCATGGGTTCCAGACTTAAGGCAGTGATTGCCTCCAAAGGATTCGCAAAAAAATATTGAAAATAAAAATATTTTGTTTGGGTTTGGTTTATTTGTCCAATTACTTTTGACCTCCTAAAATGTGGAGTGTTTGTAAAGAAATGTGTACAATTCCTACAATTTCTATCAGATATTTTTGTTCAAACCTTCAAATTAAACGTTACAATCTGCACTTGAATTCTCTTGTAGAGGTTTCATTTCAAATCCAATGTGGTGGCATGCAGAGCCCAACTCGCGAAAATTGTGTCACTGTCCAAATATTTCTGGACCTAACTGTATATTTCTCTTTACATAACTATTTGAGGGCTTGTTGTATATGTATAGTGAATGTGAAGAGCAAATCAACATTTGTTTCTTTATTATATCATCCACAATGTAACATAAATAATGCTTAGTGATGAGCGAGTACTAAAAAGCTCGGGTGCTCGAGGCTCGGGCCGAGCATCCCAAGATACTCGTGTACTCGGCCCGAGCACCGAGCCCAATGTTATCCTATGGGAGACCCGAGTATTTTTGTGAAATGACCCCCCGGCAGCATGTAGAAACCCTAAAAATGTCACAAAAGTCTCAGAAGAGTGCTCAAATGACATGGCAACAGCATGGGGAAGACCCCTTGAAGCATTTATCACTCAAAAGTCACAGCTGTGAACAATTTTGTCCGAGTTTAACGCCATTTTTACAGACTCACCAGAAAACCTTCCAAAATGACACCAAAATGAATTTTCATGGCGGAAATGTTAATGGCACATACCCAATAGTGAGATAGAGCTGGTGTATGTTACTTTTTGAGATTAATACATGAAAGATTTTACGTGAAAACCTTGTGTGGCACTCCGATGTCCAAAACGCACGTTTTGTGCTTTTTACTAACGATGTCGGTCATTTTTTTTTTCATTCTATCTCCCGTCGGTCGGTCTCGCTCTGTCTGTCTCTCTCTGTCTTGTCTGTCCCCCTCTCACAGTCTGTCGGTCAGTTCCCCCCCCCCTCTCTCTTACTTACCGTTCCCCGATCACCGGCGCGGCGCTGCACGGCTGTTCACTAAACTCCGGCGGCTTTTCCTCTTTTGAAAAAGCCGGCCGCTCATTAATCAATCTCGTATTCTCTGCTTTCCTGCTTTTCGGCGCCTATGATTGGTTGCAGTGAGACACGCCCCCACGCTGAGTGACAGGTGTCTCACTGCACCCAATCACAGCAGCCGGTGGGCGTGTGTATACTGTGCAGTGAAATAAATAATTAAATAATTAAAAAAAACGGCGTGCGGTCCCCCCAATTTTAATACCAGCCAGATAAAGCCATACGGCTGAAGGCTGGTATTCTCAGGATGGGGAGCTCCACGTTATGGGGAGCCCCCCACCCTAACAATATCAGTCAGCAGCCGCCCAGAAATGCCGCATACATTATATGCGACAGTTCTGGGGCTGTACCCGGCTCTTCCCGATTTACCCTAGTGCGTTGGCAAATCGGGGTAATAAGGAGTTAATGGCAGCCCATAGCTGCCACTAAATCCTAGATTAATCATGTGAGGCGTCTCCCCGAGATTCCTTCCATGATTAATCTGTAAATTACAGTTAAAAAACACACACACCCGAAAAATCCTTTATTAGAAATAAAAAACACTAACAAAGTCCCTCATTACCAATTTATTAACCCCGACAAACCCTCCATGTCCGGCGTACTCCACAGTCCTCCAGCGTCGCGTCCAGCTCTGCTGCATGGAAGTGACAGGAGCTGCAGAATACACCGCCGCTCCGGTCGCCTCCACGCAGCTAATGAGATGAGTATAGCGATCAGCTGAGCTGTCACTGAGGTTACCTGGATCCAGCGGTGGATGCAGCGGTGGCCGCGGGTAACCTCAGTGACAGCTCAGCTGATCGCGCTACTCACCACCGCTCCGGTCAGCTCCATGCACCAACTGAGGTGAGTATAGCGATCAGCTGCTGTCACTGAGGTTAATCGCGGCCACCGCTGGATCCAGCGGTGGCCGGGAGTTACCTGACTGACAGCAGCTGATCGCGCTATTCCCTTCATTAGCTGCGTGGAGGTGACCGGAGCGGCGGTGTCTTCTGCAGCTCCTGTCACTTCCATGCAGCAGAGCTGGACGCGACGCTGGAGTCCGTGGAGTACGCCGGACATGGAGGGTTTGTCGGGGTTAATAAATTGGTAATGAGGGACTTTGTTAGTGTTTTTTATTTCTAATAAAGGATTTTTCGGGTGTGTGTGTTTTTTAACTGTAATTTACAGATTAATCATGGAAGGAATCTCGGGGAGACGCCTGACATGATTAATCTAGGATTTTGTGGCAGCTATGGGCTGCCATTAACTCCTTATTACCCCGATTTGCCAACGCACTAGGGTAAATCGGGAAGAGCCGGGTACAGCCCCAGAACTGTCGCATATAATGTATGCGGCAATTCTGGGCAGCTGCTGACTGATATTGTTAGGGTGGGGGGCTCCCCATAACGTGGGGCTCCCCATCCTGAGAATACCAGCCTTCAGCTGTATGGCTTTATCTGGCTGGTATTAAAATTGGGGGGGACCGCACGCCGTTTTTTTTAATTATTTATTTATTTATTTTACTGCACAGTATAGACCCGCCCACCGGCTGCTGTGATTGGGTGCAGTGAGACACCTGTCACTCAGCGTGGGGGCGTGTCTCACTGCAACCAATCATAGGCGCCTGTGGGCGTGGAAAGCAGGGAATATGAGATGGCTGTGTACAGAGCACAGTGCGCCCGCCGGTATAAAGGCTCGGTCACGCTGTGCGGGCCGGCCAATCACTGCAATTCCACAACTAACAGGGCTGTGGCATTGCAGTGGTCTGCCAGCCAATCCCTGCATGAGGGCTGGCTCTCAAAAGAGCGCCAACATGCAGGGATGAAGACCACGAGTAAAGCACGAGTATTGCAAAATTACTCGGTACCCGCCGAGTAGCCCGAGTACAGTGATACTCGTGCGAGTACCGAGTAGTAACAAGCATACTCGCTCATCACTAATAATGTTATTTAGTTCCGTTATTATTTCTGTATCTTACACTTCTACAACTGCTGATCAGTTCTTTTCCAATATTACATTATATCATAGCCTATAAGCATGTCATATGTCTGTGCTGTCCGTATGCAAAATGGATAACATACAGATACAGACAGTACACAGACTAATACAAGTGAATAGTGAAGTTAAAGGGAACCTGTCAGGTGTAATATGCAGCCAGTACCACAAGCAGTCCTGGGTGCATATTGCTAATCCTGCCTAACCGTCCCTGTATACACTAGCATAGATAAAGAGATCTTTAGAAAAAGTAATTCTAAAGATTGTTTCTTATATGTTAATAAGTGTGGGGACTAGTCGCAAGGGCGTGAGTTCCATTGGCTAGCCGGCCCCCTTAGCATGTTAGCACACCCCTGTGGGCGTAATAACATGCTAATGAATGTGCAGCAATGCGCACATACCTCACTCTTGATGGCATTCGGAGGTGGATGTGTAAGGGGTAGTCGGACCCCTGGTAGTGAAGGAGCGGTTTTTTCCCCCCCTGAAGATGCCACAGTAGTATGGTGGCAAATTGTAAATGTTGATGGTAAAATGTTACCTGCCATAAACTGTTTTCCCACTAGGTGCCAGTGTAGAGCAGTGGTTCCTCTGGTAACAGTGGCAGGGAAGGAAGGGGCAGGGCAGCCTAGGTGGGGAAGGAAGGGTTCTGAATGCAGCGTCCAGTGTGCTGTGAGATGTAACAGGAGAGAGCGCTGAGGAGAAGTGCCGGGGCAGAGTGCAGGAGTGGGTGCTGTGGCAGTGGAGCGGAGAAGTTGGAGCTAATCCGGAGCCGGAAGTGAGTACTGGAGCCGTCCCCTAGTTCAATACAAATCCCTGGGAAAGGGCTGGACTAAAATTGGGATAGGAGTACCACTGCTAGGGGGATAACAATTGGCCCCTGCAGGCAAAGGAAAGTGCCCGTAGAGAAAAAGGAAACCGTTTTTGTAGAAAAGGACTTGTAACGTACTAAAGTAAGACTGCTGCAAACAAAAAGATGGAAGCTTTGTTTAATAAAACGGTGTTTGGTTTACCCGCTGCCTGCAATTGTCTCTTTCCTGAAAGTGAAGAAGGAGCTGGAGAGCACAGAAGGAACGCTGTCATGAATGGGCCCCATGCATCCACACTCTGCCCCAACAACACACCTGTTTTGCAAGTGACGGCCGGGCCGGGGTTTAGCCTGTGGCCAACAAGGCGAGGGGACTCGACTACACCCCCTGAGGCGCCCCCTGCCCCCGTTACATTTTGGCGTAGTCGGCAGGATCAAGCCCACAGAAGAGAAACCCCGAGCAGAGACCAAGTGGTGCCTGATGTACTGAACAGGCCACAAGATGGCGGCAAGATGGCGGCCGTCCTCATGGATTTAGTGAAGGCGCGAAAAGTGGGCGCCAAACGAAAAGCGCTGGGCTGGCCTGTAAGGAAGAAGCCCGGAGTGCACCGCCCAAAGAGGGGAGGTGCTTGCCCCGAGATACTGCAGAGGTCTAGAGACGTCGGCGGTGCCGCAAGAAAGAAGAGGCGTCGCAAACGCTGTGCCGACCTGGTGGGTGAGGCCGGGGGCGGAGTATGGGCAGAAGCGGGAAAAGAAGAACCGCCTCCACCTTCCCCAGCGCGATTGCAACCCCGGCAGTGGAAGAAGAAGCAAACTCCAATACCTGGACCAAGCAGAATGGAGAACAGAGCGTGGTGCGCTCAGCATAAGCAAGCGCTCGCTGAAGCCTGTGGGCTGAAGAGTACCCCGACGGTCGCGCCAAAAGCGGCCGCCGAACCTACGGCTGGAGACAAGCCAAGAGAAGCATCGGCATTACTGGTGATACATCAGAGTATGGTGTCGCACCCGGTAGTTGTTGTCTGCAGCCCACTGCGGTCCCGTCCAGCTACCCCCTCACCCCCGCAGGAGGCTGAAGGGCCTGAACCGGAGAAGGAAGTACCGGAGCCACCGGGTTATGAGCCGTTTCGTAGGCTACCCCGCTTACCTGGACAGTCCCTCTCCGACCATGTGAGGGCCCAGTGGGCCGAATGGCTGCGTGCATACCACCCAGCGTGAAGAGGTGGTCATCCGGAAGAGACGTCTGTTTGCTGTTAGGAGCCAGCGAATGTTACAGCTCAAGCAACGTTAAAAGTACTGAACCCGGGAGGAGCTTAATGCAGAACTGTGCGTGGACTCCTTCCGTGACTGTTAAGAAGGAATCTTGTTGTCCTGTTGTTTTCTGCCCACCCAAAGACCGGGAGCGCTTGGAAATAGCCTCCGGGCAGAAGGTCAGCTAAGACCGGGAGCGCCTGAGGAGGGCCTCCGGGCAGATGTGCGACTAAGACCGGGAGCTTCCCTGGAGGGACTCCGGGCACCAAACTTGTGTGCCAGTCTATGTGTTTTAAGTATTGTGTTTTCCTACATGTGTTGTTTTGCAGGTACGAACCTCGCCAGGAGGCTGAGGTTAAAGAGGGGAGGAATGTAAGGGGTAGTCGGACCCCTGGTAGTGAAGGAGCGGTTTTTCCCCCCCTGAAGACGCCACAGTAGTATGGTGGCAAATTGTAAATGTTGATGGTAAAATGTTACCTGCCATAAACTGTTTCCCCACTAGGTGCCAGTGTAGAACAGTGGTTCCCCTGGTAACAGTGGCAGGGAAGGAAGGGGCAGGGCAGCCTAGGTGGGGAAGGAAGGGTTCTGAATGCAGAGTCCAGTGTGCTGTGAGATGTAACAGGAGAGAGAGCTGAGGAGAAGTGCCGGGGCAGAGTGCAGGAGTGGGTGCTGTGGCAGTGGAGCGGAGAAGTTGGAGCTAATCCGGAGCCGGAAGTGAGTACTGGAGCCATCCCCTAGTTCAATACAAATCCCTGGGAAAGGGCTGGACTAAAATTGGGATAGGAGTACCACTGCTAGGGGGATAACAATTGGCCCCTGCAGGCAAAGGAAAGTGCCCGTAGAGAAAAAGGAAACCGTTTTTGTAGAAAAGGACTTGTAACTTGTAACGTACTAAAGTAAGACTGCTGCAAACAGAAAGATGGAAGCTTTGTTTAATAAAACGGTGTTTGGTTTACCCGCTGCCTGCAATTGTCTCTTTCCTGAAAGTGAAGAAGGAGCTGGAGAGCACAGAAGGAACGCTGTCATGAATGGGCCCCATGCATCCACACTCTGCCCCAACAACACACCTGTTTTGCAAGTGACGGCCGGGCCGGGGTTTAGCCTGCGGCCCACAAGGCGAGGGGACTCGACTACACCCCCTGAGGCGCCCCCTGCCCCCATTACAGATGCATGGACAGATTCCCTGGACTTCCGATCATGTGCACTAAACTGGTCCCGGGTGTAAGCTTCCCGGTTTCAGTGAGGTATAGTGCACATGAGCGAAAGTTCTGGGGACTCCAGATCATGCACAGTGCACATCCATCCTGCTCCGACAGCCATCAAGACTGAGGTATGTGGAGGCCACTGCGCATTCATTAGCATGTTAGTACGCCCATAGGGGCATGCTAACATGCTAAGGGGGCTGACTAGCCAAAGGAACTAACGCCATTGTGACTAGTCCCTGGGCTCATTAGCTTATAAGAAACAATCTTTTTAGAAATACTTTTTCTAAAGATCCCTTTATCTTTCTAGTGTATACAGGGACAGTTAGGCAGGGATTAGCAATATGTATCCAGAACTGCTTGTGGTACAGGGTGCATATTCCACCTGACATGAAAAACATGAATAGTTTTTACACACATATTGTCATCATGAATATAATAGCCACATGCATAAGTCTGATCTCTTTTTGGGATCAGACTTGCACATCAAACATTATGGGTGTATAAAAAAAAGATATCAGTCATATGACAACCAATTTTTACTGCTCAATTGCAATTAATAAAAGAAAACTGTATTTGGTTTGTAATAGTTTAAATTGTTGATGTGTAAAATAGATGTCATATTGATTTAAATAACAAACATATGGATGGCTTAGAGGTTTGCATACAAATGATAATATGGATGAAAAATCTGCAATTTTTTCTTGATAAAAATTGGACACCAGTCTGCATTTAGAAGCTCGGCTACCAAAGAAGACCCATTGGTGTAACAAAAAATGTTCAAAGTGGTTGTCCATACAATTACTGAGAGCAGCCACACACATCTAATCATAATGTGTCCTCAACTATCACACATGGCTGCCCACTCCTGTCGCCAACACCGGAGAATCCTGACAGCACACAGTGTACACACTGGGAGAAATCAAAGGTCTGCAGTCCGCCGACTTTCATCACAAATCTGGACAACCTCTGTAAGTGTGCATGCTTTTTCTGTGCAGTAGGCAGGAAATAATCACTTATTCCAACAATGGAAAAGAAAATAGTTAATATTATGTGTAAATATTTACATTTTTGTAAGCAATTTTTTCTAAAGGATTTTTAACATATATATATATATATATATATATACACACATACTGTATATATGTGTCATATATAGAAGAAAGAAGGCTAGGCTTGCTTGGCTGCTCATCTTATCCTTGTATTTCAATGGAGAAAATCACACACATGCGCACACACTGGTCCTTATGACATACAGTATGCCTCTGAATCCAGTTAACCAGCAGTACAGAAGTCAAGGTGTTTTTTCTTATTTTTTATAAAAGGATTTTATTGATAGTGCCAAATATAATCCCTCAGTACATCATCTTAACAATGGAATAAAAAGCTGAGTGAAATGTGTTGTACAAAGAAACTGGGATTTTTTTTTTTATGAAATTCGAGTGAAAGATATAAACTTCTATATTGCTGCTTGATAGTTGTGTTATATAACAAAGCAAAAAGATAGCCAAAACTGAATAATTCAGCATAGTATTATGCAACTTCTGCAGCATAATCCATATTTTATAATGCTCTCTGTGGAGTGCATTTTTATATAGAAGTGATTGGGTCACTAGCTTATTTTAGCTTATATATAAGCAATGATCAACAAAACTCAGTACACCCTCTTTCAAAAGTAAGATTTTAATCAATATCTCACTGTACAAAATTTTTTAACATATTACATGAAAGTGAGGTTAATAATATAATTTTCATTACAAAATCGTCAGGTTTATTCAAATTAGGGGAACCACAAATGAATAAACCCCATAAAAAAATCCCCACATCTAATATTTTGTATGACATCCATGATTTTTAAAGACAGCACAGATGGATTGAGCAAGTTGGTGACATACTGATACATCTATCTTTTCCATTCTTCAAGAAAGGCCTCTTTTAGAGCCTGGATGCTGAATGCTGAATGCTGGATGGAGAGTGACGCTCAACTTGTCTGTTCAGAATTCCCCATAGATGTTCCGGTTGGTTCAGATCAGAAGACATACTTGGCCGCTGAATCACTTTCACCATGTTCTTCAGAAATGCAACAGATGTGTGTTTTGCATCGTTATTATTTTGGAAAAGTGCACGTCTACCAAGGAGATGTGATTATACCATGTTTTCTTGCAATATAGAGCAGTACATCTGTGAATTCATGATATCATCAATAAAATATAGCTCACTACACCAGCAGCACTCATGCAGCCCACAATAGTACTTTGCCACCGCCATGTTTCATTGTAAGCTACATACATTTTTCTGAATTTATTTTTGAAAATAAATTTCTAAACTACTTTTGCTAACCTCAGAAAAAAGGCTTTATTCAGAGACCAAAAAATATCTTTATTTATACAAAATTTACATGTACAATGAGGCTAATGGTGGGTACACCTGTAAGAAAAAGACCAATATCCTACATGAAAATAAACTCTGCAAACCAATAATACATATATAATAACCCACAAGGTATATTGTAGTCATATGAATTCTACAATGGCATGATAAGTATGGCAGAAGTAAAACAAGTACAATATATCAAAAAAGTGAGTGCACCCCTCATATTTTTATAAATGTTATATTAGATCTTTTCATGGGACAACACTGAAGATATATTTTCATACAATGTAAAGTAGTCAGTGTACAGCTTGTACAACAGTGTAAATTTGGTGTGCCCGTTAAAAAAACTCAACACACAGCCATTAATTTTAAATCACTGGCAACAAAAGAAAGCATACCCCTCTTTAAAAATTGCCAAATTGTGCCCAGTGTCAATATTTTGTGGTGCCACCATTATTTTCAAACACTGCTTTAACTCTCTCGGTTGTGGAATTCACTAGAGCTTCACAGGAGCCACTGGAATCCTCTTCTATTTTCTATGATGACATCCCAGAGCTGATAAATGTTAGAGACCTTGCTCTACTCCACCCTCCGTATGAGGATTCCCCACAGATGCTCAACAGGGTTTAGGTCTGGAGACATGCTTGGCCAGTCCAGCACCTTTACACTCACTTTCTTTAGCAAGGCAGTGGTCATCTTGGAGATGTGTTTGGGGTCGTTGTCATGTTAGAATATTGTCCAGCAGCCTGGTTTCTTAAGGGAGGGAATCATGCTCTGTTTCATACGTCACAGTATATGTTGACATTCATAATTCCCTCAACTGTAGCTCCACACAGCCAGAAGCACTCAAGCACCCCAAACCATGACACTCTCACTACTATGCTTGACTATAGGCAAGACACACTTGTCTTTGTACTCCTCACCTGGTTGCCACCACACATGTTCGACACAATTTGAACCAAATAATTTTATCTTGGTCTCATCAAACCTGCAAGTCTGCTTGTCTTTAGCAAACTGTTTGTGCCCTTTCTTGTGCATCATCATTAGAAGAGCCTTCTTTCTGTGACAACAGCCATTCAGACCAATTTGATGCAGTGTGTGGTACTTGATCTGAGCACTGACAGGTTAACCCCCCCCCCACTTCTTTAACCTTTGCAGCAATGCTGGCAGCATTCATATGTCTATTTTGAAAAGACAACCACTGGATGTGATGCTGAGGAAGTGTACTCAACTTCTTTGTTTGATTTTAATGAGGCCTGTTCTGAGTTGAACCTGTCTTGTTAAATCGCTATATGGTCTTAGCCACTCTGCTGCAGCTCACTATCAGGGTGTTGGCATGCTTCTTATAGCCTAGGCCTTATTTATGTGCAGGAACAATTCTTTTTTTCAGAATTCTTTGCCATGAGGAGCCATGTTGAACATCCAGTGACCAGTATTAGAGAGTGTGTGAGTAATAACACCAAATTTAACATACTTGCTCCCTATTCACACCATAGTGGCAGCTGAAAGCTGACATTAACCCCTTATTACACTGATTGCCACCACACCAGGGCAATCGGAAAGAGCCAGGTAAAATGCTGGGACTGTCACATCTAATTGATGCAACAATTGTGGGAGGCTGCAGACTATTTTTAAGCTGGGGAGCCAATAAACTTGGGTCTCCCCAGTCTGAGAATACTAGCCCCCAGCTGTCAGACTTTATCTTGGCTGGGTGTCAATATTGGAGGGGATCGCACACTGTTTTTTTAATTATTTATTTAAATTATTTAAAATGAAAAGCTGCATGCGGTTCCTTTTATTTTGATACACAGCCAAGATAAGCCCACAGCTGGGGGGCTTGCAGCCTGTACCCATGGGCTTTACCTGTGCTAAATATCAATAGATGGGGTACCCTATGCCAATTTTATATATTTATTTTAAACCACGATAAACCCCGCACACAGGAAAGCTGGATGATGGATAATCAGTGGCCTCAAAGTACAGCCGCGAGAGCAGTTACAGCCACATCGAAGACTTGGTAAGTATGTCCTGCTTTATTTTCTTTCTTTTATAGCCGCCTACACCATTTTACAACACATAAGTTTGACCTCCAATTGAATTCAGTGGGCTCTGTATGCTCGTCAAACTGTTCGGCGAACACCGGGAGGGTCGGTAAAGATCTGCAAACTGCACTTTGAAAAGTTTAGAAAAAATACCATGTCTCCAGGTGCCTATTCACTATAAATGTTTTTGTACACATGCTTTTTGTATCTTGTCTCAAGGTGCCTATTCACTATTAATGTTTTTGTACACATGCTTTTTGTATCTGATACTCTTTGTAAGTGAATGGCCCTGATGTGACCTCCTCTGTCTACTATTGTTAATACAGTATATGAGGGTTGGACTGTGATCCTTATTATTTTGTATTTAATTACCCTATATGTTATACTATATACCATTGTTAATATATAAGGGTCTTCTATTTATTAGGACTATGCTCCTTACTACTTTGTTTATGTGACCCTTTATTCTGTACATGTGGGTATACCTCTCCTATATGGGATTCTGTTTCCCCCTAACCTCCTTTTCTGTTTTTTGTACATCTTTTCATATTTATGGATTTTTAATCCACTTTTTTTAAGCCATCTTTATCTGGCTGTATTTATGTGCACTTTATAATAAAAGCAGCTTAAAAGACTACATGGCATGCTATCTATGTGTTGTTACTTTCTTCATGTATGCCATCAGGCTCCTCATTTCTTTGTTGTTTATACTATGAAACGTTTACGAATGTCTGTCTGTGAGCAAATGTCACCATCTGTTGCTTGCACCATTCAGGCAGGAACTCAAGAGTAGAGTGTGTGACCCTCAAGGTAAGAATTTGGAGAAACACTGGATCAGGTGTCTGTTGTGGCACAGTTGTCTAATATAAAAGCTTAGGATGCTCAAGAAGGGGAGGAGTTGGCACCAAGGCTCAAGAAGCGATAGATGTGTCAGAAGCGGAGTGGGCTCACGGCCTTTACTGCAATAGAAGCACCTGAGAGTGATTCGGCCCCCGAGAGAACTACAGTTTACAGGTCAAGCACCGTATACTACATACCAATTACCAGATAGAGAAGATAGAATTTCTGAGTGTGCTGGGCAATTACTTCCTGTTCCGACATACACTACTGAGGAAATGTTACTATTTAGAAGTGGACTTATGCTTTAGCAAATTGTACCATAGCTCAGCTAGACCATCTGTGCCAACTTATTGTGTTATTTCTTATTCTGCTAACTCATACAGTTAAGGCCAAGTTGTGACCAGTTGGGGCGACACTGACGTTTTCCTGACATAGAGACTGGGGTCAGGGTAATACCTGTTAATTAGAATCTATAAGAACTGTATGTAATGTGTCGCATTTACACTTTGTATATTACTCATTTTGTATTGATCTGCCTCTTGAAAATCGTCTATATCATTTCCACATTATCTCATTGCCGCTAACTCTTTATTTTTGTAAAAAATAAATACACATTGTGAGACATCACTGAATTTCCTTTAATGTGTTGTTGCATTCTTGTAACTTGTTGTAGAAGTGCTAGCTCTTATGGTCAGTGCGGTCCTCTCTGTGCAGATTGCGAGAGGGAGTTCAGTGTCAGGTGAGCAGTGCTGTATTGTGCTGCGATATCCACCACTGGGAGCAGGAGAGTGGCGCCACCCTCCTGCTCACTGCACTCTGATCAGATCACAAGGACAACATCATGAAGTCGTCTTCACATGGAATGTCACATCAGTCCTACTAAATACTGAATAAATCAAAATGTTTTTAAAATTTTGATTCCATTTTTTCATCATTTGCTTATCATTAACATATCTATCCACAAGTTTTCATTCTTTGTTATGCAATTTTAGTGTTGAGGCATATACATTGAACTAAATGGACAAAAAAAATGTATGGACTGTATGTCACATGGCCTAGTCATACCATGTAGTACTCAATTTATTGAGTACTAACATGGATTAACATGGGTTTTATGCAGGGCTGAAGCGAAAAGTTGGCATTCATGCTATGTTACTGCAGACAGCCATATAATGACATTCTGCAATGCATATACTGTCCAGATTACCTTGTATGTCTTGTATAGGTGGTCACCTCATTGCAGGCATGTGAGTTACTGTATATACTTATCATCATCACATGCCAACTAAACTCACTGGCTTCTCTCAATAGAAAAGATTTGAAAGAAGTCTAGTCTGCACATGTCCACAAGTATGCATATATATATATGGTCTTGTGACCACACACAGAAACAGGGCATACAGAAGAATCATGACAGCCATGTAACGGATTTTTTACAATATTTTAACTAGATTTTTTGATCAAGTACCTGGTCCTCTTTAATAACTGTACAAATGAAAATATGTACAACCTTCTAACAAATGTCATATTTTACTTCCTGCTGACATTAGAGGCATTACCTTATCTTTTTTCTTCACTGACAAATTAAACAACAGGTTATGTAGTGACAATAGTTATCCTTTATTGTAAGAAGTTGATTCAGTAATTTTTTCTGATATCAGGAAAAAATGTTGTTTATTTTATAGGTGAAGCTGGTTACTGCCTTATAATGTTGTGTTTGCATTATTCTCAATTATCACTGCATAATAACATCGGCAGGTTGACTGATCACCTAAATATGTCTTTTTCCAACTTTATGCCTATCGTGCTAAATATCTGTTTTGTTTTGTTTTTTAAATCAATATATAATTATGCATGTACTGTATATTTGCAATATTTTATTTGAATCATTTCTGCAAAAGAAGTTACAATCTAATTTTTCTACTATATAAATCATTTTATGTAAAGGCAATTCTTGCACAGAAGATGACTGTGGTTGATACGTTGCCATCATATTCAACATCTTGATTGTTGGCTAGTGTAAGGAATTACAGTTATTTTAAGAACACATTTTCTGAGAACAAGTTTTGAACTCTCCTTCCCCTATAATATATTCTGTAGATATCTATCTGCAATAGTTATTCCACTGCTTCAGATAAGTATGAACAGTGTGTAGTATCAAATGAAAAAAAATATAAAGGGTTGAAACATTGAAATACTCATTCTAGAAATTAAAAATCTATTGTCTCCGTCACAGCAAACAATCATATTTAGGGAACGATATACATTGAAATTGCAACACCAATTAGGATGACAAGGGATTTCCTAAAATAGATGTACATAAAAAAATAACAGCTAAAAATAAAATGTACTACAATAACCTTCAAAGTATTGGCATGAGAAAGCCAAAAAGAGGCGCATATAATAGCCAAAATTACCGATCACTATCGCTGGTCAGGAGGTGGAGCAGGTGGAGAGTTACAAATATTTGGGAGTCCACCTGGACAGCAAACTGGACTGGAAATGCCCCTCAGAGATGGTCTACAAGAAGGGGATGAGCAGACTGTATTTCCTAAGGAAACTGAGGTCTTTTAATGTGTGCAGCAAAATGTTAGAAATGTTCTACGAGTCTGTAGTGGCAAGTGCCATCTTTTTTGCACTCATATGCTGGGGTGGTAGTGTGCGGGTCTCTGATGCTAATAAGCTGAATAAGCTTATCAAGAAGGCAAGATCTGCTGTTGGCTGCAATCTGGACTCTTTTGAGGAGGTAGTAGAGAGAAGAACTCTGAAAAAGTGTATGGCGATTATGAATAATAATGCACATACATTATATGAGCTGTTCATGAGACAGAAGAGCACCTTCAGTAACCGGCTAATCCTTCTGAGGTGTAAGGCTAAGTTCACACTTCCGTTGTTTTGCATCAGTCACAATCCGTCGCCATGAGGAATTATGGTATCCTGCAAAATATTTTGCAGGAAAACAGTTTTTCCCCATAGACTTCTATTAGTGACGGATTGCGACTGATGATGCTGCGTTGCATCTGCTGCGTCGTGGTCAGTCGTTTTTTAACTGACCGCCGGGCGGGAGCAACGCAGCCTGTAACGTTTTTTGAGCAGCGCAATCCGTAGGATTTGCTGCGCATGCACTCTCTGGCTCCCTGCACCCGTAACCAGGATACACATCGGGTAACCAAGCAATGTGCTTTGCTTAGTTACCCGATATTTACACTGGTTACGGGTGCAGGGAGCCAGCGCTAAGTGGTGTATGCTGGTAACCAAGATAAATATCAGGAAACCAAGCAAAAAGTGCTTTGCTTATACCCGATATTTACCCTGGCTGTGCAGGGAGCCCGACATTTCCCCGCTCGGCTCCACCCCCTCCCGCACTAAGCATGCACACACACACTCACACACACACACTCACGCACTCACCTGTCCCCAGCCCTGCAGTTCCCACGGCACTGACGTCCTCAGTGCCATGGCCCCGCTCGGCTCCATCCACCCGAACTCCGCCCCCTCGCGCTCCGCCCCCCGCACACAACGGAGTTCGACAAAGAATTCTGTTCTTTGTCATCCGTTGTACAGCGCATCAGTCACATGCATCAAGCGACGCATGTGACTGATGCAAAACAACGGAAATGTGAACTTAGCCTAAGAAGGAAAAATATAGGAAATGATTTGTGCCAACTGCTATGGGAATGTACAACAATAACATTAGTGTTAAATCAGCAAGGTGAATGTCTACTTTATTTCTTCTGCTTTCAGTTCACCCGCTGTGTATGTCCTAATCTTATGTATAATGTTCTTCTGTCAACTCTACTGTCTTGTCAATTAAGTAATTCATGTTATAATTTAAGTTGTGCTGCTGTGATACACTTTATTGATCCCGTGGGAAATTATGGTATCGTATCGTATCGTATCGTAAAATTACTGTATTCATTAAAAATAACATACACATACATAATTACCACAGGTTAAAAGCACATAGCTGCTGTAAAGAGCAGGGACAACTATACCATATGAATGTACATTTCTAGTACTGACCAATAATAGAGGATATGGAAAGCCTTATAGCAGGGGTGGGCAATTAGTTTTCCCAATGAGCCATATGAGGGACCATTACTGGTGTGATTCTGCTCAATAATGATACATCATGCGGTGTTCAGGTGCACACTTGTGAGATGCTGCAGCGGCGTTGGACTCTGTTCACATTGCAGAGTTCGGCAGACAACGTGAGGTCTCCTAGTTGTTTAGTCTCAGCTGGGTGTCGGCTGAATCTTTTCCACTGCTTTACAATCCTACAGGAGCTAATTCCTGTGGAGTGGTGTGCGGCTATTGGAGACTCAGGTTGCTAATTCCTATTTAGCTAACCTCCACCCTATTTAAGGCTGGGAGTCTGTCTGCTGCCGATAATAGCTTCAACTTATGCTCCTGCGATACCGGTCTTGTGGCGAGCCTATTTTTGGAGACCTGTAGTTTGCAGTTTGAGTGGTGTGGAAGTTTCCCTGTGTGCATTTACTTCCTTCCTTATACTTTATTCCCATACACATATAGTCTTTCCTTTGTGTTTGTGTGCAGTGTGTTTGTGTTTTTATTTTTTGCCTGTCTGTGTCATTTGTGGGGTTTGTTATGGTTTGTCCAGTCTACCCTGAGGGTGGGAGAGAGAGGGAGTGTGGCGCCCTGGACTAGCCAGGTCGTCACAGGTAACACTCAAACACCCCCACCCCCACCAGACAGTAACATTAGCCAAACACAAAATCCTTGTTGCCTCCCTCCAGTGTCTGATGTCCAAACCAGGTGGGGCGGAGTCAAGCGGCTGTCCCCACCCACCGAGGAGTTCACAGGCCTGGAGGCGGGAAAAGTGGAAGAATGAGTTTGGAGTTTGAAGAGTGAGGAGTAAACACTTGTGTGTCTGGGTTTGTGGTCCAGGCACTGACAGCAAGGTTGGCAGACGGTGGTGGCCGTCTGCAGGAGTGGTGAAGCAACGCGGAACCGTAGGACCGGGGTCGGGCGTTGGCCCGCCGGTACCGACCGGGGAGCGAAGTGAAGCCAGCACACACAGGCAGGGCCATCGGACCCCGACCAGACTTGGAGCCGCCGACAATAGTGAAATCCAAGTGTGACCGGAACCCCAGGGGTTTCCTAACAGCCAAAGACCCGATAGAAGGCAACTGCCCACACCAACCCTGCCTCCCCGTCACACCACCGGGCCCCGGGACCACCGACCCCTACCCATGGAGGGGGAAAACAACATCCCAGCTGCTCCCTACCATCGCTCCCGGGATCCCTGTCACCAGCAGCGGTGGTGCCCATCTTCACCACAACCCGTGGGTGTCGTCACGGACTAAATCCCCCAAACCAACCACCCTTTTCACTCACGAGCGAGGAGCGCTGCTCGAGTCCCCGGATCCGGCCCACCACTCGAGCCACCGAGCAGCAGCAGCCGCAGCAGCGCCGGACCCGAGCGTTAGCGAGCGCGCAGCAGCGGCGCATCCTCCCCGCCTGCGACAAGGGTAAGAATAGGGCTCAGACAGGAGTCAGAGTCACGCTGGGGGCTCAGACCTGGCTACCATCAAGCCTACCTCTGAGATAAAGGACAGTGCTGGGACCCCAGCTTGTCATTTTATATCCCGTGATATAAAAATTAATATATTAATTATAATTCTTGTTTTATATTAATATAAATTATATTGCTTAATATTGACCAGAATTAAGCATGCTGACATTCTCCTATATACAGTATGAGCCCACACAGCCCCCCTATATACAGAATGAGCCCTCACACAACCCCCTAAATGCCTTATGAGTCCCCACACAGCCCTTCTATACATAGTAAGAGAGACCACACAGCCCCTTACATACAGTATAAGCAACCAAAAGCCCATATATACAGTATGAGCCCCCACATAGCTCCTCTATATACATTGTGAAACCCTGCCATTGCCCCTCTATATAAAATGTGAGCCCCCACATAGCCCCTCTATACACAGCATAAGCCTCCACATAGCTCGAGTATATACATAGCCTTCTATATACATTATTAGGCACAATTAGAATCTTATATACATTTCTGATCCTCAGCTTTTAATTTACATTATGAGCCCCACACAGCCTCTTATATATATTTCTGAGCCCCCACATAGCCTCCTATATACATTTCTGAGCTCCCACTTAGCTTCCTTACATACAGACATCCCATATGCATGAAAAAAAACAAAACACCATATACCCACCTTGGTCCTGTTCCCTGGTGTGTCTGGTGCACTGATGCTCCACAGAGCATACACGATCATGAGACATCATTGCGTCTGTTCTCCAACATGCTGGTTGCTGATAGACTGAGCTAGCTGTCCCTCCCCTACCAATATATTCACTGCTGTTTGCATTCTGAGGATGCAGATAGCAAGGATATCAGTGGCAGCAGAGGGTGCAGCGTGGCCCGTGGTCCACTGTTTTAAATCTTTCAGCTGTCTCAGTTCACAGACTGGGCTGGAACAGCCAGTGTTCCGCATGTGGCTGGTGGGCCACACTTTGCCAAGCCTTGCCTTATAGTACAGATGAGTAAAGGCCGCTTTACACACTGCGATATCGGTCCTGATATCGCTAGTGTGGGTACCCGCCCCCATCTGTTGTGCGACACGGACAAATCGCTGCCCGTGCCACACAACATCGCCCAGACCCGTCACACATACTTACTTGCCCGGCGACGTCGATGTGACCGGCAAACCGCCTCCTTTCTAAGGGGTGGTCCGTGTGGCGTCACAGCGGCGTCACTGAGCGGCCGCCCAATAGAAGCGGAGGGGCGGAGATGAGCGGGACGTAACATCCCGCCCACCTCCTTCCTTCCGCATAGCGGCCGGGAGGCAGGTAAGGAGAGGTTCCTCGTTCCTGCTGTGTCACACGGAGCGATGTGTGCTGCCGCAGGAACGAGGAACAACCTCGTTACTGCTGCAGTAACGATTTTTGAGAATGGACCCCCATGTCACCGATGGGCGATTTTGCACGTTTTTGCAACGATGCAAAATCGCTCATCGGTGTCACACGCAACAACATCGCTAATGCGGCCGGATGTGCGTCACAAATTCCGTAACCCCAATGACTCAGCATTAGCGATATCATAGCGTGTAAAGCCCCCTTCAGGCACTTATCCATACCTCAGATTCAGTGGGACTGTCCCGATTTCAGTGCTCCCTCCCACAGTCCCGCAGTTCACTGCTCTTGTCCCTGCTCCTCCCCTCAGTGCAGTGAATAAATTAACTTAATTACAGGTGACAATTTAAGACAGCTGACTTTAATGCAGGTAATGAGTTGATTAGGAGCGTCTAAGTGATCTGAAGGAGCCAGAACTCTTTTTTTTTTTATCAACTTTTTATTTTTGAAAAAGATTTTTAAACATGTGTTACAATACAAGAAAAACCATATTACATGTAAAGGGAACATTTACCAAGTATGCAGATAAAAACCTTATGCAATGGGTCTATTAGAGATCAAATGAAGGGTGAGTATCTTCACACCACACAGCCGACTCGAAAAGGAGAAGGGGATCATTGCTACATCTAAGGGATCTCTAAGTATATGCTCACAACCCCTCAGTTTTGTGTATACCCGAAGAACTAACTGCAGTGAATATATACATTCAACAGTCAAATCTGGAAGGTACTTCCGAAGTCATCCCACAAAGACCAAGTTGCTGTGAAACCGTCCATTGTGTTATGGAGCTGGGCTGTCAACCTCTCCATGTTTCTGATGTCCTTTATCTGAGCATAGAGATCTGAGATAGACGGTGGGGCCACCCTTTTCCAGAATAGTGATATTAGACATTTGGCGGCTTTGAGGATATGGAGTAGTAATTTAATTCAGGTTTACTTAAAGACGCCGGTAGGGCATTTAGCAAGTACACCACTGGGTCCCTACCCACACTTCTACCCACCAGGGACTCCACCTCCTCCCAGAAACCACTGATAGCCGGGCATGTCCAGAATATATGGTATAATGATGCTCCACCAAGTCCACATCTCCAACGTACATCTGGGTAGGTGGGGTTGAACTTATGCAGAAGCTCTGGGGTGTGTGGTACCACGTCATAAGGACCTTTACTTGATTCTCCTTATAGAGAGTGTTGATTGAGGACCGGAATGTCCTCGCCCATACCACCGACCAGAGTGCCTCTGACAGAGATCTTCCAACCCAACCCTCCCACCTCTTCATATATGTGTGCTTCACTATCTCTGATGAATGCCCAGCTATCAATATGTTATAGAAGGCTGAAATTAGACCCCTGGTTGAAGTACGGAGCCAGAACTCTTAATGGTGAGTAGGGGATCTGTCGCGGGCGGAGGAGGGGACGCTGTGCTCTCCCAGTGCTTGGGTCCGGCTGCTGCTGCTGCTGCTCGGTGGTGGCTCGAGCGGTGGGCCGGATCCCGGGGACTCGAGCGGTATTCCTCGCCCGTGAGTGAAAAAAGGGGGAATTGATTGTGGGGATTTGATATTGTCCGTGACGCCACCCACGGTTGTGGTGAGATTGGTGACACCACCCGGGAGCGATGACAGGGAGCAGCTTGGATGTTGGTTCTCCCCTCCGTGGCTAGGGGGCTGGTTGTCCCGGGGCCCGGTGATGGGGTAGGGATGAATGGCAGGCGGGTTACGGGGCCTAGCGAGGTGCAGGGTCATGGGGGCAGCGCTGTGCCGCACGGCACGGTGGTACTCACTCAGCCAATGATGTACACAAAGTCTCCGGTAAAACAAACGGCTGGATGGACGTGTCCCACAGACGGCTGCAGTGTTTCTCCTCCCGGCAGGTTGATGGTGACTGCCTTTCCCTGCACCTGTGTAGTGTAAACGGTTCCAATGGGTTCCCACCGGTAACCCGCTCCCCAGCTTGAAGGTTGCTGAAGGAGCCCCTTTTGCCCGCAGGCTCTGGCCCTGGGAACTTTAGCCTTGGCGGTGACTGTGTTTCCCTCTAACGGTTGAACTGTTGCCTTCTCTTGGGACTTGGCTGCTGGGAAACCCAAGAGGTTCCCTTCGCTAACGGATTTCACAAATTGCACGGCGACTCCTAGCCTTGTCGGGGTCCGTAAGCCCCTGCCGGATGGTGCTGGCTTCTCTTTGCGTGTACCTGACCGGGAGTGTGGGGTGTGTTGGTGTAGTGCTTGTGACGTCCTGGCTTGCCCAGGGCGCCACAGGATCAAATACTTATTTCTCTTTGCAAAATGCAAATTAATTTATACAATGTGATTTTCTAGATTTTATTTTGGATATTTTATCTCTCATTGTTAAATATAACCTACCTTAGACTGATCATGCCTTTGTCAGTGGGCAAACTTACAAAATTATCACATATTTCCCCCACTGTATAGGCAAAAACTGCATTTAATGGCATGGTATTGATGGGGAGTATGGTGGCTCAGTAGTTAGCACTATAGTCTTGCAGTACTGTGGTCCTGGGTTCAATTCCCACCAATAACAACATACTATATGGAAGAAGTTTGTATGTTCTCCTCAGAACTCCATGGGGATGCTCCCACACTTCAAAGACATACTGATAGAATAGTCAGATTGTGAGTCCTGTGATAATGATGTCTGTAAAGTGCTATAGAATTAATTGTGCTATGTAAACATTCAAATTATCATTTTTATATTTCCGAACAGATTAAGCCCTTATGCTATTAATTACTTCATTTCTCTTGCTTATACATACATATTCCACAGCGCATGCTAGACATTGTTATCATTCAATTTCCTCACTGTCAACATTAGTGATTAGTATGTTTTTGGAGCATAGGAGGAAATTTGCGTATCCAAACGATATAAAAAAATTCAGCTTCAAACCCAGCACTGCAAGACAACATTGCCTACCATTGAACAACTGTAACCGGAAACACATTTAAAGGAGTACAGTATACCTATCTCCAAGATCCTATCCCAATATGGAGTACGTGTAATAACAATAATATTAGCAAATACCTCCAATTAGAAATGTAGAAAAGTCTCCTGATAGAGCCATGTCACTTACCTCATGTGAGGGGCATTGCAGCTTAGGTATCCATGGTTACAACCACAAGCAACTAATTGTCACTGTATGAGTGGACGTAACCATGGATACATACGTGCAATACCTTGCACATGAGGTAAGAGAAACATGGCTATATCAGGAGAACTATACTACAATTCTCTTATTGGAGGCATTTGATAATATTATTATACCTACTACATATTGGAATAAGATCTTTGAGATGGGATACCCCTTTAAGGGAAAAAGATTAATGTTGTTAATAGTTACAATAACAACAAAGTTTGGACACTGCAATTGTAGAATGGAATACAAGATGCATATACAATTGCTCAAAAAGGGCTGAAAATTTGTATCCTTCTTCCAAGATATCCACTGGCATTATTAGAACATAACTTGTACTAGGTATTATTTAAAATGAATCATGTGATATACAGTACCCGGTTCAAATTTAAAGGAAATCTGTCAGCAAGATCCACACCCACAGCTATTTATTTGGTCATGATGCTCTCTGAAAGATAACACCATTCACACTTTCATTTATGCCATCTGTTCATATTTAACTGATAAATCACTGTTTTAATTTATATGCTAATGAGGTATAAAGCGGTATTACCATCTCCAAGATTCTCTCCCAATATGTAGTAGGTGTAGAAATAATAATAATATTAATAACAATAATAATAATAATAATAATAGTAAATACCTGCAATTAGAAATGTAGTATAGTGTTCCTGATAAGCCATGTCACTTACCTCATGTGCAGGGCATTGCAGCAGCAGCTTAGTTATTCATGGCTATGACCATGAGCTACTAACTAACTGTCCCTATATGCATGGCCGTAACCATGGATACCCAAGCTGCAATGCCCTGCACATGAGGTAATAGACATGCCTATATCAGGAGAACTGTACTACATCTCTAATTGGAGGTATTTGCTAATATTATTACACCTTCTACATATTGGAACAATAGAACCTAAAGGGGGCTTTACACGCTACGACATCACTAATGTCAAGTCGTTGGGGTCACGGAATTGGTGACGCACATCCGGCCGCATTAGCGATGCCGTTGCGTGTGACACCTATGAGCGAATTTGCATCGTCGCAAAAACGTTCAAAATCACTCATCAGTGACATGGGGGTCCATTCTCAAATATCGTTGCTGCAGCAGTAACGAAGTTGTTCCTCGTTCCTGCGGCAGCACACATCGCTCCGTGTGACACCGCAGGAACGAGGAAGCTCTCCTTACCTGCCTCCCGGCCGCTATGCAGAAGGAAGAAGGTGGGCAGGATGTTACGTCCCGCTCATCTCCGACCCTCCGCTTCTATTGGGTGGCGGTTCAGTGACGCAGCTGTGAAGTCGCTGTGACGCTGAACGAACCGCTCCCTTAGCAAGAAGGCGGTTCGCCGGTCACAGCGACGTTGCCGGGCAGGTAAGTACGTGTGACGGGTCTGGGCGATGTTGTGCGGCACGGGCAGTGATTTGCCCGTGTCGCACAACAGATGGGGGTGGGTACCCACGCTAGCGATATCGGTACCAATAGCACAGTGTGTAAAGCCCGCTTTAGAGATGGGAATAACCCTTTAACTGCTCTGGGAGTGTCAAATTTGTTCCCCCACAGGACTTAAGCCCGCTTTACACACTACAATATATCTTACGATGTGTCGGCGGGGTCACGTCATAAGTGACGCACATCCGGCATCGTAAGGTACATTGTAGTGTGTAACAGCTACGTGCGATTGCGAATGAACGGTAAAACGTTCATCGCATGCACGTCGTTCATTCCTCATAAATTGAATGTCAGGTTGTTCATCGTACCCGGGGTAGCATACATCGCAGTGTGTGACACCCCGGGAACGATGAACAGATCTTACCTGCGTCCTGCGGCTCCCGGCCAGCAATGCAGAAGGAAGGAGGTGGGCAGGATGTTTACGTCCCGCTCATCTCCGCCCCTCCGCTTCTATTGGCCGGCTGCCGCGTGACATCGATGTGATGCCGAACGTCCCTCCCACTCCAGGAAGTGAATGTTCGCCGCCCACAGCGAGGTCGTATGGACGGGTAAGTACGCATGACGGCAAATAATCGTTTGTGTGGCACATTCAACAAAATTGTGCCAAAACGTGCCGCACATACGATGGGGGCGGTTACGATCGCATACGATATCGTATGCAAAATCGTAACATGTAAAGCAGGCTTTAAGCCTCATTTGTATATGAAGTAAAACAAAAATTTGGTGATAATTAAAGGCTCCAATGAATGGTGTGCTCCCGATCCCTTAACCCTTTATGAAGCTCGGTGAATAATGAAAACTTTTTTTGGGTGGTGGGGGGGGAGGGGGATGAGCATGTGAGATATGTTTAAGAGCTGTGGTGGCTGTCCTTGGCAGCAGTAAGGTGGTATCTGCCGCAGACACATCACCAACACAACCTTTTGCGACAGTAGTAGAGTTGAGGAATAACGCTCTTGATTAAACAGCAATATTGGAAAAGCTATACAGTATGGACCTACAGTTAGGTCCAGAAATATTTGGACAGTGACACAATTTTCGCGAGTTGGGCTCTGCATGCCACCACATTGGATTTGAAATTAAACCTCTACAACAGAATTCAAGTGCAGATTGTAACGTTTAATTTGAAGGTTTGAACAAAAATATCTGATAGAAATTGTAGGAATTGTACACATTTCTTTACAAACACTCCACATTTTAGGAGGTCAAAAGTAATTGGACAAATAAACCAAACCCAAAAAAAAAATTTTATTTTCAATATTTTGTTGCGAATCCTTTGGAGGCAATCACTGCCTTAAGTCTGGAACCCATGGACATCACCAAACGCTGGGTTTCCTCCTTCTTAATGCTTTGCCAGGCCTTTACAGCCGCAGCCTTCAGGTCTTGCTTGTTTGTGGGTCTTTCCGTCTTAAGTCTGGATTTGAGCAAGTGAAATGCATGCTCAATTGGGTTAAGATCTGGTGATTGACTTGGCCATTGCAGAATGTTCCACTTTTTTGCACTCATGAACTCCTGGGTAGCTTTGGCTGTATACTTGGGGTCATTGTCCATCTGTACTATGAAGCTCCGTCTGATCAACTTTGCAGCATTTGGCTGAATCTGGGCTGAAAGTATATCCCGGTACACTTCAGAATTCATCCGGCTACTCTTGTCTGCTGTTATGTCATCAATAAACACAAGTGACCCAGTGCCATTGAAAGCCATGCATGCCCATGCCATCACGTTGCCTCCACCATGTTTTACAGAGGATGTGGTGTGCCTTGGATCATGTGCCGTTCCCTTTCTTCTCCAAACTTTTTTTTTCCCATCATTCTGGTACAGGTTGATCTTGGTCTCATCTGTCCAAAGAATACTTTTCCAGAACTGAGCTGGCTTCATGAGGTGTTTTTCAGCAAATTTAACTCTGGCCTGTCTATTTTTGGAATTGATGAATGGTTTGCATCTAGATGTGAACCCTTTGTATTTACTTTCATGGAGTCTTCTCTTTACTGTTGACTTAGAGACAGATACACCTACTTCACTGAGAGTGTTCTGGACTTCAGTTGATGTTGTGAACGGGTTCTTCTTCACCAAAGAAAGTATGCGGCGATCATCCACCACTGTTGTCATCCGTGGACGCCCAGGCCTTTTTGAGTTCCCAAGCTCACCAGTCAATTCCTTTTTTCTCAGAATGTACCCGACTGTTGATTTTGCTACTCCAAGCATGTCTGCTATCTCTCTGATGGATTTTTTCTTTTTTTTCAGCCTCAGGATGTTCTGCTTCACCTCATTTGAGAGTTCCTTAGACCGCATGTTGTCTGGTCACAGCAACAGCTTCCAAATGCAAAACCACACACCTGTAATCAACCCCAGACCTTTTAACTACTTCATTGATTACAGGTTAACGAGGGAGACGCCTTCAGAGTTAATTGCAGCCCTTAGAGTCCCTTCTCCAATTACTTTTGGTCCCTTTAAAAAGAGGAGGCTATGCATTACAGAGCTATGATTCCTAAACCCTTTCTCCGATTTGGATGGGAAAACTCTCATATTGCAGCTGGGAGTGTGCACTTTCAGCCCATATTATATATATAATTGTATTTCTGAACATGTTTTTGCAAACAGCTAAAATAACAAAACTTGTGTCACTGTCCAAATATATCTGGACCTAACTGTATTTCACCAGTTGCCTTGTAATAAAATTAAAGTTTGTGTCACATTATTAATTTCACATTATGCCCAATAAAAGTGATGTTGTAATAATGCCAGTGGATATGGGGGAAGAAGGGTCATATTTTTTTCTATCCATTTGGATAATTGTATTTACACTATAATGGAACCAATAGAAAACAATGATTCATTTTTCCAGTATAGTATAGAAAATAAAATCTGAATTTCCTCATATGTATGGCAAAGACACTACATTTCTCTGAAGAAATTACTTACAGTTTCCCTGACCTGATCAAGATGACCCTTTTCCACTTCTCAGACTCTTTACTGGATTTCGGACTTCATAGTCATAACCCAAATGTGTGGAGTTAACATTTATTAAAGTGACTACATACAGTTTTGAAAGAAAAGTTAAGCATCTATCTATGTTACATAGCTATCAGCCAAGTGTATGCAGTTATTTCAGTCATAGGAGAGAGAAATAGGCCAAACCTCCCACCGTTTTACATCTGGTCGGAAGAAAGGATCAAGCTTGTTAAAATCCAACACGCAGCACCTTTTTTTGTGCTAAGACAAACTCCTAACCCTAATAAGTCAGTCTATGCACCCACACAAAAATAGTGTCCCCAGTGAAGGTACTCAGTGTTCCCACTAAGTATTGAGTCCCTTACATGAGCCCTCACAGCATAATGGCTCACCACATAGCATGACACCTTCACAATATCCTGCCCTCACAATACCCTACCACACATTATCATGCCCTCACAATGCCCTACCACACATTATCATGCCCTCACAATGCCCTACCACACATTATCATGCCCTCACAATGCCCTATCACACAATATCATGCCCTCACAATGCCCTACCACACATTATCATGCCCTCACAATGACTTACCACACATTATCATGCCCTCACAATGCCCTACCACACATTATCATGCCCTTACAATGCCTTACCACACAATATCCTGCCTTCACAATGCCCTACCACACAATATCCTGCCCTCACAGTGACCTACCACACAATATCCTGCCTTCACAATGCCCTACCACACAATATCCTGCCCTCACAGTGGCCTACTACACAATATCCTGCTTTCACAATGCCCTACCAAACAATATCCTTCCCTCACAGTGACCTACCACGCATTATGATGCCCTGACAGAAAACCCTTCACTCATTATTATACCCTCACAGTGTCCTCCACAAAAATGTTATGGAGCATGTCAATATTTGAAAGGGGAATTTGGGGGAATTTTACTATGAGACCCACACACTAAAAAGAAAACCCACTGTCCCTCTACAAATAAAGAGACCCCACACATGATGATTCCCATTCAATATAATACCTCCACAGTACCAACCGACACAATAAGATGCCCCACTATGTATTTACCCCAAACCAGTCTGATGCCACCACAGTGCATTTGTCCCCCAAAATATACCAGCAAACTGACCTTGCACTTATAATGCCCAAAGGGGTTTGAAAACACATTGAGCACTACAGTGACCCCTAAACAAGATAATTCACATCCTCCACAGAATCCCCCACACTCATTTTCATGCCCACACACAGTATGATGCTCCCACAGTGCCCACCCAATACAGTCTGATGTACCACGAAGCCCCCCAACCACACACAGTTTTATGTCTCCAAAGTATAGACCCTACCCTCACTCAACCCCACTTGGAATAGTGGACTGGCTAAATAAAAAAAATACCTAGCCATGTTCGCATGATGGGCTGCTTTTGTCTGTGCGGAGTGTGGGCCGGCACAACAAGTGATATATCTTGTACGTATAGTAAATGAAGAAAACTAACCACAGTAATCAATACACTTCTAGATTGCTTTATAAACATACAATTTTCTGATAAAAGGAGGTGAAATATTTGGAATTAGGCAGCATAGAGCAGAAGATATCTATTTTTAGTTAAATCCCATTAAAAACCTTATGCATTTTTAAACCAACTTCCTTTTGTCAGAGTCATAAATCCAGAATATTTCATTAGAGTAAAATTATAGGCTTTGATATGTGTGAAAGATGGATCAGTCATTACTGTTTAGGAAGTATAGATACTGTAAATGAGGAACTCTTGTCTATTACACTATTTAAAGTGAACCTGTCATGTCCCCAAATGCTATTAGCCTGCAGATAAAGGTTTAATCCCTTCACTACCGGCTGATTTTGCGCTTTCCGTTTTTTTTGCCTTCCTTCTTCCGAGAGCCGTAACTTTTTTTATTTTTCACTCAATCTAGTCATGTGAGGGCTTGTTTTTTGCGGAACAAGCTGTACTTTTAAATTAAACCATGAGGCTTACCATATAATGTACTGGAAAACGGCAAAAAAATTCCAAGTGTGGAAAAATTGCAAAAATAGGGGGATTGCACTATAGTTTTTGTGATATTTTATTCACTTTGTTCACTATATGGTAAAACTGATGTGTGGGTGTGATGCCTGAAGTCGGTGTGAGTTCGTAAACGCCAAACATGTATAGGTTTATTTTTATCTAAGGGGTTAAAAAAAAAATCAGAAATCTGTGCATAAAAAGTGGCGTACGTTTTGTGCCAATTTCTGCGACCTGTAGCGTTCTAATTTTTTGGGATCTATGGCTCAGTGACAGCTTATTTTTTGTGTCTCAGGCTGACATTTTTAATGAAACCATTTTTGCTCTGATGCTATGTTTTGATCGGATCTTATTGCATTTTGCGCAAAATCTGCAGTGACCAAAATACTTAATTTTAGCATTTGGAATTCTTTTGCTGCTACGCTGTTTACTGATGAGATTAATTGATTTTATATTTTGATAAATTGGGCCTTTCTGAACATGGCGATACCAAATGTGTGCATATTTTTTATTTTTTTAACCCTTTAATTGTCAATGGGGCAAAAGGGGGTGTGATTTGAACTTTTAGGTTGCTTTTATTTTTTTTAATTTTTCAAAACTTTTTTTTAAACTTTTTTCAATTTGTTTTACTGGGTCCCTTAGGGGACTATAAGGATCAGCTGTCTGATCGCTTATTCATTTCTCCCGATTAGAGCAGAACCACTCAGACTGGTAGAAATGATCATCTCTTGTAACCTGCAGTACTCGGCTGTTTTTTACAGGACCTTAGTCATGTGAGCTACAGGAGTCATTACATGACCCTGTGCTACCATGACAACCATCGGATCCACATGAACACGTCACGTGACTTCCTGTGGCGGCCTGTGAGTACAGATCTATCACGATCGCCATTAACATGTGCGGTCACGTCTTTCTTGACAGTGCCATTTAAGGGGTTAAAAGGTACAGGTGGATAGCGATTCCACTTGTACCTGCGAGGTACACATGTCAGCTGTACAAATCAGATGAAAGGTGCGCGGATCCCTGTCTGCAGCCCGCAGCAGCAGGTGGGGATTAAAACTATGATCGCAGGGATGTAAGATTACTGCCCACAGTCATTAAGGGGTTAAATGAAACCTGTCACCAGATTTGTCCCCTATAAGCTGCAGCCACCACCACCAGGCTCTTTTATGCAGCATTCTAGAATACTGTACAAAGTGTCCGAGCTGATCTGTATAACATAAAAACAGCTTTCATAATACTCATCTGCGGGAAAGTTCAGTCCGATAAGGATCGCTAGTCTCAGTCCGGCACCTCCTATCTTCTTGTAATTGCTGTCCTCCTTCTGTGCTCTGTGTTAATGAAGCCTCCTACATCATCCACACAGTGTTCTCCATTGCGCTCCTGTGCACGCGCACTTCTCCCTGCCCTACTGAGGGCAAATTAAAGTACTGTAGTGCGCATGCGCGGTTGATCTTTGACCTGCCCATTACAGTACTTTGCTCTACCCGCAGGGCAAAGAGAAGTGCATGTGCACATGAGTGCGATGGAGGACACTGTGTGGGCAGTTATATACAGCATTCTAGGATACTGTATATAAGAGCTCACTGGTGGTGGCCACAGTTTATAAGGGAAAAATCTGGTGACAGGTTCCTTTTAATCTGCAGGTTAATAGACTTACAATGCTTTTCAGCTGCCCTACTTAAAGTACGGCTACCAGGAAAAAAAAATTACTTTATCCCTCCCAGGAGCCACCAGTTTTTAGTAACAGAGGCATGCCCGGAGTGGCCTAAAGGGTGCTTTACATGGTACGACCGATTGTGCAATTTCACAATCGATCGTACCCGCCCCCGTCCTTTTTGCGTTACGGGCAAATCGCTGCCCGTGTCGCACAAAGTCAGTAACCCCCGTCACACGTACATACCTCTCATGCGACCTCGCTGTGGGCGGCGAACGTCCACTTCCTGGAGTGGGAGGGACGTTTGGCGTCACAGCGACGTCACACGGCCGCCGGCCAATGGAAGCGGAGGGGCGGAGATGAGCGGGACGTAAACATCCCGCCCACCTCCTTCCTTCACATAGCCGGCGGCGGCCGCGTGACGCAGGTGAGCTGCTGTTCATCGTTCCCGGGGTGTCACTCGGAGCAGCGTGTGCTACCCCGGAAACGATGAACAACTAAATTAAACGATATTATGGAACCTAGCCAGCAGTACACGACTCACGATTTGTGAGCGATACTGCGTCGCTAGGAGGTGTCACACAGGCCGGCATCGCCAGCGATGCCGGATATGCGTCACAAAAATCGTGACCCCAACGATCTATCGCACGATAGATTGTCTGGTGTAAAGCAGCCTTTAGTCACTACTTATAACACTGCCAATTATAATTTGCGCAGGGGCTATAATTGTGCCACAGCATTTCAATTGAAATTCTGCTCTGCGGTGCATCTGTGCAGAGCGAGTTGTCAATCAAAGTGCTGGGGCATGCTGGGGGTGGGTATATTTAACTATTTTGCCCCTCCGTGATGCACCGAGCGCCTGTACTTGTTTTCAACAGTCATTCTGTGCTGACAGAGTGTCACAACCGTCTCTCTATTACTAGAGAATTGTGACAAGATCTGGGCCAGAGTCTCTCTTTGCCATCTGAGACTCCTCACATTAAATGTAATTCCCTTTCTTTTGGTGCTGAAAGACTAAAGGGTACTTTACACGCTGCGATATCGGTACCGATATCGCTAGCGAGCGTACCAGCCCCTCACGGGCAAATCTCTGCCCGTGACGCACAACAATGCTTACACCTGTCACACGGACGTACCTTCCCTGCGACGTCGCTCTGGCCGGCGATCTGCCTCCTTTCTAAGGGGGCAGTATGTGCGGCGTCACAGCGACGTCACTCGGCAGCCGTCCAATAGCAGAGGAGGGGCGGAGATGAGCAGCTGGAACATGCCACCCACCTCCTTTCTTCCTCATTGCCGGTGGACGCAGGTAAGGAGATGCTCATCGTTTCTGCGGTGTCACACATAACGATGTGTGCTGCTGCAGGAACGACGAACAACATCGTACCTGCAGCAGCAAGGATATTTGGAAAAGGAGCGACGTGTCAACAAGCAACGATTTTTTCCGTTTTTGCGCTCGTTGATCATTGCTCCTTGGTGTCACACGCTGCGATGTCGCTAAAGGCGCTGGATGTGCATCACTAATGACGTGACCCCGACGATATATCGTTAGCAATGTTGCACCGTGTGCACCTTTTTACTTTGCAGCAGCTTCTGACTCCTGGCCTTAGGTGTTTCTGGTTGGTGACCACTTCTTTCCCCTATATGGTCACATCTTCCAGTCTACGGTGCTGGTTATTCTGAATACATTCTGTAGCTAGGCCTGGAGGTGGAAGGAGCTGCAGGAGCTCTTGTTGCTGTGAAGAGGCATAGGCTGCAGTCCTGGTGTCTGACTGCATCTGTGAAGCTGGGCTTATACATTGTTGTTTCCCCTGTCTGTTGTACCTTTCCTTCTTGTCATTTAAGTGCAGCAGTGGGATTTGTGACCCCCTACCTCCCAACTCACTAGCCAGGGCTATTGCAGGGTGACTTTGGGTTTCAGGTATCCTGCTCAGCAACAGATGTGGAACCTGTATAAAGACTGGCTAGGAGTGCAAGGTGGAGGTGAGTGCAGGAGGTATCTATCATCATTCTCCCTAGCACCAGGGGCCACCGTTGTTTATGTTTCCCCGGTGTACCCCTTGTTTGGTGTTGGTGAACCCCTCATTGTTGTGTGTCTTGCCCCACGCTGGACCTTCCCCAAGTCTGTCTGTGACACAGAGACCCTTTATAATCAGAAGATTTTAACTTCTGACGAGTAGGTGTGGTGTTGGGGTAGGGTCCGGTAATGTTTCAAGTTTGTTCTAATTTGTTAAGAGGATGTCTCTTTTCTACTCATGTTGCCTTTCCTCTGGTGGTGTGCCTTCAGGGCATTATAGAAGAAGGAGTACAGGAAATCTATAAGCAACTGTTTTTTCATACACTTCTTTTCTGTGCAGTGAAGGTGGTTGCACTGTCATTGAAGTGAGATCTAATGCCACCACTTTAAGGGCTCATGCGCACGTTGCGTACTTACATGCATTTACGCTGCGTATTGCACTGCAGCGTAAATGCATGCGTCCTGCGTCCCCTGCACAATCTATGTAGATTGTGCATGAGACGCACAATGTTTTTATGAATGCAGCGATTTGGATGCTAAAATTTTGCCCCAAATCCGTGCGTTCATAAAAGCAGCATGTCAATTATTTTGGGCGCTTTGGATGCAGGTCCCACTCTGTCTATGGTGGGAGGAGCATCCCGAGCGCATAAAATCGGCTTTTTTTAACAAAAATACTGCATCCATTATGCAGTGTTTCTGCAGCGATTTGACGCGCACATGTGCTGTCAAATCGCTGCAAAATATTCAGCAGTTATGTGTGCATGAGCCCTTAAGCGAGCTTTACACGCTACGATATTTCTAGCATTTGCTAGCGATATCATACGCAAAAGCACCCTCCCCCGTCGTGCATGCGATATCGTGTGATCGCTGCCGCAGCGAACATTATCACTACGGCAGCGTCACATGCACTTACCTGGTTGTCGTCGTCGCTGTGACTGACGAACAATCCCTCCCTCAAGGAGGAGGTGCGTTCGGCGTCATGGCGACGTCACCGCGACGTCACTAAGCGGCCGGCCAATCAAAGCGGACGGGCAGAGATGAGTGGGACGAACATCCCGCCCACCTCCTTTCTTCCTCATTGCTGGCGGGACGCAGGTAAGGTGAGGTTCCTCGCTCCTGCGGTGTCACATGCAGCGATGTGTGCTCCCGCAGGAACAAGGAACAACATCTATAAACAACCATTAACAATTTTTGGTTTTAGGACGACCTCTCCATGGTGAACGATTTTCACCACTTTGGAGGACGTTTAAGGTCGCTGGTAAGTGTTACACGCTGCGATACCGTTAATGACGCCGGATGTGCGTCACTAACGACGTGACCCCGACGATAAAACATTAACGATATCGTGGCGTGTAAAGCCCCCTTTACACTTGATTAATCTGGTTACCAAGTGTGTGCCCTTTTAGGCTATGTGCGCACTAGAGCTTTTTACCCGCGGATTTACCCGCGGATTTGCCGCGGAAATTTCTTGAGAAACTTCACATTTCTAGTGCGCACATAGCCTTATAAGAGAATATATGTGTCCAGGAAATAACCTCACAAATTGGAAATGATTTGGTGTTTCTGGATAGTTCTAGATTTGCTTTTGGCAGTGAACTTATAATAAACTCATTAAATATTTACATTATTGATTGTTGGATCTGGGGGTGGGCTAATGATTGTGAGTGTAGATGGATATGTCTGTATTTTTCCTTATTTAATGCTATAATGTAATGTTCTCTGTACATTAAGCTCCAGTAGTAACTTCTGTATTAAACCAAAAATGTACTGTTATTTGTATTTAGACTGTTAAATTACCCTGCACGATTTTTTACTTTGAGTATTGCAGTTAACGAAACAGACAGGATTTTCAGCTTGATATTGTTTATTTTGTTTATATTATTTATTTCTGTATTTTAACTGGTAACCAAAATTCACCACCTTACTGGATAATGGATGGAAAATTGGGGGAATAAAACTAGTTATGAATTGTTTTTAGTATGTGGAGGATAATAATTACAGTAGGCCATTTAGTATAGATAACTTTATTATGGTTATGTGATTTTTAATATTAAGCCAATAATACAACATTACTCTTAGACTAGATATTTAGTTACTAGGGATGATCGAATACCTCAAATATTCGGCTTCGCGAATATTTGCTGAATAGGTCGCCGCTATGCGAATATTCGATGCGCAATGTAAGTCTATGGGAAACCCGAATAACAACTATTCGGGCTTCCCATAGACTTACATTGCGCATCGAATATCCGCATAGAGGCGACCTATTCGTCGGATATTCGCAAAGCCGAATATTTGAGGTATTCGATCATCCCTATTAGTTACATATATCCAGCCTTGTACTCTTCTGATGCTTACCGAAATTTCTTGAAGGCAACACGGGTACTACTGCGATCCTCGCATGACACTCGGCTCAAGCTGGCAGCACAGCAGGAGCCAAGTGTCATGCGAGTGTCATTGCGACTGAGGTCCGATCATAAGATCAGACCACAGCTGTAGATGGGGGCCGGCACTGAGGAGGGGAGGGCCAGCGCTGTGGAGTGGATGGAGTAATTTATTACCCTATCTCCTCCGTTGTCGGCTATTGCCAGTCTCATTCTGCACTCACATTACACCGGTGTTATGTGAGTGCAGTGCGATGTTTCTCTAGCCCCATAGACTTGTATGGGTGCAAGAGAAACAGGAACGCATTACAATCGCAGCATGCTGCGACTGTTTTCTCGGTCCGATTAGGGTTGAGAAATTAATCGCTCATGGGTGCTGGGACATAGAGTAGTATTGGTCCGAGTGGAATGCGATGTTTTATCACATTCCACATGCTCTGATTTTCATGCCGTGTGTCTTAGGACGAAGAATCTTTATTCCAAGACCTTCTTCAGCCATACCAAGCACTGTCTTACATTTGTGTAGTTGCTTTCTATATAATCTAAAGTAATATAGTGAAAAATTTTTATGTAGAAATTTGACATCGGAAAAATTGTTAATCTTATCCGGCTACCCCAAAACTAACACTTTTTAGATTTTAATCATTTCTCTATAATAATAAAATTAATTCACAAGCAATCATTTCCAAAGGAGTAAACAACTTTGTACATGTCCTGTTTTGGGCGCATTTGCACTTCCGATTTTCATGTACGAGTGTTATCCTCATTTGTTATGGATAGCACTTGTAGCACCCCACGGGGCCTTAAGGTACTTGTCACTGGGCCAGTGGTTTCTTGGGGTTGCTGTGACTGGCGTGACCCGGCTCCGTGGCCCCGTCTGCTACATGAAAAGACAAACAAGTGCGAGGGGGGATGGAAGGAGGGTGAAAGGTCCCTGGGGAACGTGTCGCCAGTTGCAGTGGTGACTGGGGTCTCGACCTCCTCCACCGCAGACCCTTCCTGTCACTTTTCCCCTCCCAGGACTGATGTTGGATGAGAATGGGGGATGCTTTGCAGGGCCACCCATGGTGTGCAGCCAGAAATTAGCTGCCGCTGCACAGTCTGTGTCCTGGGCAGGTGTTGGGTGAAGACAGGATGGAATAGCTCCCCACAGGTGGAAGCATCTTCCTGAACTAGGGTTCTGCACCCCACCTGTGCTCGGTCCAGTGAGTACTCACACCGTACTCAGCCTGGCGACCGTCCGCCTTGAGCCCACGATTACTGGTACTGGGTCCTGTCCCTCCAGGTGTTACTAGCCCTGGTCTGGCCGGATCCCCTCTGCAGGAGATGCCTGCAGAGGTCGGTGTGGTGTTGCAACCCAGACGGTTCTGTTTTTCCTCCCTGAGGGATGCCTAGCAGCAACCACTCAGGAGATGCCCCACAACGTGTCTGCTCTGTCTCTGTCTGACTGGAACTGAACTCGACTTCCTGTCTGCTTTGTAACTTACTCCTACTCCTGCCCCCCCACCTTTGCAAGGATCCAGTTCATTGTTATGGTGACCTGGAGTTCCTCCAGTGCCTGTGTCTGCTAGGAACTGGGTGAGTCACTTCCTGACTAGGCTTAGATGAGCTATGTGAGAGAAATTATTAACTCTTTCCTAGTGACTGTTTCTCCCTGACCCTGATTCTGCAGGTCCAGTGGATCTGGGGAGCCCCTAGGCTGACTGGCATCCTGTTACCCACAATAGACCCAACACGTTAAGGGGGGTGCCCATAATGACCCAAACCTGAACCCAGTCCCTATTAGGGAGGGCATCCCTGCTGTATGGTGATGTGAGGTGTGTGTAAACTTACCGGGTTAACTTCTTCCTCCCTGGGAAGGATATAATGATATACCCTGTAGCAACCAGTCTCAGGGGCACTACACACTCATACCAGTGACAGCCAAGGGGGCCACTCAAATGTTTGTGATTTTTCTGTCCTTGGAAAATCACGATCAGGGTCGGATCAAAATCAGCAATGTAACCAATGGGTCCATGACAAAATTGGACCACACTCGGATGACATCTGAGTGCTATCTGATTTTCATGGACTGTCAGAATCGGGAAGTTGAGGAAACTTTTTTTTTAAATTTCTCCATGTATGGGAAAAACAAATCACACTCGAACAACACTGTCAAACTAATCAAATTGTCATCAATGTGTGACCAGAATAATCTTTCTGTTTTTCTAATACATTGAAAAACTGGACATGTCAATGAACCCTTAACTCCTTAAAGACCGCTGGTATGCCTTTTAACGGTAATAAGTAAACAGATCAACCTCATGCATAAAAGTCCTGTGAGTGACAGCTATATATGACAGGGTATCGGCCCTGACCCTTTTTGGAACCGATTGAGGACAATTAACCCTTTAAATACTGCTGTCAATTGCGATAGAGGTATAAAAGTGGTTAAACAGGGGTTAAAAGACCCCCTATGGCAGGATCGGCCTCCGCGATTATAATTGCAGGTGCCGATCGTTGCCATGGTACCGTGGGGTCAGTGTATGGTAGCCTGTAAGATCAAGATATAAGCTGGGTCTTACAGGCTGTGTAAGTTAGAAATAAAAAAAAAAATAACACACAAATCTCAAAAGACCATTTCACCACTAAAAACATAGCTTTTGTGTTCAAACAAAAATAAATAATGAAACATATATAATTGGTATCGCTGTATCTGAAACAACCTAAGCTCTGAAAATGTCATGTAACTTATTCTGTATGGAGATTACCATAAAAAAAATACATTTTCGCACACAAAAAAATGAACAAAACACGATCAAAAAGTCATATAAAAAAAATGTTAGCAATAAAAATGCCAAACCATCCCACAAAGAAACAAGCCCTAATATGGCTCATTCAGAAAATACAGTAACAGCTCTCAGTATAAGGAAATAAAAAAACAAATCATTTTTTATAAAACATAGATTTAAATATGTAAAACTATTGAAATTGCGCAGGTCTATTTTCACCCTTTTACCCTTGTCTAACTAACAAATTTGCAGCTACTAAAAAAATTAAATTGTTACCACTAAAATGTTATATTTCCACGTCCTAAATTAAAATTCTGTGAGGCACCTGTGGGTTCAAAATACTCACTACAACCCTAGATGAATTCCTTATGCAGTGATGTTTCTAATGCGGGGACGTTTGTGGGGTTTCTGCTGATCTGGCACCTCAGGGGCTCGGCTAATGGAGGCCACAATCTATTCAATCAGAATCTACAATGTAAATAAGAAGTCACGCTCCTACCTATCTGATATTGCCATATACTCAAATAGCAGTGTACAATCACATTTGGCATACTGCCAGATTCCTTAAACATTGCATAACAAATTGTCCTGTCCATTTTCTCCTGTTACCCTTTGTGTTAATTATAATTTTGAGACTAAGGTAAAATTTTAGCTGAAAAACCTTACGATTTTCATTTTCACAGCCCAATAAATAAAATAAAGTTCTGTGTAATTAGTGGGTTAAAAATACCACCCCAACAGATGAATTCATTGTAGGGTTTACAGAACAGAATGAAAAAATCCAGCTGATCCACGCAGCCTCTGGCTGCAGTTTCCCCTGCCAAATGTTCACATGAAGGTGCTGAGCTCTTAACGTTTGTTTCGACTAATCTACATTATAGGGTTTAGTTTGCCAAATGGGGTCACATGTGTGTGTATGTGTCTACATTTTTGGCACCTCAGGGGCTCTGCAAATGCAACATGTTGTCCAAATTTGCATACCAAAAATCAAACAGCGCTGTTCATTTTCCGAGCCCTGCCAAATTCTATTGTCTTTTTTCCATTTATCTGTAGACAAAATTGCAAATTTTGTGCTAAAATTAATATTTAGAAGGAAAAAACATAATTATCATTTTCATAACCACATATTAAAAAGTTCTGTGTATCACCCATGGGTTCAAAATGCTCAACACACCCCTACATAAATTTCTTAATGGCTTTAGTTTCCAAAATAGGGTTACTTGTGGGGATTTTTGATGTTTTGGTACCTTAGGGGTCAGATAATGCAACATGGTGCCCGCAATCTATTTTAGCCAAATTTGCTTTACAAAATTCTAATATTGCTTATTCTATTCCAAGCCTTACCATTTTTGCAAACAGAACTTTTGACTACATGTGTGGTATACCATGCTCATAAGAAAGTGGGTAAGAAACTAGGGTCCATGATTTGGTGGTACATCTTGTAAAAGTGAGAAATTTGGTGCTAAAATAATATTTATGTGAAAAAATGAAAAGTTTCAATATGACAACCTAATGTTATCAAATTCTAGTTTCCAAAATGGGGTCACTTGTGGGGGTTTCTGATGTTTAGGTACATTGGGGCCCTGTAAAATGCGTTATTGTGCTTGTAATCTATTTCACCCAAATTTATGTTGAAAAACTATAGTCCTAAATTTACCACAATCCTGAAGTACAATATGTCATGACAAAACTGTCTCAGGCCTGCAACACACATCCATGCCGCCGGTACGTGTTTGGGACTTTTTGACACGTACCGGCTGCACGAACACATGTGTACCAATGTTACCCTGTGGTAACAGGCACACACACGTAAAGCCACATGGAACGTGTATCCGTGTGGTTTGTACGTGTGTGCGTTTTTTTAGACGGATGACATGTCCGCGTTTTGCCGGAATCACGCAGACACGGACCCGCTAAAGTCCATGTCTACACGTACGTGACACGGACCATATATGTGTGCTTTCCGTATGGTCCGTGTGCGTTTTTTATTTTTTAATGGTGAAACGGCTCAAGACACACGGACTGCACACGGACATGACACGTACGTATTTCACGCATACACGGACATTCAACACGCATGCACGGCAAGCATACACCATCACACTGATGTAACACGTACTGGAGAAACGGACATCCAATATGGAACACGGACCCAAAAAACGGACTGCGAGACACGCACGTGTTTTCTGCAGATGTGTGTTTCAGGCCTCAGAATCACTGGGATACATTGAAGCATTCTAGAGTGACACTGGTCAGATTTCTAAAATTTGGCCTGGTCATTGAGGTCAAAATTGGCTGTGTCATTAAGGGGTTAAAAAGAATAGCAATGCCTAAAGAGAAAAACTAAGCTATGTGAATATTGGCAGGAAATACACCAGCTCTTTGTTCATGCCATTTCCTTAATGAACTCTTTGATAAAAACATTAAAAATAAATAACATTCAGAGTGCCATTTTAGTTGTTATTATTTTAGAAAACATAGACCTACCAATTGTAAGATAAGGAGGTGAGGTTATATGAAAAAAAGGCTGTTTTGTCTAAAGAATAAAAGTTTTTGTCACGTACCCCATGGTTGCAGACATGCTCAGTGTTTCCTGAAAGACAATAGCATTCTCAAAAGTCCATAGTTACATTGCCAGCAATCACTAGATGTTTATTGTATAAACTATGGAGCTGTCGTACTTTCCTTATATTATAAAAACAGCGACAATACTTATCTAGCGTTCTGTATACACTTAGCATTGTTTTTTTCTCCTGACTTGCTTTATATTATTTTATGAATTATCAGGATAAATCTGGAAAATGCAATTTGAGTTAGGTTTGGAGGGAAATTAATACATACTTAATTACACAAAAAACACCAAAATGAAGCATGAAGAAAATACCTATCTTAAGGTCCATATGGTTCTCCCATCCATCCTATTTATTTACTTCTTTTACTCACTTATCTTGCCCCATCACATTCCAGCGCACTTTACAGAAGTGATGATCATCACTGTCCCCATTGGGGCTCACAATCTAAACCCCCTATCAGTATGTTTTTGGAGTGTGGGAGAAAACTGGAGAACCCAGAGGAAACACATGCAAATACAGGGAGAACATAGAAACTCCTTGCAGATATTGTCCTTAGAGTCATATGAACACAGGACCTCAACACTGCAAGACTGCTAGGCTAACCATCATTCTGCAGTATGCAGTTCATTGTGAAATTTAGTCATTATTAGTCATTTTTAAAATTTAGTCATTTTAGAAACTTTTACACTTCCAACTCTGAAGCAATAGTTTGGAGAAAGTTGTTGCTTGTTCTTGAATTATTGTGCCCCTGTGCAAAAAGCCAAGCCAATAAGACATTCTTGGGTCTGATGTGAAGAAACGCAAGTCTCTTGCACAAAGAGGTGGGGTTGAGTCAGTTCCCATTGGCTCAGGAGAATGGGTTATTAAAATGACCAAACCAGTACTGAAGACCAGGAGCCCACCGGTTTCAACTGAATGTGTGTCCTCAGACACAATTAGTTGGCATGTAATGGGGTGCACAGAGCCACCGACTTCCTGCACCGCAGTTGTAGCACCACTCTAGCAATTGTATTTTTCTGCACCACCAAGAGGCCATCCTTGACATCCATTTGAATTATTTGTGTATACTAGGTAACATTTCGGCTACTGCACTAGGTGAGTGTGCTATTAGGCTAATCATAGCATCACAGTGGCTACATCTGAGCTTACTAAGTTGTGCAGCACAGTGGTCCTGATCAACCTTGACTCTGTGTAAGTGAATCTATTTGGGATCTTTATTTTGTTATTGAAAAAGCATTTTATTAAACTTCTTTAGTAAAGAGCAAGCTTGGGGTTTGGCCATTTTCCTTGTTCACAGTTTTGCTTTTTCCTGCGGAGCCCATCACACTACACAGTCTACAGAAGAGAAGGTCGAACACCACAACCATTGTTCTGCCAACAGCCATCTAATGTGTATGGCGGCCTTAAGACACTTTGATCTGTCTATTTATGTGTTTCCTGCACTGTGCCTATTATTTTAAATGCTAAATTGGCAATTATCAGATTGCTATATAATGCAAAAAAACTCATTGTCTACATTTTTTGTAATTTAGTTTCATCATGAATGTGATATGCATCATATGTTTTCAAAAAGAAAGAATATCCAGCATGAATGGATGCATTTGGTTTGCAGTGAATGGAATCTGTTCACACATTCATTATTCATTATTTGATCAGCATTTTACATCAGTATTTGTAGTCAAAACCAGGAGTACAAAATTCAGAGGTAAAGCATATTAGCAACATGGCACCACTTCTGTATTTTTTACCCATTCTTGTCTTTGGCTTACAAATACTGAGGTGAAATGCTGAACGTGGCCTTATAGTGAGGTTGAGTTTATTGGGTGTGATTGGAAAACTTCCTTATATACTTTATGTGGTAGTTTTTTCATGGACATGTAATTCATGAATTGCAGCAGTCAGGTACACCTCTACTCAACTGATAAGAGTGCTCAGCAGAGGGCCACTCTCAGGATCACCGAAAGACCCAGCAATCCAAACCACTGCGATCAGCAAGTTATCCCGTAAGGGTTGGCCCAAATAGGTCTGGCCTTTAATTTAGTAGTTATTGGAAAAAGCTAGTTTATTCTACTTACCATTAAAGATTTAATATTAATAAAGGGTATTCCTGCTGTTAAATGTTATCCACCATCCAATAGATAAGGAATAATTTGCAGATTGGAGGAGATCTGACTACTGGGACCATCAATGATCCTGAAAATGAGGCACCCTTGTAAAGGAGATAACCTTTAATAATGGGAATCACCCTTTAGTGCCAAACATTATTTGAGACTAAATCAATTATATACAATGAAGTATAAAATATGTCAAACTTTGAGGTTAGAAACATAAATATATCTCATATTTAAGAAGGAATCCACAATTAAAGCACCAATCTAGCATTTTTTTTTTCATTTCAGCACTGGAGTGGTGCTTCAAATCTAAGTCCTCTGCCCCCTGTCTTATACTCACCTGACGCCGTCTTCATCTGTTTCCAGTGCCGCTCCGGTCAGTTCTTGTTGATTTGTGACCTACCAGCATGCTTCAGTGTTTCATGGAGTGCGCCGGAGGTCACAAATCAATGCATTACTGAGAGCCGCGTTCTGTCCTCACTATGGTACCTGTCATAAAAATGCATTGAGTACTTGTGACGTAACTTATGACTTCCGTCCAGTCAAAAGTTACATGCACAAGATGGTGTCATGAGACCAGCGTGGCTTCAAAAAAGGATGAAGACGCCGAAGGATGAGTATAAGACCTGGGGCAGGGGACTTATATTTAAAGCATCACTCCAGCGCTGAAAAAAACTTGCTGGAGTGCTGCTTTAACGATTTGCTTTGCTAATTTCCCATCATAACCTATTTAGCCCTTAGGGCACTTGCCAGTATATGGTATTTCCCATTTGTACAAGTTGTCCCATTTTGCAGCTTACTTCACACACTGCCTATTTCTTTAAAAATACAGAAAGTATAATCTAAACCTATCAAAGTCTGTGTTTCGTAAAGAAATTATGGCTCTGCCTCTTTAGCCCCCTAACACCAGTATGGGCAGACATGCTATACCACTCTTATTGAACCTCATATATCCTGTACACATCACTGAATAAACATAAGATCAAACTAAGGAACAACTAAATCCACTATGAGCAAAGTAAAAGAATGGGTTGTAAGTCATCTCTATGACAACCATGGTTGGATACAAAGTAGAGGGCCCTATGCAATAACTGTATATAGATCATTTTATCCCACAATGCCTAATACAGCCCCTAATTAGAGAGAAATCTTTATAATAAACCAGTATTTCTGAGCTATGAAGCTGTTTACAGTAGGTACGGAAAAAATTCAGACACCTTTAAATTTTTCACTCTTTGTTTCATTGCAGCCATTTGTTAAATTCAAAAAAGTTCATTTTTTCTCATTAATGTACACTCTGCACCCCATCTTGGCAGAAAAAAAACAGAAATGTATACATTTTTGCAAATTTTTAAAAAAATAAAAACGGAAATATCACATGGTCATAAGTATTCAGACCCTTTGCTCAGACACTCATATTTCAGTCATATGCTGTCCATTTCCTTGTGATCCTCCTTGAGATGGTTATTCTTCTTTATTGATGTACAGCTGTGTTTAATTAAACTGATAGGACTTGAATTGGAAAGGCGCACACCTGTCTATATAAGACCTCGCAGGTCACAGTGCATGTCAGACCAAATGAGAATCATGAGGTCAAAGGAACTGCCCAAGGAGCTCAGAGAGAGAATTGTGGCAAGGCACAGATCTGGCCAGGGTTACAAAAGAATTTCTGCAGTGCACAAAGTTCCTAAGAACACAGTGGCTTTCATAATCCTTAAATGGAAGAAGTTTGGGACCACCACAACTGTTCCTAGACCTGGCTGTCCAGCCAAACTGAGCAATTGTGGTAGAAGAGCCTTGGTGAGAGAGGCAAAGAAAAACCCCAAGATCACTGTGGCGTCTGAGCTCCAGAGATGCAGTAGGGAGATGGGAGAAACTTCCAAAAAGTCAACTATCACTACAGTCGGGCCTTTATGACAGAGTGGTCTGACGGAAGCCTCTCCTCTGTGTAAGACATATGAAAGCCTGCATAGAGTTGGCAAAAAAACACATGAAGGACTCCCAGACTACGAGAAATAAGATTCTCTGGTCGAATGAGACAAAGATAGAACTTTTTGGTGATAATTCTAAGCTGTATGTGTGGAGAAAACCAGGCACTGCTCATCAACTGCCCAATACAATCCCAACAGTGAAACATGGTTGTGTAAGCATCATGTTATGGGGGTGTTTTTCAGCTACAGGGACAGGACGACTGCATGGAATTGAAGGAAAGATGAATTCGGCCAAGTACAGAGATATCCTGGAAGAAAACGTCTTCTTGTGTGCTCTGGACCTCAGACTTGGCCGAAAGTTCACCTCCCAACAAGACAATGACCCTAAGCACACAGCTAAAATAAAAAAGGAGTGGCTTCAGAACTACTCTGTGACCAATCTTGACTGGCCCAGCTAGATCCCTGACCTAAACCCAATTGAGCATCTCTGGATAGAACTGAAAATGGCTGTGCACCAATGTTCACCATCCAATCTGATGGAACTAAAGAGGATTAGCAAATCCAGGAGTGGAAAAACTTGTTGCATCAGTCCCAGGAAGTCTCATGGCTGTATTAGCTCAAAAGGGTGCTTCTACTCAATACTGAGCAAAGGGTCTGTTACTTCAGTTTTTCTTTTTTTAAAAATTTGCAAAAATGTCTACGGTTCTGTTTTTTTTCTTTCAAGATCGGGTGCAGAGTGTACATTAATGAGAAAAAAAAATGAACTTTTTTGAATTTACCAAATGGCTGCATTGAAATAAAGAGTGAAAAAATTAAAGTGGTCTGAATACTTTCTGTACCCACTGAATATTAGAGTCCAGCTTGCTCTTCCATACAAGCTAATTAATATGAAATTGCTGAAAAACGGTAGAGAATCTGTCAGTGGGATAAACCCTCCTAAGCCGTCTCTATGCAGGTCATAGAAAGTTTAATATAATATCTTGATAGTTCCTATCCAATGTCTTATTCCAGAGAAATCCATATTTTTCTTAATATGTAAATAAGCTGTTAAGATCCATGAGCAGGACAAAGCTTTCCCTAAGGCCTCCTTCACACGTCTGTGTCTCCGGTACGTGTTTGGTTCGTTTCCTCACGTGCCGGAGACACGGGCACACGTAGACCCAATAAAATCAATGGGTCTGCGCACACGTGCATGTTTTGCCATGGACAGTGTGTACATGTGGAGCATACGTGTGTCCCTGTGCTCCATACATAGACATGTCCGTTTTTCTCCGGCATCACGGGTGTCACACGGACCGCACGGATGTGATCCGTGTGACACGCATCGGAGAAAACACACATGTCTGTGAAATAAAAGAATTCTGTACTCACATTCTCCAGCCCTGCTGTCTCTGCCGTTGCTGTCACTTGCTTCCAACCCCCGCTCAGTATGCTCATTGCATATTCACTCCACTGCGGGCCGGAAGAAGCAGCAGCGGGGAGTTGGCAGGACCAGAGACCGAAGATCAACACCACGGACAGCAATGCCAGGGACAGGTGAGTAGAAAGTTCCCGTTCTCCGTGTGTTATCATGCATAACACACGTGTGCCATAAACACGGCACACGGAGAACAATACGTACCTTTGACATGTCCGTGAAAAACGTGTGTGATTTTCACGGACGCGTGAAAGTGGCCTGTGATGGTGTGATATTGTGTACCATTTTGTGTGGGTTAATGTTTAGGCGTGGTTCACTGTCCATTATTTGTATTGCTTGTGTGTACATTGTATTGTCTGCAGGGTTACAACTCCTTGAAGTGCTTCTGTCCCTAGGTGTGGGGGGAGGGGGCCTGGGATCCACCTACTGTAAACTCTCTGCTTACCTTGGTGATTTGTCAGTCTGTTTGAGAACTTGAAGAGAGAAGAATTGATCCTCTGGGGGAAGCTGAGACTTCTCAGAGAGACCTGGACATTTATCACTGGACTAATTTTACCCTCTGTTTTGTGGATTATGTTATGGACCATTTGATTTGCTTAGAATAAATGCTCTTTGGATTGTGCAGCCATCTCTCGCGCTATTGATTGTGTGATATGAAAGAATGACCCCGTCACTAGGCCTAAGACAGAATCTGCCTTCAGAGATTAGTTTAAAAGGAGGCGTTACTAGCATGAGACATGTAATGACTGACAGTCTGCTCTCCTGATCTACATTTCTCACAATGGTAAAATCCCCTTTCATTTATAATAAGTTCTGGAGGCAGATTCTTAGGGAGATCAGTGCCCAGCCTATAGATCTTAAAAGCTCATATAAATATTATGAAAAATATGGATTTGTCTGGAATAATACATCTGATGGCAAATATAAAGATATCCTTTTATTCAACTTCTATGACCTAAATGCCCATAAAGACAGCTTAGGAGGGTGATCCTACTTACAGATTCCCTTTAAAGACGACAGTGGGCATCATTACCTAGTGAGTCCCTGTGCAGCTAGCTGTACAGGCTGCATCGCATCAATGGTATGTCCATCCTTAAAGGGAATCTGTCAGCAGGATTTTGCTATCTAAGCATGCTATAAGAGTTAAAAAACAAAACAAAAGGCAACTGTGCTTTTCTTATCTGTGCATGAGCTATTGTTTACCTAATCTAAAGGCCTTATTACCCTGTGCTTATGTGGCGCCCTGGACAAGCCAGGTCGTCACAGGTACTGCAACAACACACTCCACACCCCGAGATAGGCACATCAGCCGCACACACAAATCCTTGTTGCCTCCCTCCAGGGGCTGATGTCCACACCAGGTGGGGTGGAGCCAGGCGGTTGGCCCCACCCACTGAGGAGTTCACAGTCCTGGAGGCGGGAAAGGAAGGCAGTTGAGTTCAGTGAGAGAGAGTGGAGGAGAAGGAAGTAGTAGTTGAGGAGAGCAGACTGACCGTGTCCGGTTACGTGGCCCGGGCACATACAGCAAGGTTGGCGGACAGTGGTGGCCATCTGCAGGAGTGGCCTATCGACGCGGAACCATAGGGCCGGGGCTGGGCGGTGGCCCACCGGTACCGAACCGTGGAGCGAAGAGAAGCCAGCACAAACCGGCAGGGCCTGCGGACCCCGACCAGGCTAGGAGTCGCCGTTAAACTGGTTAAATCCGTTAGCGACGGGAACCTCCGGGGTTTCCTAGCAATCAAGACCCGATTGAAGGCAACCGTTCAAACCGAACAGGGGGAGGCAGCTACCGCCAGAGCTAGAGCTCCCAGGGCCAGAGCCTGTGGGCAAAAGGGGCTCCTCCGGCACACATCCAAGCTGGGGAGCGGGTTACCGGTGGGAAGCCATCGGGACCGAAGACACACACCAGGTGCAGGGAAAGGCAACCACCACCAACCATCCGTGAGTGATCACAGGAGCCGGCTGTGGGACCCGTCCATCCAGCCGTTTGTTTTACCGGAGACTCTGTGTCTGTTGTTGGCTGAGTGAGTACCACCGTGCCCTCTGGCACCGCGCTGCCCCCGCGACCCTGCACCTCACCTACCCTGCATTCCTCCCTCCACCTTACCGGGCCCCGGGACCACCAACCGCTACCCACGGAGGGGAAAACATCCCAGCTGCTCCCTAACAACGCTCCCGGGATCCCCGTCACCAGCAGCGGTGGTGTCCCAACCTCACCACGTCCCGTGGGTGGCGTCACGAACCAAATTCCCAAACCAAACCAACCCCTTTCACTCACGGGCGAGGAGCGCCGCTCGAGTCCCCGGATCTGGCCCACCGCTCGAGCCACCGAGCAGCAGCAGCAGCAGCCGGACCCGAGCCACGAGCGCGGTCAAGCAGCGCACCCCCCGCCCGCGACACTTACCTTACAGGACTGGAAACTCAGGTGCAGAGCAGTCCCACATGCCCCCTGCTGTGATTAACACCTCAGGGTACCGTCACACTAAACGATGTACCAGCGATTCCGACCTCGATACGACCTGGTCAGGATCGCTGGTAAGTTGCTGGGAGATCACTGGTGAGATGTCACACAGTCAGACCTTACCAATGACGCAGTAACGATAGAGGTCGCAGTAGCGACCTGTATAACGATCTCGGCGGTCATTGGGATCCTGTCATACAGCGTCAAACACAGCGATGTGTGCTGCCCTGCAGAAGCCCGATGACCAAAAAATGAACCAGAACAGTGTGTAACAATCAGCGATTTCACAGCAGGGGCCAGGTCGCTGCTTAGTGTCACACACAGCGAGATCGCTAATGAGGTCACAAAACCTGTGACTCAGCAGCGATCTCGCTAGCGATCTCGCTATGTGAGAAATACCCTTCACAGTTAATGTACAATCTCTGTAGAAAGTCTGGTGTGGGCAGGGAAGCTCGTTGAGCTCAGCTGCATGCTTAAAACTCAATTCTATTATTTCAGAAGAGCTACACTTAGTAATCTATGTGATACACCATTGGAGTCAGAAACTCCTTTCCTACATCATGTTGCTGTAAGATGAGGTAGCAAAAACCTTTTGATGGATTCCCTTTAAATACATCCACATGCGGTTGTAGGGTGTAAGGAAATTATTTTCTTTAATCATTTAATTATGTTTTTACAGTGACCATTTTGGTGACTTTTTATGCTAATAGGCTTGCACATTAAACTCTTTAGTGACTGATGGAGAGGGTGTAGTATGATATTATAATCATTCATTACCATAAGATCATTGACAAAGAGCACAATCTCTGCCAAAGTCATGAACTTATTAGGCCATGTCAAAGGCTAATGCTGGGACATTATACTAATAGTGCTTTATAATACTATGTATTTATAAGAATTATGGAAGGAATCGGATCACTACTTCATGTAGATGTACCATTAAAATGAATACAATTTTGATTTTATTCTCGCAGGTTCCTATTTGCCCACACACATGGAGGTTTTTAAACCCAGAGAGAGGCTTCAGTTTAAAATAGGTACCCTGTTATGATCCGGTAACCGTGGAAGATTACAGATAAATCCCATAGGTAGAAAAACACCAAGAAAAACAAGAGTAGTTGGAACTTGAGCTGACCACAATTCCCTAACTGCTTGCGGTCAGCACAAAAACCCTGCAGAAAACTACCAATCTCCTGATAGTAAAAATGGCCCTGGAGGTCAAATGACCTCACCCCCACTATATCAGGTACTCTTGTAAATATTAGGAGAAACAAAATACCAAAAAGAACACAAAAAATACAAAAGTGCAAAAAATCAAGTTTCAACTATTACCGGTGCCAGCAAGGCAAAAAGTGCTCTCCTATATACTTAATATATATAATTCCCAATTAATGCCGACACCTGTCTGAGTCACAGACTCAGACTCAGCTTCACTACTATTCCTGGCCACCAGAGGGAGCTCCAAAACAGCACCCACACGGACAACATTCACAACAGTACCCATTAATATGAGTTTGCCTTGATGAAGGCGCCATTTTCTGGGGCGGCTGTGGACTGCAATTCGCAGGGGGGGGGGGTTGGCAGAAAGCTTGTGCCACCCTGCGCTGCGGATTTCAATCCCCGGCTGCCTATTTGTACCTGGATGGACACAAAAAATGGGCGAAGCCCACGTCATTTTGTTTTCTTAATTATTTCATAAAATTAATGAAATAATTATAAAAAAGGGCTTCCCTATATTTTTGGTTCCCAGCCGGGTACAAATAGGCAGCTGGGGGTTGGGGACAGCCCGTACCTGCCTGCTGTACATGACTGGCATACAAAAAATATGGCGAAGCTCACGTCATTTTTTTTTATGTTTTTAGGCAAAAAGGACTTCCCTGGATTTTCCATTGCCAGTGAAGGTAACACCAAGCAGTGGGGGTTAGCAGCCAGTAGCTGCTTGGGTTACCCTTAGCAATAGAAAATTCAGTTGGAGCCCATGCATTTTTTTTATCCCTAACACTAGGGTTATGTGTTTCATTTTTTTTGTTTGTCTTTTTTATTTTTTATTTTTTTTTTTTTTTTAAATTGACATGTGCTTCGCCCATCGAGCCTCAGAGCATTTTACTGCTCACTCATCCCTACTCCTGACCACACAGCCAGCAGAATAAGTAATCAGATTACTCCAGTGTCGGCCAATTACTTGTTCTGTGTCACTCTGCATCCATCTCTGCGTGTGCGGGCTGTGAGGTCAGCTGAGTTCAGCCGGCACTGGAGTCAGCTGATCTGAACTCAGCTGAACTCCAGCCCGCACATGCTGCGATGGATGTAGCGGGACACAGAACAAGTAATCAGCTGACACTGGAGTCAGCTGATCTGAACTCAGTTGAACTCCTGACCACACAGCCCACAGGCAGTGACTGCTTTTAACCTGCATCCATTGCAGCGTGTGCAGGCTTTGAGATCAGGAGTTCAGCTGACTCCAGTGCCGGCCGATAAATTCTGTGTCTCACTGCAGAAGGATCCGGTAAAATAACAATTGCGGTTGCATGCGTTGCACATTTAATCCACAGGATCCGGTCATATGCGGTTTGCGTTTTACAGGCAAAAAAACGCTGATGTGAAAGTAGCCTGCAAAATGTATGCCACACGGATGATACGGACGACACACAGAGACCCACCAGACACACCATTGGGGGGGCCTGAAGGGAATAGGGCCGCCCACTTGGGAGGTTGGTAGGGGAAAGTGAAAAGTGACAGGAGAAGCGAAAAAGGAGTGGGAAGGAGTAGGAGTGTGGAGTGGTGATTCTCAGAGGGAGAGGTCACCGTGTTGGAGCAGGGCTCCTCTAGACTACTAGGTTGATAACAGAGAGTAAACGGGAAATGGGTTGTAAATCCGCGCCAAGGACTCAATGGATTCGGAAGGAATGCACAGGTCACAGCATAAATCTCCTTCCAAATCCATTGAGTCCTTGGCGTGGATTTACAACCCATTTCCCGTTTACTCTCTGTTATCAGCCATATTTTGGGACTGCTGCCGGACCCGGATTCTTACATGCATGCATAGTGGTTGTGACTGGCACAACCATTATAGGTGAGTTTGATACAATTTTTATCCTTTCCATCACCAGGGTAAGACCCTATTGCGCTTTCTTGTTCCACAGCTTTTTTCTAGACTACTAGGTGGCAGACGTTGGTCTGGGCCTGGTAGGAGCTGGAACCTCGGTCGCAGGGGATTGTGTCAAGGGGGACACAGACTTGCCGAGGAGGGCAGCCGGCGGCCTTGAGCCTTCTCCGGGCAGGGGCCAGGGCACAACAGGGTACGTGGACCCTAGGCCGGGAAGTAGCTTCAAGCGTCCTGGTAATTTACCCGACAGGGGTGAAGTCTTCAAGATTCATCCCTCACCCGCTCCAAAATCGGGGTACTAGCGCAACGAGGGGATAGGACTTTTCCCAAAACACAGTCCATCAAATCCCAAGCGTGAACCCTGAGAGCAAGCTCACTCCGTTAGCCATACGGGTGAGCGGGGCCCGATTAGTTCCACACTATAGGGTCCAAACAGTGCCACGGAAAAGGTCACAGGCTAACAAGCAACACCAAGGGCACGGATCCAAGCGTGCTCCATCCTTGCTGCAGCGGTGCTCAGAATTCTGGTTTACAAGCTGTCGGTGTTATTATTCCTTAACTGAGTGAGTACGCAGAAACCCTTTCCTCCCCAACGGCACCCCTTCACTACCACCACCGGGCCCCAGGGCACATCCCCCTACCCACGGAGAGGTTAAACACCTTGCTGCCATACCACCGCCACCGGCCTCCACAACAGCAGCGGTGGTACTCTACCTTACCACGCACCGTGGGTGGTGTCACAAACTTCCAAATCCCCTGTACATATCCCCCCTCTTCACTTCAAGTGTCCGCGCGACCCCCCTCCGGGGACCGGAGACCCCTCGAGCCACCGCGGTTCTGGATCCGAGTGCCTCGGCCACTGACACGGGGGCGGTACACATACTAGCCTGATTTATGAGAAAAAAAAACTGGGCAACTTCTTTAATTTCTGGTATACAGTTGAAGCCAGAGGTTTACATACACTATGTAGTTAGACACATCTGCATGTTTTTCTCACATGTGACATGAAATCAGAATAAACCTTTGCTGGTTTAAGTCAATTAGGAACCAAAATTATTTATACTTGCCAAATGCCAGAATAATGAGAGAGATAGAGAGAGAGAGAGAGAGAGAGAGAGAGAGAGAATGTTTTAAGGCATTTTTATTACTTTCTACAAAGTCAAAAGTTTACATACTTTTGATTAGTATTTAGTACCATTGCCCTTAAACTGTATGACTTGGGTCAAATGTTTTGGTTATCCTTTTACAAGTGTGTCGCCCCTGCAGCGGTCGAACCGCTCGGATCCGGGGGTTGCCGTGGCTCGAGGGTCTCCGGACCCGGGGGCTTGCGGCCACTGAAATGTAAAGGGGACTATTTATAGGGGATAAGAGTTTGTGACGCCACCCATGGTTCGCAGTAAGGGGGGGTACCGCCACTGCCAATGGGACTACCCGGAAGAGATGGAGCAGGGCAACTAGATGACGTTCCCTCCACGTGTAGGGGAGGCCGTGAGACTCTGAATGGTGGGATGCTGGTTGTAGCGGAGCGCAGGGCTGGTTGGAAGCAGGAGAGGACCATGTACTCAATCAGGCAGTGTTGATGATGATGCGGCCACAAAGCAGACTCTGACAACAAGGTAAACCAAGTCTCTGGGTGCCGCTGCCCTCTTGGGGCAGCACGTCTGGGTATCCGTCCTCTATAGTACTGCCGGGTGGTCCGGAGCCTGCCTCCGTGCACAAATTAGAAGTGTTCTAGTGGCTCGTTGGTGTAAAGCTGTCCGGGCCCCGCTCCCTACTTGTTGGTAGTCGAGCTGTGCTCTCAAGGGCTCACGCTTGGGATTTCTGTGGGCTGCGTGGGTTGGAAAGCCCTATCCCCCCTCATTGTGCTAGTGCACCTAATCTCTGAGCTTTTTGGGGACAGTCCATAGAGTCACTATCCTCCGCAGGTAATTGCGGGGTTGCCTGAAGCTACTCCCCGATCTAGGGTCCTGTACCCCGCTGTGTTTTCGGTCCCGGACCGGTTAATAGACTCGAGCTTCTGACCGTCCTCCAAGACCAGGTCTAGGGACCCAGCCTCAATACCCTGCGACCGGGTCTCCTACTCCTTCGGGCCCAGACCACCGTCTGCAACCCAACCTCTAACACACATGGAGCCGCACACTCCCCTAGCTCATCACTACTCGTGAGCTACCACTGTTCTGTTCTACTTATCTCCCATCAATCTGCCTGACCTCTAGGTGGGCAGTCCTATTCCAGCTCAGCAGCCCACTGGTGTGTCTGACAGGGTGTGGTGTGAGGTGTGGTTGGGATTTGGATGCGGATGGAGGCAGTACTATAGGTTTGGAACCCAGAACCATGGAGGGCGTTGAGCACTGCACTAAAGGGCAGAAAGTGCAGTACCCTGTGACGCCCTGACTAGTCCAGGGGCGTCACACAAGCTTCTCACAATAGTTGGTAGGAATTTGGGCCATTCCTCCTGACAAAACTGATGTAACTGAGTCGTGTTTGTAGGCTGCCTTGCTTGCACCGGCCTTTTCAGCTTTGCCCATAAATTTTCAAAAGGATTAACATCAGGACTTTAAGATGGCCACTACAAAACATTGACTTTGTTATCCTTAAGCCACTTTGTAACCAGTTTGTTAGTATGGTCATTGTCCATTTTCACCCAAGCTTTAAGTTCCTAACTGATGTCTTGTGATGGTGCTTCAGTATTGTCACATAATCTTTTTTCCTTATTATGATGCCATCTATTTTGTAATGTCCACCAGTCCCTCCCGCAACAAAACAACTCCACAACATGATACTACCACCTCCATGTTTCACAGTTGGGATGGTATTCTTAAGGTGGCTTTACACGCTACGATATCGCTAAAACGATCTTGTTGGGGTCACGGAATTTGTGACGCACATCCGGCCGTTTTAGCGATGTTGTTGTGTGTGACACCTATGAGCGATTTTGAATCGTCGCAAAAACGTTCAAAATCACTTATCGGTGACATCACCCCCTATTCCCAATTATCATTGCTGCTGCAGTAACGATGTTGTTCGTCGCTCCTGCGGCAGCACACATCGCTACGTGTGACACCGCAGGAACGAGGAACCTCTCCTTACCTGCGTCCCGCCAGCAATGAGGAAGGAAGGAGGTGGGCGGGATGTTCGTCCCACTAATCTCCGTCCCTCCGCTTTGATTGGGCGCCCGCTTAGTGACGTCGCTGTGATGCCGCACGAACCGCCCCCTTAGAAAGGAGGCGGTTCGCCAGTCCTAGCGATGTCGCTAGGCAGGTAAGTAGTGTGACTGTTCCTAGCGATGTTGTGCGCCATGGGCAGCGATTTGCCCATGTCGCACAACCGATGGGGGTAACGATATCACAGCGTGTAAAGCGGGCCTTAGACTTCAAAGATTTTCTCTTTTTCCTCCAAATATAACGATGATCATTATGGCCAAACAGTTCAATTTTAGATTCGTCAGACCACAGGGCATGTCACTGAAAATTATGGTCTTTGTTTCTGTGTGCATTTTCAAACATTTATCTGGCTTTTTTTATGTTTCTTTAGACGTAACGGCTTGTTCCTGGCAGAGTGGCCTTTCAATCCATGTCAATACAGTGCTCGTTTCACTGTGGATAATGACACAATTGTGGTGCCCCTGACTGTCTAGTGCCACAGGGTACTGCATCCAACCCCGGATTCCTGGAAGACCAGTGCTGGTAATACCGCAACACACACACAAATCCACGCCCTTTTCACCAGACTGGGTAATAGGTTTGAGATAGACTTGACAGGTGGTCACCTATAGGCTGGGATGCATCCAATCCACTAGTCAGAAACCTGGGAGGAGGATGGGCTGGTCAGTGGAGTGGATGGACGAAGGACATCTTGTCAAAGTTGAATAGTAACCAGACACCAAGTCAGTCAGAAGTTGACGTGCTGACGGGAAATTGTAAGGTGACTACTGAGTAAAAACGAGTATGGTTGCCAGGGACAGTACGGTGAAGTACTTACTGGACCGAGCACTGACGGGTTACAGAGCCCTAGTTCAGGAAGAAACTTTAGGCTCACCTGATAACAATTTGTCCGGTGAGGGGATCATCAAGGACCTTACCAACGTTAGTGTCCAGGGCACAGCAGCACAGAAGGAACCTGGGAACTGGGACAAAGGTCCGACCCAAGGAAGGTTCAAGCTGGCTGCCGTGCGGGCCAAGATGGAGATAACAGAAGGGGACCCTAAAATGCTCCAAGCCAGTTCACCAGTTCACTACACCAGCACTGGAGCAAAGGGAATACTGCATTGGTAAAGACCAGCACAAACCGGGTAGCAACAACTTCAAAATAGTGAGTAAATAACAAGTTAATCCGCAGCACCTGTGTCATCTGAATTCTTCCTACATGTCTGCGCTTAGATACAACAACCACTATCATCCTCCCCTGGGGCCTAGCTCTACTTGCGGAGAGCCATCACACCTAAGCTGCCTAATACCACCAGCCTCAGAAGTGAGAGACTTTGCAGCGGCGGCTTTCTTTATATAGCCGCATACTATAAGTGGCGTCACGAAAAACTCTTTATTTTATTTTTCCCCGGGCAATGGCCACCCAGTGAACTTTCCCAGTAATATACAGTTCGGGACCGAGTACCCCAAAGCCCTGGGGTGCGTCAGCTTTTTGGCACTGTGAACAGGATTGGACTAGACCCGGTAACACCGAGTGATGTGCACCTTATGGAATGTGTTTTGTGATTGTACTTGAGGATGTGTTCGCCATTTTGTGTGACAGAAAATAACTGCACCACACAGAGAACGGTGGTGGAGAAGGCGCAAAATAAAATCCCACCCCCTGGGAATCACCAAGCTATGTGAAAACGAAACTACTGCAGGGAACCCTGCTGGAGAATGCTTCTGGATGCGGAAGGAGAATGGCTGCCCCAGGGGATCGTGGAGAAAAGCCAGGCTGCCCCAGGCTATGGACCGCGGATATGCTGGAAGCAGAGGTCCACCGGCTGTGCTGGACACTGAGAGCGCAGCAACTTCAGCAGATTGAGGAGTGGCGAGCGGGCATGATGGAGACGGAGGCGGCTATGCGGGCCCATAAAAACCGGGCGCCGCTTGCAGAGCTGCGGGAGGAGGAAGCGACACCGGAGTCCACCCTGATCTCACCAGTCCGGCTGCCAGCACCCTTCTTCGACCAGGCCGCCTCACCAGCGCCAGAACTGGCCGTAAAGAACCAAGCAGCACCACCGCCTGACCTGGCTGCAACAGACCCGGCTGCGACCGACCAGATCGCGACACTACCGGGAGCCACAGAGGAGGACGTCACCTCAAGCCGCGATGCTCAGGTACCGCCCCAAGAAGCTGTCAGGGACCAGGCAGCAAGCTACCCAGATCAGGAAGACCTGGCTCCGGAACCAGAGGCCTCTGGACCAGATCTGGAGAGAGGAGCCATCGTTGCCCAGCAGAGGGTCGGTATCGATGAGGAGATCCAGGATGTCTGCCAGGCGTTGATCATCCAACTGGCGTGGTAGCAAGAGCAGTGGGAGGCCCAAAAGGCGTAAATAGAGGCCCGCAACCTTCAAGAGAAACAACACCTCAGACAGGCAAGTAACAAGGCCAATGTACCAGGGAGTTGTGGACTGGTTTAACCTTGCCAAGGGGTGGGGCTGCATCGCAGAGCCGGGACTGGGAAAAGGGGTATTTGTTTCTCAGCGGGATGTGAAGGCCCACCTCCCAAAAGGTCACCCTGGATGGAACCTGCACAAGGGTGATGTGATAATATACACCTGGCACTATAGGGAGCGGGACTGGTACGCCCTGGATGTGGTGAAGTGTCCAGGAGGAGCCGCTGCATCATCACCAGTCCCCGCTTCCCCACCAGCACCAGTCATCCCCGTACCACCAGGTGGCAGTAGAGGTGCAAGGGATCAGTGCACCCAAACCAGGGAGTCAGCTGAACTGGATTCCCAGTTACCAAGTTCCCGGTAGCTGAAACCTGTTACTACCAGAGTGTTTGACATGTTGATATAATGTTGATTTTTGCTTTGACCTGGTTATGATAATGTTGTTTTTGATAAAAATGGACCAACAGCCACTGGACTGGTAGTAGAAAAAATTTGCCTTGTAAATAGTTGCACCAGTTGTGCACACTACCAGAATAATACTGCAACAAAGTCTTTCGAAGAGGACCTGTGTTCTGCAACAATATCTTTCGAAGAGGACCTGTATTCTGCAGCAAAGTCTTTCGAAGAGGACCCTTAAATTGCAACAAAGTTTTAGGAAGAGGAAAGGTCTGCGGCAGAGGCGGCCGAGACCCAATCATCATAGCAACTGGCGACATACCTCCCAGGGAACCCAGGTTGTGGGTGGCAGAAGGGATTCCTCATGTACATATGTTTCGGTTTATAGAAACGTTTAATAATAATTTATCTCTATATTAGTAGAGTTTACTTCAGGAATGTACAGTAAATGTACTGTGCATGCAATGGTCAGCTATAGCCTGTGGTATATAATTTTACGGTTACAGGGAGAGAGACCCGAAGGCTCAGCATATATTCATGTAATATCTATGAAAACGTTTCAAATCACTGAAATAAAATCCCTGAGGCTTGGGTCAGACTTACATATTTCACAGTTAAAGTACCACTTCAGCGTTTGTTTTTTCAGGGCTGCAGTGGTACTTTAAATCTAAGTCCCCTGCCCCCACACTTATGCTTCAGGCATTTTCACCTTTTTTCGGCATTGCTCCATATTGTGATTATAACTTCTGACTGTTACATCACAAGTGCGCATTTCTATGAGAGTCAGAACGAGGCCAGAACGAGGATCTCATAGACTTGTATTGAGTTGTAATATCCAGCTCGCTCCATTAAACACTGGCAAAGTGCCTAAGACTAATGAGAGCGGCATTGAAAACATGAAAACACCAGAGGTGAGTGTAAGACAGGGGGCAGGGGACTTAAAGCACCACTCTAGCTGTGAAATAAAAATGCTGGAGTGGTGCTTTAATGATTACAATGCCAAAACTGACCACAGATCTTCTACTATAAATTTACAGTCTCATAGACACCTATGAGGCTACATGTTCGGGTCAGGAGACCCAAGGTCAGCTGAAATGTTATATATTATATAGGAACTGTGAAATAAGGCTGTATGAACAGTAAGAAGACATCGGGAGAAATATCTTGGTGTGCAATTATTATGCCATGCAGTAGTTAACAGTTCATTGTCATCTGTCAGATTACCATGCCAACATTTTTTCTTTTTGTAATATTTTTCTGGGTTCAATTCATGAAAAAAACAGACCAATGATAAACTTAGATATGTCATAAAATTATACAGAATTCAATGGCTAAATAAATCTTTCGAACAACCACTAGATGGAGGCAAAGTTGTTTGAATCTAAAACCATTTGTAACCTAGACAATACTTGTCCTGATTCTGAATTTCCTCACTCTCACTGAAGGTTCATACTTTCCTAAGGGCCGTGCACAGATAATAATCCCCAGACTGGCCGCATCTCTCCCAACCACAGCATGACAGCTTCATATATTTCTATGAGGATGTCACACTAGCCCATCCAGCCTTCTGCATTGAGGTCTGTGCACGGACCATGGTGCACGGACATCTGAAAGAGACCTAATCCATAAGGACTAAATCTGCTTTTATTGCCATGACGCCTTTGTACTTAAAGGGGTTGTGCGGTCAAAATATTGGGCGCACTGTTATGGTTCCCATATATTTTCCCATGTATTTTACATGGTCCTATGTATTCTCAGAAGAAAATTCTGTGCATACTATCACAGTTCCCAGGTATTTTCTGTGTGTGAGCTGTCACGTGACTGTATGTATATGATTTGCACACTTGTAGTCACATACTGACTAAGCTCACCTGAGTGAGGATGTGACTACATGTATACAAATCACATACATAAAGTCACTTGATTGGCTACCTGCACGAGGAATACAGTGGAATTAGTGACAGTGTGCCCATCTCACGCTGTCACAATTCAATACTCTGCAGTTACATAGACCAGGCAACCTCTTCATTTATATATACAGTGGAACCTTGGATTACGAGCATAATTTGTTCTGTGAGTGTGCACTCGTAATCCAAGTTACTCTAATATCAAAGCAAATTTTCCAATAGCAAAAAATTGAAAGATAGACAATTTGTTCCACAACTTAAAATATTTACTGTATTTATACCCCATTCTTTTCCTGTAGACATGTGCCCATCCTTGTCCCCTTTTATTAACGTACCCCTGCAGGTCCTCTTCTTGTAGTAATGTCCCATTCTGGTTCCATATTGTGCCATTCTTCACAGACACACACACACACACACACACACACACACACACGGAGCACCCCACGGGGTCATGGGAATACTTGTCACCGGGCCGGTGAGGGTCAGGGGATGTCACGGGGGGTCCTGCCCGGTTTTATAACCCCGAGGTGTCCACAAAAGGGAAATGTATGAAGAATGGTGGGATGGTAGTTTGGGATGATAGGTATAGTTGTCTCATGATGTCACCTGTGGCACGCGGCCAGGGATTAGCAGCTGCTGCGGGTGATGACCTCCGGGGCTGGTGGTGTCTCAGCAAGGATTGTTCTGCTCCCTTCAGGTAAAGCAGGCCCCAGGGAGGATGATGAGGGGTGTGATGGCTGTTGGCACCGGAGCGCGGGGCGATGGCGCTGGTAATGATAGGCTAAGGCACTGGTTGTGGTTTAGGTCTTTTTACTCACAGTTCAAGTGCTGCCCTCAGGATACCAGTCACTGCCGTCATGGGCCCCAGCCAATCCTGGGAAAGTCCGAGGTAGCCACCAGTGTTGTGAACTGAGAGACCCTCCTTTCTTGCGCTTTTTAGTGTGGATCCCCGTGGACTGAAGCTACTTGCGGACCCCAGTTCTTGTAAGTTAACTTGGCGTTCCGTGTGCAGGTGACATTGATCCGCTGTGGGCCCTGACTGTAATTCCGGCCCCAGGTCCTATGTGCCACTGTGCCGCCCCTGCAGCGGATCGAACCGCTCGGGTCTGAGGGTGGTGATTACTCGTGGCTCGAGGACTAGGGGCCACACTCAAATGGAAAAGGGAGTATTTACAGGGAATTTGGTATAGTTTGTGACGCCACCCGTGGTGTACGGTAATTGGGAGTACCGCCGCTGCCATTGGGAGTACCCGGGGTGATGGAGTGGGGCAGCAAGATGACGTTACCCTCCACGGGTAGGGGTAGGCCCCGGGACTCTGGGTGGTGATGCGGGGACGTAGTGCAGGGTTTCAGTCGGGTACTCACTCAGCAATGAAGCAGAGTCTCACAACAGGGTAAACCAAGTCTCTGACTGCCGTTGCCTCTCGAGGGGAGCTCGTCCGGGTCCTGTCCCCTGCAGCACTGCCGGTAGTCCATAACCTGCCTTCTGGCATACAAGTTTAGATTTTCCGTTGTGGCCCAGTAGCTTGGAGCTTTTAGGGCCCCGCTCCCCACTATGGCTAAATGAAGGAGACTGCTCTCAGGAGCTCACGCTTGGGATTTCAGTGGGCCACTTGCTAGGAAAGCCCTATCCCCCTCATTGCGCTAGTGCCCCCGATCTCTGAGCCGGGTGGGAACAGTCCATAAAGGCCCTGTCCTGCAGAGGTTAATTGCAGGGTCGCCTGAAGCTTCTCCCCGACCTAGGGTCCATGTACTCCGACTTGCCTTTGGTCCTGGACCACTGATAGGACCAGGCTGCCGACACTCCTCCTTGACGGGTTCCAGGCACCTAGCCTTAATCCACTGCGACCGGGGGTCCGACTCTTCTAGGTCCAGACCAGCGTCTGCGACCTAGTTTACTTGTCCCCTGGGAGCTACAACTCCCAGATTCCTCAGAGCTCCTCTCAGCTCGAGGGCTACTGTGGCGCCCCAGGACCTGGTCGCCACAACAGCATTGCCCCTCCAAAGGGTTAATGTTGAGCCTGGAGGTAATTGGGAGGTCTATTGGCCAGTAAGTTCAACATCCAATGCAGTTTCTCCCTCAGGCCAGCAGGGGGAGCTCTGAACCTGGAGTTCCAGGGAGCATTCCTTAAGTATGACCTGAGGGAGGAGTTAGTGTTCAGTCTGTGGAAAGAAAGCAGAGAGAGCAGACGCAGAGTAGTGCTGTCCTGCGGACTGGGGCCTGGAGCTGGAATAGCTTGGCCCAGTGAAGCAGGAAGAGCAGAGAGGCACAGGAGAGACTCGGACATCGGCGTCTGTGGCCACCAGGGCCTAAAATATTCCCTGGTAGACGAATCCGAAGGGCAGGAGAGCTGCAAGCACCTGGCCCATAAACAGCCCGAAGGTACAGCTGCATCACCAGGGCCCGGTGACGACTCCAGCAGAGAAGCACAAGAGAGGGCCTGCGCAGCCTACCACACAGGGAGAGGGACGTACCACCGGTCCCAGCAGCAAGAGGGCCATTGCTAATCCAGAGAGCAGGGTCCTATAACAGTAAAGAAAGAACAGGAGTAGGCCTCATACTCATCTGGCCAAAAAGATACCTCAGTTACATCCAGGCCGGACGGAGCCCTCAACCACCTGTAATGGTCTCCCAGGACTAACCGTTTGCAAAGTAAAAGAGGAGAAGGTAAAGAGACTGTTGTTTGTGTCCGGTCCTTTCACCGCCTGTCGGCCCTGCACTACACCTCAACTGCATAGACACATACAAGCACCAACTGTGCCCCGTAGTCCATCTCCACCTGTGGGGAGCAGTACCACCATTGCTGCCGTTCCATCACCCCGGAGGCCCCATACAGCAGCGGCGGCTTAATAGCCTCAAACCACAGGTGGCGTCACGACAAATATACACTTTAATTGACACCCACCAGGGTCACGGAGTCGGGCTCCGCCACCACTGACGACCCCCAGACTAGTCCGGCCCGGCACCGGGTGTCCCATAGCCCTGGGGTGGGCGAGTCAACTTTGGCGTCACGAACAGGATTTCGTGCCCGGTCCCACCGGGTACTGTGCGCCTGCAGAAACTGTGTTTAAGAGACTGTGTTACTGTTTGAAAACTGCCGCCGCCATTAGCCTCGCTGAGCACAGGAAGAAGGGGGGCGTGCCCAAAAAAGAGCGCGCCATCAGAGCAGAGTGCCGTTAACCCCGCGCGACCCAGAAGGGAATTTGAAAAGAAAGCGGAGCCTGGTAAGGTCCACTAAGGGGGAGGAAGATGTCCGATTCAGAGGGAGAACAGGTGGCTGTGATAGCTCAAGACGCAGCAGCACCGGCCAATGTAATCCCAGTCGCCGTCGCCCCAGCCCCCGCTGTAGCGCCGGTAATGCCGATCACCATGCCGTACATTCCAGGAGCAGAATGGCTGCCGCAGTACTCCAGGGAGTCACATACCCTGAGCGACTTCAGAGAAAGGCTGCACAGCATGTTTAGAGTGTATCCTCTGACTGAGAGCCAGAAGGTGGGCATATTAATGGGGCAGCTAGCCGGCGCGGCCCAGCGTGAAGTGAAGTCCTGGCCTGATACAGATAAAGGGACAGTAACCCAGATACTGGCCAAGTTAAAGAGTACTTTTGACACCCGCACCGCAGCAGAGATAAAAATGAGATTCTTTGGGTGCAAACAACGGGCCACAGACAGCATAAGGGACTATGCCTTAAACCTGCAGGAGGCCCTGAAAGCAATTAAACAGGTGGACCCAGAGAGTGTACGTGAAGAAGACAAACTCCTAACTGAGCAGTTCATAGAAGGGCTCCTGTCAGATGCCCACAGGACACAGCTGCGTATCATGGTCCTGCAGAACCCTGCTCTGGACTTTGCAAAGTTTAAGGACCAGGCCATCCGGGTACTGAGAGAATCTACACCGAATGACACAGTACCCCTCCGGCCTCTTGCTATCACGTACCCAGGGGTGGTGCCTGCGACACGAGCCGCTGCAGGGGCTGAGGCGCAGACCCTGGATAAGGATCCCGTGGCAGAGCTCAGACAGCAGGTCCAGGAGCTGACCAAGACTGTAGCTGCCCTTGCCAAGACCGTGCAGTCTCTACAAGTGACCCCATCGCCTGCAAGAATCGAGTTGGCCTCCAGCTCAGATGATGTCCCATGGATGTGACAGAGGAGGATTCCGCCGACCCGAGGAAAAGACACAGACCGGTCTGATTCAACTGGACAACCGATCTGCCGCCGCTGCAGCCAGGCGGGCCACATTGCAAGACACTGTCCTTTAAATGGGCCGAGCCTGGGGCCAGGAGCCAACCCCCAGGTGTAAGGAAGCCCGGCTCAACCCCTAGCCGCAGCAAGTATGTGGGAGGACGACCGGTCCTTCCTATTGTGCTGGATTGGATCCCTTTGAATGCCCTCCTGGATACGGGATCCCAGGTAACAACCATCCCTTATAAATTGTACAAAAGATATTGGGCTGATTCAGACATTGACCATGGCCCAGATGATGATTTAACAATTGTGGCCAGTAATGGTCAGCCCTTGCCTCAAATTGGGTATAAGGAAGTAACCATTAAAGTGGGGCGGGTAGAATTGCCATGTCAGGGGATGATAATTGTAGATATTGATCGCAAAGAATCTAACCCACTGCTAACCATTGGTACAAATGTGATGGAAAATTGTCTTGCCGAAGTGATAATTTTGTTGCAGCAGGCGTCTGAAAGTGCCAGCTCCGGGCAGCAGCGTGCCCTACAGAGGGAGATCAGAGCCCTGATGAGGAGGCAGCAGGTAGAGCTGGCCGGAGGAGAAATTGGCAGTGTAAGGGTAAGTGACCCTCTCCCCATTGCAATCTCCCCAAAAAGTGAAATGTTGATATGGTGTCGGGCAGCAATAGGCCTCAAGGGTCAAGATTACCAGGCCCTGGTGGAACCTGTGTATTCAGAAAGTAGGCCTGGAGTCCTGATAGCCAGAGGGGTAGCAGATGTCCGCAAGGGAAGAGTGCCCGTCCGCGTCCTGAATTGTGGGGAGGAGGAAGCCAAATTGCCCCGGTACGCCACTGTAGCAAAACTGTACACTGTCAGTAACAATACCATCAAAGCAGTGGAACCCTTGATCCCGTCCGACCAGGCGGAAGACAATGGCTCCAAGGGACAGCTGGAAGACTGGTGCCAAAAATTACATGTGGGCACCGACTCCACCCCCTCACACCAAAAGCATGGGGTTTACCGGGTGGTACAGGAGTACGAGCGGGTCTTCAGCAAACACCCCCTAGATTTTGGGCAGGTAAAAGGGGTAAAACATCAAATCCCCACGGGTGATCATCATCCCATTAAAGAGAGATACCGCCCTGTACCCCCAGCACAGTATCAGCGAGCAAAAGAAATGTTACGGGAAATGAAGGAGGCTGGGGTTATCAGAGATAGTTGTAGCCCCTGGGCAGCTCCGCTAGTGCTCGTAAAGAAAAAAGATGGTACAATGAGAATGTGCATAGATTACAGACAAATTAACTGCATTACACATAAAGATGCTTATCCACTACCCAGAATAGAAGAGTCACTAACAGCCTTAAAATCAGCTAATTATTTCTCCACCCTGGATCTCACCAGTGGGTATTGGCAGGTTCCCGTGGCAAAGGCGGACAAGGAGAAGACTGCATTCACGACACCAATGGGTCTCTGTGAGTTCAATTGTATGCCGTTCGGGCTCTGCAACGCCCCAGGGACATTTCAGAGATTGATGGAGTGCTGCTTGGGCCATCACAACTTTGAAACCGTGCTATTGTACCTGGATGACGTCGTAGTCTACTCCAAGACCTACGAAGACCACCTGAGGCACTTAGCAGAAGTGTTTGAGTCCTTGTCGGAGTATGGTCTGAAGATAAAGCCGTCCAAATGTCACCTCTTGAAGTCAAAGGTACAGTACCTGGGTCATGTGGTCAGCGCAGAAGGTGTGGCACCTGATCCGCAGAAATTCACCGTAATCAAGAACTGGCCAAGACCCACCACGGTAAAGGAGGTGCGGCAGTTCCTTGGGCTGGTGGGCTACTACCGAAGGTTCATTGATGGTTTCACCAAGATAGCAGCGCCTCTTCAAGATCTCCTGGTGGGCCAGCCAAAGAAGGCTAAGAAGCAAAGCCCTCCATTTGAATGGAACAGCCAAATAGAAACATCTTTTGTCCGGCTGAAAGGGGCTCTCACGGGAGAAGAAATTCTGGCCTACCCTGACTACAGCCATCCGTTTGTACTGTACACAGACGCCAGCAACGTGGGACTGGGAGCAGTTCTGTCCCAGGTGCAGGGAGGCAGAGAGAAGGTGATGGCTTACGCCAGTAGGAAGCTTCGTCCCACAGAAAGGAATCCAGAAAACTACAGTTCCTTCAAGCTGGAGTTCCTCGCTATTGTTTGGGCAGTGACTGAACGCTTCAAGCACTATCTGGCGTCGGCCAAGTTCACCATCTTCACGGACAGCAACCCGTTGACACATCTGGCAACAGCCAAGCTAGGTGCGTTGGAGCAGCGATGGATGGCCCGGCTGTCTAACTTTGACTTTACCATCAAGTACCGGGCTGGCAAGAAGAATAACAATGCTGATGCGCTGTCCAGAATTCCTCACTTACCCGAGTCTGGAGAAGACCTGGATGAACTCGAAGAGATAGAGTTACCGGCTTTCCATCACCAAGGTGTTTCCCAGTGTAAGCATGCTGTAGGAGAGAAGCGCTCGAGCCAGCACGAGGTCTCGGTCAACCCATTACTCCACCATAATTGGGAAGAGACACAGAACGGTGACCCGGCCGTGCGATTGGTCAAAGAAAAGCTAGCACAAGCTGAGACTCATCTCGGTCCAGACGCTCCACAAGAAGCCCAGCAGCTGTGGAAGGAGAGGGGACGACTGTTCACCTACCAAGGCAAGCTCTGCAAGAGATATGTCAACTGGCGAACGAATGAACTCGTCTGGCAGATAGTGGTCCCACAGAGGGATGCTCCAATGGTCCTAGCAGCTTACCATGATAAAGCAGGACACTTCGGGTGGAAGAAGTTGGAGAGGAGTTGGTGGCCCTGGACCACGTGAAGTTAACACCAAGCCGGTCAGACTATGTGTACGCCCTCACCATTGTGGACCATTACTCTCGTTTCCTGGTAGTAGTGCCTGTGAAAGACCAGACAGCCAGAACAGCAGCTAGAGCATTTCAGGCATACTTTTGTCGACCTCACGGTTATCCAGAAAGGGTACTGACTGATCAAGGTCCTGCATTCGAGGCAGAAGTGTTTCAAGAGTTCTGTAACATGTACGGCTGTAAGAAAATCAGAACAACACCGTACCACCCCCAAACCAATGGATTGTGCGAGAAGATGAACCATGTGGTTATTGATATGCTCAAGACTCTACCTCTGGAAGAAAGAAACTAATGGCCAGAGAACTTACCAGATCTGGTAGACCTGTATAACCATATCCCAGTAAACTCGACCAACTGCAGCCCTGCTTACTTGATGCGAGCAAGACCTGGCAAGTTACCTGTAGACTTTGAGATGGGAACTGTGTCACCTGAAGCGCTTCAAGAGATAGAAGACTGGGATACAGAGCGACAACAGCAGTACCGCAAAGTCCAGGAATGCGTAGAAAAGAGCCTGTCCCAAGCAAGAACGAGGCAAGAACAGAACTACAATCAAACAGCCCCAGCAACTCCCTTAACGCCTGGAGAACAGGTCCTCAAGAAGAAGCGGAGAACGCACAAACTAGATGATCAGTGGGAGAATGAACCCTACACCATTATTCCCTCCAATTTTGATAACAGTAAAGTGTGTCTCATAAGCAAAGATGAAGGAAAGACCTATCAAGCAGTTTCTAGAGACCGCCTGAAAGTGTGCCCTGAACGGTGCAAAATCCAAAAAGAAGTAGAAGAAGTACAAGAAAGTCCCCAAATTCGAGAAAAAGAGGAAGAGATGATCCAAACAATCCTTGGAAAATTCCCCAAAACTTGGACCCGAATAAATAATGCTATAGTAGTACCAGTCTTGATGTTCCCGCAGTTGGTCGAGCCAGAAACAGAAGAGGTTCCAGATCCACCTAAGAAACTGTCCGCCCCAACACAAGATGACACGCCAGCAGTGGAACAGGAGAATCAACCCCCTGTCAGTGGTGAACGTGTCGTACTCTTGGCGACTCTCAGACCATGTAGGCAATCATCACGCATACCTATCAGGGTTAGGCCTACCCGTAGCACTGAGGTAGCAGACACTCCAAGTAGTCAGGGACAAACACCAGGGCTACGCAGGTCCCAACGTAGCACTCGGGGACAGCCCCCTCCAAGGTATAGAGAGTAAAAAGAAAAGTACCTATTAGAATGTATATAGTTATTTAAAATGTCTGTAATGTTGTGTATAAAATGCTTTTTATTTAAATGATTGAGTAAATGGACAACTGGGTCACTGGACTATGAGTGGCCAACACTTTAATTGTTCATAGTTAGCACCAGTGAGCTCAGCACCCCTGAAGAAAAACCCGTTCGGCGTGCATAGAGTGGGGTCAGCAATGCTCTGACGCACACCCAGAGCCTACGTTGGGGGTTCTATCGCGGCAGGACCCCCATGGAGCAGTGTAATGGACACCCGGCAGGGAGCCACACTGGACTCTCATAGTTGTTTAAGTTTGTAACGTTTAAGTAATGCGCCTCTCATAGAGGGATGAAATGTTAACATATTATGCCTTGTTTTGTTTTCTTCAGTCCGGGAGAACTGAGTTTAACTAAGGGGGAATGTGGCGCCCCAGGACCTGGTCGCCACAACAGCATTGCCCCTCCAAAGGGTTAATGTTGAGCCTGGAGGTAATTGGGAGGTCTATTGGCCAGTAAGTTCAACATCCAACGCAGTTTCTCCCTCAGGCCAGCAGGGGGAGCTCTGAACCTGGAGTTTCAGGGAGCATTCCTTAAGTCTGACCTGAGGGAGGAGTTAGTGTTCAGTCTGTGGAAAGAAAGCAGAGAGAGCAGACGCAGAGTAGTGCTGTCCTGCGGACTGGGGCCTGGAGCTGGAATAGCTTGGCCCAGTGAAGCAGGAAGAGCAGAGAGGCACAGAAGAGACTCGGACATCGAAGTCTGTGGCCACCAGGGCCTAAAATATTCCCTGGTAGACGAATCCGAAGGGCAGGAGAGCTGCAAGCACCTGGCCCATAAACAGCCCGAAGGTACAGCTGCATCACCAGGGCCCGGTGTGGACTCCAGCAGAGAAGCACCAGAGAGGGCCTGCGCAGCCTACCCCACCGGTCCAAGCAGCAAGAGGGCCATTGCTAATCCAGAGAGCAGGGTCCTATAACAGTAAAGAAAGAACAGGAGTAGGCCTCATACTCATCTGGCCAAAAAGATACCTCAGTTACTTCCAGGCCGGCCGGAGCCCTCAACCACCTGTAATGGTCTCCCAGGACTAACCATTTGCAAAGTAAAAAAGGAGAAGGTCAAAAGACTGTTGTTTGTGTCCGGTCCTTTCACCGCCTGTCGGCCCTGCACTACACCTCAACTGCATAGACACATACAAGCACCAACTGTGCCTCGGGGTCCAGCTCCACCTGTGGGGAGCAGTACCACCATTGCTGCCATTCCATCACCCCGGAGGCCCCATACAGCAGCGGCGGCTTAATAGCCGCAAACCACAGGTGGCGTCACGACAAATATACACTTTAATTGACACCCACCAGGGTCACGGAGTCGGGCTCCGCCACCACTGACGACCCCCGGACTAGTCCGGCCCGGCACCGGGTGTCCCATAGCCCTGGGGTGGGCGAGTCACTACTGACTTGACACCTCCCAGCTCCCTGTCTGACCCCTAGGTGGGCAGCCCTATTCTTGCTTAAGCAGCCCACTAATGTGCCTGACAGGTGTGTTGCAAAGTGTATCTAGGATTTGTGAATGCTGGTGGAGGCAGTACTGCAGGATAGAGACCCAGAACCATGGGGGGTTGCATACTGCACGAGGAGGGCAGTTTTTGCAGTACCCTGTGACGACCTGAAGAGTCCAGGGGCATCACACCACTGTGCTCTGGGAACTTGTTATGGCCAGAGGGATGTACAATCCCCCTGTGCTGCAGATTCTGGTGGTCCAGCGTAGAGTATGTTCCACCCTAGGGCTCTGCACCCTGCACTGCGCTGGTTCTGAGGGAGCAATGAAGCTCTCCCCTCAGCAACCGTATTTCTCCTCGGTCTCTCCAGCTCACCTGGTTAACTCTCCTGCTTCTTCCAGTCGGGCCGGTCCTAACAGTGGAAGCTCTGAAGCACTCTCCCCTGCGACCGTGTTCGTCTGTGTCCCAAACTATTCTGAGGTGAAAACTGTGTGTTTTCTAACTTCCCTCATGCTGCCCCCACCTTCCTGATGACTCACCAGTGGCCAGGAAAAACCTGTTTTTACAGTGACCACCTTTAGCTTAGTTTCAGTGGCTGGCTGCTAAGCTGTGTGTTGTGTAACTGCTGACTCACTCCCTGGCTGTGTTGTGCAAGTGAAAAGCAGTGGTTAACCTCTTCCTTACCCGGGATGAGTATTGCACCTTAAATCAGATGCAATACCCTGTGGCGACTGAGGCCTCAGGGGCGCCACACACACATACACACACACACCTAGCAATGTCACATCCTGGTCCCCTATTGTGCCATTCTTCACACACACACACACACACACACACACACACCTAGCAATGTCTCATCCTGGTCCCCTATGGTGCCATTCTGCACATACACACACACAAAACAAAAACATTATTCTCACCTGACCTCCATTCTCTTGGCGCTCTCTTCCCAGATTCTTGCAGTTCGCCGGCATGTGGACCTGGTAACGATTGCGGCCAATGCAGGGGCTGCCACTGTCAGCGCTCCAGCAGCTGACGTCATTAGCCGCTTGCTTCTGATTGGCCAGCGGCTGCCTTTGGGAATATAGTAGTTGTGCAGAGAGGCTGTGCAGAGCCGGGAAGATGTTTATCTGAAATAAAGCAATAACAACAGCAGCCCCTGCACCGCCTGCGATTGTTACCAGGTCCAGCAGCCAGAGCGAGTAACAGTGCGGTGAAAGTACGGAACAGGAAGTGTGTGCGGTATTTGCTCATTTTGCAAATTATTGCTCGTAAACCAAGTTACAAATTTGTAAAAAGCTTTGCTCATCTTGCAAAATGCTCACAAACTGGGTTATTCGTAATCCAAGGTTCCACTTATTCAGATGAAGATTTATACCTGTGATAATCTCTTGAGAACTGCACAACTTGTGCATAAATAGATGGAAGACCCAACTTCTAAGGTCGCATTTTCTATAACTTTACATGGGATTTCAAGTTTGCACACCATCTCAATAACTTATTTTCTGTTTAAATAGACATGCCAAAATTACTAGGTTGGAAAGCTTAGTTTGAAGTGTCAATCACTATTTGTTGGCATGGCTACTAATAAAGACCCAGCTGCTTATTCATTCTTAATGTCCTATGTAAAGCCTTATTCAGACATCGTGCTCTATGTATGGAGTGTGATGCACAGACTGGCCGCGGGTCTCTGGGGGTGGTTTACCAAGTACATTCCTTATATTTATATTGCTCTGAATCATGATTTTCCAGGTCTGAACAATTATGGCAATGCCAAACTTGTACAGATGTTTTTTATGAAAAAAATTAAATTACAATCACCTTTGCTTGGACAGTTAAAAACAGCAGAATTTATGCAAGACGTCAATTCGTATTGAATTGATGATGCCCTACAACTTTGTAATTCACTTTTTTTCCTCTATCTCGTTCCGTTTTCGAGATAAAAATGCTAACTCCATTGTTTTCCACCAGGTGGCGCTATAGGTGGTTTCATTGCATAGCGCATGGCTACTTTACTACACCTAGACACCACATCTATGCCTATAGCTGCTGCCATTCTCAAGTTAATGGCGGTGGACAGGATATGGGTGGACACACTGTATACATCACAAAGGAGACGCTGGGGCAGCAGAAGCATACATATCACATAGGCGGTGCTTTGGCTGGATATATACATTGCAGGAGATGCAAGGGCTGGAGTTTTTACATCACAGGAGACATGGGGGATGGAGGCAGTAGCACATCACAGGAGACCCTGGGGCTGACGCATATACATCACATAGGATGATCGGGCTGGAACATGTACATTACATTAGATGCTGGGGCTGGAGTATATACATATCACAGGAGACATGGGGGCTGGAAGCTGTAGCACATCACAGGAGACATTGGGAATGGAGGCTGCATGACATCGCATGAGACATTGAAGCACACAACAGGAGACATATGGGCTGCTGTTTCTGTCTTCATCTGCGGGGCAGGAGGGCATTGCAGGCTGACTTCACCCACAAAGTACATTCTAGCATTGACTAGCGTCAGGATGTAATTCTTTGAGTCGTGTTCAGTAGTGAATGCTGCGTGCGTATGCTCGCAGTGCAAGAGGGATTTAAAGAACTGGCAGCCGGCAACAAGCAGCGGAGGGCACGAGCACTGTAGTTCCCTGGAATGTTCCCGGGGGGTGCAGAAAAGGTAATCGTGGGACGGAGATTCCCCACCCCTGCGTTAAAATTTGGGAACTGTTCTAATAATAGTTATAACTCTACATAAATTTGATTTTTTTGTTACATTTGCACAAACTGCATCTATATTTTAGATTATCTAGTGGATAATCCATAACAAGTAACACAGAAACACACATATGATAGCAAATGCGTATTCTTACTTTTGTTGCTATGTGAATGTTTGCCTTTAATAACATGGAACTGACATGTATTTTCCTGCCACCTGCACAATGTTTGCTAATAACAGACCCAAGAAAGTTTCCTGCAGATCTTCATTCTTCCATCAGAAAAATAATACCATACCAAGTAATTGTAGTCCATGAAGCTGGCAACTGTTTATAATCATTAAGCTTCTCATGTATTCTTCTAATGTGTCTTAAAAATGTATGACCCTCTTAGTCTAAATTTCTTCAATAAAAGAATTTGAATAGAAATTTGCTCGGCTAAAGGAAACCCAGTGAAGAATAGCACACATGACAAGATTTTACATGCATTTATTTTTGCAATCATCAAATAATAAAACGTTATAATAATAATAAAAAAAAAATCTTTATTTCTATAGCGTCAACATATTCCGCAGCTATTTACAATTCAGGAAGTTCATATACAAACAAATAACAGTTTTAGAAAATACAATAATTAGAGGCGGAAAAAGACAACCCTGCTCGTGACAGCTTACAACCTACAATGAGATGGGGGGGGCAGGTTACAAGTGCTTATTTACAATGGCAGTCCAGCCATCTCAAGGAAATGGGGGATAGATAATGGCTTCCTGGACCAGTTGGCCAGAACCTTATATTTATATATTATATTACTTTTTATTCATTTATGTAGCGCTGTTAATTCCACAGCACTTTACATACATTGGCAACACTGTCCTCATTGGGGCTCACAATCTAAATTCCCTATCAGTATTAGTTTGGAGTGTGGGAGGAAACCGGAGTACCCGGAGGAACCCACGCAAACACGGGGAGAACATACAAACTCCTTGCAGTTGGTGTCCTTGGTGGGAATTGGTCCCAGGACCCCAGTGCTATAAGACTGCAGTGCTAACCACTGAGCCACCTTGAGATGCATTTGGGTGCTATGGAATTTGATGTGGGGTTATATTCTGAAAAGGCGTGGAGGAACTATGTGAATTTAATTTGGCTAAGGAGTGTGATAGGCCAGCCTAAAAAGGTGAATAAGTTGTGATTTGTCCTAGCTTCTAGGGGTAGAGCGTTCCAGAGGATTGGTGCAGCTCGGGAGAAGTCTTGGATTCAGGAGTGGTAGATTTGGATTAGTGGGGACGTTAGTCAAGAGACTTTTGCAGAGCGTAGAGACCAAGTGAGGTGATAGACAGAGAGGAGGGTGGAGATGTAGGGGGGTGCCACACTGTGGAGAGCTTTGTGGGTGATAACAAGTAGTTTGAATTGGATCCTGTGATATATGGGCAGCCAGTGCAATGACTGGCACAGAACGGAAGCATCTGAGTAGCGGTTAGCCAGGTAGGTGACCCTGGCTGCTGCATTAAGGATGGACTGTAGAGGAGAGAGTCTAGTTAGGGGGAGACCAATTAATAGAGGTGTACAGTAGTCGAGGCAGGAGTGGGTCAGGGCCACGGTGAGGGTTTTTGTCGTTTCCATTGTGAGAGAGGGGCAGATTCTAGAAATGTTCTTGAGGTGCAAGCGGCAGGAGCGGGCAAGAGATTGTATGTGGGAGGTGAAGGACAGATCAGTGTCAAGTATAACACCCAGACAGCGAGCCTGCTGCCTAGGGGTTATCATGGTGCCACACATAGAGAGGGAGATGTTGGGTTTAGGAAGGTTAGAAGATGGAGGGAATAGAAGTAGTTCAGTTTTGGAAAGGTTAAGTTTCAGATAGAGATCAGACATGACATTGCAAACTGCAGTCAGGCAGTCACTTGTGTTCTGTAGTACAGCGGGGGTGAGCTCAGATGATGAGGTGTATAGTTGTGTGTCATCAGCATAAAGATGGTACAGGAAGCCAAAGCTACTGATGGTCTGCCCATTTGGGGCAGTGTAGAGGGAGAAAATAAGTGGGCCGAGGAATGAACCTTGAAGGACCCCAACTGTGAGAGGAAGAGGAGAAGATGTGGAGCCAGCAAATGATACACTGAATGAGCGGCCAGAAAGATAGGAAGAGAACCAGGAAAGAACAGTGTCCTTTAGGCCGATTGAATGGAGCATAGAGAGAAGGAGATGGTGGTCAACAGTGTTGAAGGCTGCAGAGAGGTCAAGAAGGCAGAGAGTGGTCACCATTATGTTTTGCTGTCAATAGGTCATTAGTCACTTTGATGAGGGCAGTTTCTGTTGAGTGTAGGGGGCGCAAGGCAAACTGTAAAGGATCTAGAAGAGAGTGAGAGGAGAGGTAGTGGGTGAGGCGGGCATAGACCAGGCGCTCCAAGAGTTTGGAGATGAAGGTGAGATTGGAGACTGGTCTGTAGTTGCTTGTGCAAGATGAATCAAGAGTAGGTTTTTTTAATAATGGAGTAATGATAGAATGTTTAAGGGAGGATGGGAAGATACCAGAAAAGAGAGAGAGATTGAAGATTTTAGTTAGGTGAGTAGTGATGACTGGAGAGAAAGACTGGAGTAGAAGTGATGGTAAGGGATCAGTAGAGTAAGTGGTAGGACGAGAAGAAGAGAGGAGCCTGGAAACTTCCTCCTCTGTGACTAGGTCAAATGTGGAGAATGATCCAGATGGGATGTGGGAGGGATGTGAATCATAATGCTTTGTGGTTGGGAGCTGATCTCTTGGCGGATGTTTTCTATTTTCTCTGTGAAATACGAGGCCAGATCATCAGCATAAAGGTCTGTGATAGGGGTCTGTACTTTGGGACTGAGGAGGGAGTGAAAGGTGTCAAAGAGCTTTTTTGGATTGTTGGATAGTGAGGAGATCAGGGTGGTGAAGTAGGTCTGTTTGGCGAGGTAAAGGGAAGAGTTGTAGGTTCTTAACATGAATTTTTAGTGGATGAAGTTTTTTGGTGTGCGGGTTTTCCTCCGTAGGCGTTCAGCACTTCCTAGAACATTGCCTCATGGCAAGAATGTAATTTGGGTAATGTGATAGTAAGTGTTTAATTTTCTTACATCGCCACCCTAGGAAAAATTAATTATTACAAATTTTCATTAGAATGAATGGGTGCCGGTACATGTACTACATGCAATACATAGACTTCCAAATCAATAACAGAGAAACTCTCTGTATCTGCACTCCAATTAGGATTTTAAAAGGGAGATTCCTCACCACTAACAGAATACTCTTAAAGGGGTTGTCAGGAACTTTAAGACTTATGACCTATCCTTAAAAAAGTTGTCTGGAACTTAATCATTGATGACCTATTCTCGGGATAGATTTGGGATAGATCATCAATGTCTGATCAGTAGGGGTGCAACACCCAGCACCCTCGCCGATCAGCTGTTCCCAGTGCCACTGCTGGCTGGCACTATTCAGCTGTGGAGTTGCATAGCTCTGTCGATGCAATTGCAGCCGCTGCTGGGTACTGTATATCTGGAACCTATTGATTTGAATAGGGGGTGGATATAGTACTCAACTCCGACCCCTATACATTTGAAAGAGCTGTCATGTGCAGCTCTGCACCTGAGAAGTTCCAGCTGAGGGCGGCACCAGGAACAGCTAATCAACAGGGGTGCTGGGTGTTGCACCCCCACTGATCAGATATTGATGATCTATCCCAAATCTATCCCAAGAATAGGTCATCAATGTTTAAGTTCCAGACAACCCTTTTAACAGGATATTTTATAAATAAGCTTTCTAAATCAGGCAACTTGAAGGATATGGTCACACAACATGTTTTACATGTGGACGATCCCACTGGATTTTGGAAGAAGAAGATAATTCAGGACACATCTGAGTTTTTGGTCCAAAAGAGTCATTTTTTTGTATCTTTTGTCGTTTCCTGGATGGTTGTTCATATTTTTTTTCCCCACTGTCAGTGTTTAGCGTATTTTAATTTTTTTGTGTCATCTTTTGTACAGGTGGTTATTGGATGTTTCATTTATTATTTTCAACAACAAACTGCTAGCGATTTCTGAAGCAAAAACGATGGGAAAAGTTTTAAAAAGATAATTGGGTGTCTTTCAGGTGCATTTTGATCCTTCCAAATTGACTAGTCTTGTAAAGTATGGTTGTCATGATTAAAGGCCAGTTCCAGGTTAGGATTGAAACACGCAGAACCTTGTCTACATGCTGAGCTTTTTATCCACTGTATGTTTTTTATGGATTTTTCACAATAAAGCTTCAAAGTTTTTCCAAGATGGTTGCTAGTTTTTTCCACTTCTCTTGTAAAGCATGGGGTGATTTCAGAGCAGAAAATTCCTGAGGAATGGTCAGCGCATATTAGCCATTTGGCATCTTTTGAAACCTAAAGTGGTTAAAATATGCTCAAAAACTGCAATTGCACATTAAGTCATTTTTACGTAGAAATATGTAATATGTTCATTATTTTGAGCCTTTTCTGAGGCATTTTCAGGCTGGCTTTGGAGCATAACCTCCTGAAAAAGATGTGTGCACATACTTTAAGGCATAACCAGAATCTCCTAGGCTGCAATGCAAAATGTTTTTGCCCTAAAGGCCCCGTTACACGCAACGATGTATTAACGATATATCGCTGGAGTCACGGATTCCGTGACGCACATGCGGCATCGTTAGCAATGTCGTTGCGTGTGACACCAACGAGTGACCATTAACGATGGAAAATACCAAATTGTCCATCATTGACAAGTCATTCCTTTTCAAAAAATCGTTGATTGTTGAGGACGCAGGTTGTTCGTCGTTCCCGAGGTGGCACACATCGCTATGTGTGACACCTCGGGAACGACCAACTACAGCTTACCTGCGGCCGTCGGCAATGAGGAAGGAAGGAGGTGGGCGTGATGATACGGCCGCTCATCTCCGCCCCTCTGCTTCTATTGGGCGGCCGCTTAGTGACACCGCACGAACCGCCCCCTTAGAAAGGAGGCGGTTTGCCGGCCACAGCGATGTCACTAGGCAGGTAAGTCTGTGTGACGGCTCCTAACGATATTGTGTGCCACCGGCAGCGATTTGCCCGTGACACACAAACGACGGGGGCGGGTAAGCTCGCTAGCGATATCGCTGCATGTAAAGCCCCCTTAAGACAAACCCTGTCAAGTGCATGACCAACTTTAAACATACTTTGAATTTTTATGCTCAGTCTTACATCCAAGTTTCTCAATACTAGAAAAACTGGTTTATTTCTTTGGCTCACACTTTGATCAGAGCGTAGTCCAAGTGGAGAAAAAAGAAAAACAAGTGTTAGGAGGGCTGACGGTTTTGCAAATAATATTAATAACTGGATTTGCAAACGTAGCCCAGGTCCACTGTGCAGCGAGATAGCTGCTGCTAAATAACCCAAAGGCAGATCTAGCGACAAAAGTTAGAACTAATATGCCTTAGCACTCCCTGTGTTACACAACACAGGGAAGAGGGAAAACTGGCAATAACCCCTGTTAGTGGCACAGGGGATATGCAAATTAATTGTGTCGCTATATCCTCTGTTGGTACTAACAGAGGCTACGAAGTAGGGGAATGAAGAAACGTAGGTGAAAGCACACCGTGCTATATGTGTTCCCAAACAGGTGAACTACCGGAAAGTGGAGTAACCCTCTCACTATACAGGTAGCTGTGTGTGCGGTACCTGTCTAGCAGTCTGCTCTAGTTGCGGAGTAACCCTCTTACCGAAGCCAGACTGCAGTCTTGCAGAGTACTTGCCTAAGCTGCCTGAACTAGTTGCAGAGTAACCCTCTCGCAGGACTACATGTCGCGATATAGCGAGAGCGCACGTGGAGCCAAGATGGCGGAAATCCACACACATTCACCAGCAAACAAAGGATGATCTGAACACACTGCCATGCTTTCAGCCGCATTATCTAAAGGCTAAGCCATGCCCCTGGCTGTATCATCGGTGATCTCACCCGCAAGCCAATCAGGCGACGCCACATCATTAGGTTTTGAAACGCATGCGTTTTTTTATGCGTTTTTTCGACGCAGGTGCTCTTTTCTTTCCTTTTTTAGCGGCCAAAAACGCACAAAAACGCAGCGTCAAAAAGACGCAGTGTGCGAACCTAGCCATAGATTGTCACAAGTGCTATTGGTGAAATCCATGGATGGCACTCTTACTGTATGAGAAAATCAGATGTATTAATGATCCCGTTGGGCAAAATGCTGTGCTAGTTAAATTTATAACATACTGGAGCAATTATGCTATATGCACACAGAGATTTTTACAGTCCATTCCAAAAACCCTTATAAATTGCTCTAGAAACACTTAAAAATTTCTTTCAATCCATTTCTATTATAAAACAACATAATGTTTATATGCCTTTCAGGAATTTTTCAGGTTTCGAAAAATGGGTATTGGAAGAAAAGAACTTGAATGTCCCTTCTTTGAAGCGCCCTGTAACAGAAAATGTTCCAAACTAGGCACTGTCCAATCAAAAGGCTACAAAAAACCCTTCAGGAAAAAAAACTCTACAAAAACATTTGAAAAACTCTTTAAGGCAAGGAGCATTTCTTGAAGCATTTTCCAGCAGAAAAACTGTCGTTTTTGACTGTTTAAAAAAAACTGCGTGTTCCTACCCTTGGAATAGCGTGTAATGGCTTTGAATACCTATTTTCAGATTTTTTTTAAATTTGCTTCTTAAGTGTTAAATTAAGCAACTTTCTAGACGTCTTCATTAAAAAAATTCTACCACTTTGGAACTGTAAAATCTATACCCTTATACATTTCTGACATAAATTCAGTGCTGCTTCTGGCTCAGGTCTCTTTCCATGTGCTGTCTACTGTTTCCCTCATTTAATTATAAGAAATACGAGAAGATAAGAATGAGCGGAGCCTATAATGGAACAATCCCACTGTCATTTCCACTGCACAACTTCTGAAATCCATGGCAATAAATACACAAATAGTGCAGGCAAGATGCACTCTTCACCCTTTGAAGAAGCACTCCCATTATTTTTTTTATTCATTGAATGTGTGTACATGTGCATATAATGTAGTGTTAGTGTATTAATAAACTCACTTACCACTTCTCTCTCTGACATCCAGCATCTTTCTTCTCCTTTTCTCAATGATATCACCACTCCGCAGACTCTCCAGGACACACTGCGCTCTATGTGACCTGGAAGTGGTTTTTACAATGTAAGTCTATAGAGTGTCAGAATGAGGCTCCATAGACTTACATCGTAAAAGAGGCTTCCATCTAATGCATAGTGCATAGAGTGAGCCAGAGAGCCTGATGAGTGTTGACATCACTCAGAAAAGGAGAAGAACGGCACTAGACACCGGAGAGAACAGTGGTAGGTGAGTATACTAGTTCACTCACACTACATTACTACCTGCATGTACATGCACATTTAAAGGGAATCTGTCAACAGGTTTTTGGTATGTAATCTCAAGACAGCATGATGTAGGGGTAAAAACACAGAAATCAGAGATGTATCTCTTTTCAACGTAGTTGCTATTTATTTGCCATAATTGTTCTAGCACCAGGAGGTTATCATTGCTTGGACTACAGCAGTGCGTGAGCCCTAGTCTAGCACGCACTGCTCCTCTGGTAAGTAGCTCATTATTAATATATATTGTACATATAGGGTCTGGTGTGGGTGGGGATTGCTTTCTGATTTCTGCTGCATTAGTTAAAAAAACCCTCTGATTGTGTCAGATCCACTGCACCCAGTACACTAATTGACATTGTTGGAATTAGGGTCTCTGTCTCTACATTATGCTGCTCTCAGATGAGGTAGCAAAAACCCTTTAATGAATAAAAAAAATTAATGGTAGTGTACCTGCAGGTAATGCAGAACTCACATGTCATTTAGCAACATGTCAGGATTAGAGATAAATTAATGGATTTGTTGCACATGTAATTCTTGTAAAATTTTGGGACCTCATTGGTTTTTGGGCTCATTTGCATTGATCAATACATTTGCTAAACATCTCTATTACTTTCAAATATTCATAGCAGTTTTGCAATACCATTTTCACATATTTCATTTTTTCCAGATGGCTAAATGTATTTTTCATTGTTCATAGTATCCCTATAGCAGTAATGCTTTACCATTTTTCATGTTTATATTTTTGTAGTGGTTAGTGTGCAGCTTCTTATCTGTATTATAGTCATGTATTTTTAGGCTAGCACTTATTTCACACATATAGGTGTTCCAGTCAGTCTTTTTTCTGATCTCCAATACTGAGTCCAGAAAAAAAGAAAAGCAGAACAGAACATCCAGACGACAATAAAGGCAATACATTAAAACATATAATCAACTTTGAAGATATCACTTCATCTGATAAAAACACCTCTGAAAACTATGTGAAAAGCACGATGGCAACAATGTTCGAAAAATTTAATATTCTGTTTCATAATCAAAATAAGCTTTTGCAAGCCAGCATAGACTCTAATAACAACAAGTTCTCAGAGCATGAGAATAAAATAAAAAAATAAGGGGATAACAGCCACTCAGCAGACTTGTAGCGCAACAATGAGGAACAAGATTCGCCAATTAACAGCCACGGTAGCGGATGTGAAGGATCGCAATCATAGAAACAATGTCAAGATAAGAGGTATCCCTGAATCCATTCCTCCGAAAGGACTTTGTGAATTCTTGAAAAACATCATACGTGCTGAACTACCTTCTGTTAAAGAATCAGAACTTATTATCGACAGAATACACAGATTCCCAAGACGCACACAGATTTCCCAGGAAACTCCAAGGGATACCTTAGCAAAAATCCATTTTTTTTCCATTTAAAGGAGGAGTTTATGCAAAAATTAAGAGAAATAAGAAATCTCCCTAAATTTTCTGAGCTAATAAAAGTATTCATTGACCTTTCCAAGGAGACCATGGCAATGCGCAAATCTTGCAATTTAACCACTAGCTTCTGCCGGGATAATGGAATCCAGTACAGGTAGGGCTTCACCACTAAACTGTTGATCTCATTCAGAAGGAAAATCGTACCCATCACAACTCCTAAGGATGGCCACCACTTTGTCAGCTCCCTTGAACAACGAGAAGCACCTCAACCAGAACCACAGGGTAGACCAACATAGACTAGGCCTCGTTGAATTCCTTGACTTATTTTGATAGGCTGTTTTTTTCTTCTCAAGAAATCTCGAGCTTTAAAAATGTAATCCAAGCTTATCTACTTATGTTATTGTTAAAATGCAAAATTTATACATGTCTTTCCCAATATTCACATGATGAATTACTCACAGTAACATAATTAGTTGTCCCTTTTTTATAGATAACCTTTTTTTTTTCCAGAAACCACAATTGGTACTTGGAGTTAAAGTAGTATATTAAAGACTTTACAGCAATAGACTAGTGCCCAAAAGGAAAGTGTCTGATGAAAAGGCAATCCCCGGAGATTTTATTTTGTTGGAACAATATTATTTTTTCTTGTTTCTCTGTATTTTGAGTATCTTATAGGTAAGGACATTGAACAACAAGTCACAAAATTAAGAACCCTTAATTTCTGAATATAGTATCTGAAGTAAAATACTTTAGAAAAATTACTGTTTTGTTTACCAATTACAAATTAACTGTAGCAGTTTTTGCTAACTGTTCGTATTGTACTAGTATTGGTATACGATTGAATTTTATCTTTTATTTTAGGTCAGTTAAAAACCTTGGTAACCCATTTCAGCTCTTAATGGATAACATATAACCATAACTAAACCCCAACACAACCACTATAAACCCAAAATGCACATAATTCTATCACTAAATGTTAAAGGTATAAACAGCCCCAATAGAAGATTCATGATTTGCAAGGAAATTATAAATTGTAAAGCAAATATAATATGTCTCCAAGAAACAAGATTGGCCAGAAACAATTACCCTAAATTTAAAAATAACAATTATACTAATATTTTTAAAGCCCTTAAAAATATCAGAACTATCTAATATACAGGAAAAAATAAAAAAAAAAGAACAGAAAGACTACCCCAGCCCAGCCAACAAATACATGTCGATATCGCATATACAGCTGAGAGACTTACTTCTGGCTAATTATGATAAATATGTGAGAATATTAAATACAAACCATTATACATCAGTCAACAAACCGACTAACTATATGGTGCATAGTATTAAACAAAAAAGAGTTAGGAATAGCATACACAAGATAAAACACCCAGACGGCCATTATTATACCCACCCAAAAGACATTGCAGAAGTGTTTGCGAGTAATTTCAAAGAACTGTATAACCTCAACTCCACTCCTCTAGACCAGAATGATAACCTCAACAAAATAAATAACTTCTTGGCCAAAATGCAGCTTCCTAAACTAAACAAGCAACAACTAAATATTTTAAACCATCTATTTACCGACTCCGAAATTGCACAAACAATTAAAAACCTGAAAATAAACAAATCTCCAGGCCCAGATGGGTTTTCTAATGAATTTTACAAGACATTTTCCTTATTACTAGTACCTCACCTCTGTAAAATTTTCAATCACACAGCTTCCACCAGAGAATTCCCTGCAGAAATGCTCCAGGCAAATACAACCCTCATCCCTAAACCAAATAGTGACCCTGAAATAGTGACTAGCTATAGACTCATCTCTCTAATTACTAGAGATGTAAACATTTTTTAAAAATATTAGCTGAAATATTAAAAGATCAATCATTGATCCATCAAGACCAATTAGGATTTGTTAAAATAGATAAGCAGCGGACGGTACTAAAAGATTAATAAACATTATTGAATATGCTACAGAATCTGGAACACCAACCCTACTCTTATTGCTTGACTCTGAGAAAGCCTTTGATAGATTGGGATGGGAATTCTTGGAAAACACCCTGAAAAAATTTGGCTTTGACAACACAACACAACTCCATCATGGCGCTATATTCCTGCCCCTCAGTTACAATTAGATCAGACAACCTCTCTTCGAAAAACTTTTATGATACCAATGGAACTCGCCAGGGATGCCCCCTATCACTGTTACTTTTTGCCATGGTTATGGAGCCTTTGGCAGAACAACAGGTCAAACCAAAAAATTAAAGGTATTTCCATAGGCAAAGAAAACTTTAAAATAAGTCTATTTGAGGGTGATGTAATTATGACTCTTAGCGACCCTCTAAACTCCATCAATGAGATCAACAAAATTTTCGAAGAATTCACCACTGTATGCAAATTTAAAATTAATGAGAAAAAAATAAAAAATTCTAGCTCTTAACCTCAGCCCAACAGCACAGGAAAATGTTAGAAATAATGTTAAATACCAATGGGTTACAAACGCCATTGAATACGTAGCTATTTCTCTCACAAACGATATTAAAAGAACCTTAATCCTCAACATGAATAAACTCTTATCTCAGATTGAAAAAGGCATTGCTACATACAACAAAACCAAAATGACTTGGCTTGGTAGAAAATTAGTAGCTAAGATGTTTATTCTACCCAAACTTTTATTCACAATTAGATGTTTACCTGTCATCAGCCCAGTCCAATTCCTAGTCAAATTGCAAAAATTGATCAACAAATATGTTTGAAGTAATAGGAAAACAAGGGTGGCCAAAAATACATTATTTAAAAACAAAATTAATGGAGGATATGGCCGACCTAATATAAAAGCATATTATTACTTAAATATATTAAAACAAACCAACAATTTGTTAATAAGACATGAAAATACTCCAGCTTGGGTTAACTTGGAACTAATATTATCAGGAAACAATTCTTTCCATTCTCCTTTACTGGAACAGCTACTAAACTCTGGAGGAATAAAATCCAATACCTACGATAGCAGCACCATTAACACTGCATTTACTTCCTGGGAAAAGATTAAAAAAATCTACAAAAACAAAATGACTTTTGAAATCTTTAAAAATACAGAGATAAAACATGTAGATTTGTCAAACAACACAAAGACAATAGATGGATCCAGTCATTGCTAAAACACATCAAAATGTATATGATGGTTTAAACTTTACCCCATTCTTACGACTTAAATTACAAAATAATATATCAGATGAATACTTGTATTTCTATCTAGAAATAACGAAAACCATCAGGAAACTTACAGAACCCAAATGTAAAATAACCAAATTCTACTTAAATTGATAAACAACCCGAATAACAAACTAATATGGAGTCATAAGAACATTTATGATGCCTATAATTCTGAGCTCACCACAAGAAAAATGACACACATAGCTAACTGGGAAAAGGACATGAAAGTAGAATTCTCACAAGTCCAATGGGATAGAGCTCTTAAATACACATACCTATCTAATATCTGCACTACATTACATGAAGATTATTGTAAGATCTATACCTGATGGTATTTTACACCGGACAAAGTAGCTAAAATTTTCGCAAGCCAAAAACCAACATGTTGGAGAGATTGCGATACAATAGGCGACATTTTACATATTTTTGGAGCTGCCCTAGAATCAGAAGCTTTTGGCAGAAAGTGTCTAAAATAGTAAATCTTATAATAAAGTAAAAATTAAGGCTAACTCCACAATAAGCTTGCTTATCGATAGATTCGGATACGATAAATATACAATACAAGGTCATCATAATACATATCCAAAGTTGAACTGGCGGCACATTGGAAATCCGAGAAAATTCCAAAATATTTACGATATAATAGAAAAATATCTCTCCATAGGTTCTACGAAGAGAAGCATGCTCTGATTAATAACTTCTGGAACAGATTTCATCAGAATGGGACCCATGGACTGAATTTATTAACAAGACACATAGAATTTTAAATCTAACCTAGTTCTAATTCTGTTATAAAAGTAATACAACATGATACTTATACAATTAGTTTGATAAGAAAATTGTTGGACTACATCCATCTCCTCACACATTAATTGAAAACATCATACTATGGAAATTCTTAATCCGACTGTATGTCATAGGTTTTACAAACTTTAATATTGTATTATTTGTTCATTTCTTTATTGTATATTTATATATTATTTGTGTTGGATATAGCATGATGTAATGCTATACAATGTGTTATATTTTGTTTTTATTATAACTTTTATTTACAAAATTTGAAAACCTAATAAAAATTATTGAATCACAAAAATGCCCTCTTCCATTCTACACAATGCAGACGATTGAATCAGGAAGAGAAGGTTCACATGACCTTGGGCATGGTTGGTGGGTTTACCCATAATGCCTTGCAACTCTGACATCACATGGTATAACACAGCCGAACAGGATAGACTATCATAGCTTTTATAAATATAGCGGCAGGGAATGCAGCACCCATTTTGGAGTGAGTCTGGACAGAGAAACAAAGTCACAGCTCACAATTAAGGAGTAGAGAAGGAGAGAGAAAGCCATAAACTGCTCAAATTTGCTTCTTTTTCCTTCCTCTTTCTCTCTTTTTATTGGTTAAAAAATATTTTTTTATTCTTGATTATTGTTATTATTCCATTTTTGTAATACCAAGAAACATTCTAAATAAAGAATATACAAAAAAAATGTACCAAGAGTATTCGCTGTACAACAAATAGTAGTGAAGAAGATAAGTGTAGTGTCTGAATGAAAGAATATTATAAAGAGTTAATTGGTAGGAAGGGAAAGAAGTAGTAGATATTGGAGAGTTTGTGGCAACAGTGAGAGATCACAATAGAGCTTTTACAGATGCATCTGATGCATTTCAATTACATTTTATTTTCTTTCTTAATGCAAAAACAATCAAACCAAGAATACTACTGAGAAAAAAATAAACTCAGAATCTGCCAGAAAAAAATCGTGTGTCACAAACTACTACTGAGTTTTTGAAAACCCGCTATACTATTCTAATTTCACATCTATAGAGGCCACACCAATACTGCAACCTGTTGCCACCACTGAATTTTGGATGTGTACCGATTCTTAATAATTACTTTTTGGGGAGGGGGGAATATTTGTGTTAAAAGAATACAAAAGAGAATTATATGTGAATACCATAACTTCGGGCATGGACGCTTGATCTTTGCCTATGTGCCAGAAACCTGAGGTCCACTGAGCATGCCCGAAGACGTGATAGCCACATGATTCAATGTTGCAGGAGAAAACGGTAAGAACGGCTCACTGATCTCAGTCCATCTCAGTGGGTATTTTAGTGGCTGACAGGGCAGACCTGGATCTCCTTTCCAACTAGTCTGGATATTCAGATGATAACATACACGGAACTGTTGATGCACAAACATGGTTCGATCCCAAATACAAGTAATATAGAGAAAGGCCCTCCTTTTCTTAGATGCAAAAATAGAAGTTTTTTGTGACAGCAATCCACAAATAATCATATGATGTTTCAGTTGTTCTAAAAAATAGACTTTCATTAGAAATGGATTGCTTAGTGAATGACAGGATAAATATACAGATGATGGCTCAGGCAGCACTTTGGATGATGTGTATTTACACTTCTGTATGATGCAAATGAAGATAGGTGGCAGCCCCGGGCCACTCAGGCACCGCACTCCTTCGCTAAGGAGACTGTTGTGAAAGTTAGTTATGTCTTGGCTGCTGGGAGGCTCCCTCTGGTGGCCAGGAAGGGTTTGGACAGAGACCAGGTGTGTTGTGCAGTGGGTGTTTCCTTTCCTAACTCTCTGCTTATTTAAGTCCTGGTCTGAGTGCAGGCTGTTGCCGGATGTCAGTTGTTCTTTGTATCTCTAGCCTGCTTAATCCTGCTCTACATCACATCCACTCCAGATAAGTTCTTGCTCTTTATTTATTGCCTGGTTCTTTTGCTTATCTGGGTTTGTCATTTGTTGTGGTTGGTTTCAGTTTATTTCCTTCCAGGGATTTTCCCCCTCAGTGGATTGTTGAGGAACTCCCTGCAGTTCTGTGTGGAGTATTGCTCCTTTGGGTCCATGTGTTTGTGGCTTGTTGAATTTGTTATAATTCTTGTTTTCTGTTCATTGGGTATGACAAGGGCACCTGGTATAGGACGGAGTTCAGATCGAGCGATCTGAGGGCCTTTTTGTACTATCAGGAAGTTGGTATTTTGCAGGGTTTTTCTCTGGCTACCATCAGTCTCTTTCCTGTCTTTTCCTATTTTAGTCAGCGGGGGCCTCACCTTTTGCTAATCCTGTCATCTACCTGTGTATTGTGTTTTTCCTATATCACCGCAGTCTTTGAATGTGGGGGGCTTGCTATTCTTGTCTATTTTCTGAGGCAGAGAGTTATTCATCTTTCCTACCTTTAGGATAGTTAGTTCTCCGGCTGGGTTCGCGGTGCACAGGATGTTAGTTCACCCCTCGGCTACTTCTAGTTGTGTTGGTTAGTAAGGGGATGGTGGCCAGATTAGTTGCCAATGCTCTTGTCACCTTTTTGCCAATGATTTGTGGTGATCTTCTATGGTTCCGGATCATAACAGGAGACTCTGGGTGCTCATGGGACGTCGGGTGGGGTGCACAACACTTACTGGTTTCTTCAGGCTGGTGTTTGTCACCCCACTGGTGGTCCTCATCTTAGACAGTCAAAAACACAACCGACACCAGAGCTCACTTAGCCAACAAGAAAGTTCACTTTATTCTTCACATCGTTATGACAGACATAGCCTTCCTTTTGCTTCCTTCCTCTCTGTGTTAGGTACTACCTTTTGACCTATCTTGGATCTCGTTCTCATGCTTCAGGCTCTGTGCCTCCTTCTCCGACTCCGTTCACCTCCATCCGATTCTGGGCCTCAGTGGCTCTCTAGCAAGACGACTCTCTAAGCCCATTGGGGTGAGCTGTAGGTTCCGGACATCTGGAGGATACCTCAGGGTTCCCTGACTGGACCTAGCACCAAGACCACGTTTTCGCATACTTGAATCCTTTTCTAAACTGGCTCTTCTCGAGACCTCCAACAAACCTCTTTCCCACATCTGGCACTACCCTTTGACCCTCACTTCCTTCCTGCTGCTATATCAGCTCAACTACCAGGTGGCACCTTTGGTAACAGTCCCATTCTACTGTATCTGGACTCTGCACTCAGCTAGCGGCATAAGATATCAACATACATACATGTCCAACGATCAAAAAATATGTCACTGGACATTAAGGGGTTAAATTTGCTAGACAGAACTTACTATATACCTAAGTTAACAAGGTGCCCAGACCAAAAGTGAATTTACACTGCACGGTTATGGGGAACAGAGGTTCCTAGGAACACTCATTTCTCAATAATCACACAGCATGCTTATCACCTGATGTTAAAGCAAAATGCATGATCTTGGTTGAAACAAGCTTTTGGTTTGCCCAAAAGATCATAATTCTTAGAGGCACATCATCTGTGTGAATAGGCCCTTAATTTGAGAGAACAATGGCAACCAATTGCCACATCACAATCAATTACTGACCGTCCTCTGTGCATATCATTATGCAATCTGCCTGTATAAACAGGCTATTAAGCAACTGACGGTTGACCAATATGTCTTAATCTATGGTTATCTCGAGCTGCAGATCGTATAATGTAAACAGACCTTTAAGATACCCGTGTAATGCCAGTGCATGACACTGCAGTTTCTTGTGTCGCCATGTTACCATCAGGGTGACTTACTGTGGGTGAAAAGCCATACAAGCCAGTCAGCCAGTCCCCTTTCTATCATAGCTGATAAGCCATATGAGCCAGTCAGCCAGTCCCCTTTCTATCATAGCTGATAAGCCACATGAGCCAGTCAGCCAGTCCCCTTTCTATCATAGCTGATAAACCATATGAGCCAGTCAGCCAGTCCCCTTTCTATCATAGCTGATAAGCCAGTGCATGACACTGCAGTTTCTTGTGTCGCCATGTTACCATCAGGGTGACTTACTGTGGGTGAAAAGCCATACAAGCCAGTCAGCCAGTCCCCTTTCTATCATAGCTGATAAGCCATATGAGCCAGTCAGCCAGTCCCCTTTCTATCATAGATGATAAACCATATGAGCCAGTCAGCCAGTCCCCTTTCTATCATAGCTGATAAGCCATATGAGCCAGTCAGCCAGTCCCCTTTCTATCATAGCTAATAAGCTACATGAGCCAGTCAGCCAGTCCCTTTTCTATCATAGCTGATAAGCCATATGAGCCAGTCAGCCAGTCCCCTTTCTATCATAGCTGATAAGCCATATGAGCCAGTCAGCCAGTCCCCTTTCTATCATAGCTAATAAGCCACATGAGCCAGTCAGCCAGTCCCCTTTCTATCATAGCTAATAAGCTACATGAGCCAGTCAGCCAGTCCCCTTTCTATCATAGCTGATAAGCCATATGAGCCAGTCAGCCAGTCCCTTTTCTATCATAGCTGATAAGCCATATGAGCCAGTCAGCCAGTCCCCTTTCTATCATAGCTGATAAGCCATATGAGCCAGTCAGCCAGTCCCCTTTCTATCATAGCTAATAAGCCACATGAGCCAGTCAGCCAGTCCCCTTTCTGTCATAGCTGATAAACCATATGAGCCAGTCAGCCAGTCCCCTTTCTGTCATAGCTGATAAACCATATGAGTCAGTCAGTCAGGCCCCTTTCTGTCATAGCTGATAAACCATATGAGCCAGTCAGCCAGTCCCCTTTCTGTCATAGCTGATAAACCATATGAGCCAGTCAGCCAGTCCTCTTTCTATCATAGCTAATAAGCCATATGAGCCAGTCAGCCAGTCCCCTTTCTATCATAGCTAATAAGCCATATGAGCCAGTCAGCCAGTCCCCTTTCTATCATAGCTAATAAGCCATATGAGCCAGTCAGCCAGTCCCCTTTACACACAACTTTGGTCACAAACCAAGACATGAGCTCTCTTATGTGATGGGGGGCACAAGCCAGAAGTGGATCTGCTGAGATCTAGGATCAGAGCAGATGTATGAAGATCATGACACCAGTGATAATTTAACTATATTAGCAGATTATATAAATTGCTTTGATCAGAAACACATTTTTACCAAAACTAGGACATTAGTTTTGTATCAGGGCAGCGCAGACCTTTGTAGGAAATCAGTCTAGACTGCATTATCAGACATATGAAAAATTGTGGCGCTGTTTGTGGGTAAAAAGAAAGATTCTGCACCAATGACTTTAAAAACTAACAGGATACATTGCTAAAGGAAAATGGGATGTTTTTAAGTCTCTATAGCAATAACTATTATGCACCATACGTGCTATGAGGAAGAACTGATCAAACATACTAGATTGAAATGCGTAGGGAAGGTTTTTATTTTTTGTCAAGATGTCTAGTTATTAACTGTGCTAAACATTTTTTAATGTATTAATAAAGCACTTTTAAACATATGGGAGATTGAGTGCTGGACTATCTGCTATTTTAGTTGACATACGTATAATGTATACCTGGATCAGTTCAGATGCTAGGTATCGTATTGCAGTGATGCCTGTTTCTACCTCGCATTTGTGCCATTGTGGGGGGGTTGTACACAGTTTTGTTAGCAGCTAACTGGTTAACCTTATTAGTGAAGCTCACAGCTATAGTGCTGTGATGGAAAATGTAAAGTGCTCTCCATAGATTTCTCTATTTGTGTTTATGACTGTTTGTTGTATGAGTATCATGATTATCTGTGAAATATAATCATTGCTTGGCTTCATGATTACACTGAACAGCATAGAATGGAGCGCTGCCTCTAAGCAGCAATTAAACACATGCTACCAATGAAGATGTGATCAGACTGACTTCATTTAGTGATTTAGCAAATGTCAATAGCCACAAATATTAGAAAATCTTCATGGATAATTAATTATTTCTGATTTGTTTATTTTCATGATAACTGTAAACACAGGACCACACACGATGGAGTATTTACTGGTGAATACAGTAGGTCCAGAAGGATGTAGGGTTATGCCTGATCCGCAATGCCAGGACTGCTGTCATACATGCAAAAAGAGAGCAATTCACATCTTCTATTTAGAAAAAAAAAATTAGGAAAATCTTTTTTTAGATGGTGGTCTAATCTGTAGCCAATGGGGAGTTTTCAGTTTTTGGCTGGATATTGCAAAGATCAAGCTAATTGCAGCTTATTATCACCAGTAATAAACGCAAATTTAGGTGTCTTTTCTAAAAAATTGAATGAAGAAAACAATAGTGAAGCCGTAACAAGTATGCTACAACAGATAAGCAAGGGTTAATGTTTTCCAAGTAATTCCAGTTGAAAAGTTATTGGGGGTGATAGCTCTTATGTATAAAATGCTTTGCAAAGTCTCGAAAGTTTTGCACATTTTGGCATTGTCGTGCTAGTTTGAATCCTCTATGCCAAAATAGACAAAGCTATGGAGCTAAAAATATATGAATACAATATCATTACAATAGCAAATTTCTTTACAAAACTATAACATACATGGAATATAATAATGACAGAGATACTCCCAAAAAAGGGAATCACACCTTCAAAAGTGACCATGCATGCAAAACCAAGTTTCCTACCCCATGTAACCATTGAGACTAAAGTAAACTGCATCAGATTGTTATAGTACAATAATGTCTACAAAGGATTTTTGTCTAACAAAGCATAAGGGGTTTAAATATATAGTATGCAAGTGCCACATAGAATCCCCCAAACCTATGATTCTTTACAGAGCAAAATCTTCCTATGATCAAAATAGGATGTTGGAAAGGAGCCAAGTAGTATATATATCATTAAATGTATTGCATTACCTTGGTGAGTGGTTCACAAATGCGGTGTGCTGACAAACCTGACACGTTTCATCCGCTAAGGACTTCCTCAAAGGGCACTTTTGAAGGTGTGGTTGCCTTTTTTAGGAGTATCTCTGTCATTATTGTATCCCATGTATGTTATAGTTTTTTAAAGAAATTTGCAATAAAAATATGATATTTTATTAATATATTTTTTGTTTCTTGTCACTGTTTCCTTTCTTGGTGTTCTTGTCCGCACCCGTTAGGGAATTTTGGATGTATGTACATGCTTACTAAGGCCTAAGACACACAGCATGAAAATCGGAGCGAGTGGAATGCGATAAAAGATCGCATTTCACTAGGACCAATATTACACCAGTGTAATGCGAATGCAGAGCGAGAATGGCAATAGCCGGCAACGGAGGAGAGTGGGAGATAAATCCCTCCCTCCCCTCCTCAGAGTCAGCCCGCCCCTCCTCAGTGCTGGCCCGCCCCCCGCAGCTGTGGTCCGATCGCACGATCGGACCTCAGTCGCAATGACACTCACATGACACTCGGCTCCCGCTATGCTGTCAGTGTGAGCCGAGTGTCATGCGAGGATCGCAATAGTCCCCGTGTGGCCCTGGCCTTATGGTGACTATCAACGGAGTTTTTTGATTAGTGATAGAGCTAGGAAGCTGTTGGGGCGGAATGAGCATGACTATGCTCACCCATTAAATTCAGCAAAAGAGCCCTCATTGTTATGCCAGAAATGCTACTCCAGTCACTGACTGAAGTAACTTTTCCAAAGAGGAAAAGGAGAAGCATCGAGTTCATTAAGTCAAATATGCCTCTTAATGAATTTGGTGCATTGTACTCCAGTGAGCCATGCGCAATGCCAGTTTTAATGAATCAGCACAATTATGTTCTGTATGATTTTGCAGAGATATTTAAACAGGCTGTCCTGAATTTTTGAATAGTCATAAAGCAGTGGTCTAGCTAGTTTTGCTAAGCTATCCTACAGTTCTGATTTTTTGACTACCCACATTGTGCATAGCACACGCTGTTAGGATTCTCCGGTGTCGATGGCGAGACGGTGCAGTCATGTGACTACAAATATGTGATAGGCATACTTCCCACCACATTACGACTAGATGTATGCGGCCTGTCTCATTAGACCATTTGGCCGGGAGCATGCATATTGGGTAATTGCAGTCGCTTGAGTGGTCACTCATGGCACCGGAAACTCCTGACAGCATGCAATGTGAGGATTCACAAGTGTGTAATTAAATAGAATGAATGCAGATATTTTTGTGCCAAATCTGAACAATCCATTAAAAAGTGAAATTTAAATTCTGATGTTTTCAATCAATGTTGTGACAATCAGGTGTGTGTTTGACTGGGTGACCTATTTTATTTTAAGAAATGGAATATAACAAATTCTAATCTTTAAAACACATTTGTATGAGTGTAGCATGGCAAAAACAAAGGAGATTTCTGTGAATGTTAGAGGAAGAGTTGTTTGTGCTCAGCAGGGCGGAAAACGTTACAAAACCATCGCTAAAGGGTTTGGACTCCATCAATCCATCAAGTCAGACAACTTATGTACGAATGGAAGTAATTCAAGAACATTGTTACTCTCCTCAAGAGTGGTCGACCCACAAAGAATACTCAAAATGCAAAATGTATAGTACTCCACAGGGTAACCGCAAATAAAAGTCTCTCTCACATTAGTTACGGTAATTTTAATGTACTTGAGTCCACCATTAAGAGGACACTGAACAACAATGTACATGGCAGGATTGCAAGGAGAAAGTCACTGTGCTCCAAAATGAACATTGCTGCCCTAATGCAATTTGCTACAGATCACCTGGACAAACAAGAAGTCAAGTGGATCATTGTTTTGTAGAAGTATGACACCAAAATAGAGGTTTTTGGTTTAAATGAGAAGAAATAAAAACCTTACATTAGAGCAGGCCTGCGCAACATACGGTTTGCTTGCGGCCCATGGACCTGTCTGGCTCCTGGGTCATTCCACATCAAGTGGACCAGTTTTAGAAATCGTCCCCACTCGACCTTCTCCGATTTTGTTGAAAATTTATAAGGATGTACATGTATGTTTGAAAAGAGGTTCTGTAAATTTTTAGGGCCAGATCTCAAATACATTGGGCACTGTTGACCTTTCACTGGAGGTTCCACCAAGCCTGCGGCTTCAGTAAGAGGATTTTGCAAACTTTGGCACATAGCCATTAGAGTTGTATACTGGCTATGATGCTGAAATTTGGCATACTAGCTCAACTTTTGCTGCTAAACACGATAAAATTATTACCGGCTATGACAAAACAATATTTCAGCCGCAATTTTGTGTCAAAGTAGCTTGTTAAACGCCTTGCATAAAATTTATGCCTAACTTTGCCCATATATAACTCAAGACCAAAAACCAATAGTAACTGGTGCTTTGCCCTGTACACTAAACATCTATATGACTTTACATTGCTGTAATATCACAGTCAAAGCATATGTATTTGTGGAAATATTCACACCCACATATGATGAAAAAAACTTAAAAAAACGAATTTTACTTATTTTTAGGTCAAATTTCTCAAAAAGGGTACCCCTAAAATATATTAATTCTGATATCATTAGAAAGAGCACATTTTTCTATACAAGGATAATTGTTTTTTTGGAGTCTCTCAGTTTAAGAAAAGAAAAATGCCACTGAACATGGTGTTATTTATTAATGCGCAATGAATGGTAACTGCACTATTCAAACCCTTGCGTTGGTCCATGGTGGTTATACCACAACCAATTCCCTAAGAATTGGTATTATAATCCTATTAAGAATTGTAATAATTCTGCCTTTCGAGAATTGGCAGCCCCATCGCCTAGGAGCCATGGCTGATAGCCGTGCAAGGCCAGCCGCAGGCGGTCTCTTTATCGCAGGTTCCAAAACCTGAGGGTGGGTGTCTTTGCCTAGAATCCCAAGCCTAATATTGGGTATCTTTTGTTGGTTCCCAAGCCATAATGTTCAGTCTAAGTGGTCTGGAATTGTTGCTGAATTTGCAACATAATCGGTTCAGAGAAGCTGTATTGTTGGCCCATTGCTGTTGCAGCTGGTGCTGGAATTATTGCAATGATTGACTGCTCGGGAATCCAGCATGTATCATTTCTCACAGACCAGTGAAAGAAGCTAGCTGGTCCATGAGGATGCATAAAATGTATTAATGCATCATGGTCGTCGACTGAAATTTCAGAAATATTTCCAATCCACCAGTTCCTATTGTAAATGCAGGCAATGTATTGCCTTGACTGGAGGTTTGCAATTGGCACAAAAGGCATTTCTGATCTGACAGATCTATCTACATGGGCAATGAAAGATGGGTCATTTGACACCCTTGAAATGCGAATCTTTTTGTCATCAATTGGCACAAACTGGTGATTTTCTCTTGTTCCAGCAATTGTATGTCCATCTTTGAACCTTTCCTCTTGAACTACCCATATTTCATCAATTTTTTCTTTTGGAACAAAAAAAAACGTGATTCCATGCAGTTGCTCATTGCAAAAGTTGAATAAATCCACCGGGGTCAGTATTTGGTTTTCAGTTGGGCGTTGAAGACTGGCACGAGCTGCCAAACTCTTTGCTGTCCCTCCAATCCCATCACAGGGCGCCTTTCCATGACTGGTACCAAAAAAATTCCATTCAGCGCTGATATTGAAATCAGCATTGTGGTGGCACAAGTTGAGAACATTTTTGAAATTTTTGTACTGGGCTGCAGATCCATCGCTGAAGTAGTGGATATGACGAATCCCATAGATGAGAGTCTTGAGATACTCCACAATTACTGTTAAGAAAGTGTGGACTGCAACTGTGTCATGTCGTGAGCAATCACTGTTAGTCAATAACTTTTCATAACTAAAAAGGTTTATAGGTTTTTGATTATAATTAGAGATGAGCGAACCGGTCCCGGTTCGGCTCGAGGTCGGTTCGCCGAACGGAGGTCCCGTTCGAGTTCGGCTCGTCGAACGTTCGACGAACCGAACTCGAACTGCATAGGAAACAATGGCAGGCAATCACAAACACAGAAAAACACCTAGAAAACACCCTCAAAGGTGTCCAAAAGGTGACAAACAACTCACAACACATGGGAAAGTGACAAGGACATATACTCATGCGAAAACAAAAGAGCTGGACAAGGAAAAAGAGGAGGACACACAGATATATGAGTATATGCAAGGAAACATCGATTCCATTATTGTGCAACTTGAGCCCTGCTCATTTTAGGCTTCCAATCTGGATAAATTGCCTGAGCTCGCCACGTACGCCTTGGGGATCTTGTCATGTCCTGCAGCCAGCGTTCTCTCGGAACCTGTCTTCAGTGCTGCTGGGGGTCTGCTGGCAGATAAGCACACGTGTCTGTCCACTGACAATGTGGACATGGCTCTCAGAGGACTTTTCTTCCCCTGGGTCAGCCAGGGGAGGCGAAAGGCACGCGTATTTTTGAGAGTGCTTCATGCAAAGCATCTTTTTCATTTTGAAAAGGGGCATCAACTGATGTCAGTCAAGAGGGGTGTGTGTGGCCCAATTAGTGGCAACGAGGGAGACTGTGGTTGGAGTCCCCTCGCTGTGTTTCTAAAAGAACCAAAATGAACAAATCATGGCTCTCAGAGGACTTTTCTTCCCCTGGGTCAGCCAGGGGACGGGAAAGGCACGCGTATTTTTGAGAGTGCTTCATGCAAAGCATCTTTTTCATTTTGAAAAGGGGCATCAACTGATGTCAGTCAAGTGGGGTGTGTGTGGCCCAATTAGTGGCAACGAGGGAGACTGTGGTTGGAGTCCCCTCGCTGTGTTTCTAAAAGAACCAAGATGAACAAGTCATGGCTCTCAGAGGACTTTTCTTCCCCTGGGTCAGCCAGGGGACGGGAAAGGCACGCGTATTTTTGAGAGTGCTTCATGCAAAGCATTTTTTTCATTTTCAAAAGGGGCATCAACTGATGTCAGTCAAGTGGGGTGTGTGTGGCCCAATTAGTGGCAACGAGGGAGACTGTGGTTGGAGTCCCCTCGCTGTGTTTCTAAAAGAACCAAAATGAACAAATCATGGCTCTCAGAGGACTTTTCTTCCCCTGGGTCAGCCAGGGGACGGGAAAGGCACGCGTATTTTTGAGAGTGCTTCATGCAAAGCATCTTTTTCTTTTTCAAAAGGGGGCTCAACCGATGCCAGTCAAGTGGGGTGTGTGTGGCCCAGTTAGTGGAAACGAGGGAGACTGTGGTTGGAGTCCCCGCGCTGTGTTTCTAAAAGAACCAAGATGAACAAGTCATGGCTCTCAGAGGACTTTTCTTCCCCTGGGTCAGCCAGGGGAGGTGAAAGGCACGCGTATTTTTGAGAGTGCTTCATGCAAAGCATCTTTTTCTTTTTCAAAAGGGGGGTCAACCGATGCCAGTCAAGTGGGGTGTGTGTGGCCCAGTTAGTGGCAACGAGGGAGACTGTGGTTGGAGTCCCCACGCTGTGTTTCTAAAAGAACCAAGATGAACAAGTCATGGCTCTCAGAGGACTTTTCTTCCCCTGGGTCAGCCAGGGGAGGTGAAAGGCACGCGTATTTTTGAGAGTGCTTCATGCAAAGCATCTTTTTCTTTTTCAAAAGGGGGGTCAACCGATGCCAGTCAAGTGGGGTGTGTGTGGCCCAGTTAGTGGCAACGAGGGAGACTGTGGTTGGAGTCCCCTCGCTGTGTTTCTAAAAGAACCAAGATGAACAAGTCATGGCTCTCAGAGGACTTTTCTTCCCCTGGGTCAGCCAGGGGACGGGAAAGGCACGCGTATTTTTGAGAGTGCTTCATGCAAAGCATCTTTTTCATTTTGAAAAGGGGCATCAACTGATGTCAGTCAAGTGGGGTGTGTGTGGCCCAATTAGTGGCAACGATGGAGACTGTGGTTGGAGTCCCCTCGCTGTGTTTCTAAAAGAACCAAGATGAACAAGTCATGGCTCTCAGAGGACTTTTCTTCCCCTGGGTCAGCCAGGGGACGGGAAAGGCACGCGTATTTTTGAGAGTGCTTCATGCAAAGCATCTTTTTCATTTTGAAAAGGGGCATCAACTGATGTCAGTCAAGTGGGGTGTGTGTGGCCCAATTAGTGGCAACGAGGGAGACTGTGGTTGGAGTCCCCTCGCTGTGTTTCTAAAAGAACCAAGATGAACAAGTCATGGCTCTCAGAGGACTTTTCTTCCCCTGGGTCAGCCAGGGGACGGGAAAGGCACGCGTATTTTTGAGAGTGCTTCATGCAAAGCATCTTTTTCTTTTTCAAAAGGGGGCTCAACCGATGCCAGTCAAGTGGGGTGTGTGTGGCCCAGTTAGTGGAAACGAGGGAGACTGTGGTTGGAGTCCCCGCGCTGTGTTTTACATGCTTTTAGAAGGGCATGACATGGTTTAGAGGTTGACTTTCAGCATCTGGAAACTGTTGGCTACCAAAATGCTGCCTTTCCAACCTTTTTAACCGAGGATTTTCGAGACCTTATGCCCATCGCAGTGCCCCAAGAGCCGATGCCCAGGCGCCACTCCTTCTCCAACAAAGGCGTGCACGCGCTACACCAGCATGTCGCACTAAACATCACTGATTCCTTGAGAAACTCTGTGTGACAGGGTGCTTTTCACCACAGATAATTGGCCCAGTAAGCATGGACAGGGGCGTTACATGTCGCTGACTGGGCAATGGGTTACTGTGGGGAGAGATGGAGAAGGGTCTGCTGTACAAGTCTTGCCGTCCCCACGAGTTGTTTCAATCCTTCTTCTGTATGTAGAAGTTAATACACTGCTTCTGCCTCTTCAACCTCGTGTGGGTCCTCCACCTTGGCGCAAACCCTGTGTGGTCAGGCCACCCTTCCTTGTAACTGCGCACAAGGACTACCACACACCTCCTTACTATGCTGGCAGCAGAGCTCAATGCCATCAGGCGGTCAAAGTTTTACTTTGAAATGTATGGGAAATGTGAGTCACACCGCTGAGAAGTTGTGGACGGTTAGCTCTGGAGACCAAGTTTCATCAATGGTTGTCTCCACTCAACCAGCAGCCAGGGAAGGCCGGGTGCGACAATGATGCAAACATGGGTGCGGCCCTTCGCTGTGACAATGTGACACACGTGCCTTGTGTGGTTCACGTGTTGAACCTGGTTGTCCAGCAATTTTTAAAGCACTATCCTGGCCCACATGGCCTTCTGCAGAGAGCACGGTGTAACGCCTTCCTTGATCCACACACTCAGATGGGCTGTAAATGATAGGCTAGAGGGAAGCCACTCACCAAGCAGGACCCCTAGAACCCTGAAACCCTTTAACCCCTATACAGGGATTAGGAATTGCACAGGGCCCAAGGTGATTAATACCTGTGGAAGGCTGCAGTTCCAGAGAATAGTAGTCAGGCAGAGTCAAAACATTAATTGAGGAACAGGAACAGAATGGGACAGCCAGGACTTAATCAGAAAACAAGCAGAGGTGAAATGCGGATCGGCCAACAAGGTACATAAACAGCAAGCAGGAAAAGTAGTCAGGTAACAAGCACACAAAATCATAAAACTGAACTGGGGGTAAAAGCAGAGCTATGTCTGGCAGTGGTCTGCAGACAGGATGGGCATAAAAAAGGGTGTGGTGTCTTCCCATTGGTTGTAGCTGAATGATGGTATTTCATCTGTGAGATACCCACCAGCTACATTCAGCCAGAGATTCTGCATCTGTCAAGGTAATGCAGCCCAGTGGGTGAGCATAACCTGCGTCCACCTGCGCCGCTGGCATCGACTCCTCTCCCATCATCAGCACTATTCATGAAAGGAACACGTTGTCACCTGGCGACCGGAGTACAAATTGACGGAGCGTACTCCGTTGGTGACTTAACAGCCGTGTGCGGCAATGATGCAAATCTGGCTGCGGGCCATCGTCAGGGCAATGTGACACACGTGCCTTGTATGGCTCACGTGTTGAACCTAATTCTCCAGCAATTTTTAAAACACCATCACGGCCTACATGGCCTTGTGCAGCGGGCACGCTCGCTATGTGCTCACTTCCATCGTGCGCACACAGCAGCTCAACAACTTTCGTCGCTACAGAAGTCTTTAGGTCTGGTGGTTAAACGCCTGAAATGCGATGTGCCCACACGCAGGAATTTGAATCTGCACATGTTGCAGCGTTTGTGGCAGCACCGCCGAACCCTGCTGCAATACGTTATGACATATAGCCTGGGATAACTTGATCCAGAGGTGGTGCAGATCACGCTGCTGGAGTGGTGTCAGATCAAGGACCTATGCACCCTGCTACACAGTTTACAAATGTCGACGAAGATGTTTAGCACTGGCAATGTCATTCTCAGCGTGACAATTGTGGTCATCTACATGATGGAGCACACTGTAATTATTATTCGGAGTCAGGTGTTGGGACAAGAGGAAGGGGAGGAAGTACAGGAGGAGTCATATGCGGAAGGGATAACAAGATCTACGAGGTCCAGATGGTCAGCGGCACCTATGCGGCAGTCATGGTGAGGGAGAGGGATTAACAAGGGCGCATAGTATCAGCAAAAAGTGTTGAGGAAGGTGCAGGAGCCCATGAAGAAATGGAGGACGAACTGGCGATGGGCATGGAAGACTCAGCAGATGAGTGAGAGCTTGCTCACATTTCGGTTGTGCGAGGTTGTGGGGAGAGGGCAGAGGAAGGAGGCACGATTCTCACCTCTCTGCCACCAACACACCAAGGACTTGGTCCTCCTGGATGCACAAGACACATGAGCGCCTTCTTGCTGCACTACCTACAACATGACCCTCGGATTGTACGAATTCAAAGTAATCCAGAATACTGGGTTGCCACACTGTTAGATCCCCGGTACAAGACAAAATTTGGCAAAATAATTCCTGCCATAGAAATGGACGCACGTATACAGGAGTATCTGCAGAATGTGGTACGCAATCTTAGATCTACTTTTCCACTAAACACCAGTGCTGCACAGAGTGAATCTCAACGCTTTGTCATGGATAGGAGGAAATGGTCTTTTACTTGTCCACATCTGAGGGACCGAGGGCTGGCTGCTGTGCTGAGATGGCGTTGAGTACGGTGTCCCTGCAGAGTTGCACTTTTGGTCATATACCAAAATGAGTTGAAAAAGGACAGATGCTGGTGGAAAGGGGAACAGGTGTGCTGGAAAGGGGAAAAAAGTTTTGGTCCGTGGATTTGGTGGTTAAGCAACAGTAACATTTGCTGAAGAAACACCATCTGTTACAGTGGGACTGGCAGATTTGGATAAAGTGGTATATACTATGTTAGGCCCCCTTCACACGTCCGTGAAAAACACGCACGTGTGTTACGGGCCGTTTTTCGGGTCCGTGTCCCGTTTTTGTGTCCGTTTTCATGGTCCGTGTGGCACCTGTGTGAATTGCGTATGCTAGCCGTGTTTGTGTGCAGAACGTCCGTGTGTGCGTGTGGAATTAACGTGTATGTGTACGTGTAATGTCCGTGTGTAATGTCCGTGTGTGTGATGCACAATGTCGTTTATAAATGTCGGCTGACAGCAGACAGAGTTGCGCGATGAGAATGAACTCGGGTGAACTTCACCCGACTTCATCCTCATACCGCGGCTCTGTCTGTGTCGAGTACTGATTAGCGGTCACCTGTGAAGGATTCACCGTTGACCGCTAATCCCCCGATTGACTGAAGTGTCCCCCCCTCTCTCATACTCACCGATCCCCGATCACCGGCGCTGCACGGCATTCACACGGCTGCGGCGGCTTTTACTATTTTGAAAAAGCCGGCCGCTCATTAAACAATCTCGTATTCCCTGCTTTCCCCGCCCACCGGCGCCTATGATTGGTTACAGTGAGACACGCCCCCACGCTGAGTGACAGGTGTCACACTGCACCCAATCACAGCAGCCGGTGGGCGTGTCTATACTGTGCAGTAAAATAAATAAATAAATAATTAAAAAAAAACGGCGTGCGGTTCCCCCCAATTTTAATGCCAGCCAGATAAAGCCATACGGCTGAAGGCTGGTATTCTCAGGATGGGGAGCTCCACGTTATGGGGAGCCCCCCACCCTAACAATATCAGTCAGCAGCCGCCCAGAATTGCCGCATACATTATATGCGACAGTTCTGGGGCTGTACACGGCTCTTCCCGATTTGCCCTGGTGCCGTTGGCAAATCGGGGTAATAAGGAGTTATTGGCAGCCCATAGCTGCCAATAAGTCCTAGATTAATCATGTCAGGCGTCTATGAGACACCCTCCATGATTAATCTGTAAGTTACAGTAAAAAAACACACACACCCGAAAAAATCCTTTATTTGAAATAAAAAACACACACAAATTCCCTCATTACCAATTTATTAACCCCGACAAACCCTCCATGTCCGGCGTACTCCACAGTCCTCCAGCGTCGCGTCCAGCTCTGCTGCATGGAGGTGACAGGAGCAGCAGAAGACACCGCCGCTCCGGTCACCTCCACACAGCAAATGAGGTGAGTAGCGCGATCAGCTGCTGTCAGTCAGGTAACTCGCGGCCACCGCTGGATCCAGCGGTGGCCGCGAGTTACCTGACTGACAGCAGCTGATCGCGCTACTCATCTCATTTGCTGTGTGGAGGTGACCGGAGCGGCGGTGTCTTCTGCTGCTCCTGTCACCTCCATGCAGCAGAGCTGGACGCGACGCTGGAGGACTGTGGAGTACGCCGGACATGGAGGGTTTGTCGGGGTTAATAAATTGGTAATGAGGGAATTTGTGTGTGTTTTTTATTTCAAATAAAGGATTTTTTCGGGTGTGTGTGTTTTTTTACTGTAACTTACAGATTAATCATGGAGGGTGTCTCATAGACGCCTGACATGATTAATCTAGGACTTATTGGCAGCTATGGGCTGCCAATAACTCCTTATTACCCCGATTTGCCAACGGCACCAGGGCAAATCGGGAAGAGCCGGGTACAGCCCCAGAACTGTCGCATATAATGTATGCGGCAATTCTGGGCGGCTGCTGACTGATATTGTTAGGGTGGGGGGCTCCCCATAACGTGGAGCTCCCCATCCTGAGAATACCAGCCTTCAGCCGTATGGCTTTATCTGGCTGGCATTAAAATTGGGGGGAACCGCACGCCGTTTTTTTTTAATTATTTATTTATTTATTTTACTGCACAGTATAGACACGCCCACCGGCTGCTGTGATTGGGTGCAGTGTGACACCTGTCACTCAGCGTGGGGGCGTGTCTCACTGCAACCAATCATAGGCGCCGGTGGGCGGGGAAAGCAGGGAATACGAGATTGTTTAATGGGCGGCCGGCTTTTTCAAAATAGTAAAAGCCGCCGCAGCAGTGTGAATGCCGTGCAGCGCTGCGCCGAAGATCGGGGAACGGTAAGTATGAGAGAGGGGGGGAAACTGACCGACAGACTGTGAGAGAGGGACAGACAGACAGAGAGACCGACAGAGAGACAGAGAGACTGACCGACGGACTCAGGGAGATTGACCGACATACACAGAAATAGAAAGAATAGCCGACATCACTAGAAATAAAAACACCAAACGGACACGGACTATAGGTATATGCATACGTGTTTACTAACGTGTGTGCACATACCCATAGACTTTCATTGTGTCCACGTGTGCGTGCTCCGTGCAGATAACGGACATGCATCCGTGCCAAACGCAAAGACATACGGATCACGGACACGCACACACGGACATAATGAAATAACGGACGTGTGACCACAATCATAGATTAACATTGGTGCACGTTTGGCCGTGTCTCCGGTATATACGGAAACGGACCAAACACGCACGTGTATCACGGACGTGTGAACGGGGCCTTACCGCTATATAACGAAAATTAATAAGAAAAGAAAGAGAAAGGTATATATCCCCATCAGCAGTCAGTGTCCACCGTGCTCCCAGTTGGAAAAGGAGAGGTTGGCAACTGGAAGGTTTGGTGGAGGATACAGAACTGTGTGGCTATGAAACTAATAGTAGCCTGAACCGAGTTAGACGCCATTCGGATCTGGAGACTGTGAGCCCTGTTAGCGTCACAGGGTCCACATGCCCACCCAGCCCAGGAACTCCCTGTTAACAACACAGGGGCCATTGAGTACGCTGACCGTGTGCGTAGGGGCACACCTGTGGACAGCAGGCGCATCAGCAGCAGCAGGCCTGTTAATGCCACTGGGCTGCACAAGCAGGACTGGTAGGACAGGAGCTGGTCTTAACCGTTCTGCGTTACCAACTGTGGTGGTGGCCTGCATCGACACCCTATCCTTGCCTACCTCTGGCCTAAAGCCGCAATGGGTTCAACACATGGAGGTGTGCTCTTTCGGAGCATAATAGAAGACTGCGCACCTCCTTGTTGACTCCAGCCCCTTTTATAACCTGGGTCCGCCCCAAACCAGGGTGAACCACAATGCACCTCCTGGAGACAAAAGTAGAGTGACACGTCATGAGTGGCATAACTAGCGTCCTATTTGAAACCGCAACTTCAATGATGACCTCATGGCTGCCATGACCCAAACACCTCACGAGTCATCGTCAGACCATCAATAATGCGGTGACAAGTCATAGGGGTGGGCCTCTGCAAGCCATTTGGGAGGACACCTGATGCCCTGTGGTCTATATGGGACCCCCACATCAGGGGCAGGGCCAAAGAGTTCATTACCGGACCTAGTCTCTGATGCAGTAAGTGCCTGAGCATGCTCAGTAGCATGAAATACAGTCTCTGAAAAAAGACTATCAGCTTTAGCATGGTGTCTAGGCGCAAAACAGGACTTAGACCCGGCACGGAATGCAAGCACCTGTGCAAAGAGGCTTTTCACACTTAGTGTGGGAGCATGCGCTGTATCCCGAAATGAAGACTTAGCGTCAGGAATAGCACAGTCAGGCTGAGCATACTCACTAGGCGAAACACTGTAATTAGGCTGCAGCTGGGGTAAATCGGCACACGCATGCGCACTAGCTGACTCTCCACACTTAGACGTGGAGGGGAAATTGCTCTTGGAGATGCTGTCTATGAACAGAAGGAAAAGCTAAAGTAAGCCTGACTTTCTATCCCTCCGAATTATCAAATGCAGCAATGAATTCCATGAGTTTGCTATAACATTAGCGTAGCAACATGTGCATGAGGGTGTCATGTAGAGGTGCTATAAATAGCTTGTCACCAGTGGGGCACTAATGGAATACAACAGCCAGTTTTATGATGCCACTAAATGGCAGTATTTTTTGCTATCATTATAGCTTATTAAAAACAGAGCAGTAGGGTGTCATGCAGAGGTGCTAAAAATAGCTTGGCACCAGTGGGGCACTAATGGAATACAACAGCCAGTTCTATGATGCCACTAAATGGCAGTATTTTTTGCTATCATTATAGCTTATTAAAAACAGAGAAGGAGGGTGTCATGCAGAGGTGCTGCACATAGATTTGCACTAGTGTGACTAGACAAAAGTCCAATAGCCACGTTTAGGATGCCACTAGGTACACTGACTGTTTGCTAGTATAATGGCTTAGTTAAAAAAAGTTGGAGTGTGCAATGCAGGCAGACGTGCTGCAAATATCTTTACAATAGTGTGAATAGACAAAAGTACAATAGCCACGTTTAGGATGCCACTAGGTACACTGACTGTTTGCTAGTATAATGGCTTAGTTAAAAAAAGTTGGAGTGTGCAATGCAGGCAGACGTGCTGCAAATATCTTTGCACTACTGTGACTACACAAAAGTCCAATAGCCACGTTTAAGATGCCACTAGGTACACTGACTGTTTGCTAGCATAATGGCTTAGTTAAAAAGAGTTGGAGTGTGCAATGCTGGCAGACGTGATGCAAATATCTTTGCAATAGTGTGACTAGACAAAAGTACAAAAGCCACGTTTAGGATGCCACTAGGTACACTGACTGTTTGCTAGTATAATGGCTTAGTTAAAAAGAGTTGGAGTGTGCAATGCAGGCAGACGTGCTGCAAATATCTTTACAATAGTGTGACTAGACAAAAGTACAATAGCCACGTTTAGGATGCCACTAGGTACACTGACTGTTTGCTAGTATAATGGCTTAGTTAAAAAAAGTTGGAGTGTGCAATGCAGGCAGACGTGCTGCAAATATCTTTACAATAGTGTGAATAGACAAAAGTACAATAGCCACGTTTAGGATGCCACTAGGTACACTGACTGTTTGCTAGTATAATGGCTTAGTTAAAAAGAGTTGGAGTGTGCAATGCAGGCAGACGTGCTGCAAATATCTTTGCACTACTGTGACTACAAAAAAGTCCAATAGCCACGTTTAGGATGCCACTAGGTACACTGACTGTTTGCTAGCATAATGGCTTAGTTAAAAAGAGTTGGAGTGTGCAATGCAGGCAGACGTGATGCAAATATCTTTGCAATAGTGTGACTAGACAAAAGTACAATAGCCACGTTTAGGATGCCACTAGGTACACTGACTGTTTGCTAGTATAATGGCTTAGTTAAAAAGAGTTGGAGTGTGCAATGCAGGCATACATGCTGCAAATATCTTTACAATAGTGTGAATAGACAAAAGTACAATAGCCACGTTTAGGATGCCACTAGGTACACTGACTGTTTGCTAGTATAATGGCTTAGTTAAAAAAAGTTTGAGTGTGCAATGCAGGCAGACGTGCTGCAAATATCTTTACAATAGTGTGAATAGTCAAAAGTACAATAGCCACGTTTAGGATGCCACTAGGTACACTGACTGTTTGCTAGTATAATGGCTTAGTTAAAAAGAGTTGGAGTGTGCAATGCAGGCAGACGTGCTGCAAATATCTTTACAATAGTGTGAATAGACAAAAGTACAATAGCCACGTTTAGGATGCCACTAGGTACACTGACTGTTTGCTAGTATAATGGCTTAGTTAAAAAAAGTTTGAGTGTGCAATGCAGGCAGACGTGCTGCAAATATCTTTACAATAGTGTGAATAGACAAAAGTACAATAGCCACGTTTAGGATGCCACTAGGTACACTGACTGTTTGCTAGTATAATGGCTTAGTTAAAAAGAGTTGGAGTGTGCAATGCAGGCAGACGTGCTGCAAATATCTTTGCACTACTGTGACTACACAAAAGTCCAATAGCCACGTTTAGGATGCCACTAGGTACACTGACTGTTTGCTAGCATAATGGCTTAGTTAAAAAGAGTTGGAGTGTGCAATGCAGGCAGACGTGATGCAAATATCTTTGCAATAGTGTGACTAGACAAAAGTACAATAGCCACGTTTAGGATGCCACTAGGTACACTGACTGTTTGCTAGTATAATGGCTTAGTTAAAAAGAGTTGGAGTGTGCAATGCAGGCAGACGTGCTGCAAATATCTTTGCACTACTGTGACTACACAAAAGTCCAATAGCCACGTTTAGGATGCCACTAGGTACACTGACTGTTTGCTAGCATAATGGCTTAGTTAAAAAGAGTTGGAGTGTGCAATGCAGGCAGACGTGATGCAAATATCTTTGCAATAGTGTGACTAGACAAAAGTACAATAGCCACGTTTAGGATGCCACTAGGTACACTGACTGTTTGCTAGTATAATGGCTTAGTTAAAAAGAGTTGGAGTGTGCAATGCAGGCAGACGTGCTGCAAATATCTTTACAATAGTGTGAATAGACAAAAGTACAATAGCCACGTTTAGGATGCCACTAGGTACACTGACTGTTTGCTAGTATAATGGCTTAGTTAAAAAAAGTTGGAGTGTGCAATGCAGGCAGACGTGCTGCAAATATCTTTACAATAGTGTGAATAGACAAAAGTACTATAGCCACGTTTAGGATGCCACTAGGTACACTGACTGTTTGCTAGTATAATGGCTTAGTTAAAAAGAGTTGGAGTGTGCAATGCAGGCAGACGTGCTGCAAATATCTTTGCACTACTGTGACTACACAAAAGTCCAATAGCCACGTTTAGGATGCCACTAGGTACACTGACTGTTTGCTAGTATAATGGCTTAGTTAAAAAGAGTTGGAGTGTGCTATGCAAGCAGACGTGCTGCAAATATCTTTACAATAGTGTGAATAGACAAAAGTACAATAGCCACGTTTAGGATGCCACTAGGTACACTGACTGTTTGCTAGTATAATGGCTTAGTTAAAAAAAGTTGGAGTGTGCAATGCAGGCAGACGTGCTGCAAATATCTTTACAATAGTGTGAATAGACAAAAAGTACAATAGCCACGTTTAGGATGCCACTGGGTACACTGACTGTTTGCTAGTATAATGGCTTAGTTAAAAAGAGTTGGAGTGTGCAATGCAGGCAGACGTGCTGCAAATATCTTTGCACTACTGTGACTACACAAAAGTCCAATAGCCACGTTTAGGATGCCACTAGGTACACTGACTGTTTGCTAGCATAATGGCTTAGTTAAAAAGAGTTGGAGTGTGCAATGCAGGCAGACGTGATGCAAATATCTTTGCAATAGTGTGACTAGACAAAAGTACAATAGCCACGTTTAGGATGCCACTAGGTACACTGACTGTTTGCTAGTATAATGGCTTAGTTAAAAAGAGTTGGAGTGTGCAATGCAGGCAGACGTGCTGCAAATATCTTTGCACTACTGTGACTACACAAAAGTCCAATAGCCACGTTTAGGATGCCACTAGGTACACTGACTGTTTGCTAGCATAATGGCTTAGTTAAAAAGAGTTGGAGTGTGCAATGCAGGCAGACGTGATGCAAATATCTTTGCAATAGTGTGACTAGACAAAAGTACAATAGCCACGTTTAGCATGCCACTAGGTACACTGACTGTTTGCTAGTATAATGGCTTAGTTAAAAAGAGTTGGAGTGTGCAATGCAGGCAGACGTGCTGCAAATATCTTTACAATAGTGTGAATAGACAAAAGTACAATAGCCACGTTTAGGATGCCACTAGGTACACTGACTGTTTGCTAGTATAATGGCTTAGTTAAAAAGAGTTGGAGTGTGCAATGCAGGCAGACGTGCTGCAAATATCTTTGCACTACTGTGACTACACAAAAGTCCAATAGCCACGTTTAGGATGCCACTAGGTACACTGACTGTTTGCTAGCATAATGGCTTAGTTAAAAAGAGTTGGAGTGTGCAATGCAGGCAGACGTGATGCAAATATCTTTGCAATAGTGTGACTAGACAAAAGTACAATAGCCATGTTTAGGATGCCACTAGGTACACTGACTGTTTGCTAGTATAATGGCTTAGTTAAAAAGAGTTGGAGTGTGCAATGCAGGCAGACGTGCTGCAAATATCTTTACAATAGTGTGACTAGACAAAAGTACAATAGCCACGTTTAGGATGCCACTAGGTACACTGACTGTTTGCTAGTATAATGGCTTGGTTAAAAAGAATTGGAGTGTGCAATGCAGGCAGACGTGCTGCAAATATCTTTACAATAGTGTGAATAGACAAAAGTACAATAGCCACGTTTAGGATGCCACTAGGTACACTGACTGTTTGCTAGTATAATGGCTTAGTTAAAAAAAGTTGGAGTGTGCAATGCAGGCAGACGTGCTGCAAATATCTTTACAATAGTGTGAATAGACAAAAGTACAATAGCCACGTTTAGGATGCCACTAGGTACACTGACTGTTTGCTAGTATAATGGCTTAGTTAAAAAAAGTTGGAGTGTGCAATGCAGGCAGACGTGCTGCAAATATCTTTACAATAGTGTGAATAGACAAAAGTACAATAGCCACGTTTAGGATGCCACTAGGTACACTGACTGTTTGCTAGTATAATGGCTTAGTTAAAAAGAGTTGGAGTGTGCAATGCAGGCAGACGTGCTGCAAATATCTTTGCACTACTGTGACTACACAAAAGTCCAATAGCCACGTTTAGGATGCCACTAGGTACACTGACTGTTTGCTAGCATAATGGCTTAGTTAAAAAGAGTTGGAGTGTGCAATGCAGGCAGACGTGATGCAAATACCTTTGCAATAGTGTGACTAGACAAAAGTACAATAGCCACGTTTAGGATGCCACTAGGTACACTGACTGTTTGCTAGTATAATGGCTTAGTTAAAAAGAGTTGGAGTGTGCAATGCAGGCAGACGTGCTGCAAATATCTTTGCACTACTGTGACTACACAAAAGTCCAATAGCCACGTTTAGGATGCCACTAGGTACACTGACTGTTTGCTAGCATAATGGCTTAGTTAAAAAGAGTTGGAGTGTGCAATGCAGGCAGACGTGATGCAAATATCTTTGCAATAGTGTGACTAGACAAAAGTACAATAGCCACGTTTAGGATGCCACTAGGTACACTGACTGTTTGCTAGTATAATGGCTTAGTTAAAAAAAGTTGGAGTGTGCAATGCAGGCAGACGTGCTGCAAATATCTTTACAATAGTGTGAATAGACAAAAGTACAATAGCCACGTTTAGGATACCACTAGGTACACTGACTGTTTGCTAGTATAATGGCTTAGTTAAAAAGAGTTGGAGTGTGCAATGCAGGCAGACGTGCCGCAAATATCTTTGCACTACTGTGACTACACAAAAGTCCAATAGCCACGTTTAGGATGCCACCAGGTACACTGACTGTTTGCTAGTATAATGGCTTAGTTAAAAAGAGTTGGAGTGTGCTATGCAAGCAGACGTGCTGCAAATATCTTTACAATAGTGTGAATAGACAAAAGTACAATAGCCACGTTTAGGATGCCACTAGGTACACTGACTGTTTGCTAGTATAATGGCTTAGTTAAAAAAAGTTGGAGTGTGAAATGCAGGCAGACGTGCTGCAAATATCTGTACAATAGTGTGAATAGACAAAAGTACAATAGCCACGTTTAGGATGCCACTAGGTACACTGACTGTTTGCTAGTATAATGGCTTAGTTAAAAAGAGTTGGAGTGTGCAATGCAGGCAGACGTGCTGCAAATTTCTTTGCACTACTGTGACTACACAAAAGTCAAATAGCCACGTTTAGGATGCCACTAGGTACACTGACTGTTTGCTAGCATAATGGCTTAGTTAAAAAGAGTTGGAGTGTGCAATGCAGGCAGACGTGATGCAAATATCTTTGCAATAGTGTGACTAGACAAAAGTACAATAGCCACGTTTAGGATGCCACTAGGTACACTGACTGTTTGCTAGTATAATGGCTTAGTTAAAAAGAGTTGGAGTGTGCAATGCAGGCAGACGTGCTGCAAATATCTTTGCACTACTGTGACTACACAAAAGTCCAATAGCCACGTTTAGGATGCCACTAGGTACACTGACTGTTTGCTAGCATAATGGCTTAGTTAAAAAGAGTTGGAGTGTGCAATGCAGGCAGACGTGATGCAAATATCTTTGCAATAGTGTGACTAGACAAAAGTACAATAGCCACGTTTAGGATGCCACTAGGTACACTGACTGTTTGCTAGTATAATGGCTTAGTTAAAAAGAGTTGGAGTGTGCAATGCAGGCAGACGTGCTGCAAATATCTTTACAATAGTGTGAATAGACAAAAGTACAATAGCCACGTTTAGGATGCCACTAGGTACACTGACTGTTTGCTAGTATAATGGCTTAGTTAAAAAGAGTTGGAGTGTGCAATGCAGGCAGACGTGCTGCAAATATCTTTGCACTACTGTGACTACACAAAAGTCCAATAGCCACGTTTAGGATGCCACTAGGTACACTGACTGTTTGCTAGCATAATGGCTTAGTTAAAAAGAGTTGGAGTGTGCAATGCAGGCAGACGTGATGCAAATATCTTTGCAATAGTGTGACTAGACAAAAGTACAATAGCCACGTTTAGGATGCCACTAGGTACACTGACTGTTTGCTAGTATAATGGCTTAGTTAAAAAGAGTTGGAGTGTGCAATGCAGGCAGACGTGCTGCAAATATCTTTACAATAGTGTGACTAGACAAAAGTACAATAGCCACGTTTAGGATGCCACTAGGTACACTGACTGTTTGCTAGTATAATGGCTTAGTTAAAAAGAATTGGAGTGTGCAATGCAGGCAGACGTGCTGCAAATATCTTTACAATAGTGTGAATAGACAAAAGTACAATAGCCACGTTTAGGATGCCACTAGGTACACTGACTGTTTGCTAGTATAATGGCTTAGTTAAAAAAAGTTGGAGTGTGCAATGCAGGCAGACGTGCTGCAAATATCTTTACAATAGTGTGAATAGACAAAAGTACAATAGCCACGTTTAGGATGCCACTAGGTACACTGACTGTTTGCTAGTATAATGGCTTAGTTAAAAAAAGTTGGAGTGTGCAATGCAGGCAGACGTGCTGCAAATATCTTTACAATAGTGTGAATAGACAAAAGTACAATAGCCACGTTTAGGATGCCACTAGGTACACTGACTGTTTGCTAGTATAATGGCTTAGTTAAAAAGAGTTGGAGTGTGCAATGCAGGCAGACGTGCTGCAAATATCTTTGCACTACTGTGACTACACAAAAGTCCAATAGCCACGTTTAGGATGCCACTAGGTACACTGACTGTTTGCTAGCATAATGGCTTAGTTAAAAAGAGTTGGAGTGTGCAATGCAGGCAGACGTGATGCAAATACCTTTGCAATAGTGTGACTAGACAAAAGTACAATAGCCACGTTTAGGATGCCACTAGGTACACTGACTGTTTGCTAGTATAATGGCTTAGTTAAAAAGAGTTGGAGTGTGCAATGCAGGCAGACGTGCTGCAAATATCTTTGCACTACTGTGACTACACAAAAGTCCAATAGCCACGTTTAGGATGCCACTAGGTACACTGACTGTTTGCTAGCATAATGGCTTAGTTAAAAAGAGTTGGAGTGTGCAATGCAGGCAGACGTGATGCAAATATCTTTGCAATAGTGTGACTAGACAAAAGTACAATAGCCACGTTTAGGATGCCACTAGGTACACTGACTGTTTGCTAGTATAATGGCTTAGTTAAAAAAAGTTGGAGTGTGCAATGCAGGCAGACGTGCTGCAAATATCTTTACAATAGTGTGAATAGACAAAAGTACAATAGCCACGTTTAGGATACCACTAGGTACACTGACTGTTTGCTAGTATAATGGCTTAGTTAAAAAGAGTTGGAGTGTGCAATGCAGGCAGACGTGCTGCAAATATCTTTGCACTACTGTGACTACACAAAAGTCCAATAGCCACGTTTAGGATGCCACTAGGTACACTGACTGTTTGCTAGTATAATGGCTTAGTTAAAAAGAGTTGGAGTGTGCTATGCAGGCAGACGTGCTGCAAATATCTTTACAATAGTGTGAATAGACAAAAGTACAATAGCCACGTTTAGGATGCCACTAGGTACACTGACTGTTTGCTAGTATAATGGCTTAGTTAAAAAAAGTTGGAGTGTGAAATGCAGGCAGACGTGCTGCAAATATCTGTACAATAGTGTGAATAGACAAAAGTACAATAGCCACGTTTAGGATGCCACTAGGTACACTGACTGTTTGCTAGTATAATGGCTTAGTTAAAAAAAGTTGGAGTGTGCAATGCAGGCAGACGTGCTGCAAATATCTTTACAATAGTGTGAATAGACAAAAAGTACAATAGCCACGTTTAGGATGCCACTAGGTACACTGACTGTTTGCTAGTATAATGGCTTAGTTAAAAAGAGTTGGAGTGTGCAATGCAGGCAGACGTGCTGCAAATTTCTTTGCACTACTGTGACTACACAAAAGTCAAATAGCCACGTTTAGGATGCCACTAGGTACACTGACTGTTTGCTAGCATAATGGCTTAGTTAAAAAGAGTTGGAGTGTGCAATGCAGGCAGACGTGATGCAAATATCTTTGCAATAGTGTGACTAGACAAAAGTACAATAGCCACGTTTAGGATGCCACTAGGTACACTGACTGTTTGCTAGTATAATAGCTTAGTTAAAAAGAGTTGGAGTGTGCAATGCAGGCAGACGTGCTACACATATCTTTGCACTACTGTGACTACACAAAAGTCCAATAGTCACGTTTAGGATGCCACTAGGTACACTGACTGTTTGCTAGCATAATGGCTTAGTTAAAAAGAGTTGGAGTGTGCAATGCAGGCAGACGTGATGCAAATATCTTTGCAATAGTGTGACTAGACAAAAGTACAATAGCCACGTTTAGGATGCCACTAGGTACACTGACTGTTTGCTAGTATAATGGCTTAGTTAAAAAGAGTTGGAGTGTGCAATGCAGGCAGACGTGCTGCAAATATCTTTACAATAGTGTGAATAGACAAAAGTACAATAGCCACGTTTAGGATGCCACTAGGTACACTGACTGTTTGCTAGTATAATGGCTTAGTTAAAAAGAGTTGGAGTGTGCAATGCAGGCAGACGTGCTGCAAATATCTTTGCACTACTGTGACTACACAAAAGTCCAATAGCCACGTTTAGGATGCCACTAGGTACACTGACTGTTTGCTAGCATAATGGCTTAGTTAAAAAGAGTTGGAGTGTGCAATGCAGGCAGACGTGATGCAAATATCTTTGCAATAGTGTGACTAGAGAAAAGTACAATAGCCACGTTTAGGATGCCACTAGGTACACTGACTGTTTGCTAGTATAATGGCTTAGTTAAAAAAAGTTGGAGTGTGCAATGCAGGCAGACGTGCTGCAAATATCTTTACAATAGTGTGAATAGACAAAAGTACAATAGCCACGTTTAGGATGCCACTAGGTACACTGACTGTTTGCTAGTATAATGGCTTAGTTAAAAAAAGTTGGAGTGTGCAATGCAGGCAGACGTGCTGCAAATATCTTTACAATAGTGTGAATAGACAAAAGTACAATAGCCACGTTTAGGATGCCACTAGGTACACTGACTGTTTGCTAGTATAATGGCTTAGTTAAAAAGAGTTGGAGTGTGCAATGCAGGCAGACGTGCTGCAAATATCTTTGCACTACTGTGACTACACAAAAGTCCAATAGCCACGTTTAGGATGCCACTAGGTACACTGACTGTTTGCTAGCATAATGGCTTAGTTAAAAAGAGTTGGAGTGTGCAGAGGACAGGAGGGTACAGTGCCAGGATTGTGGGGCTCTGGGTAGAGGAATGGAAGCCTGCCTTTCTATTCCCTCCTAATGGGGAAATGCAGCGACGAAATCCCTGACCTTGGCTACACAGACGCTGTCTCTGATTTCAGGACCTGTCACCTATGGCTCTGACCCTACCGGTTTGAGCCCTTAAAAGGACTGATAGAAAGTGCTCTCCCTAAGCTGTCTAAC